>NC_136479.1:24736697-25336697 GCF_902686455.1 Sciurus vulgaris
TTATCCCTGTTTCTCCTAGTATTGTAATCATGAATTGATGCTGTGTTGTGTCAAATGCTTTTTCTGCATCTATTGATATAATCATGTGACTAAGTCTATTGATGCAATGTATTACATTTATTGATTTCCATATGTTGAATCGATTTTGCAACCCTGGTTGGTCATGGTGCACTATCTTTTAGATGTGTTTTTGGTTTTGTTTTTTTAAAAAAATCTTTTGTTATAATTTGTTGTACATGACAGTAGAATGCATGTATACGTTTTGATAGATGATACATAAATGGAGTGTAAACTTTCATTTTTCTGATTATACATATTGTAGCATCACAATGGTCCTGCAGTCATACGTACAGGAGGTGATACTGTCTGTTCACTGACTACACACCCCTTCCCCTCCCTTCACTCCCCTATACCTAATATAAAGTAACTATTCTTCCCTATCCTCCCTTATTTTAAATTTATTTTGATTCATTGTACACAAATGGGGTACATGTTTCTCTGATTGTACACAAAGTAGAGTCACACCATTGTGTAATCATACATGTACATAGGGTAATATTTGTCTAATTCTGTTATTTTTCCTTCCCCCCACCCTCTCCCCACCCCTCTTTTTTCTCTATACAATCCATCTGTCCTCCATTCTTGCCTCCCTCCCACACGCCTGTTATGGATCATCATCCACTTATCAGAGAGATCATTCAGCCTTTGGTTATTTGAGATTGGCTTATCTCACTTAGCATGATATTCTCCAACTACATCCATTTACCTGCAAATGTCATAATTTTATTCTTCTTTATGACTAATATTCCATTATGTATATATAGTTTATTTATCCATTCATCAATTGAAGGGCATCTAGGGTTCCACAATCTAGTTATTGTGAATTGAGCAACTATAAACATTGATATGGCTGCATCACTGTATTATGCTGCTTTTAGCAGGAATCAATAATAGGGATAGATTCAAAGTAAAAAAGCTTTTTCTCAGCAAAGGAAACTATCAACAATGTGAAGAAAGAGCCTACAGAGTGGGAGAAAATCTTTGCCACACATACTTTAGATAGAGCACTAATCTCCAGAATCTATAAAGAACTCAAAAAACTTTACACCAAGAATACAAATAACCCAATGAATAAGTGGGCTAAGGAAATGAGCAGACACTTCACAGAAGATCTACAATCAATCAATATATGAAAAAATGTTCAACATCTCTAGTAATAAGATAAATGTAAATCAAAACTACCCTAAGATTCCATCTCACCCCAATTAGAATGTCTATTATCAAGAATACAAGAAACAATAGGTGTTGGAGAGGATGTGGGGAAAAAGGTACACTCATACATTGCTGGTCGGGTTGCAAATTAGTGTAGCCACTCTGAAAAGCAGTGTGGAGATTCCTTCAGAAACTTGGAATGGAATCACCATTTGACCCAGCTATCCCACTCCTTGGCCTATTCCCAAAAGACTTAAAATCATCATACTACAGTGATGTAGCCACATTAACTGTTTTTGTATGTGATTTGCCAGCATTTCGTTGAGAATTTTTACATCTATGTTCGTCAAGGTTATTGGTCTGAAGTTTTCTTTCCTCGACGTGTCTTTGTCTGGTTTTGGTGTCAGGGTGACACTAGCTTCGTAGAATGACTTTGAAAGAGTTCTCCTTTTGTATTTCATGGACTAATCTGAGGAGAATTGGTATTAATTCTTCTTTAAAGTATACTTTGTATACTTGTAAGATAGGAATTTTCTCAGGATTTATTGCATTTTTGTTAAAATCAGGATTCATGTATGAAACATGATTTATAGCCATGTTTCATTTGAAGTAGCACTTTAACTTCATACTTTTTTATAGATTTCCTGGCTTATACAATTCCTTATTAAGCATTTCTGTGGGATATATTAAGAGGAAATCACTTTCTTGGCAAAACTTTAATCCCAATCTCTCACCCTAAACAAAACTCAACTCTAAGTGAATTAAAGATCTACAAATGAGACCAAAAAATCTGCACATACTAGGAAAAAATGTTGACCTCAATATATTGACTTCAAAACCAACTTCCTTAACAAGACTCCTAAAGCACAAGAAGTAAAATAAAATCATAAATAGGATGTCAAACTAAAAAGCTTCACAGTAAAGGAAACAATCAAAGTGAAGACAGAGCTTACAGAATGGGAGAAAATCTTTGCCACAGCACCTTAGATACAGTGTTAATTTTCAGGATATACAAAGAACTCAAGAAACTTAGCAGCAAAAAAAAAAATTAATGCAATTAATAAATGAACAAGGAATTGAACAAACACTTCTCAGAAGTATAAGTTCGATTGGTCAACAAATATGTGAAAAAATGTTTAACAGCTCTAGCAATTAGAGAAATGCAATTTAAAATGTTGCTAATACCAAAAAAGTACATGCACAGGAAAAAAAAACTATGCTGCTATTTCATCTCACTCCAGTTAGAATGGCAATTATCAAGAATATAAGTAAGGGTTGGGGATATAGATCAGTTGGTAGAGTGCTTGCCTTACAAGCACAAGGCCCTGTGTTCAAACCCCCCAGCACTGCAAAATAAAAGGAATATAAGTAACAAATGTGGGCAAGCATGTGGGGGAAAAAGGTCCACTCATACATTGTTGGTGGGACTACAGATTGATGCAACCACTCTGGAAAGCAGTATCAAGATTCTTCAAAAAACAGAGATCCAAGATGGCAGACTAGAGGGAGGCTGCATTCCTTGTTGCTCTGTAACTCCGGTTTCAAGCAGAGGATCTGTTTCTCGATTGCTCACTGTCAGGCGCCTATCGGCCACTTGCCTGCCTCTTGCCTGTCCATCACCTGCCTTACAACTATCCATCACCCAACACATGAGGTTCACCTCCCAATCAAACAGTCATCCAACTGATTGCTGACTGCCAATGGATCAGCAGCTGCCTGCTGTTGCCTGGAAGTTCACTGTTACAGTATCTGCAGGTTTGATTACACTTGGTTGCCGCCATTTTGAGAGAACAGTGAGGCCCCATAGGACCCCTGGCCAGATTGACCGAGCCCCGTCTCCAGGAGACCTCAGCCCGACCGATCACTCCCTGCCTCTGGGACCCTCACATCGACTGACTGCCCCCTGCCGCCAGGACCCTCAGACCAACTGACTGCGCCCTATCACCGGGACCCCAGACCAACTGCACCTGGCCTCCAGGATACCACAACCACACCAAATACACCCAACCTCCAGGACCCCTCCCTAACCACACCCCGCCTCCAGGACCTCCAGCTGACCACGGCCACACACTGAGCTGCAGCTCTCCATTTGCCAACACATTTCAAAGCCAGAGTGGCCATCTTGGATAATCCTGGAAGCCTTAGCTCTGATCTTTAGGTGGGGCAAATCCCATCCTGAGATGCCTGCTGGAGACTTGAAGCTCAATGTCAGGTACCTCTCCTGCATCAGGCTACTGGGAGGTTTCATTACTATATGACTGTTATACTGTAGATTTTCTTTTTTCCCCTTATTGAAAAGTTTTTATTTCTTTACTTTTCTTGCTCTTTTCCTTTTGCTTACCTGTTCCCTCAGAGTCTTTCCCTTTTTTGCATGTTAACATCCAATTTCTTTTGATTACACTCTCACACTTTCTTTTATCTAGAACTTCTGTATATTCTTTTCTTATCCCATCAACAGCCACATTCTACATCCCTCTGCATCCTCTTTGTTCTCCATTAGAAACTGCAGACCTTATTGCAAATCTGTTTCACTGAATACTTGAACTCTGTTTATTATGACAATTTTGTTATTGTCCTCATAGGGGCTATTTGGTCTAGGATTGCATAGTGTCTGAATTGGGCAGTGCTAATATTGATCTCCCCTTAAAGAAAAGGTTTTGGAAACCTATAGGGCCACTATAAGCCTATAGGGGGAAATCTGCAATACCCCAGATCAGCACTGCTAGAGGGGAAGATACGTGAACATGAAAAAACAAGGGAAGAAAATGATCCAAACAAATCTAGATTCTATATTAATAGAATCAATCACCATATGTTAGAAGAAATGTCAGAAAAGGACTTCAGATTATACATGATTAAGATGATTCGCGAAGCAAAGAATGAGATAAGAGAGCAAATGCAGGCAATGAATGATAATACCAATAAGCTGACAGAGCATCTGCAGGAAGCAAAAGATCATTTCAACAAAGAGATAGAGATTCTCAAAAAAAGACCAAACAGAAATTCTTGAAATGAAGGAGACAATAAACCAAATAAAAAACTCAATGGAAAGCATCACTAAAAGACTAGACCACTTGGAAGACAGAACCTCAGACAATGAAGACAAAATATTTAATCTTGAAAATAAAGTTGCCTAAACACAGAAGATGGTAAGAAATCATGAACAGAATCTCCAAGAACTATGGGACATCATGAGAAGACCACATTTAAGAATTATTGTGATTGAGGAAGGCACAGAGATACAAACCAAAGGAATGAACAGCCTATTCGATGAAATATCAGAAAATTTCCCAAACCTGAAGAATGAAATGGAAAATCAAATACAATAGGCTTACAGAACACCAAATGCACAAAATCACAACAGATCTAAACCAAGGTACATTATAACGAAAATGCCTAACATTCAAAATAAAGATAGGATTTTGAAGGCCGTGAGAGAAAAGCATCAGATTACATAGAGGGGGGAGACCAATACAGATAGCAGCCGACTTCTCAACCCAGACTCTAAAAGCTAGAGGGGCCTGGAACAACATATTTCAAGCTCTGAAAGAACATGGTTGCCAATCAAGAATCCTGTAGCCAGCAAAACTAACCTTCAGATTTGAAGAGGAAATAAAATCCTTCCATGATAAACAAAAGTTAAAAGAATTTACAAATAGAAAGCCTGTGCTACAGAATGTTCAACAAAATATTCCCTGAGGAGGAAATAAACAACAATGTAGGTCAGCAAAGGAAGGAACTACCTTAGAGAAAAACCACTCGAAGGAGAAACCAAGCAAACTTAAAAACCAAAAATAAGCCCAAATGACTGGGAATATGAATCATATCTCAATAATAATCCTGAACATTAATGGTCTAAACTCAAAAGAGACTGGCAGAATGGATTAAAAAGAAAGACCCAACAATATGCTGCCTGCAAGAGACTCATCTCATAGAAAAAGACATCCACAGACTAAAGGTGAAAGGATGGGAAAAACCTACCACGCATACAGACTCAGTAAAAAAGCGGGGGTTTCCATCCTTATATCAGATAAAGTGGACTTCAAGCCAAAGTTAGTCAGAAGGGATAAAGAAGACATTTCATACTGCTTAAGGGAACCATAAATCAGGAAGACATAACGATAGTAAATATTTATGCCCCAAACCATGGTGCATCCCTGTACATCAAACAAATCCTTCTCAATTTCAGGAATCACATAGACCACAACACAATAATTCTGGGCGACTTTAATGCACTGCTGTCACCACTAGATAGATCTTCCAAACAAAAACCAACCAAAGAAACTATAGAACTCAATAACACAATAACCTTAATAGACTTAATGACTAATAGACATATTATATTAATATTATTATTAATAGACATATAGAATAATCCATCCATTAATAAGCAGATTCACTTTCTTCTCAGCAGCACATGGAATCTTCTTGAAAATGGACCATATATTATGCCACAAAGCAGCCCTTAGGAAATGCAAGAGATACTGCCTTGTGTTCTATCAGATCATAATGGAATGAGAGTAGAAATCAATGACAAAATAAACAAATTACTCCAACACCTGGAGACTAAATGCGCTATTGAATGAAACATGTATAACAGAAAACATCAGGGAGGAGATTAAAAAAATTCTTAAGAAGTCAGTGAGAACATACAACATATCAAAATCTCTGGGACACTATGAAAGCGGTACTAAGAGGAAAATTCATTGCATGCAAGGCATTCCAGAAAAGAATGAAAGGTCAACAACTAAGTGACCTAATATTACAGTTCAAAGCCCTAGAAAAAGAACAGAATAACAGCAAAAGTAGTAGAAGACAGGAATTAAAATCAGAGCTGAAATCAATGAAATTGAAGCAAAAGAAACAATTCAAAAAATTGACACAAGAAAAAGTTGGTTCTTTGAAAAAGTAAACAAAATAGACAAACCCTTAGCCACACTAAGAGGAGAGAGAAGACTCAAATTACTAAAATTCGTGATGAAAAAAGGAAATATCACGACATACCACTGAGATACAGAACATAATGAGAAGCTACTTTGAAAATCTGTATTCCAACAAAATAGAAACTACCAAAGGCATTGACAAATTTCTAGAGACATATGCTCCTCCCAAACTGAACCAGAAGGACATATACAATTTAAACAGATCAATATCGAGCAATGAAATAGAAGAAGCCATTAAAAACCTACCATCCAAGAAAAAGCCCAGGACCAGATGGATTCTCAACTGAGTTCTACAAGACCTTCAAAGAACTCATTCCAATACTTCTCAACGTATTCCAGGAAATAGAGAAGGAGGGTACCCTACTGAACTCATTCTATGAAGCTAATATCACCCTCATACCCAAACCAGGAGAAGACACATCAAGGAAAGAAAATTTTAGACCAATGAATATAGATGCAAAGATCCTTAACAAAATATTGGCAAACCATATCCAAAAACATATTAAGAAAATTGTGCACCACAATCAAGTGGGGTTCATCCCTGGAATGCAAGGATGGTTTAACATCTGTAAATCAATAACCATAATCCATCATGTCAATAGACTTAAGGATAAGAAGCATATGGTTATTTCAATTGATGCAGAAAAAGTGTTCAACAGAATACAACACCACTTCATGCTCAAAACACTAGAAAAAATAGGGATAGTAGGAACATACCTGAACATTGTAAAGCCTATTTATGCTAAGCCCATGGCCAACATCATTCTTAATGGAGAAAAACTGAAACCATTCCTTTTAAAAAGGAGAACAAGACAGGGATGTCCTTTCACCACTTCTATTCAACATTGTCCTCGAAACTCTAGCCAGAGCAATTAGGCAGACCAAAGAAATTAAAGGGATACGAATAGGAAAAGAGGAACTTAAGCTGTCACTATTTGCTGATGACATGATTCTATATTTAGAGGATCCAAAAACCTCCCAGAAACTTCTAGACCTCAATGAATTCAGCAAAATAGCAGGCTATAAAATCAACACGCATAAATCTAAAGCATTTTTATACATAAGTGATGAAACATCTGAAAGGGAAATGAGGAAAACAACTCCATTTGCAATAGCCTCAAAAAAAAAAATACTTGGGAATCAATCTAACCAAAGAGATAAAAGATCTATAATGAAACTACAAAACATTGAAGAAATTGAGGAAGACGTTAGAAGATGGAAAGATCTCCCATGCTCTTGGATAGGCAGAATTAATATTGCCAAAATGGCCATACTACCAAAAGTGCTATACAGATTCAATGCAATTCCAATTAAAATCCCAATTATGTTCCTTGTAGAACTAGAGCAAGCAATCATGAAATTCATCTGGAAGAATAAGAAGCCCTGAATAGCTAAAGCAATCCTTAGCAGGAAGAATGAAACAGGATCACAGTACCAGAACTTCAACTATACTACAAATAGTAACAAAAATGGCATGGTATTGGCACCAAAATAGACAGGTAGATCAAATGGTACAGAATAGAGGACATGGACACAAACCCAAATATAATTTTCTCATACTAGACAAAAGTGCCAAAAATATGCAATGAGAAAAGGTAGTCTCTTCAAGAAATGGTGCTGGGAAAACTGGAAATCCATATGCAACAGAATGAAACTAAACCCCTATCTCTCACCCTGCACAAAACTCAACTCACAATGGATCAAGGACCTTGAAATCAGACCAAAGACCCTGCATCTTATAGAAAAAAAAGTAGGTCCAAATCTTCACCTTGTTGGCTTAGGATCAGACTTCCTTAACAGGACTCCCACAGCACAAGAAATAAAAGCAATAATTAATAACTGGGACAGATTCAAACTAAATAGCTCTCTCAGCAAAGGAAACTATCAGCGATGCAAAGAGAGCCTACAGAGTGGGAGAAAATCTTTGCCACTCATACTTCAGATAGAGCACTAATTTCCAGAATATATAAAGAACTCAAAAAACTCTACACCAAGAATACAAATAACCCAATCAACAAATGGGCTAAGGATATGAACAGACACTTCACAGAAGATCCACAAGCAATCAACAAACATGGAAAAATGTTCAACATCTTTAATAACAGAAATGCAAATCAAAACTACACTAAGATTCCATCTCACCCCAATTAGAATTGCAATTATCAAGAATACAAGCAACAATAGATGTTGGAGAGGATGTGGGGAAAAAGGTACACTCATACATTGCTGGTGAGGCTGCAAATTAGTGCAGCCACTTTGGAAAGCAGTGTGGAGATTCCTTAGAAAACTTGGAATGGAACCACCATTTGACCCAGCTATCCCACTCCTCGGCCTATACCCAAAGGACTTAAAATCATCGTACTACAGAGATACAGTCACTTCAATGTTCATAGGTGCTCAATTCACAATAGCCAGATTGTGGAACCAACCTAGATGCCCTTCAATTGATGAATGGATAAAGAAACTGGTGTGTGTATATATATATATATATATATATATATATATATATATATATATATACACACAATGGAATATTACTCAGCTATAAAGAATAATAAAATTACGGCAATTGCTGGCAGATGGATGCAGTTGGAGAATATCATGCTAAGTGAGATAAGCCAATCTCAAAAAACTAAAGGACGAATGATCTTGCTGATAAGCGGATGATCACACATAATGGGGAGTGGGGGGAGGCAAGAATGGAGGAAGGAAGGACTGTATAGAGGGAAAAGAGGGGCGGGAGGGGTGAGGGGAGGAAAAAGTAACAGAATGAATCAAACACCATTACCCTATGTAAATGTATGATTACACAAATGGTATGCTGTTACTCCATGTACAAACATGTATCCCATTTGTTTAGAATAAAAATAAATTAAAAAATAACATATGGAACCACCATTCAACTTAACTATCCTATTCCTCAGTTTCTATCCAAAAGATTTAAAATCAGCATACCACAGTGATGCAGCCACATCAACATTTATGACAGCTTAAGTTACGATTGCTAAGCTATGGAACCAACATGTATGATGAATGGATAAAGATATTAAGATATATGTGCACAGTGGAGTATTACTCAGCCATAAAAAAAAACTGACATTTGTGAATGAACAAATGGATTTGAAGACTATCATACTAAGTGAAATAAGACAGTCCCCAAAAACTAAAGGTCAAATACTTTCACTGATATATGGAAGCTAATCCACAATAAGCGGGGAGAGGAGAAGAATAGATATTCATTAAAGTAGACAAAGGAGAATGAAAGGAAGGAAGGGGGAATGTGAAAAGGAAAGATGGCAGAATGAACCTGAAATAATTGTCCTGTGTGAATATTCCATAGTATTGCCACCATCATGTACATCCATAAGAATGGGTCTTAACTAGAATAAGATACTCCGTGGTTGTACAATTATATCAAATGAATTCTACTGTCACGTATAAAAAGCCAATTAAAAAATATGCCCCAGGTGTTGTGAAGAAATGGAATTGGTTCTGTAAAAGACATAGAATTGATTTTGTAAAATTCTGAAATAGTGGTTTTTCCTGGGACGCCCAGGTGAATAGAGCCCCTCACCTTGGTGAATTTTTCTTTGCATCAAAATAGGCAGTTTTCAACTTTAATCCCAGTGACTTGGGAGGCTGTCAGGAAGATCATGAGTCAAAGTTAGCCTCAGCCACTTAGTGAGGCCCTGATCAACTTAGCAAGACCCTGTCTCAAAAATCAAACAAAAATGACTGGAAATGTAGCTCAGTGGTTAAGCAGCCCCGAGTTCAATCCCTGGTACAAAAAAAAAAAAAAAAAAACCTGTTTTCAAAATGTGACCTGGTAGGAAAATAGAAGTTAAACACTTTTGGCATAATTTGAATGATTCATAGTATTCTTAGAATTTTTTCAAAATAAAAATAATGCCATTGGTTCAAGGATATATTAAATATTTTTTGATTCAATGTTATACCACAAAATGTAGAAAAAGAAAAAGGAGATAACTTCTTTACTAAAAACAGCAAATGTACTCTTTGGTAGATAAAATTGTCTTTGTATTTCTGTAGAATTTAGATAGAAATTAATTTCAGCGTATGTGCGTATTGCTGAAATGTAAGTAGAATGTTTCTGAAAGTGGAAGTGGTCCTCACTACCAAGTCAGAAAAAATAAATTTTTATGGGCCAAGTTGGTATATTTTTCTGAATTTCTTTCAGATGGTGGTTAAACTTATACAGGTAAAACTTCAATAAACTTTAAAGGGACAAATATGCTGTGGTCATAAGAAACCAATCATATTTAGCATATTTAGACCTAAAAATAACCAATGTCTTTGTGTCTAAGATCCACTGGGCATGATGGTCAGAACGATTGAAATTAAAAACATGAGAAAATCTAATACAGTCAATTAAATTGAGCTCACAGTCCTTTTACTATTAAGAACATACACTATTATTCTAAGAATTCAGTGAAAAGTGAACACTATTTGTCTGAAAGATGATTCTTGATTTTAAAAAAGGTTTTAAAGTATTAGAGAACAAATCTTATCCTTTTTCTAGAAAGACTTATAACTAAATGCTCAAAGCTCCAACTTGACATAAATCAGTCTATGAAATTCCCAATGGAAGATAGAGATTGGGCCCATTTGCCAAAACAACTCAAAGTAAATATTGCTCTTGTGGTGAGACTCCTATCCTGCAGAATGACACTTCATATAACAGACAGCATGAAGTTCATACACTTCTACTATGAATCCTTGAAAACCAAGCAACTTTAAAAGTTAGAAGCAAGAGAGAGCCTACAGAGTGGGAGAAAATCTTTGCCACTCATACTTCAGATAGAGCACTAATCTCCAGAATATATAAAGAACACAAAAGACTACACCAAGAATACAAATAACCCAATCTACAAATGGATATGAACAGACACTTCACAGAAGATCTACAAGCAATCAACAAACATATGAAAAAATGTTCAACATCTTTAGTAATAAGATATGCAAATCAAAACTACCCTAAGATTCCATCTCACCCCAATTAGAATGGCGATTATCAAGAATACAAACAATAGATGTTGGAGAGAATGTGGGGGAAAAGGTACACTCATACATTGCTGATGGGGCTGCAAATTAGTGCAGTCACTCTGGAAAACAGTATGGAGATTCCTTAGAAAACTTGGAATGGACCCACCATTTGACCCAGCTATCCCCTCTTCGGCCTATACCCAAAGGACTTAAAATCAGCATACTACAGAAATACAGCCACATCAATGTTCATAGCTGCTCAATTCACAATAGCCAGACTGTGGAACCAACCTAGATGCCCTTCAATTGATGAATGGATAAAGAAACTGTGGTATATATATATATATATACACATATACCATAGAATATTACTCAGCCATAAGAATAATAAAATTATGGCATTTGCAGGCAAATGGATGCAGTTGAAGAATATCATGCCAAGTGAGATAAGCCAATCTCAAAAAAACCAAAGTACGAATGATCTCACTGATAAGCAGATGATGACACATATAGGGGGTGGGAAGGGGGCAAGAATGGAGGAAGAAGGGACTCTATAGAGGGATAAGAGGGGTGGGAAGGGTCGGGGGGAGAAAAAATAACAATCAAAAACTATTATCCTAGGTAAATGTATGATCACACAAATGGTATGCCTCTACTTCATATACAAACAAAAACAAGATGTATCCCATTTGTTTACAATAAAAATGAATTTAAAAAAGTTAGCAGGAGTTTCCACAAGTATGAAAACATACATTTATTACATAGCCTTCATTACAACCTATATCATACAAACTCAAAGGATTTTAAAGCATCAGTTTAATATATTATTGATTGCTGGAATAAAATAAAATGACCTGTAGTCTGTTTTCAAATTATACAATACTTTACAGTAATATTATCAAACTATTCACATAAAGCTTTATAGGTATATCTAAGAGAACACAGAGTGCAAGAATGCTCCTTAACCTTAGCAATTATTTCCTATGGTTCGAATTTGGTAGATAATATTTAAACTGCCAATATGAAATTAAAAAGACCAGAACTCTTATTTGGGGAAAGTGGAGAATCATTTCTTTCAGAAAGGCATTTCAAGCCATAACAGCTTCATTCACATCTTGCAGTTCTGACAGTAGTATGCCCTAAAGGTAAAAGGAGTCCCTACCGACTTTATATATTATACCACAAAAGATGCATATAGAAAAATTCTGTGACTTAATATGGGAGTGGTTGGCTGTAAGGTGAATCTACTTCACGTCTGACTGAGATGGCCAGCGTCATGAATAAACTTTGAGCAAAAAGACTAAAAGTTAATTATAATGATTAAGGCAAACAGGGTCATGTCTCCCAGGGGTAGGTAGTACCTATAGCCAACACTAAAATAACTTCTATTTTAAGAGAAAACTGTTTCATAACTTATAAAGTTATCTTGCAAATTTAGGATGAGGGAAAAACAGCTGATATAATGGCTTCCTGGAGATTGATAAGAAAAATAATTTAGAATAAGCTAGTTTGTGGAAGAAAGGTCTATTTTATAGTGGACTAAAGTGATCACCTAGGCTCTACCCCATTTCTTACAAATGAGTAGCTAAAATGAAGGAAGATGCCCATTAATTTTTAGTGCTTCCCTCCACACCAGATAGAAAACCCTAATAATTTATTCCTAGGTGGAAGCTTTAAGGGCAAACAGAGGAAAAAGTTCCATGCATATACAATAAACTAATGGAATCTAAACCAAATCCATATTGTAAGTCCTTTGAGCAAAACTGCAGAAAAAAATTTGGAACGTAAGAAAGCCTAAAGCAAAAGACCATCTGAGAAGGACAGGCAGCCATTTTGTTGGGTATTCTATTCTGTGACTCCTTATATCCTGCCAATCGTCAATCTATAAAAATTATATAAAGAATTATTTGTAAGTAATATTTTCCCTTGCTGAGTTTAATGTGAGGCATGACTGAAGAGAAGCATTTCTGCCAATAGATGTCATGCTTTGCTCATTAATAGGTAACAATATTTGTGTACCTGAGAAAAGAACGTTGTAGCTTTTCCCAACACTGAGATAATGAATGCTACCAGGAGGTCACTTTCTCAGTAGGAGAAGTTACATTTTTGGAGTGTGTTCCCTGTACACAGGTGTCTTTGAAAAGGGCACTGAAATGAGCAAACATTTCTGTTATGGTTTAAAATATGTGGTGTCCCCCAGAAGTTCATGTGTGAGACAATGCAAGAGGGATTAGAGGTGAAATGACTGAGTTAGGAGAGGTTTAACCTAATCCGTCCATTAATCCACTGATGGGGATGAACTGGGTGGTAACTGCAGATAGGTAGGGTGTGGCTGAAGGAGTAAATCATTGCGGTGTGCCATTAGGGCATATATTTTGCCCCTGCTGACTCACTCTCTCCCCCTCTCTCTCTCCCCCCCTCCCCCTCCCCCTCCCTCATTTATCTCTATCTCTCTCTCTCTCTATGAATGCCCTTCCACCATGACATCCTGCCTCATCTTGGACTAGAGCAATGGAGTCAGCCATCTATAGACAGATATCTGAAATCATGAGCCCCCAAACAAACTTTTCCTCCTCTAAAATTGTTCTTCTGGTCACAGCAGCAAAAAAACTGACTAAAACAATTTTCATCTTTCTCCTCCCAGCTCTGTTTCCTGGAGCCTTTGCAAAGCAGTTCACCACCACTTGAAAAACAAATCAACACAACCAAAAAATATCCAACAGACATGGTCCTCATGGCTCTTGAATCACTCAATTTTCTCCAATCTAGCTACAGCAGTGGACTGGTTACTATAATAATCCTCTGAAGACATCAGATGCTACAGAAAAGATTGTATTTTTAGTTATAGGACAAAAATATAGTATTTTCTCTAAGACACATTATTTCAGTATTAACTGTAGGTGCTACCTATCTGTGGGGACATGACCCTGTTTGCTCTAATCATTATAATTTACTTTTTTCTATACTTTTGCCCAAAAAACTAATGGTTTCTATATGTCTAAGACCCCATTACTTTATACATTACATTTCACCTAGGAATAAATTATCAGGCCTTGAAAGTCAGTTGGAAAGGTTAGTACTAAAAACTGATGTGCATCTTCCTTCATTTTAACCGTTCACCTACAAGAAGTTGCTTAGAGCACACTGGCTTGAATTCAGGGAAAGGTTTTACATGAGTTACTTCTCTGCTGTGCATGTTTTTCTTTGTGTGAATTTTTAAATTTGTCCTAATTAGTTGTACCTGACAATAGAATGCATTTATACATCTTGATAAATCATAAATGGAGTGCAATTTCTCATTTTTCTGGTTGTACATATTGTAGGATCCCATCGGTGGTACAGTCATATATGTACATGAGGTAATAATGTCTGCTTCACTATCCTTAATGCTTTCCTTAGTGGCCTTTTTCTGGTCTGCTTATTAAAAACACTCCATGCACTGTGGAGTTTTTTGGTACCATTCCCTTGACTCTCGGGCTCTGATTCTTCATTTATGATATCCTGGTTTTCTCAGAACAAGTCCATGAGACTTGATGACAGGTTTCTCTACATATTTCTCTAGCCCTTTTCATGCATTCCTAAAATTTCAGGACAGGATAGATTCCATGATTTAATAAGGAAAATCTTATCAAATATTGGGTGATAAAATTGATAGTATTTATGTAGTATTTAAGTAGTCTCAGAAAGATTTTTTTAATCGTCCTAAGTATTAGCAACAATTATTCTTATGCTACCTATCCCAGATGTCTTATAAAAGGGGTCATAATATTGTCTTTATGTTGTTTTAGCCATGTTTCTGTTCTTTAGACATCCAGTTCTTAGTGCAGGGCAGTATTTTTGGTTAATGTCTGTACCCATCATCACACACTACTTTAGGCACTGCATCTGGGCTGTTCACATTTTCCATAATTACAGAGCTGGATGAGGCTGTCCCCCAAGGCATGGGACCAGAGGAACCCTACTTTCCCCATTCTCCTCTCTTGTGGGACTCCATACATAACTTGAATCTGCTTCCAATGATCCTAAACAGAGAGCTACAGTGTTTCTCTGAGTCCAGACAAGGATAAGAACTTCACAGTGGAGCTGTGCAGACCTTCAGCTGCCTTCAGGGGCATGTCTTTCTGTTTCTCTTGCTGTGATTTGGCCTTCGGAACACCGGAAGTATGGGGCATTGACTGAGTGAACGGTTATGGATCTATTTTTATTTTCCCTTTTTCTGGCTCCTTTGTTTTCTTTTTGAGAGCCCAGTTTGTCACACTGGTCACACCATTTCTCAATCATGTGCTGGGGTAAAAAGTTACAGGATGCATTTGTGAATGCCACCATGCAAATTAAAAAAGGGTAAATCCAGAACATAGTTCAGATATACAAGAATTTCAGTTAATGTGATAAAGAGTGAGGACACAAAGAAAATCAACACCAGAAATTGTTTTTTCTCACATTGTCTTCACAAATCAATGGATAGGTAAAAGAAAACAAAGTCTCCTAAAAAATGCTATCCAAAATACAAAATATTTTTGTGAAACTAGTACAATGTTATTTTTACAGTTACACTTTTAAAATGTCACTCTAAACATAACCATGAATCATACTTTATTTTTTATTGGTTCTTTTTAGTTATACATGACAAGTAGAATCCATTTTGATATTATACAAGCATGGATTATTCTAATTAGGACTCCAGGCTTATGGATAAATTCTGCAACATTTTAAAAAAGATTTCTGATAAAATTGAAGTGCTTCTTTATTTCCAAGAAGTATACCTTTGGAAACCATGCGCTCTGCTCCACCAGGTTCCAAGAACAAGCCTTTTCCAAATCTCTGCCCCATTCTTAGCCCTTTCACATACAAAGCAACTTTTTTAACAGTATATTTTCCACCATTCCTGCTTTATAAGTGATAAAAAAAATTTTAAATGATCATTCAACAAAATGGTTTTTACTACTACCCAGAAAATATTATGAGTATGTAAATACATACTGTTATTCATGTTTATTGTCTTTTTCTATAAGAACTGGCAACCTTGAGAAAATAAGGTAATTCCAATCCTATTACACAAACAGAGGCTTTTCCTTCAGTACAATGAACTGACAGTGGGTATAAGGGATAAGTTATGAAAAACCTTGAAATAGATCAAAAGATTAGTGGGTGTATTTTGTATTGACACAAGTATCTAACCTGGGCTTCATGTCTATCTGGTCCTAAGCCTATGATCTATTTTACAACTCTGTAAGCCAAAGATAACTGATAGAAGTGGGTCTAATACTTTCCCATAGAATTAAATTCTGTCTTGTGAAGACACAACTAATCAATATGCATCCTTGCCCTGGTAGAAAAATCCATATTTGTATCTACCTTTAATTTCAGCATAGTATCCAACTTTTGTTAGGTTTTGGTTTTTTGAAATATCCTTTGAACTATCTGTACCATCTTACAGTCTCATTTTTTGTAGTTGCAAATGTACCCAATATTTACTTATTTATTTATGTGTGGTGCTAAGGATCAAACCTAGTGCCTCACACATACTAAGCAAGCACTCTACCACTGAGCTACAACCCCAGCTCCCAAACAACACTTCTTTTTAAATGAGTGGTATTTGCTTAATAAACTGGCTAGATAAGTTTACTCTGCATACACTGCATAAGAAAGTATATTCAAAAGGTACAAAATAATTGAAAAAGGCTTTTAAACCACACCTTCCTTCTGGTGAACCCTGGGTAGAGCTTTAAGACTAAATAGAAACCTCATTAGTCATTTAAATAAAATATTTCACGTGAGTGCTTTATATTTGCATGAGGGACATACATTTACCTTTCTTTAAAATATCACATTTTAGCATCCTATAAGATGTTTTGGACAATGAGAAAAAAATATAGAGTCTGATGCTCATTATCTCTGAATACTTCACACCAAACTATAATGGAATTGGATACAGCATTTTGTTACAAGGTCTTGGTTTCTGGGGTCTTCAATAACTGTACAATGTTGTACCGATACAAGAAGTTTATCAATAGCAGTTGTGTAGTTGAAATTTTTCTATAGAAAAAATGAATAAAAATAACAGTGAATCAATAGTGCCCTATGTAAATTTATGATTTTTAATTAAAATAAAGAAAAAATAAGCGCATTTAAATATTAGGAATATTAGGTTTTCATAGAACCAGAGAATTGCTTTTTGTTAATGGACGTTTCTTTCTATTGTCTTATAATGCAGGAAATATTCATCAATATTGGGAAGTGAGTTCTAACAGCAATCTCCCTGTGTGTGACTATAGATATTGTATTCTTTGTTATTAGACTGAGCTTGCAACTCCCTTTGAGGAGATAACTATTTCTCTGCTGTGCTCCCACAGGGCCTACCATATACCTTCATTGCACAGATTATACTTCATTTTTACATCTTTCTCAGTTTACCTACATACCCTACAAGACTGACAGGGAGGAAATGAGACTTTCTCTCCATGATTTCAGTTGCAGGATAAATGCATAAGGACTTTTCTGGTTGGCTAAACATTTCCCCAGATTCAGTCCATAAGCACTAGATTTGGTCTAATGGAGTAGCTACAGGACTAATGAATTTTAGCTCAGATCCAATTCAGATACACAGAATTGGATTCTATGTAAATGAGAAGCGGGAGACGTAACAGCAATGACAATGCAGCAAAGTATTTTTATTTTTATTTTTTCCACATTTTTATAGATACATTATAGTTGTATAAATTGATGGGTCTGTTGTTACATATTTGTACATGCACACAAAACAATTTGGCCACTACCACTCCCCAGCATATCCCCCCACTCCCCAGCATATCCCCCACTCCCTACCTCCCATCCCCAGTTCCCTTTTCTCTACTGATCTCCCTTTGATTTATAGGAAATCCACCCCCCACCTTTGTTTCCTTTTTTTTCCTTTCTAGATTCTGCATATGAGAGAAAACATACCACCCTTGAACTTCTGAGTTTAACTTATTTCACTTAACATGATGGTCTCTAGTTTCATCCATTTTTCTGCAAATGCCATAATTTTCTTTTTCTCTATAGCTGAATAAAACTCCACTGTGTGTATATATACCATATCTTCTTTATCCATCCATTGCTGGACACCTAGGCTGGTTCCACAGTTTGGCTATTGTGGATTGTGCTGCTACCAATAGATGACTTAAATTCTTCAGGGTCATTACTAAGAAGTGATGTTACTGGGTCTTATGGTGTTTCCATCCCTAGTTTTTTTGATGTGCCTTCATACTGATTTCCATAGCAGACATAATAATTTACAGTCCCATCAGTGTAAAAGTGTTCCTTTTTCTCCACATCCTCTCCAGCACTTATCATTTGTATTCTTGATGTCTGCCATTCTGACTGGTGTGAGATGAAATCTCCATGTGATTTTAATTTGCATTTCCCTGGTTGTTGATGAATATTTTTTCATCTTTTTTTGGCCATTTGTATTTGTTCTTTTGAGAAGTGTCTTTTTAGTTCATTCACCCATTTATTAATTGGGTCATTTGATTTTATTGGTAAAGTTTGAGTTCTTTATGTAGTCTAGATATTAATCCTTTGTCAGAAGAGTAGCTAGCAAAGATTTTTTCCCATTTTGTGGTTTCTCCCTTCACATTTGTTTCTTTTGCTGTGCAGAAGCTTTTTAATTTGATGCTTTCCCATTTATTAACTCTTGGCTTTATTTCCTGAGCTTCAGGAGTCCTATTGAGAGTCATTCCCTGAGCCCAAAAGCTGGATTGTTGATCCTACATTTTCTTCTAGGAGTTTCAGTTTCTAATTCCAATGTCTTTGATCCATCAGCAAAACATTTTTAAACTAGTCTCCATGGATATAACTTTAATAGTTGTCATTATTTAAATAGACTTGCTTACAAAATATAAATATTCTGGAAGTATTTTTGAGAACCACCAATTAAATATACCTCTGGATTATATTTATCTTCTTTTCATCATTTCCTTGAGCCATTACTCAGATTCAGTGATCATGGCTATCTGTTGAAAAAATACTTACTGGAATATTTTATGGGAAATAACAGATAAAAATAAATACTTTGAATCATTATTGTCATTGGAAATATGTAGAAAACTAGAAAACATTCTTTGACAAGTTAAACCTTATGTTCTTTGAAGTACATGTGGATCTAGGCCAACTCTCCACTGATTTCTGCATGTAGAACATTTGCTCTGGTTTTGATCTCACAATAAAACAGATGAGAGGGGAAGTTTGAAGGGGCCCTACTGATCTGCCTCTCATTGTTGGTTCCACCTGTTCCATCGACAGGTGGTCCCAAACGTTTCTAAAGATCACGTCTAACGTCGCGAGGCGCGTGCTCTTTGTCACAGTGGATTAGGGCCTGTGGTGCTGGAAGCGGAAGGAGGAAGCCAGCGCGGTTCTACGAGTGGCTCTTGGGCTCGCAGAGTTGCCGTCGCTCTCCTCCGGCGCAGCGCCCCACTTCGCAGAACCGGAGTTCAGGGTGCTGTAAGCCAACCGGTCTCCCCGAGAGACGTGGTGTTGAAATCCTGCAAGCCAAGTTGTTCCACGGCTCCGAGTTCGAATTCAGACCACACCAGATATTAGCTCCAACAAGGTAGATGGCAAGCACTCCATCACTGAGCCACAACCCCAGCCTATAATTTGAGTGTTATTGTTCGCCTTAATTTTTTTTTATTTACACTGAAAAATACATACTGTTAAAAATACATTAGTGGGAATTACAGGTTAGCAAGATACAAAAAAAAAAATAAGCTGGTATTTTCTGGTGTAAGAAAATGGACTGATTAGGATCAACAAATATGTGAAAAAATGTTCAATAATTAGAGAAACGCAATAAGTAATTAGAGAAATGCAAGTCAGAACTACCCTAAGATTTCTTCTCACTCCAATTGGAATGGCTGTTATCAAGAATACAAGCAACAGTAGGTGTTGATGAGGATGTGGGGGAAAAGGCACTCACACATTGCTGGTGGGATTGCAAATTTGTACAGCCACTCTAGAAGCAGTATGGAGATTCCTCAGAAAACTTGGAATGTAACCACCATTTGATCCAGCTATTCCCACTCCTCGGTTTATACCTAAAGGACTTAAAATCAGCATACTACAGTGATGCAGCCACATCAAAGTTTATAGCAGCTCAATTCACAATAGCTAAATTGTGGAACCAACCTAGATGCCCTTCAATAGATGAATGGATAAAGAAACTGCTACATATGCACAATGGAATATTAACCATAAAGAATAAACTTATGGCATTTGCAGGTAAATGGATGGAGTTGGAGAATATCATGCTAAGTGAAATAAACTCACCCCGAAAAACCAAATGCCAAATATTTTCTTTGATAAGTGGATGCCGATACATAAAGGAGGGGAGGGTAAGGGAAGAATGGAGGAACAGTTGGGTTGTGAAGAGAGAAATGACAGGTGGGGAGGGGGTGGGGGAAGGAAAGATGGTGGAATGAGGCAAACATTACCCTATGTATATGTATGATTATAGGAATGGTGTGCATAACCAGAGTAATGAAAAGTACTCCATTTGTGTACAATGAAGCAAAATGCATTCTGCTGTCATGTATAACTAAATAGAATGAATAGAAAAAGAAAACGTACTGATTCAAGGAGATGACCAAGAAACATGATCCCAATAGGGTTTTTTTTTTCTTTTGGGTTTTTGTTATTTTAATGGCTTTTAATGTGTATCCTGAAAGAACAGATCCTTTAAAATGTGTGCTACTGGGAGAATGAGTTAACCATCTGAGGAAAAATGCTTTTAAGCATTTAAGTTACCAGTTCATAATATTCTTCCAGGTGAGTTAGAAAGTTAAAATTTTTTAAGGTCTCCAAAAATAAAAAGCAGGATGTGTAAGATAATTATCCCAAATATAAATAGGTTTTTCTACATAAAAAAAGGAATGCTATGGTTTTACTGCGTCCCTCCAAGTTCGTGTGTTGGAAATTTAATCTCCAATGTCACAGTGTTTGGAGGTAGATCTAATAGCAGATGTTTAAGTCAAGAGGGTTCCACCCTCATGAGTAGATTAATGCCAGTTATTTAAAGGGCTGAGAGTGTAGCAATTTCTCTTATTCTCTTGTCATGTTAGGCCTTCTGCTGTGTTATGAAGCAAGAAGGTCTTAACCAGATAAAGCCTTGTGATATTGAACCAGCCTCCAGAGCTATAAACCAAGTAAATTTTTCTTTATAAAATTACTCAGACTATGGTATTGTTTACAGCAACACAAAACTGATGAAGACAAGAAAAAATTACAAAGAATCTGGTATAATCAACTATAAAAATAAAGAAATTTGCAACTTGCAAGATAATTGCCATCTTTAACATATACAGAACTAAATGCTCAAAAGTCATTTCTCGAGCATCTATGTGGCAGACAGTTAAGAACTGGGAGCAGTGCAGTGAACAAAAGGAAGTCCCCTGCCCCTACTGAGCTTACAGACTAGCAAAGACATGATTTTAAAATTAGTGATTTAGTGCCATGGGGGAAAAAAAACAGTATAGGGTATAGGGAAGTGGTGATTTCTACTTTATAAGGTTGGGTGGAGAAGACTTCATAGGAAAGGTGACCTTCTGAGTACAGACCTAAAGCAAGTAAAGGAGCAAGCCATACTGAAACGGGTGAGGAAACCAAGTGCAAAAACCATGAGGTAGAAGATTTGCTCAAGAAGTAACAAGAATGTTCGTGTTTCTCAACAGCCAGTGATCTGAGAAGGAAAACAGCAAGATGTTTACTGAAGGATGGGAAGTGGGGTAGTGGGGAGGTCCAAAACAGGAGTAAGTGGTTTGACAGTCTGGTGAAGCCTACAGCTCCTTCCCATTGTTTTTAAGTGCATTTAAAATACAGGATTATGGGGCTGGGGGTAGCTCAGTGATAGAGCGCTTGCCTAACACATATGAGGCACTGGGCTCCAGCTGCAGTACCACATGAAAATACAGGAAATGTGTCCATCTACAGCTAAAAATATTTTTAAAAAATAAACATTCGCTGGGTCGGTGTGTTGCAAGGTGTAGTCTAGGACCACCTGTATCAGAATTCCTTGACAAGCTTTCAAAAATAAAGATTGCTGGGCTTCCAGGATGACTAAATTGAATAGGGATGGGGACAAAAAAAGAAAAAAGATGAAAACGGGAGTCTAGATTATGGTGGGGAAAGTAAAACAATGTTCTAGAGCTGAAACCTCCTTTTCATAAACAGTTTAGCAAAGAAGTACAACATGTTAGGATCTGGCAGTAAACCATACTAAATCTTTCTTTCCCCTTCCTTAAACAGTTCAAGGAAAGGTCTTAAGATATCTCTGAGGTTCATAATCTGGCAATATTCATTCCATCATTCTTAATGTGTTTGTTCGTATGTGTGAGGCAATGTTTGCTGTGCATGGGATAGAGAAGACAATAAAACAAAATCCCCATAATTTGAGAACATTATATTCCAGTGGCACTGAAGCAGAAATGCATCAAGTTATTTAGTGTTTCTCCCTATTCCCCCTAAAAGACCTCTCACATATTTCAGGGGAGAAAGCATTCTCAGTGATGATTGAGTTCTGGGAAGTTGGGGCTGCACCCTATGTCTGATAAACATTGAGTAACGTGTTCATGGTGTATTATCTTTTCCTGGAGATCCTCTTCTGCTCAGAATCATGGGCAGGGTGATGTAATAAAACCAGGATATAACCAAGGGTGTTTAGTATTTGGATTTATTAAAAAGTCTACAGTAAACTAAATTTGGTCCTGATCTTTTACAGTTGATTATGTCCAGCTCACTGTATTGCCTTTGGGTTGACGTTAATGAGACCAGACTTCTGTTCTTATCTCCCCCTCAGTAAACTTTAGGCAGAGAGAACAGTTAGTGTCAGAGCACTGTACCCAAGGTTGGTTAGCCCCTTGGACATCCCTGCTTATGGAATAGAGGGTGGTGAAAACCTGCAACTAGGCAATTTTAACTTGCTACAACCAAGTCAGGAATATTATCTATGTGCCTTGTAAAGGCAACGGACATCTTGTTACTTATATATCATGTATCATGTTTATATTACTCATATAGAGGCTGAGGTAGCTTAGAGTTACCATTATCTAATTACATGAGCATTTACCCCCGGCTTTGAACATTTATGGGACAGGGACAGACCATCCACTTCTCTGTGCACATATATATCAAGCATGCCTTCAGCTATCTAAAGAGGCCATTACTGAAGTCTTGCTATGTGTCCTATGGTCAATTATTAATGGGTGGCATCAGAAGGCCGTTCGCCTCTAATTAAGATGCCCAGATAATTTTAAGAGATTCTTTGTAGTCATGTCACTATTACCATAATTTTTTCAGAGTGACTCAATTACAAAAGTGGAGTGATTCAAAGTCTTCCCCTCTCTTATTACATGTTCCAGTAGAAATGAATCTTGACATTATGATTTAGAATTATCAAAAATCTACATTTCGGAGGTACAACTGTTTTCTTTATAATTCCATACCACTTTTAGTTACCACACCCATTTTAAAGGTCAGATTTAGAAGAGGCAAAATCTGTTATTTAAAAATTGTATAGTGACAATAGCTCTCTTATTAAATTTTAGTGGAAAACACTTATGAGCTGTCTTAAAGAAAAAAACATTAAATGTTAAACCTACACTTGAAAGAGTAACTTGTAACATCTGACTGATGTACAAAGAAACCATACAAACTGGATTTATTTTAGATTCATTATTACTGCATTCACTTTTTCTTCTAACTTCTAGAGAAATATCAAAATCCACATTTCCTGGGGTCCCTGGAGTACCACTGAGCATGGTGCCTGATGCTTCATAGGGAAGCAAGTCCAAGTCCTATAATGTTACTGTTTGTATCCATGTTCAGTCATTGTTACTGTGACAAATTACCGCACACTTAAAGGCTTAAAACAGCAGAAGCTCAGTTCCCCAGCACACACTGGTAATCCCAGTGCCTCAGGAGACTGAGGCAGGAGGATAGTGAGTTCAAAGTCAGTGTCAGCAATGGTGAGGCACTAAGCAACTCAGTGACACCCTGTCTCTAAATAAAATACAAGATAGGGCTGGGGATGTAGCAAAAAAAAAAAAAAAAAAAAAAAAAAAAAAAAAAAAAAAAAAAAAAGGGCAGAAGCTCAGTGCACGGTTTCAGAAGTTAAAAGGCCATCATGGGCACCATAACCTAAAATCAAGCACAGGGCAAGGACAGAGGCTCCAGAGGAGGTTATGCTGTGGTCTTGCATTTCCAGGCTGAATAATCCATGGTCACCTACCGATCTGGGGGTCAGTCTTCTTCCGTTTGCTCCTTGCACCCTCTCTGCCATATGAAATGACCCACTCTCCAAGTCTGAAGAGAAGGACATGGCTGTTAGGGCTAGGGTCTTCTCAGTTCACCCAGATCATTGCTTTCAGCAATGTCCACCCCACAGATAGTGGTCAAGTCCTTCCTGTGTGCCAGATGTTTTGTCTGGGGGATATCAGGGAGCAAAGCCCAGGGACAACCCTGCCCTTAGGGCTCAACTTTGGAATAATTCTCAAATACAGGTTCAGTTACATGAGGACAAACGGCTACAAGGGGGTAGGCTGAGTGTGGGAGAGCGAGCCCAGGAGTGGAGTGGGGTCTGGAATGGAAGGCAGGGGCTTCCAGCAAGGTGAGATTAGAGCTGTCCTCTGAAGGGACAGTGACCTTCTGCTGCCCTTCTGTTGATAATCAGAGGTTGTGATGACCCATGGTTACTAGTTTTTTCATCTCACCCAGTACCCACGAGAGTGGCTCAAGAGTGGCCCCCTCTCCAAGGACAGTTGATCACACATGACCAGTCATAAGCCTTCCTGGGAATTTCTGGACCAAAATGAAGAGTCAAGACTCTTCTCTTCAGGGAACACCTGTGGGAGCCCAGGTACCATGCCCCTCCCTCCTGGGGACTGACCCCTGTCACAGTCCAGTTCCAAAAATCTGATTTCTCTCATAACCAAACCACCTCTAACTTCATGAACTATGGAGTCGCCCCCCCCCCCCCCCCCAGTTAACTTTGCATCATCCTGACTCAAGAGCCATCCTTCCTCTGCAAAACCCTCTCAGTTATATTTAGGGGAATGCCCACTCCCTCCTATAGCCCTTGGATGGTGGCAGCAATCTCTGCAGCCCCCAGGATGCAGTGTCACATTCAGTTTGTTGTTTTCACAGGTAGGCTTTCCTTGCCCTTTCCTAAGCAGTGGCCCTTCCTCTGTGGACCAGAGAACCAATTTACATTGGTTCTGCCAGTTGCCAAAGAGTCAATTGCAGTTATCAATTTAGGAACTGTTGAAAAAAGTCACAAGGTGGGTCTGAGCATTGGCTTGGGCCACTATGAGATGACCTAAGTAAAACTGTTCCTCGCCTGACCTCCAAGAACCCCTAACCTTACTGGAGGA
This sequence comes from Sciurus vulgaris, assembly GCF_902686455.1. NCBI lineage: Eukaryota > Metazoa > Chordata > Mammalia > Rodentia > Sciuridae > Sciurus > Sciurus vulgaris. The sequence continues at coordinate 24,762,256 of NC_136479.1, forward strand.
CTACCCTGGCATGTAAGGTCAGAGGGATTAATATCAGTTCAGAACCAGATGGAGTAACTCCTGAAAAGTCTGATTAGATCCCTTCCAGAGAGGGGACAGTGGCCACAATTACTGAGGGGAAGGCTCAGGAAGACCGTGTTCTTGGCTAGGGCCTTGCAGCGGGTCTCCCTTCCCCACCCTTGGGCCCATGGCTTAGTCTAGTCCTGGATGCTTTGTTTGACTATGCCTTAGTGACTTGAGTCATACTTCTGTTCAGCAGATGTAAATTGGATCAGTTGCCCACATGTTTGCCAAAATGGCCCCACTAAACTTGCAAAAGAATATTAACATCTGTCCACAGCACCCACAAGGCATCTGCACCCCTCCAAGGGGCCGGCAGGGCCCTGCATGCTCCTCCTGCTCCTCTCCAGCTTCATCATTCATAGTTCACCTCCTGTGGCTGCTCTACCTCCCCAACTCCTGGACAGTGGCCTCCATGCTGGCCCTAGCTCTGTCTTAGCTTCTCAGCAAGGCCTTCCTGCCCACAGAGGCATTTGCTTCCTGTCCTCCATATTCCCATCCCTCTTTTCTGTTTTACTTTTTTCAAAACCTTATTGTGATGATATGTACCACCTGCTGTCATGATTTAGCTGCTAATGGCCTGTATCCCCCATGAAGCCCAGTCTGCATGCACTCATAACTATTTCCTGAATGAATGAGCAAGATTGTCAGTGCTGTCCCTCGCCCGACTTCTGTTACTGGAGGGTCTCCCTGGCATTTGGGGTCCTCACTGTGCTCTGAGCTAGTAGCATGGGAGTTAGTTTTTCAGTCTCACAATCCTGATTTGAAGAAACAAAGGTGGTTGGAAAGACAGGGTATCTTGTATTGTCATGGCCAAGTGCCAGCAGTTACCTTCCTCCCAAGGTTACCTATGAGAAGTCAGATGTGGGTTTGCAGTGACTTGCTTCCTCAGACACTGAGGCAGCTGCCTCACATAGCCTGCCCCTGAACCCTGCAGCACTGACCTCTACTGCACAGGGTGCGTCTTGACCATCGTGGGTCCCAGCAATGCTGTGGGTGGCACTCAGCAAGAATGTCCACTAGAGAAGACAAATCACGGGGGCTGCGGGTGGAACCAGGAGCTTAGCATGGGGCTGGTGCTCTCCCAGGTTCAGTAGCCAGACCCACTTCCCTCTCAAAGGTCCCTCTTCTTCATAGGCACTTCTCTGCCTGCTGTGAGATTCTGACAGCCTATTGACAAACCTCAAATTGTGTGAAACAGTGTAGGCCCTTATACTTCCTGGATATGACATCACTGGGAAGAGCTAGCAGATTCAGGTTTCAACTGGAGCTCACCAGCTGATGGAGAGTCTGGGGCAAACCTCACATGAGGAAGGGGAATCAGGGACTCAAGGGGAAACAATACTCCTAAGGGGTGTGGGCTCTGGGTTCTCCAAGCCGCTCCTCCACCAAGGCCACTTTGAAGCCATGATGTAAGGGCCCTCAACTCAACTGGCTGTCCTCTACTATGACTTCTTTCCCAGAGAAATACCCTCCTGCACCCTTCTGCCTTATCCACTCCTCTGCGACAGAGCTCTAGACTGTCCTGTGGTTTGCAGTCTGTCCTCTTTAAGGAGGGTCTGAGCTTTTCAACGTGGATTTTCATGATTCCCTAAAGAAACTTGAAATCACATTCCAGATGACCTCATTTCCTTGACACTCAGCCCAATTCTTTCCTTTCTGGAGTTAATGTGGCCACATGGCCACGTGGGTGGGGCTGAGAACCATCGTCCACAATTCTGCAGTTCCCCTTTGAATTTACCTTAGGACTCAGGTCAGTCCGCACTGAGCAGATGTCTCCTCCAGTGTGCACTTACTGCCAACCCCCTAATACCATTTGTCATCTGTGAGCCTCTGCTGATGTCCTTCTGCTGGACAGGACAGTAGACTCAAGGCCTGGCTGCCACAGCCTGCCTTACCCCTGTGTCCCCAGGCCCTAACACACTACCAGGAGTGACAGATAATTTTTTTACATCAGCTTGACTGGGCTAAGGGACATCCAGCAGCTGGCAGAATGTCATCTCTGAATGTGACCTGAAAATGTTCCTGAAAAGATGAGTATTAAACCAGTGAACTGAGTAAAAAATTATCCATTCATCCTCCCCGATGTGACTGGTTACCATCCAATTTGCTGGGGCTGGGTAGAATAAAAAGACGAAAGGATAATACTCTCTCTTCTGGAGGGGCCAGCCACTGTGTCCTGCCCCCCTCAGCTTCCAGAACTCACGCCCATGGACCCATTTCCCAGGCCTTTGAACTGCCAAGGAGGTCGGGAGACACTGAGAATCCTTAAGTAGCGGGTTCCCCAGAGCCTGCGTGAAGTGGGAAGGGGCCTGAGAGGGTTTTCCCTGAGCCTGGACACATCGTAAGCATTATCACACTGACACACCGGTGGTAGACACCATGCCAGGAGAGAAGGAAAGCCCAGCCCCTGTTGTGTCTGCTTGCCTGGGAAGGAGACAGGGATGATGTAGGACTCATTCAGAAGAATCTTAAAGGGAAAATCCCCCCAACAAAACCTCTTACAAGAAACCCAGGAAAAAGATGTCCCCCACTGATGGGGAGGAGGTACAGGTCAGATAGCCACATGGGAAAGGAAGTGGTAGAAAGGGAGGCCAAGTGTGCAGATTCTGGTCAGAGGTGCTAAAGACAGCCACAGCAGGTGGCAGGTCAGGGTCTACAGGGGTAGAGGGAAATCTGGGGCTGGAACACTATAGAAGGAGCACCAAGTCAGAACCAGAGAGACTCAGATCCAGTCATGAAGGCCCTCCAGTGGCCCCGATTCCTGAGTTTCTATAACTATTCAATGAACGTGTCTTCCCCAACTCACGGTCAGGGCAAGTCTAAGGCTGTCAGGTCTGTATTCACCTTTCCATGGGGCCACTGAGTTGGGTGGAGGGGCTTCTGTGCCTCAGGAACCTCTCTGTTGGCTGGTTCTCACACATCCTTGTCGCTGGCTCTTTGCAGTTCCAAAATATTTGTCACTGCCTGCAGCAACAACTTGCATGGGTCTTATGGGTGGTGGAGTGGAAACTGAGGCACTTCTATCTTTCACTTTGGTGCACTGCTTTCTTGTTTATAGAAGATAGAGGAAATGAGGTTTACTTGCTTTGAGAGGAGAGAGAGACCCCCACTTATCAGAGAGAAAGAAACTTTGCTTAAGAGAGACCTTGAGAGAAGGACAGACTTTGCTTGGAGCCCAGAGGAAGATAGTTGCTACGCCTTAAAGTCCTGCGTCTCAGTTCTCCGTTCCGCAATCTGCCTTCCACCGCTGCCCCTACTCGCTGCTGTGTTCTTTCTTCTGGCTTTTTTGCTAATGGCTGCTGTGGCGTGTCTTCTGCTACTGCTTTTCTGGTAATGGCTGCTTCTAATGGCTGCTGTGTCTAATGGCTCGCTGCGCCTACGCTTATATCACCCTCCAGGACGCGGAGAGCAGGGCCACGCCCCTTACGCAAAGATTAGGCGAGAGGCTCCCAGCAGGCAATTAGTGCTCGAGAACACATGCGCATACATTGTGTGTGGACGAGAAAAATCACCTGAGTGTGCTTATGTCAATTAACCTCCTCGCTGCCAATGTGATCAGGCGCCATCCCGGCGCCGCCAACATGGCACAGCCCCCAACAATCCTTCCTTCTGGTTCATCCACATGAAGACCGTGCCACATTTGTGGAGTGCTCCCCAGTTGCCTCAGCTCTCACCATCCCACCTTAAATTCACTTAAACAAGGACACAATCCTGTGAGGAGGTTCTGACCATATACTAGACCCACACTGAGGACAGCGGGGCATCCTCTCTGCCGGACCCAGATCTGAGAACAGTGGGGCTTCCCGATTCTGGGTATGAGCTCCTCAGCCCCACTCCTAGGCCAGCGATCACACACTCTCCTAGTCAGTGCTGACCCCGCCTTTCCCTGGGCCTCTGGCGTTCAGAGACCCTCCTACTCTCTGTAGCTGCTGTGGGGGTGTTATGGCTTGGATATGAGGTGTCCCCCAAAAGCTCACATGTGAGACTATACAAGAAGGTTCACAGTAGAAATAATTGGGTTGTAAGAGTCTTAACCCAATCAGTGAATTAATTCCCTGATAGGGATTAATTGAATGGTAACTGAAGTGGTAGGGTGTGGCTGGAGGAGGCAGGAATTGGGGTGTGGCTTAGGGGTATCTATTTGTATCTGACCACTGAAATCTCTGCTTCCTGATCACCACGTGAGCTGCTTCCCTCTTCCATACTCTTCCCCCAAAATGTTCTGCCTCACCTCAATCCCCTAGGGATGGAACTGGCCTTCTATGGACCTCTGAAAACGTGAGCCCTCAAATTAACTTTCCTCCTCTGCAGTCGTCTTGGTCGGGTCCTTCAGTCACAGCAGTGAAAAAACTGGCTACAACAGGGGGAGAGCCACAGGGCATCCTGCTCTCTCAGCACCCAGGACTAGTCAGCTTCTGAACCCCAGTGACAGCTAAGAGCCGAGTACTGAGCACAAAAGTTCCACCCAGCACCAGTAGCCACTGTCATGAGTGTTCACCATTCTACCCACGTCCTGAGAGGACTTGGTCCTCAAACCAGTCACATGTCCCCAGAAGGAACTTCCAACCACCCTGCAGGGGGAGCTGGAGGGATGCACCTCACTTCCTTGTGGACAGGTACCCCACAAGGCACTCTCCTTCCTCCTCAGCAGTACACACTAACTCCAGAAAAATGTCCTCTGAGTTCACCTGGAGGGCAACCCTAGACAGACATTGCTGTCACCAAGAAGTTTCTCAAGCCTGCCCACCCCTTCCCCACACTGCCAGGGTTCCAAGGTTGGTTCTGCACCTCACACATCACATGGCCCTTGCAGGAGTCATCAGCAACACCCTTTCCAGAAGCCCCTGTCCTCCAACTGGGAGAACGTCAGTGTCCAAGAGAGCATCCTGCAGAGTTTCAGACAGGTGGCTCCATTAGCATCCCTGCAATCTCTAATCCAGAGATGCTCTGCCAAACCAACGATGAGCAGAAGGAATTTGCAGTTCTGCTGACCCCCCAGCAAAACTGCACAAGGAGCTCCACACACCAATAGTGCTACCTAAGACCCTCCCGCAAGATGGATGCTCTTCTTCCCCCACAGAGCACTGTGTGCTGTGAGTAGGGCCTGGAGGCACCTGAAAGCCAGAGTCTCTCACATGTGCAAAGCACCAGCGTCCACACAAATGCCCTATTTATGCTTATTCCTGCTCAGGCTTGACAGTCCAGCCTCAGTCAATCAGGACACATTTATTCATCTCAGGCTTTAACTTGTGTCATCTCAGGCTTCAGCTTGTGGCACAAAGGGAAAAAGGAAAGGGTTTCAGGGAAGACAGCCTCCAGTTTTCATAAGAAAAAAGCAGCCCCGTTCATGGTGTATCCTGCCTCTTTGCACGCATGTTTATGTTCCTGGACTGTGACTTGGACATGGAACAGCCCATCTGTGCCTTTTGCTCTTCTGCATCTTCAAAGTCTACAGTTTCCAAATGCTTTCATTTTCTGAGTCTGGCAGAGAATCAGCAAATATAGGAGACCCCTAACTTGGCTTGAGATGAAATGGATTTGAGGCTTCTAGAATTTCTCGGAGGCTGTGCCAAGGCCAGCCATGAGACGAAGCATCTCTTTTCTTCTGTGATCATGAAGGTCTCACAAACAGAGCTCCAAGCCATTTATTCAAGGAAACAGAGGGCTCCACCCTACCTGTCTCCTCAGCCGAGTACATGGTGGGAGTGGTGAAGTTGAGAGATTGAGGGGTGGGGAGGTAGATAGAGGGATGCAGAAATCATGTGAGCCTCACCTGCCTGGCTAGGCTTGGCCTCCCTGTGCAGCCACGTGGATCTGTAAATGAATCGTGAACCTTGTTCCATCCACCTAATCCAAGGTTAGCTCATCCAGCTTTCCTGCCAAGCACAGGCTGCAAGTCAGGAGGCTGAGTGTGAGATCACCATTCATTCACCTCCCCATAGAGCCCAGTCTTCTGACCCATCAAGGCTTCACTGTGATGATCTTACTGAAGCAAGGGATCACCTAATCTGTGGATCATAAAGTGAGAAAGGGCTCAAGGGAGGTGAGGACAATTGCTAGGTCTTCTGGACATCCTAGTAGAGCTGACAGGCAGACTTTGGCTTGGACCCTGGGCCCAGGATGCTGCCTTCTCCTCTCACTGCACATGATACCACAGATGCATCTGTGTGCTCTTTGTTCTTGCCACCCAGAAATCACTCAGCTCATTCTGTGGCTTCAAGATGAGGACCATCGTCTGCTTCATGCTACTGAGTGGTGAGCACTCCCTAAGCAGACTTCTCTCCTACTGCTAACTTTAGAACAAATGGCGAAAGACCGAATTCCCGCAAATGGGGAAGGAGGGAAATATCAGTTTCCGATTTCACCTCTTTGGACTGGCGGTTCCAGCCAGTGCAAAGAGACACAGAAAAGGAAGAAAGTATAAGTATTGGGAGGAAGGAATGACATTATCTTTATAGGCAATATGACAGAAATTCTAAACAATCTACAAGAAAACAACTTTAATAAGTGAGTTTTGCAACATCCTGGGAAAACAAGTTAATATATAAGTCAGTTTGTTTCTACTTGTTATTGATTTAAAATGAAATTACGACCTGGGGTGTAACTCAGAGTGCTTGCCTAGTATGCATGAGCCATGGGTTCCATCCCAGCAACACACACAAAAAAAATATATGTATATATACATATATACAAATGTATATATAAATGAACAATTTTAATATTCAAAACATCAAAAATTTGGGGATAAATTTAACAAAATCTGCAAAAATCATCTATATCAAAAACATTGCTAAGAGAAATCAAAATAGAGAGAAACACCTTAGATGAAGGATTCATATTGGGGTATCGGTTCTTAGATTGATCTGGTCATTCAGTGAAACCCCAGCAGACTTCTTTTCATAAATTGACAAGATAACTTAGAGATTCATATGGACAGTGAAGACCTAACAACATATGCAGCTTCCTGGTGCAAAGCTAAAGCATTTGCCAAAATTGGCTATGAAGAGAAGCTGCAGAATTCAAGGCAAGTCTGACCAGTAAGCCCAGACAGATGTGCTGTTGAAGAGTCAGGTCCAGAACAGACCAACCAGACCTACAAATGACTTTCAGCAAGGGACCAAGATAATTCTGCAGGGAATCCCAGTAGCACATCCAGCTACAGCCAAATGGCCATCACATGAAAGTGAGCTCTTTGGTGCCTTTGGATGTTCATGTATGCTGGGATCAAACAGTGTTATAACCACTTAGGAGATGGTTTGGAAGTTTCTTAAATTCATTGCATTTATGCATCCTAGTGATGCTCATCGGGGAATGAGCACATCTAGACAGAGGGTGTGCCAGATCCTTGCTTCCCACCCTACTTCACAGGCCAGGAGACCCAGGTCTGAGGCAGGGCACAGGCCAAGCCAGCCCTGGATCCACCATCTCACCTTCCTCCCTTACCCCATCCTCCATTTATTCTTCCCCTCCCCAACCCCATTCTTTTCTCTCTTCCCTCTCCTCCCATTCTCCTCCCCTTCACGTCCTCTGCTCCTCTTCCATCGCTGGCTCTTTGCGGTTCCAAAATCCTTGGATATTTGTCACCGCCTGCAGCAACAACTTGCACGGGTCTTATGGGTGGTGGAGTGGAAACTGAGGCACTTCTATCTTTCTCTTTGGTGCACTGCTTTCTTGCTTGTTCATAGAGGATAGAGGAAATGAGGTTTACTTGCTTTGAGAGGAGAGAGACCCAGCTTATCAGAGAGAAAGAAACTTTGCTTAAGAGAGAAACTTTGAAAGACAGGCTTTTCTTAGAGCTTAGAAGGAGAGAGGCCTGCCACGCCTTAAAGTCCTGCATCCTGTGAACTAAGGGTGTGATGCGTCTCAGTTCTCCGTTCCGCAATCTGCCTTCCGCAGCTGCCCCTACTCGCTGCTGTGTTTTTCCCCTCTGGCTGCTTATAATGGCTGCTGTGGCGTGTCTTCTCTGGCTACTGCTGCGCCGCGTGCCTTTCCCTCTGGTTGCTTCTAATGGCTGCTCTATGTCTGTCTCGCTCCGCCTACGTTTATATCACCTCCAGGACGAGGAGAGCAGGGCCACGCCTCTCACGCAAAGTTTAGGCGAGTCGCTGGAGCAGGCAATTAGTGCTCAAGAACACATGCGCACACATTGTGTGCGTGGACGAGAAAAATCACCTGAGTGTGCTTATGTCAATTAACCTCCTCGCTGCGGATGTGATCAGGCGCCATCCTGGCACCGCCAACATGGCACAGCCCCCAACAATTCCCCCTTCTTTATATACAATGAAAAGAAAGCTAAATCAGCTTATGAGGGGCTATGGGTCCAACCAATTCCAGTTTAGGAATTGCCCGAGTGATGCAATCACTATCAGCAAAAAGATCTGTTACTCCCCAAACTCTACAAGGGCTATAACAACTGCTTCCATTTTGTGAGCCTTAAGTTGAAGAGTTCTGTGCCTTGTTTCTTAAATGATTTGGTAACATCTTGCCCTCAACATCAGTAACTAATTTGCACTTGTTAACCCAATGTTTTTCCCTTTCTGCACTTTGGGCAGAGGCCTGGGGCACAAGATGTAACAGATTTTATTATAGTTATCTCTTGGCTTTTCTTTTGTTTGGGCATTGTTTCTTTGCTGCTGTATATATGTGCATACACTCCAGGATCATATTGATTTTGATTATTGAAGCATATTAGCCTTCTACTAGCATTCCAACATTTCCACCAGGAAACCTTGCTACTACATTTCTGCAAGCAGTTTCAACAGCTATTTCTTGCCACTGAGCTCTCCAACTAGAGATTGTCCTCCAGATAACACTGCTCTGCATAGCTTTTTCCAATCAGTTGTAACTGCCTCTTAAGATTTTTGTATTAGATTCAGCTCCTACCTTTTTCCCTTGTTCTTAAGTTTTCACTACCACTTAGTTATTCCTTTCTGGGGTTCTTTGTATTAGGTTTAACTTTCTCCTACATTTTCCCCTTGTTCTTAAACTTTCTGAGTAATTGTTTTCTAAGTCATTACCACGCAATTATTCCTCTCACTTTGTTTTCTTTAACAGCTCTTTTCTGTTGCTATTAGATCCTGTTTATGAAGATCCCCTTGTGGCACTTTGAGCAACTTTTCCTCTATAAACCCTGGGCTTATTTCTATTAGTTTGAACATATGATCATACACTGGTTTCCTTATTTTCTAGTTCTTCCCCAGTGTTTCCTTCCTCCCCAGAACTTTCCTGTTTCTGGTTACCCCAGCTAACTTCCTTTTTAATCTCTCCCAGCACTTTTTTCTTGTTTCATGCCTCCTTTTGAATTATCCCTTCAAACTGACTTCATATTTCTGAATTTATCCTTCACTGTACAAAGGCCACACTAACAGTAGCACAAACAATACAAAATACACACATTCCGGAGCTCCTTCATCCATTCTGATCAAAGACATGAACTCTTGACAAACAACACACACAAAATCTTATTTTAATAATACCTGGCCAGTCCACTGGGGGTTAAATTTACCCAGCACCCTGTACCTGAGCCCTCTTCGACTCAGCTTCCTGTATGCTACTTTAACTTTTCTTGACTTATTTGATTTTTAAACACAAACAAATACACACATTTTTGCACTTCACTGTCATGTCCTTTGTGACCTTTAGTTTTTGACCAACACTATTTCTTTTTACTATCCCTCGCCCTTAAACTGCTCTGGCCAGAGACTTCTGCGAGGTTCCTACTTTCCCTGCTGTATCTATTCCTGGAGGCGGATCTTGAATTTTCCCTTGCCTATTCCTGTGAGGTTCCTCAGTTTCCCCACCGTGCAGATTTCCCTTTTTCCTGTAAGGTTGTTGCTAATTTTCCTTCCCTGCATGCTCCCCATTCCCTGGACGGGCCACCACTTGTCATTGGCTCTTTGCGGTTCCAAAATCCGTGGATATTTGTCACCGCCTGCAGCAACAACTTGCACGGGTCTTATGGGTGGTGGAGTGGAAACTGAGGCACTTCTATCTTTCTCTTTGGTGCACTGCTTTCTTGCTTGTTCATAGAGGATAGAGGAAATGAGGTTTACTTGCTTTGAGAGGAGAGAGACCCCACTTATCAGAGAAAGAAACTTTGCTTAAGAGAAACTTTGAAAGAGGCTTTTCTTAGAGCTTAGAAGGAGAGAGGCCTGCCACGCCTTAAAGTCCTGCATAAGGTGCCCTAGTGATGCGTCTCAGTTCCCTACTAGCTACTGCCGCGTGTCTTTCCCTCTGGCTGCTTCTAATGGCTGCCGTGTCTGTCTTGCTCCACCTACGCTTATATCACCTCCAGGTCGCGGAGAGCAGGGCCACGCCTCTCACGCAAAGATTAGGCGAGACACAAGAGCACTAAAACACAGGCGCATACATTGTGTGCGTGGACGAGAAAATCACCTGAGTGTGCTTATGTCAATTAACCTCCTCGCTGCCGATGTGATGAGGCGCCGCCAACATGGCACAGCCCCCAACACTCCTCCTCCTCTTCTTCCTCTCCCTCTTCTCACTCCTCTCCTCCCTTTCCTGATTCCCAGTGCTTTCAAAGTCTGCCTCTCCAGAACCTGCTAATGAACAGAGTTAAAAGGCACTCACCCAAACCCTGGAGACTCCTACTTGATATGGACAGTTTAAAACTACTTTCCCTTTAAATTTTTCTATGACAACTCTCTTACTGAAGAATCAAAAGACTCTTTAAGTCTTGCTGTTCAGAAGGTTGGCTGTGGCTGCTGACATGAGACTAGGCAAGGTACATGCCAGGAGCCATCTGCAAGAGTTGTATCTTATTCTTCCTTTGTACAAATGATGCTATTCCTTTTATCTCCCTGCCCCTGCCCAAGTGCGGATGGCCTGTCTCACCCAATGACAGGTTGCTTCAACCCACAGAAAAGCTCTACCAGGTTCTCTTGTGTTTAGCAAGGGAAGATGTCAAAGTCCCATGTCCTAGTCAAAGAATGCTGTCATTCCTTTCTAAAGCTCCAGACCAAAAGGCACCTCGTAAGTCAGAATGAAGATATCAGCAAGGCTGGCCCCTCTGGATCTGCAGGGCTCTGGATCTGGCCTCTTCAGGCCTCTGAAGGCTGCAGGTCCTTGTCTTCAAAGCTTCTTCTCTGCTCCTGTTGTCCCCTCACCTCTTCTTTAAGCATCTTGCCTCCTTTGTGCACTTGAATAATCAGAGTAATCCCCTGCCTCAGGATACTCGCCTTAACCACATCCATAAAGGGCTTCTTGCATGCAAGAGGTCCTTGGATGGTGGACCCCCTTGGAGGCCCAAATTTAGCTGACCATGCCCACATCTGGTGGGAACCCACCTTGGTATAATTCTTCCTCCTTGGACACAGGCTTGGAGCCTGAGCCAAATGTCACCACCTAGAGCAGAACTCCTTTTCCCTAAAACAGCTGGCCTAGGCACAGAGCTCATGTGCTCAGGAAATGGGAGGACTATACTGCCTTCAGAAGCCTGAAGAGGCCAGATTAGAGGCCTGCAGGTCCAGAGGGCTACCCTGCTGATATCTTCATTCTGACTCCATGTGGTACACCCTGGACCTTGACTTACAGCACCAAAAGGGGGTGTTGTTTTAAGACATTAAGTCCAAGGTGGTTTGATGCAAAAACAGCAGTGGAACAGGAAGATGCCCTGCAGCTTGGCCTGCTCCAGTCTGGCTCCAAAGAAGCATGAGTTAGCCTTTAGTTCATCAGCATAGGGGATGATTAGTAGGTGAAACAAATGGACATAAAACCAAACAGCCCATGGAGGCAGCATGATCATGCTGGACATACCTGCTTAGGATTAGGTTTTCATCTCTTGGGGCCACCATCTGACCCAAAGCAGACAGAGCTTTCCTTTCCTTGCTCAGATCTGCAGGAAGACCAAGACATGTGTGGGAGCCTTTGTGGCAGCCATACCTGGAGGGGAAACACCACCCAGGACCCTTAAATCTAAATGTCATCACCATTCAAGTCGGGGGTCCGGGTATTGATTACTCCATTGCAGACTGTTTGGTAACAGAAATTACAAAATTAAATTTGTTCTTCTATTTCATCTGCATCATTAAGCCACTGTCAGAGGGTCCTGAACTCTAGAAAGTGCTGCTAAGCTCCCCACAGAGTTTTTACTCTGAACCAACTCAAAAATGCAGGTGAGACCATTCCCTTCAGGCTCTGCATGCACAGGGTCCCTCTGTCCTCCACCCCCAGTACTTTACTGCACATCCACACAGTCTAGCCACAGGATGCTGAGAACTGTTTTCACCCAGGACAAGACACAGGATGAAAAGCTGGAGGTGACATGGATAAACTATACCCAGCACCAAGGTTTCAAGGGCAACTGTGCAGAGGTTTCCAGCCTCTCCAGGAGGTCTGCCCCGTGGAAATGAATTCCTGGGCCGAGTTCCATAATTTATGGAAACAAATGCCCATAAAAAATATGGCTGTTTTAAATAGTGCTTTCATTAGTTTGCTTAAAATTGGAGTCCAATTAAAAGCTAATAAAATTCTAATACACCCAGAATTCTTAGGAAGGGAGATGATGGTGTTTTCCTCTTCTCTGGAGAGCATCAACAGGACCTGCCTGCATTTGTGCCATGAGCCCCACAAGACTGCTCCTCATTTAGGACAGCAGAGGTTCAGGAGAAATGTGTGAAAATGACATCCACACGCTCGTGACAAGAGTCCACAGCATGGTTCTGAGGCAGCAACCCCAACTCCTGCCACAGGTGAGAGAAAGTGGAACTCCTCTCCGATGGTCAGGGCTCTTCCCAGACAAGACCATGGCCATGATCAAGCAGTCCATTCATCAGCTTGTCTGGCACATGTCTGTGATCTGCTAGGGAGCAGGTGTTACCCTAGCCCAGGCAGCCAGCAATGCCTGCCCACTGCGCACATTCTACGAAGCAAGACACACGCAAATTAATCCTCTGACTTCTAAGGAATGTGGCGAAGATACAGAGCAACTAAGGGGAGTGAGAGGCCTATGAGCTGCACACAGAAGGTGCCGGGGACTGAGAGCACAAGACTGCAGAGCAGGAGATGGTTGGGGGCTGAGAGCCTGAGTGCAGGACTGTGACCAAAGAGAGCAGGGGAGGTCCGATGCCAGGACAGCAGGTGGGGGGATCATGATGCTCTTGACACAGAGTGGGCTCGAGATGATTATAGGGCAGCACTTCCAGGCTGTCAGGAACTTCTTGTGTTGCAGGGCACCAAGCACTTCTCACACCCCTATGACACCTAGGTACAGGGATTCCATTTTCAAAGGATCAGAGTGAGGATGAAGGAGAACTGTGATGTTCCTTAGGTCCCTGGACAATGGGCAGAGGCATCTACTCAGTTCTCTCTGTCACCCTGCTGTAGCCTCTTGCACACTACCACCTGCCCTTGGCTGGTCGTTGCTGGAGACAGGGCTCCTCACCTCACCTCTCCATCTGCTTTATAGGAGAACACTCCCAAGACCGTGCCACAGGTGCAGCCTTCGACATGGGGAGGTGGGCCTGGGAGCCTAGGTATGTGTGGCCAGAGGAAGGCTGAAGGCCCCCTTCATGCCTGGCAGCCCCCTGATGAGCTGGAAACTCCACTTTGCACCATCCTGGGAACCCAGTTCACAGAGACTACTGGGCAGTGGTGCCCCATGCATGGGAGCAGTGAGGGAAGTGCTGGAGCTGCTCCCGAGAAGTGTCACTGGCCCCAGGAGACTTCTCCTGGGCCCAGCCTCTCCTCAGGCATCCTCCAGCCTCTCCACTTTGCCAGAACCAGCAGTTTATAATGGGCAGCATGGGACACTTATAATGCCCTCCAGGTGCACTCAGCCCTGAGGGACAGCCTAAGAGGAGCACTCAGCTCTGTACCCCAGGAACTGAGAAAGGAGGCAACCTCTCTAACAACTATTCTCCATGCAAGAAAGAACAGGGGATCCCTACTCCCACATCCCCTTCTGCCCTATCATGGGAAGCAAGGAAGCCAAGCCTGGCAGAGCTGGGCAGCTGGCCTGGCCTGTCCTCCACCTTCCAGGCCTGCACTGATCGGACATACAGTTACTCACACCTAGAAGGTACCCAAACCACCAAGAGATCATTTTTAATGGAAGCAGAGATGAAAGAACTGGGAGTTTGAAGAAAGTGGAGAAGATAGGTCTCCACTAGGATCTTGGCATGGTGAACCACTACTCACACATGTGATGCCCTGGATGAGAGATGACAGCTCTGTTCTGGGCTCAGGGACACAGTCATGGCCATTGTGGCAATCCTGTACTCCTCAAGGGGATGATAGACCCACATATCTGTGATTTCTATGCCAACTCAGCACCCTGCACACCCCCATCACAGAACCATAGGAGGGCAGCTCAAGGTCCCAAGCTGAGGATATCACCTTCTGACTGCCCTCCCAAGATGCCAGAGCTTGAAGGTCATTCTACAGGAACTGAGGGGGAGCTGGGAAGCCACAGGATCCCTGGGCCCTTATCCCAGATGCACACCCATGGCAAACCTGGCTCCACTTTGTGTCCCATGTGCATGACTGGAGCCCCGCCCTTCCTGAGAGTCAGAGTGGCAGCTGGAATCTACCCATGCACATTCCCACCTGCCAGGCTCAGGAAAAGACCCTGCAGCAAGCATGTAAGTGCTGCCAAAGACCAAGGCCTTCCTTGCCCCTCACACATGTGCTGGGCACAGCCTCCAGGAAGGCAAGTGAGCCTGGAATGAGCTCTCCTGGTTTCCATCCCTCTACAGAGGAAGAAGCTAGATGTCCCCATGGACTCATGCATAAAAGGGGCAAGAACAAGAGCTACTGTAACTGGAGGCTGGACAATGTTCAGACCAGGGGCTGCTTGGGGCAGCCTAATTCTGCATGAGGACTTGGAAGGTGTGACAAGAGGAAAGAGCGGAATATGCTGGCCAAGGAAAAGCAGTCTAAGAGGAAGGCCAGAGCCCAGGCTGGGCTAAGAAGCATCAGCAGGGAGAAGGGAGGACATAGGGAAGAGGGTGGAGCAGGTGTAGAGGTGACTGGTTCTGCACATGCGCTCACCAGCAGGCCATCCTCACAGAGAAATGCTGCTATGGACCAAGTGACTGAGGAGGACCAAGAGCAAGAGAAAGCACAGGGCTGAAATTATAGCTCTCAGCCCAAGTTAGACATGACCTAGAGGAATGGAAGCTCTGCTGGGTGACATTCGTCCTGAGCATAACCTCACAGCTGGGTGTCAGATGAGGCTTTGTTCCCACCCCCACAGCCTCCTGGGGTCTTGGGTTGAGTCAGTTCCACAGAGGATGAGAGGTATACAGCCAGACTAGAATTAGACCTCAGTGTTGACCCTTCAGGGTCCTACAGAACCACACATGAGCATTGGCACATTTGATCACACAGCCACATAGAGCACACCCAAAACTGGATGCACATGCATGCCCCCACATCACAACACACATGCACACACACACACACACACACACACACACACACACACATATGCACACATGCACCTCACATGCAGGTTCTCAGGCTTGCCGTGGTCTGAGCCAGTTCTTGGGGCCACTGGCACTGCAGGTCCCTGGCTGGTATGGAAATGCTCTGGGGAGGGCGGGGTCAGCAGGCTGGGTCACCTGACTGGTGGTGCCCAGACTGTGCCTCCTCCATGATGCAGGCCTCTCCCCTGCAGCTTGTGTACTTACTTTTCCGCCTGAATTCTGTGTCCACAGCCACCCAGGCGTGGGCCAGGACAATGTCCAGGAGGAACATGTCATGTTGATAAGGCAGAGAGGGAAGTGGTGGGCAGCATATCCACCAGAGCCATACCTCTGCAGCTGCATGTGTGGGACACTGTTCCTGCTACCTGTCACCAGCTATCACTCCAAGTGTCCCAGGGGAGCTGCTATGGGGTAGCCATGCTACTCAGCACCTTATGGTATCCAGGCTGTCCTGAGGCCAGGCCAGAAAAATCTCCCAAACATGAGCAAGTAATAGCTTCAGCTTCTGGTGTTGAGATGGCCAGTCCCCAACAAGCACCACACCTGGTGCTGGAGTCAGGGTGAGGTGAGTCCCTAGAAGCATCACAGGAGTCAGTGTGGACCACAAGGTGGAAGAAAGCAAGGCCTTCCCCTCATTTCTGCTGGGTTCAGGTTTTGGGGAGACAAGAGGTAGAAGAGGGTGTGGAAGGTGTCTCCATTCCTTTGCTTTTTCCTAGGTATTTATATTTGCAGTGTTCAGAATGATTGGCCACACCTCCACCACCTGCAGAAGTTGCTCCAGGCACTGGGGCTCCAGGTACACGTGAAGACCCCATGATCAGGAACTTTAATGAGATGCTTGCAGGAAATGATCTGGTTTTATGATGAAAAATTATGGGGACATAATTTATACCATGCAAAGGGACCAGGTGGTCCTCTGAGGAAACTTGAAGAGAACAGGCCTCAGGCCATCCCCTTGTATGGAGAGGTTTTTATTCAACAGGGCCAGTCTGCCTACTTCTGAGACACAAGGGGTGGCTGCCTTCAGAATGCTCAGGCACTAGGAGCGGCTCTCAAACCCACCAGCTTGCATTACACAGGGCAGGCAGAGGTCAGAGGTCTCTGCCCTCCTTGACCAACTTGTCATTCCTTGCCTTCCTTATGGCACAGCTGCCAGCAGATGGCTCCCTTCCAACAGAGCTGAACTCTGAGCTGTGGGTCAGTCAGCATCCCCAGGGACTGTGAAACTGAGTCAAGTGGTGAAGCCCAGAGACTGGGAGCCAGGTTCACCCCACTGGGTATCCCAGCCCTGCTGCTCTCACATGGCAAGACCCTAAATGGCACCAACCCTCCACTGGAAGCACTGAAGCTGGAAACTAGAGGGGATGGCAGCTGTCCAGAGTTTATATGATGTAAAAGGTCAATAAATGTCCAATTCATTCTTGCTCACATCTCTTAGAACAGGGCAAGGCAGAGGAGATGGTGTGTCCCTGATAGTCGAACTCCAGGTAGGTGGGGGATAGAGCTGGCAGCCTGGCCTCAAGGCTGGTCCTAGCTGTCCCCACAGCTCTGGAGACCAGAGTGTGATTCTTTTTCATCACAGTATAGCCAGGCCAAGGGTGTTGTCTGCAGACCTGGAGGGCAAAGGATATTGTCTCCTGGGCATGTGATGAAAAGCAGTCTGAGACCGTGGGCTGGCAGCAGCTCAGACCAGCACCACGATGGGCCTAGACCCATCAGCGCCTGGATGGCCAAGGACACAGGTCCCCAGGTATCTCCAGAAGCCTTGCAGGTGATGTTGCCTCACAGGAGTGACAAGTGGGGACCCTCTCTCAATCCTTGCCACCCCACTCACAGCCAGGGCACCAGACCCCAAGGATCTGGAACAGGAATGATGTCCCTAGGCACAGGTGGTTGGGACCAGGGGAGTCTGAATGGGCCCAAAAATTCAAGGAAACAAGTACCTGTTCCAAGTGCAAGACTCAGCAGGGGTGACGGCAGAGTGGACCCTTGGTTTCCAGCAGAGATGGCCACTTGAGATTCCCAATCACTATTCTTGCATTCACAAGTTATCTATGTGAAATGAACTCCGAACTCATGCAGGCTCCCGAGCAACTTGAAGACCTAGGTAACGCTCAGAGGCCCTTTGACTGAGGCCAAGGAGCCTGTGGGCACTGTCCTTAGGGCCACGGCCACCACCTTACTGGTGTCCTCTTTGCCATCATGCAACACCACGTGGCAGCAGTCAACACCTGTGTTATGTGTGGGTAACATACACGGGGAATCACTTACCATCTCCCCACAGCCAGTGAATGGTCCCCAGACCCCAACTCTGAACTTCGGACCATGCCTTGACTATGCCAGGGGAATGACATCCTCCCACAAGGCCCCTGAGTGAGGGGCCTTGTCATTTCCATCACAAGGAAAATGACTCCACACCCTCATGGAGCCCCGGGTGGGCCTATCAATCCAAGGACTAGAGTCCCATATGTTCATGTCAGACAAGTACAAAAGGGTAAGCCCTGTTCTGAATACACCTGCCTTAGTAAGCTTGCCCATGACAGTCAACCCAATCACATCCTGAGCCTGAGGGACATTTCTTCACCTCACAGCCCACCTTCACTGGGCACCATTGGAGTCCACAGGCAAGAAGCACCTGCACCCTCTTGTCCCAACCAGGCATCCAGGCACCCATCTCTGTGCATCTGCATGTGTGAACATGTCTGTCAGCACGTGGCAGGATAAGCACATGCCTGTGTATCCTGTGTGTGTGCCTATATGAATACAGGTCTGTGTGCCGGAATCACATGTGTGGGGCATTGTCCCTAGACATCTTGGTGTCTTAGGACACACACAGCACTGTGTCCTGTGGTACCTACTGGAAGGATACCCATGGCAGACATGCAGAGGCTGAAGCAGCCCTTGCTGTCACTCACATACTGCCCAATCTGTGTCCAAGTTTACCTGTCAAGGCCTAAGCTTTTAGAAACAAGGAGCAGAAATCCTTCATCGCTGATTTCCACTGATGTGTTGTTTCCCAAGGAAAAAGGGCAGGGAAAGGCCAGGAGGAAATGTGGGCTAATCCAAAAGAGTATCCACCACATCCCGTGGGAGCTTAGCCCTGAATCTGACACAGTCCATTGAACTGCTGCTGATTGCTTTTTTAATGTTTTTCTGCTCTTTCCTTATCTTTGTCCAACCTGGAACTGAAAGCTCTGGGACTCTGCTCTGCTGCGAGAGGGGTAGAGCTTGGCATCTGGATATCAGGGGTGAGATCTGAGTCCAGCGCCACCCTGCTGATACTGCACATGCCCAGCAGGATGAGGGACTATACTTAGCTGAGATGTCAGACCTGGGGCTGATCCAGGGCTGGTCAAATGTCCCCAGCCTCCTAACTTATCCCCAAATGAGAAAGGTGATCTGGGCTCTCATCCTGAACCCCTGGCTCCTCAGCTCTTGGCTTCTCCTGGAACCTGACCTGAAAACTTAGTTCTTGGTCACCAGGGAAAGCATCAAGGCCCCAGGCCTGGCTTTGCTGAGGATAGGCCCCTGGCCTACTCTCCAGAGCCCTGAATCTCCAGGGTGGGGACCATCTGCCTCCTTCCTGAGCACAAACTCAAAGCCCCATAAAGAAGTATGGCCTCCACTGCTTCCTTCAGGCAACAGAGTAGGTCTCATAGAGATCAGCTCTGTTCCTTCCAAGGTCCCCACCAAGCCTTCCCATGAGGCCCTCCAAGCTACCAGCAGCACAGATAGATTTCCTCAGGGACCTGCCAATATCCCACTGACTTCTTTTCTTCAGCCTGAACCAGCAAGCAGTCTCTCCTAAAAACCTGGGAATGTGACATACCAGAGAATAAAAGAAGCAAGCACATGATTATCTCCCTCAAATACACAAACAGTGAAATCCAGGGGTACACACAAACACAGTGTCATGTGTTGGGGGCAGCTGAATGCCAGTTCAGCCCTCCAGCCCCATACAGCCTGTCAGAGCAAGGGCAGGCTACAAGAGTTTGCCTTCACCTTTTCTTTCTGAGCTTTCTGTCCAATTGAGAGTTTTCTGACAGATTCACATGGTCTCCACATCCCAGAGCTCCAGGTCTCTGGGTGGGGCCAACAATGGGCCCTGTGTCCAGGTCTGTGAAGTGCTTATTGTTCCAGCAGTGCCTAGCCCTTTCTTTTAGCTGAAAATATGCGTCCTCCCTTTGGTTGGTAGGAGTTTTCCAGCAGGGTCCTTGCATGAGACTTGTCTAGGGCAGAGGGTTATTGGGCCTGTGGGAGAATAGAGTCCCCAGAACATGACAGAGGATGCCCATTGCCTCTTAAGAGGCGCCAGCAGGGGCCACTGCAGCCCACACACACTTTCAAAGTCCCTCTGGCTGCTTTGCAGAGACGGGTCCCTTCCCATCTCCAGGGCTCAGAGTCATGTGCCACCTGGGAGTTCTCCTCATTAATTGCCACCTGCTTTCCCCTGATGATGGAAGAGTAGCTGTCAGTATGGACCCCTGCACCCCCTGGGAGGACCCTTCCAGCCATGTCTCAGCCATCCAAGAGGAGTCACCCCTGCCTGGAGACATAAAGTCACAAGGGTGGGGAGAGGAAATGGCAGTGGCCAAAAGCACAGGGGTCTGTGAGGCAGAACAAGAAAGGCCTAATTCCTAGCCATGGTCTCCATCTTTGACCATGTTATCAAAGCCCTGCTTCTTTTAAAGCATTTAGAGGGAACTTTCCACACCCTCATGGCACAGAACACCAGGCTTTGATTCTTCATGACCTTCATGGGATGGAAATGTGAGCACCTCTGCCAGCCAGGCTCAAAGAGGCCCAGGACATGAGCAAGCTGGTGTGCATTGTCCTGGTGCCAAGAGTAAAATGTACGCTTGCAGAGGTCCTGAGTGTGCAGAGCTACTCTGCACAAGCTGCCATTAGAGTAAGCTCTACTCGCTTCCCCCAAGAGTGGGTCAGGCCCTCACTCATGCACAGTCTCCCTTCTGCTCCAGCAGAAGCCCAATAAACCACTGTTCAAATGGTGCTGCCTCTTTATGACTTCTATATTAATTGAACAAAAGGACCCAAGGCTGAGCTGGAGAGACTAAAAGATGATAACAGCTGTGTGACAGGGGACAGGGAACTTCCGGGCACACGCCCCGAGTGCACAGCAGTCTCAATTCCCTGCTTCTCTCACACTGAGCACAGTCAGCTGCAGGTGCTACTGATGGCAGGAAGAACAGAAGATGTGGCCCCTGAGCCTCTCCATGGACCCATGCCCGGGGACATGCTGGAGTCAGGTGTCAAACGAGGGACAACACCTCCCTCTGAAGTCATCACCCCATTCATGCCCATGCTCCTAAATCCCATGCTGCAACAAGTCCTGTTTAAAATCAGTTATTCCCTCTCAGCTCTGCAGTTGGGGTGTTTGAAGTGAGTCTCCCTGGGCTACCCTGATCCCGTGATCAGGGTATCACGGGGATGACTCCTCCAAAGACTCCAGGGAGGGACTTCTCCTCTGCCTGTCCAAATCCAGGGCTGTGGGCTTTCAGGGCAAAATCATTCCCATTACTGCCTCCTTGGAGGGGTGGACTCTGGCCTACCTCAGTAATCCAAGGTCATCTTCCTATCCTCATCTTCAATTCAGTCACATTCACAAAGGACCTCTTTCCATGCCAGGCACCATATTCAGACTGCACTGTGGAGTTCCCGGGACCTTTATTTTACCATGACATCCAGGCTGTAGGCAAGAGAGCAGCTCAGTGCGGGGACACTGATACCCTGCAATCAGTCCTCCATCTATGTCAACAGATGTTAATTCTACAAAATCCCTCCAAACCTCTTATTACCTTAAAATGACCCCCATCGGGCAGACCCCCCACCTCTGCAGCACCACCTCTGCCCTTTCCAGACTGCTCCTCCCTCCTGTCCCAGTCACCCACCTCCCTGCCTCTCCTGTCCCTGGCTTCTCTCATCCCCAGACTCTGCAAACACCCCTCAACATACATCCCATCCACTCCTGATTCCTACGTGGAGTCTTGGAGGGTCCCCACATGGCATTTTAGGATTTGAAGTCATGCCTCATGATCAGCAGGCCCCTCCTCCCCCGGAGGAACTTCCAGGGGACCATCCTTCCCACATCTAAGAGGTCACAGACCCAGAAAAGCTGCAGGTTCAGCAGGGCTGGTGGCAGAACAGTTGTACAACAGCTGGTTCTGAGAACCCACCCAGAGGTGTGGTCCAAAACAGAGGGCCTATATCTGCATCCGTATATCTAAGTGAGTTTGTGCAGATATGTCTGTGTGTCTCTGCGTATCTGTGTGTGTCTATGTATCTCTGTGTCTACTCTTTTGCAGGACCAGAAACCACAGTCCCGTTCCCTTCCCTGTTCAGCTTTCTTTGGGGACACAGGGAGGTCAGTGTCCCACGGGGGCCTCTGACTCACAGGCCACTTCCTCTTGCCCTGCCACCCCCATGCAGGAGCACAGGCACCCACAACACAGACCAGGGCATGACTCACCCACCTGCCAGACTCCAGTTGGATGGCTTCCTGGGAAGGGCAGTGGAGGATATGGGAGGAGCCATGGAGAGGGAGACCAGGCCTCCCTGGGCCTTGACCCAGATTCCTCCCACCCTCTGTTTCATGATTAGTGTTTTTCTAGTATGGGTGGGAAGCCCGCCTACCCCAAGGCCACAGGTTGTCCTGCGTCTCCCAGGCAGAGCGTTCAGGGAAGCCTCTCCTATGAGTCCATCAGTGGATGGATGATCTGGTGTGTTACAGGGAATAAGGGCCTATTTTCTTTCACATGGAAACCATCTCCCATGCCCAGGACTATCCAGTTCCTGTAGGAAGAGAACCCACAGGAGAAATGGCATCCAGAAGGCAGTGGCTGCAGCCCAGAGGCCCACCCTGGGAGTCCATATGTCTGAAAGCTATGGAATTACCACAATTAATTCAGCATGGCATTGACTCTAGTATGTTCTACTTTGAGGAATAAGTGTTGGGTTGTGAGTATGCACACTGCACACTCAGCTGTGTCATTGACACTGGACTGTGGGTTTTTCTGTTGTCCTTGAATTGAGAAAGCAGAGCAGACAACTGGGGCACCAAACTGAAGGGGACCTGCACAAGTGTTTTTGTGTCTCTGCATGTGTCTGTATGTCCGTCTGTGTGTATGAGTGTGTGCGAGGTTGTGTCTCATGTTTGAGTTCTTATGTGTCTGTATGGGCATGAATGCGTCTGTGCAGTGTGGGTGTCTATTTTTCTGTGTGTGTGTACATGTCTCCATGTGCATGTGTACTCACACACATCTGAGTTTTGAGTCTGGGTGGGCTTGAGTGTGTGTATATGCATGTGTGTGTATGTGAGTGTATACACCTGTGTGCATGTGTGTGTGCACATGTATGTGGATATGTGTGCATGCATGGGTGAGCATGTGTGCATGTGCATATGGATGTCAAATGTATATTATGCATATGTCTGTGTCTGTGCATGCACACATATGTGGAGTGTGTGAACGTGTGCATGTGTGTCTGAGTTTTGTGTCTGGGTGATATGAATGTGTGTATGTGCACATTTCTGTGTGCATGTGTCTGAGTGCTTGTGTGCACATCTATACAGATGTGGTGGGACGTGAGCATGTGTGAGATGGGCTGAGTTGGCATTGTCAAAGTGAGCATTTGCAGCCCCGGGCCCCACAAGACTCCTTCCTGTGAGTACCTAGAGACCTACCCATATTCCAGTCTGAGGCTGAGAGCCAGATGCAGATGGCAAGTCAACCTTGGCCTGTGGTGTCCTCTCAGAGGGAATGCGGAGTATCTGTTCCCAGATCACTTATTCCCTTTGGTGGCAGAATTTATCTCCCAAGCCCAAGCTCAGTTCTGAGGAAGTGTACCCTCAGGTTTGGGTCCAGAACCTTCCCTGTTTTAAGAGCAGGAGAGGAAGTTCCAGCCTGGAACACCTATCTCATGCAGGTGGGGTCTCCCTCGCCTGTTCCAGGTTCCAGTGGGGTCAGGCATCCACCAGTGAGTGTAGCTGAGTAGCAGTGATTTATTTGCTTTCACCCTCGAGGATTCCCTGCTGCTCTCCCAGGACAGTGTCATGGTCCAGGCCCCCACTCAGGGCCTACCCTGACTGCCAAGTCAAGTGGAAGATCCCATTCTTGGGCACTAACTAGTCCATTCAACCATTCACTCCCAAGGCCCACTATCCCAGGACTCAGAGAGATCCCAGTGGTCAGTCAGCCTCAGGTTGAAGTCCAGCTTCACCACTTCTGGCCAGGAATCCCAATCTCCCTAGTCTCCTAAGTTCCTTTCCTCCCCTGCATGGAGCAACAGCAATTCCTGCCACATAGTGTGGCCATGCGGATATCAGACACAAGCCCCAGGGCTGGGCATCATGCTTTCACACCAAAATCAACCAGGTAGAGAGGAGGAAGGTCCGAGGCCAGTCTCAGCCTACAGCATAATCCCAGGTATTCACTCAATCCTTAATAGAAACTACCCCCACCCCCCAGCCCCAGAAAGCTCCACTCCACCCTCAGAGGAAGAGCAAGTCTGGATGTGCCTCTTAATGAACTGTTTGCTACAAATGCTTTCCACCTCCAAGCCACACTCTTGGAGTTAAACCTGGCATTTGAGTGCAATAATAAAGCCAGGGAAGCTCTGTTAGCCAGCAGGACACTATGAAAATCCAATTAAGTTGTACATTTTAATTCCTTTGCCTGCCCGGCTCACTGCTGGATGAAGAGAGGGAGAACGTGGTTTATCTGCACAGCCCAGAGGCAGGTGCTTTCCCACCGTGATAAACTCAACTGAGCTGCGACCAAGTGGGTGTAGAATGAAAGTCATTAAAAAAAGAGCATTTCCAAAGCTGATCTTTCATTAATGCAGACAGAAAGTGCTGGAATAAGGAGATTAGTTTGTACAAAAGGGTAATTAATTGTATTTAGGATCTTCTCACTAGGAGACCACAGGGCAGGGAAGGTCTCTGGCCATCCAGCAGGACCCTCCAATGGTCAGAGCTAGGATTAAACAGCTCC
Organism: Sciurus vulgaris; assembly: GCF_902686455.1. NCBI lineage: Eukaryota > Metazoa > Chordata > Mammalia > Rodentia > Sciuridae > Sciurus > Sciurus vulgaris. The sequence goes on from NC_136479.1 coordinate 24,786,773, forward strand.
AAGAGAAGGACTCTGGCTAGACACCCCAACAGGTCAGCAAGGAAGCCTGCTTGGATGGTTGATATTTGCACACTTAGAGGCTCTGAGTCTTGAGGTTGGAGTGTTCACCCTGAAACCAGAGTTTGCAGCCTGTGTGGCCCTGAGTGCTGGTGTGAACAGGTTTCTTCATAACCCATAAAACCTGAAAGAGCAATGTAATGGCTTTGCACTCCTTCGGACCAGGTGGTCCTGAGAAACAGGCTGGGCACTCACTCCTGAGAGTAGGGACCTGTGGTGAAACAGGTTCACCAGCTCTCACGAGGCACTGCTCATGTCTGCAGGGGCGGGTGCACCCACAACCCGCTAGGTGTTTCTTCTCAAAGAGACAACTCCTGAGTGTTCTTCATGGGAACTCCCTACTCCATCTTCTGTTCTTTTACATCCATTTCTAAAATCTCTAGTCCATTGGTGACTGCTGCCTCTCTGGAACCCCATTCCCTTTATCTGTGGGCTTATTTCTTCACGTACATCAACAATTGCATTTTAGTTGACTGTGGAAATGCTGACAGCAGGTATGCTCGCTCAGTCTGCCCTCTCAAGCCGCAGCTATTAATGTTCAATTAATCGTCATGATGCCGAGTGGTTTCATGACCCAGTGCATGCCAAGGTTTGAGACTGATTTCCTTTAGACCCAGGACACAAATGCCAAAATATTGTCAGTCACCTCTGGGCAGTAGCTCTTCAGGTAATTTGATGTTGATATTTGTGACTATATTTTGTTTTTTGCAATGAGCACTGACTGCTTTTGAAGGCAATAGAAAGTTACAAAAATAAGAAAAATTTTAGGGAGAGAGAGAAAAACAAAACAGGAGTGGCGGGGGAGGGAAGGAGATGAGAAGAGCGAGGGAAGCCAAAGCCTTCATTCAGAATCTTGTCCTCTGTGGAGAGGCAAGGCCTCTCCTAGACCTCTAGGAGGACCAGAAAATCCACTCAGTTCACTTCTTGGAACTTGACAAGCCATGCAGACACTGTTTTCATTTGAGTTAATTTTCATATTTAAAATGTAATAGTGAAATGGAACAAGTTACCAAAAGCAAATATGGATTTCTGTTACCCAGTAACCTGGAACTTTTAGAGCAGAACATGCCTCAAGTAACCAGCACATTGTGGGCACTCTTCCAGAGAGTTTTCTCATGCCTGCTCTGGGCACACTGGAAGCAGCTGACACTGATCTCTTGTGACCTCACTCCTGCTCACTCTCCAGGCCAAGTGCTGACCTGATACCTCATGAGGGCAATGCAGTGGGCCCTGCACCCCTCAGACTCGACTAGGAGCCTGGACAGAGAGGGGAGACTTCCACCCTACTCCCAGGTGGGGGCATCACAGGCTCTCTGAGCAACTTGGCATGGACCTATGCTTTCAGAGTTCTCACGACTAGATTGGGCAGATAACAAGTACCTTGAAACACAGAATTTATTTATACCAATGGAGCAACAGGCACAGAGATTTACACACAGGAATGGAGACAGGTGGCCTAAGGAAGCACAATCCTATCCAGCCCTGAGGGAAAAAAAACGATGCTTCTGAACTTGCTGCAATTCTCATCTGGCCCAGACACTGTTTCTCCTGGCACTTTCCCGGAGGAACCACAGCTGCCGGGCTCTGGGTTTCTGAGAACCCAGTGACTTGAAAGTGGGAAGTCTGGCTGCCTGGGACCCCATTTTTGTGTGTCGTTATTTGCTGTGTGACTTGGAGTTGGTCCCTTTGCCTTGCAATGTCTTGTTGTCTTGTGTGAACATTACTCTCTCATACCCCAAATTGTGGCAAAAATAAAAGCCTGATATCATCAGTGTGTTCATCCATAGAATAGATACATAAATCATGATACTTTCTAATTAACTGGAATATTAAAAAGAATGAGCCATAGTTTATAAATCAACATAATCTAAAAATAAAATGGGTAAAATGACATCAGCAAGATGGTGGACAAGGAACCCCAAACCGTTATTCCTTGTAGGCACCATAAAGGCCAAATAGGCTTTGTTACAGCTCCAGGGTCCAATTAAGAGGATGCAGTATTCCATGTAAGAGAAAAGTCAAGAGAAAGTAGGAAAATTATTGCATTTGGTGTACATGTGCCCCTGCCACTCCTCCCTGGCACAGAACATCATAAAAAGAAAAACCCCAATTTCCCTGTTCTTTTTCAAGAGGGTTGAGAAGAGTAGAATATGCATCTGATGCTCTGGCTCTCTGGGGGCCTGTTCTTTGGACTGGTTCCTGTTGCAGCTAACCCAGAGCACTGATGAGAAGTAGTATAGGCTGGATATCAGGTTGGGGGCTGCTGAGACAAAGGTGAACACCATGGCTTGTTACAGCACCACACAGGCTGCATTGTTACAGACAGACACCAGAGAAAACCAGAGATTACAGCTCCTTAAGAAACGGGGATGAAGGGCCGGGGAGATAGCTCAGCTGGTAGAGTGCTCGCCTCACAAGCACAAGGCCCTGAGTTCGATCCCCAGTACCGCAAAAAAATAAAATAAAAAAAAAGAAAAAAGAAACGGGGGAGGGGATGGGGAGGGGATGGGGGAGGGGATGGGGGAGGGGATGGGGGAGGGGATGGGGGAGGGGATGGGGGAGGGGATGGGGAGGGGATGGGGGGGGAGGGGATGGGGGGGGAGGGGATGGGGGGGAGGGGATGGGGAGGGGATGGGGGAGGGGATGGGGGAGGGGATGGGGGAGGAAAGATAGTGGAATAAGACAGCCATCATTACCCTATGAACATGTATGATTACACACATGGTGTGAATCTACATTGTGTACAACCATAGAAGTGAAAAGTGGTACTCCGTTTGTGTACAATGAATCAAAATGCAGTCTGTAAAAATTAAAAAAAAAGAAAAAAAAGAAACAGGGATGAACATCTGATGGGGAAATGACATACACAAGCCCAGAGAAAAATGCATCCCCAGAAAAGATTTGAGAGGTCCTCAGAATCTCTAAATAGGGTTTATTAGTATGAAGTCATTCCACAAAGGCAGTCAAAGGTGACTATTTTATTTGAAATGCCCAGATCTCAATAAATGTCACACACAAGGCAAACAAAGTAACAGTAACCATGAAACCATCAAGGAAACAAAACAAATATCCAGAAAGGACCTTAAAGAAACCAGATCTATGAATTAACTGACAAAATAGATATTTTAAAGATACTCAAGGAAATAAAAGAAAACAAACAGCTAAGTTAATTCAGGAAAATAATTCACAAGCAAAATAAGACTATAAAATAAGGAAAGTTTTTAAAATAGGCATTCTATATTTTTCTAGATCATTTTTCTTTGTTTATTTTTAATAGAACACATTAATTGAAAAACATCACTTAAGGAGTTCAATAGCAGACAATTGAGAAGGGAAAAAAAGATCATTTGAAATTAAAGGAGCAAAAAGGAAAAGGAATGAAAATGAAGAAAGCCTATGGGATTTGTGAGAAACTTCAGGCACACCAATATACACGCCATGGGAGTTCCAGAATGGAGAGAAAAATGGTAGGGGGAAGCAATAATAACTGAAAACTTCCCAAATTTGAGCAAAGAACTGAACATACAATTTATAAATTAAAAAAGCCACACTGAGACATATTTAGAATCTAATTGCAGGTGTCAAAGACAAAGAAAATCTTGAAAGCAGGACAAGTAATGCAACTCACCATGCACAAGAGCGCTCCATAAGATGGTCAGAGGATTTTTTCAGCAGAAGCCTTGTAGAAAGGTGTGGCATGATATATCCAAATTGCTGAAGGAATACAACTGGCAACCAAGAATACTATGTCCAGCAAAACTGTCTTTTAAAAATGCAGCCGAAATTAAAATTTTCCCAGATAAATAAAAGTTGTGGGAGTTCCTCACCACTAGGTAGGTCTGTCCTAGGAGAAATGCTAAAGAAAGTGCTTAAGGTTGAAATAAACAGAGACTACACAGCAACCCAAAACTATAGGAAAAAATAAAGTTGTCTGCTAAAGGTAAATATGTAGACAAATATAGAATCCTATAATGTTGCAATGATAACACATAAATCATTTTTAATTATGAATAAAATTTAAGAGCTTAAATTAGCATAAAAGCAGCTATAAATCTTTGTTAGTAGATACACGGTATAAAAGACATGATATGTAACAGTAACCACAAAGTGTGGGATCCTAGATGTAAAGAAGAGTTTTCATATGCAATCGAGGTTAAATTCCTATTAGTTAAAATAGATTAAGATAACTTCAATTTTTTATGAAATCCAAGGTAAAGACAAAGGAAAATATCTACAGAAAGCACACAAAAGGAAATGAGAAGGAAATCAAAACATGTCACTCAAAAAAAAAAAAATCAAAGGTGGAATGTTTTCTCTGATAAGTGGATGACAATACATAAAAAGGGGGGTGGGGGGAAGAGGAATGAAGGAACTTTGGATGGTGTAGAGGAAAATGGGGCGGGAGGGGATGGAGGAAGGAAAGATAGAATGAGACAGACAGTATTGCCCTATGTATATGTATGATTGCATGAATTTATGTGAATCTACATTGTGTACAATCATAGAAATGAAAAGTTAAACCGCATATGTGTACAATGAATCAAACTACAGTCTGTAAAACTAAAAGTTTAAATAAAAAATTAAAAATATCAACAAAACAAAAAGGGAGTAAGAGAGGAAAAAGGACAAAATAGCTTCAATACAAAAAGAAAAAAAAAAACCACAATTTTAAAATAGCAATGGTAAGTGCTCCCTGTCAGTAATTTAAATGTAACTAGATTACAGTCCCTGATCAAAGGACATAGATTGACTGAATGAATTAAACAGAAAAACATGATCCAATCACATGCAAGAGACTCATTTAGGTTTAAGGACATATGTAAAATGATGGGGAAATACATAACAGCCAAAAAATAGTAGGGCTAGTCCAACTTACAGCAGACAAAATAGACTTTTAAAAGCTGTCACGAGGGCTGGGGAGATAGCTCAGTCAGTAGAGTGCTTGCCTTGCAAGCACAAGACCCTGGGTTCAATCCCCAGCACCGCAAAAAAAGAAGGTTGTTTTATGACAAAAGGGACAATTCGCCAAGAAGATTTGAACATTAAAAATACACATGCACCTACCACCAGGGATCCCAAATATAAAGCAAACATTGAAAGAACCGAAGGGAGAAATAGAGGGAAGTGTAATAATAATAAGAGGCTTCAATACCCACTTTCCACAGTGAATAAAAAAAACCAGATAGAAGATCAGTAAGGAAACAGAGGACTCAATCAATACTATAGACTATGGGGACCCAGCAGACATACAATGAACATTCACACTGGAACCAACAGCAAAAGAACACACCTACAGAGGTTGCAGGAAACGTTCTCCACAATAGAGACACGTTAGGACACTAAACAAGTCTTCACAAAGTTAAGACTGAAATTAAGTAATACATCTTATCTGACCACAGTGAAATAAAACCAGAAATCAGTAACAGGAGAAGAACTAGAAAATTCACAAATCTATGGAAGTTAAACAACACACTCTTCAATAACGAATGAGTCAAAGAAGATGTCACAAGGGAAACTAGAAACGTATTAGGATAAGTTAAAACAAAAAGCACAATATACTGGAATTTATGAGGTGCAACCAAAACAATACTAAGAAGGAAGCAGTTCATGAGTAACAAGGTGGATCTCAAATGAGTAACCTAACTTTACACTTCAAGGAACTCAAAAAATAAAAAATCAAACCCAAATTTAGCAGAATAAAGGAAACAATAAATAAGTGCAGATTTTTAAAAGAAGAGGATAGAAAAAAGATCAGTGAAACTAAGAGTTGACTTTTTGAAAAGATCAACAAAATTGAAAAACTCTTACCTAGATAAGAAAAAAGAGAGGACTAAACTAAATTCAAAAATAAAAAGAGGATATTATAACCAATGCCACAGAAACTTTTTAAAAAGTTTACAGAATACTGTGAACCATTATGCACAGAAATATTAGGTAATCTCAAAGAAATGGATGAATTCCTAGAAGCACACAACCTATCAAGACTGAATCATGAAGAAATAACAAATTTGAAAAGATCTGTAAATGGTAAGGATATTGAATTTGTATTCAAAAACCTACCCAAACTGAACACCAGGACTAAATTGCCTCACTTGGAGAAATTCTACAAAATATGTGAAGCTATAAATAACACTCCTCCTCAAACTCTTCTGAAAAACCAAGGAGGGATTACTTCTGCCTCATATGAGGCCAGTGTTACCCTGACATCAAAACCAGACAGGGAAAGAAAGTCAGAGACCAATTTCACTGAGGAATATTGACGTAAAAATCCCTAACAAAATACTAGCAAATAGAATTCAATGGCACATTAAAAGAATTATACTCTATGGCTGAATGGTGTCTATTAGTGAAATGGAAGTTCAAAATATAAAAATTAACCAAGGTAATGGATCACAGTACCACAGTAAAGAACAAAACCACATGGTTATGCCAAAAAAGCATTTGACAAGATTCAACACCCTTTCATGATTAAAACACACACACATGCACACACACACACCACACCAAACTACAATGAAAGGAAATTACCTCCACTAAAAAAGGTGAGAATCAAAAAGTCACAATTGGTATCATATTCAATAGAAAAGATGGAGAGCTTTTCCTCTAAAATCAGGAACAAGAAAGTCCACTCTTTCAAAGGCTATTCAATATGATACCAGAAACTGTAGCCAAAAGCAGTTATGTAAAAACGAAATAAAAGGTGTTTTAAATTAGAAAGGAAAAAGTAAAAATACTTTGGTTCTCAGATGATATGATCTACGTAGAGAACCCTAATGATTTAAAAAAAAAAAACTGTTAGAGAATCATAAACTCAGCAAAGTAGCAGCAGTATACAAAATCAATATATAAAAATATTTAAAATATATAAAATCAATTATATTTCTATACACTAACAATCTGAAAAGGGAACTAATAAAACAATTCATCTGCAATAGAATCAAAAAGAATAAAGTTCTTTGGAATAAACCTAATCAAGGAAACAGAAGCCTTACACACTCACAACCAAAAAAAAATTAAATAATTTTTAAAAATGCCCAGGCATAGTGGTGTGTTGGGGGGCTGTGCCATGTTGGCGGCGCCTGATCACATCGGCAGCGAGGAGGTTAATTGACCTAAGCACACTCAGGTGATTTTCTCGTCCACGCACACAATGTATGTGCATGTGTTCTCGAGCACTAATTGCCTGCTCTGAGTGTCTCGCCTAATCTTTGCGTGAGAGGCGTGGCCCTGCTCTCCGCGTCCTGGAGGTGATATAAGCGTAGGTGGAGCGAGACAGACTCGGCAGCCATTAGAAGTAGCCAGAGGAAAAAACACGCGGCAGTAGCTAGTAGGGAACTGAGATGCATCACTAGGGCACCTTATGCAGGACTTTAAGGCATGGCAGGCCTCTCTCCTTCTAAGCTCTAAGAAAAGCCTCTTTCAAAGTTTCTCTTAAGCAAAGTTTCTCTCTCTGATAAGTGGGGTCTCTCTCCTCTCAAAGCAAGTAAACCTCATTTCTTCTATCCTCTATAAATGAACAAGCAAGAAACAGTCTGTCTCTCTCAAAGCAAGTAAACCTCGTTTCCTCTATCCTCTATGAACAAGCAAGAAAGCAGTGCACTAAAGAGAAAGATAGAAGTGCCTCAGTTTCCATTCCACCACCCATAAGACCCGTGCAAGTTGTTGCTGCAGGCGGTGACAAATATCCACGGATTTTGGAACCGCAAAAGAGCCAGCGACAGTGGTGAACATCTGTAATCCCATTGACTCAGGAGGCTGAGGTAGGAGGATCACAAATTCAAAACCAGCCTCAGCAACTTAATGAGGCCCTAAACAACTCAGCAAGACCCTGTCTCTAAATAAAAATGCAAAAAAGGTCTGGCAATTTGGCTCAGTGGTTAAGGGCTCCTGGGTTCAATCCCTCCTAATAAATAAACAAACAAATGAATAAGTAACATTGCTGAAAGAAACTAAGATGGCATAAATAAATAGAAAGATATTCAATGTTCATAGATTAGAAAGCTTGATATTGTTCAACTGTCCACACTACAAAGCAATCTGCAGACTCAATGTAATCTTTATCAAATTCCCCATGGCATTATTTGCAGAAATAGAAATAAAAACCTAAAATTCATGAGTGCTCAAGGGAGAAGCCACCTTGATAAAAAAGAATATTACAAAGCTGCAGTGATCCAAACTGACATAAAGATGGAGAGGGGAATAGAGAGCCAAACAGCCTCCTTCAGGGGTACCAAGACCTCATAGTGGGGAGGAACAGTCTCTTCCACAAATGATTTTGGGAAACTGCATGTCCACTGAGATGGGAAGTGCACTCTAACCTTACATCAATGCACCAATTTGTTCAAATGGGGCAGAAGACCTAAGCGTACCACCTAAAACTATAAAAACTGCTAGAAGAATACTTACAGGAAAATCTTTATGACTTGGGTTTGCCAATGATTTCTTCAATATGATACCAAAAGCCTGTGCAACAAAATAGACAAGTAGGCAACTTTGAGCTTAAAAACTTCTGCTCAGCAGAGGAAGTAATCCACTGATTGACAAGACCTACAGAATCAAAGTATTTGCAGATCATAATCAGGTAAGGAATTAATCACCAGAATTTGTCAAGAACTACAACTCTACAACAAAAATATAAATAGCCTGATTAAAGGTAGGGAAAAGGATTTGAATAGACATTTCTCCAAAGGAGGTAGAAATGGCCAGCAAGCATATCAAAAGATGTTCCACATCACTGATCATCAAAGAAATGTCAATCAAAACCACAAGATAATACCTCACCCCCATTTGGATGACCACCATAAAAAAAGACAGAATGAGATAAAGAAGGAAGGGAAGGAAATGAAAGAAGGAAAGTGGAGGGGGAAAAGGAGGGAGAATAGTGGCAAAGATGTGCAAAACTTGGAACACTTATGTACTGTTGGTGAGAAAGTAAAATGGTACAGTCACTATTGCTATGAAAAACAATGTTTTTTCAGAAGTGAAAAATTAAAATGCCATATAATACAGCAATACCATTCTGGGATACACATCCAAAGAACTGAAGACGGGATCTTGAAGACCCATGTTTTTTTACAGAAGTATTTGCATTCTTTCAAATGAATGGATTTTAAGAAATGGGATGTGTACACAAAACAGACTATTTAACCTTACAAATGAAATTTTGATACATGCTACAACATGGATGAACCTTGAGGACACTAGATCAAATGAGATAAGTTTATGAAAATACAAACACCACCCTTCTTGATCTATCACAGGAAGTTTCTGCTGTGCTCAAGTTCATAGTGATGTCCTTGATGGACACAGCTTCAATTTCACAAGATGAGAAAGTGCTGGAGATTCATTACATGGCCCTGTGAACATACTCATCACCACTGAAGGGGATGGTGGAAATTGTTTAAGTTTTATGGTGTTAGCACAATCTAAAAAAAAAAGTTTAAATGTAACAAATGTAGCTACTGTAAAATGATAAGGTTTGAAAACATGTAACTCATCTTTGTATTATATGTGTACTGCATGTGTATTTTAATGGTATAAAGTGTGCTTGATCTTCAGAGACGCTGAATTTTACATGAAGCCATCATCTCTGGGTGGCAAAGGGAAGGAGAGTGAGAACCAGGTGGAGTGACAGGACCTAGGGTGAGGTCACCGCCAAGCTGCTGGATTTGCTGGGTAAAGTCCAGGGGAGAGGGTACCAGCTGAGGGCATCACTATAGTCCTGTCAGCTGGAGACTCCTTATGTGGTGCAGACTGACTGCACCTCCCTCTGGTCTCCCCTCAGTACTCTGGAAACAATTTGGACGACAGAGGGAGGAGAGAAAGAGATGCTTGGATGCATTTGAGATGAAATCTTCCCGCGTGCATCTCTGAATGGACTCCAGTTGAGTGGATGAGGCCTGTGGTCAGGGCCTCCATGCTATTGCTTTAACAGGCTACTTCTTCTCCTCTGGCTCTTGGAAGTCCAAGTCCAGATTCCCTCTGAGTCCCTATTTTTGGGCAGGGATGCCCCTGGGGAAGCTCACAGTCTCTTTTGGTAGGAAAGTGAGCTTACACTGTTAAAATTGACCTTCTCCCTGCCTCTGTGGCCAAGGGGCTCATGCGCAGGCTGCTCATTTCCAGAACCGTCTTGCCTGCTACACTAAGCCTGCAAATCCCAGATACAGGAGCCAGGCCTGGCCCCTGGTGCTCCGTTAAAGATGAGAGGGCCACCATGGACACAGACATTCTTGACTTCAGTGTCCTTGGAATCTTTAGGGAGAGGAAGAGATGGTGGAGAGAGGGACTCAACAGAGCTTGCCACCCTCACCTCTGAGTGTCACTGCAGAACATTCAGCCCCAGGGGTCTGCTGTTTGTCTTTTTAGAACACTGATTCCAACCAAAGCTGTGCAGGGATGGAGCACCTGACAGGGCTCCCCACAAACCCTTCATGCTGTCTGTAAGCCCAGAGAAGGGTTCCAGCAGGAGGGGCCCTTCCTGTTCAGAACCCACCAGCCACTCCACATATACACCTGAGGATATGGAAGGAGGCTCCCTGGTACAGCACCCACCAGAGAGACCAGCTAGCCACCGGGCACTGCTCCAGTCTTCAGCTATGCAAGTGGGTGCCTCTGCTGCCCATGGGAAGGTAGAGCTGGAGCCCACCCAGCTCAATGTCCCATGCCCTGGAAGGTCAGTCACCTCTGCCTTGTGGAATCCTGCCTCGTCACTCTCCAGGAGTACCAGGCCCACAAGACTCCTTTTTCCTGTCACCCAGAACAAGTGGAGAAACTGATGGGCAAGGTTCACCACCCTGTTCTCAGGGTCTGGGCAGTGTCTTCTCCCCCTATCCCCTCGTCTTTCAAGCCCTATACCTGGGTGGAGGTGTGCAGCATCTGACCCAGATCTCACAGGACAGTTAGGACTATGGATCAGGACACACCACAGGACAGCTCAGGACAGCTTCCACCCCCAAGACAAGACTAGAGGTTCAAGAGACAATAGGAGGACTTCTCAGAGGGCAGCATGAGCAGAGCCAGTGGTGGGGAGCTGCACCTGGACATGCCTCATGGAGGCAGGAATACAATGCACGGTAGACAGCGATAGCCAGGACAGATGCCCTGCAGCAGACAGATGGTGTGACCAGAGACATGAGTCACCACCCTCACTGTGGGGGGGTGGCTTCTGGTCTGCTTTAGGACCCAGAGGGGTAGCTCATGAAATGAGCCAGCATTGTTTGCCCCTCAAAGTTGCCCCTTAAACAACACAAGAAGATGGCCCTGTAAATTCCTCAAATGGAGCGAAGTAGTGAATGAGGGAAGGGATAAATTGCAACGAGATGTGTCTTCTCAGCACTCAAGAACCCTAGGGAGTATGTCCTTCTGTGCCACCCCAACAGTGATAATACTAACAGTGGTCCTCCCCAACTGCAATGGGTGAATCCTCCATCTCATGAATATGCCACATGGAAATTATTTAAATGTGGACTTCTTTGAGGCAGGAGGGGTCTACTGAGCCAGGCCAGGGTTTCCTGGCCTGTTCCTGAAAGAAGGCAAAGATTCAGAGGAAAACGAAGGGAAACTGAGCAAGAGACAGACTTCCCTTTGACTGCACAGAAGAGTGATAACTGGTGTGCTAATGCAGGATGTGACAATCGGGGAACTAGTGTGGAGAATGTCGGAACACTGCTATCCTGTTTTTCTATAAATCTTAAATTATTCTAGTCAAGTTCATTTTAAATTTTTTTTTAAAAGTAAGGCACGGTTCCCTGATATCAGTAAACCCTATGAAAGTACATTTTTTGTGAGAAATTAGGTCACCTGTCCAAACCCAGAGAATGGACTGTTGACAAAAGGTACAGAGAAATTGTGGCTTTTGATAACAGTCTTACACAGATCAGGTGTCTGAGTGAGCAGGCACACTCACCCCCCACCACCCCATTCCTCACTGGCTGAGCACTATGGGGTGCACAATCTTCCTGAACATTACCTAGGTTTTACTGTCTCCTAGGTTATTTAAAGAAATGTACCTTTAGTTGTCCCCGCCTTCCTTTGTTCTCTTGTGGCAGGAAGGCCGCCTTGGCTTGAGTGCATCATGACATACACTGCAGTTTATCTTTTTTGGTCAGGCGAGCCCCTTCCCCTCACCTCCTGTTTTACACTCCAGTGTTCCCTGCCTGTAATTCTCCACTCTGCTTTCCTACTGCTTTTCCTACATCCCAAGTAATTTCACATTTAAGGCTAAATACTGCACTGCCAGACCTTCTATTTCTCACTCTGGGACAGCACCTTCTCCTGCACATGTGCACACAGACATACGCATGGGTGCGCACACACATGGGCATGCACATGTTATGTGGTCATGCACACACTTGCACAAGACACCCAAGCACAGCTCACCATGGCAAGGACACCCAGGAAGTGAGACCACCATGCACATAGAATCCAAAGAGTGATTGTACTGCTAAGTGTCATGCAAAACAAGCATTGAAGCTGCTAGTTAAGAGTTCGTGAAATAATTGAAGTAGATTGACCTCAACGCTGATTTTAAATTAACCTGACACACCCATGTATCTAAACAATTACTCTCTCCTTTGATCTCAGTAAAATCAAATTTCAGTGAGAAATGGCACATTAGTGCCACAACTGGGAGCCACAGGCATGTCCATCCAGCTCTGACCACCAGAGCAGGCAAGGGGGACAGGTGCAGTGTGACCCACCACTTTGATACCTGCCCCAGGTCCCTCACTGCAGGTGCCTTGGCAAAGGATGCTACATCACTGGTGCCCCTGTGGAGCCCGGGAAGACATGAGGCATTCTGTGAGCCAGACCTGTACTCTTCCCAGGGTAGAAAGCCCAGGACCAGCAGTGAGAAGCCAACCCAGTCCAGCTGTTCTCAGCAACACCCCTCCTTGCAAACTTGTGACTTCCTGCCATGCTCCAGACACAAATGAACTCATGAGGTTCCTCTGTGCACAGGCACATGGTTGCTCCATGCTACACACACAAGGTCATGTCCAGTGATCCCCTCCATACAAGTAGACCACTTTTTGTCTTGACACAGGATTCAGAAGGTTGAGAAGAGATCGTGGCCCCCTCAAGCCCAGGGCTCCTGCATGAGGATTTAAGCCCATATCTGCAAGGCATGAGTTGAGGACCACCCACCCCATCAAAAAAAATGGATTCTTCACCACACCAGGAAGTTTCCTCCTGCCTCTGCAGATTCCCTCCTCCCATTCCCAGTCCCAAATTGATCTTTAGATTAAACACAATTACTTAGACTTCCAACATGTTTTTAATACGGATTAACATGATGACTCTAAAATCTGTTTAGGCAAGCAATATAGTTAGAACAGCCGAAACCAATCTGGAAAAGAACAAGATTGGAGAACTTAACCACCTGCTCTGTAGGCAGATGGTCATGTACGATCCTCAAGAGAGACAAGGTGGGAAATGAACAATAGCCAGAGGCACAGAACAGGTGCCAGGTTGGCTTTAGGATTAGGATAAGGGATAGGGATCACTTTAGGGTAAGGCCTAGGTTTAGGGTTAGGTCCACTGATATTTGACCCATTGTCCCTGGACTTTCTGGAGAAGTACTGTATGTGCCACCTGCAGCCTTTACCATTGTCCTCACCTGTAAACACTTTTCCATCAGCTCCTTTTCTCATAATTCATTTTTGTTTCCTCATTCTTTTAGAAGCCACTAACCTAGCATAACAATACCATATACAGTACACAGATAAGTTATAGTCATAACAAATTCATCATCCCAGTCAAACAGCATTAAGAAAATTTAAATTTCTCCATGCCAAAAAAAGATTCCATATGGAAACCCTATTCAAGTAATGATTTAAAGAGCAGTGTTGTATGTGCCTGTCACATGCATATGCTAATTCCTTGCCAGCAGTAACACAAACTCAGCAGTGGGAATGGAAATGTTCTATCATGTGTTTATGAACTGTCGTGAAATGATGTAATATTACTTAAAGGCTGACTGTAATTAGTTAAATCTGTGTACTACAAATCCTGAGGTATGTATGCATGCCTACCCTACAAGCATTCTGCCATGTGCCCACCAATGTAATTAAGTTGTTTCATAAAATAACTCAAATAATCTAAATGAAGATAGACTCGGGGAACAGGGAAGCTCAAAGTAGTTAGGCAAATAAATATCAAAAAAGCAAGATGATATATTGAACCCAACCATGATCAGTAGTGATATTAGATGAAATTGTCTAAAACCACTGGTCCAATTCATGGTCTAATTTAAAACAGACTGTCAGGTTGGCTAAGCATTAAGACCCAAATAAATGCTGTCTATACTCCCTTTTCAATATCAATTTGCAAATAAATTACAAGTAAATGGCTTGAGAGAGGCAGTGTTCGCACTGGTGAAAGAAAGCTAGCGTGGCTATGGTGGGGTTCCATAGGGCAGATCGCACAGCTCTGAGTGTGACTAGGCATAAAGAAGGTCATTTGTAATTCCAAAAGGGCCAAGTAATCAAGACAGTGGCAGTAAGGATCTCTGCCAAGTTTCAATACAAACGTGAAGTTCTTAACTTCCGTTGCATCGACTGGGCAGTCCTGGGATCTGTCTCAGTTGGTATTCTCTTAGGAGCATGCTTTCCTTAGTCGACTTTTTGCATGCTGAGCAACTAAGTTGAGTCCTGGGTCTCATGACTGTGGTATTGTGGAGATTCGGGACTCTCATTTTATATGCGCTGCTGATGATTCTGCTGGGGTGGAAGTACAATCTTGGCTGGGCTCCAACTGCAAACCTGCTCTGGGCCAACTCCAGCCTGGGCTCAAATCCCCTGCCTTGACCAGGCTGGCTTCAGTTCCTGCGGGTGTGGTCCAGGACCAGAAAGGGGATGAGTGTGCGGTTTGAAGGCCCTCCTTCCCTCCTTCCCTCCTTCCTTCTGGAAACTCCCACTGTGGTGACCACACCTTCCCCAGTTTCGGCCTCTTGCCCTCCGGCCCTGAAGGCTGTGGTTCCCCCAGGCCCTGCCTCCTCCCTCCTGCCCCAGCTGCAAGGCCCCAGGCTAAGAGCCTCAGAGCCCAAGAATGTGCCTCAGCAACTCCCTTCTTCCAGGGCTGGGCCCAAGGACCTGTGGCTGCTACGCATTCGCCAGTGCTCTCAGGGGGCTCTTTTCTGCATTATGTACAGATGTGCAGTTTCCTGCGGGGGAGTGATTGTGGCATGATCTTTCAAAATCATTGCAGGAAACAGAACCAGCAATTACCCATCCAGTTTTAGAACTGCCTTGAGCGTGAACCCTGCACCCTTTGAGTCAACTTGGAAGAAATGTGTGCCTCATCTCCAACAAAGGTCATGGCAGCTTCATGGGGAAGAACAAGAGAAACAGGATGTTGTCTTCAAGAGGGCATGGCTGCAGCAGAGAAGAGCCCTGAACAGCCATCCACCAGAAAGAGTGAAAGGGGTTGGGGGGTAGGAGAGAGACAGAGAGACAAGGAGAGACAAAGACAGAGGGAGAGTGGAGAGACAGGCAGAAAGAGACAGAGAGGACACACAGATGGGGCAAGGGGGAAAGACATGTGGCCAGTCACTTCTTCTGGCTTCCTGTTCTCCCCAGACAGCCTACTCTTCTCCATCAGCTCTCCTTCTTTCATTGACCCCAAGAAAAAACAAAGCAAACCTTCTTTTCTCCTGCCTTTCCCTGTCTGCCCTCTGTAGTCTCCTTCACAATGCCAAGCTCATTTCCTAGCTGCCATCTCTGCAGAACTCCGGTGGCCTCTGGAGTCAGCCCTGCAACCCTCCTCCACTTGGGCTTCCTGCAGCGCCCACCACTCACCCCAGCCAGCCTCCCAGGGCTCTTACTGCTTGAGACCCAGCCCCGAGAAACTGCAGGGGCCCCACTTCCTAGGCCCCTGAATTGACCCATCTGAGAGAATGAGATGCTACCTGGTAATTGGGAAAAGGAGGCAGGGTTCTAAAGTGCCAGGACCCCGGGAGTCCTGTCCTGAGCTTCCACAGCTGGAGTTTTGGCGTGGTGGAGGGTAGGGTGCTCTAGCCTGGGGGAGTCCTAGAGAGGTGCACGGGGCAAGAGCTGTAAACAGGGACCCTGTGGGCAATGTGTACAGATACCTCTGTTCCTATCTTCAAAAATAAGTGTGTTCCTGCCCTCCTGTGGGTTCCTGTCACCTGAGTTCAGGCACTGGGGTGGGGAGCTCCTGACTTCAGCTCATAAATTCCTTCAGTTCTGGTGTTTTGGGATTGCATTCCTGAACGCATCAGCAGATTGGGGTTAGTGGACTGGGGGCTAGGTTCTTTCTCAATCCATTCATGACCTTCCCTTGGGGTTCAGCTTAAATCCCTGGAGCAGAGTCACTGAACGGACAGGAAAGAAACAGACCATCAGTGCCATTGGAAGTGGACCAGGGAGGGGACATAGAGGCTGAGTGTAGACTCTGCTGCACCCTCCCTGTCTCAATGCAAGCCCTGAATGCAGCCCCTCTCTGTGGAGGGTTGACCGTGCCGGTTCCACCCCACAACACCACATGGAGTTGTCTGTGGTCCAACCCAACTGTGGCGACAGTGGGGAGGTGAGTGGGGCTGGTAAGTGCTCCCAGCCCTGCCAGTTGAGATGCAGCATGATGTGGATACCAGGACACCAGCTTAAGGGACAGGTGTCTGCATTCCTTTTACTGATGGGACCCCAGGCTGGGGCCACTCCACAGCTCACCCCCACTCCACACATTGATGTTGCCTATCCAACAGCCAAGTCCAACCTCTCCTTTAAGAAACAAGCTTCCTGGCTGCAGCATAGTGTTGAGGAGGCTGCTCCTGCCCTTCCTGATCAGTCTGTCTGGTCCTTGTCCAGCATTCTAGACATTCCCTGTCTGAGACAGAGAAAGGAGAAGCTACAATCATTCATTCACTCTTTCATTGAACAAGTACTGAAAGGGACCCCTGTGGAACAAAGCTGAGTGCTAAAAAGGATCCCAGCAACCATGCCAGGTTCCGTTTTCAGTCAGTCACCTCCAGGAAGAGCCACAGGGTGGTGCCTACCCCACCCAGAGCCCAGGGACCTGCTGGCCCACCTTGCCTCACTCTGACAGTGTGGGAAGAAGTCCAGTGCCTGGAACATGATCTCGCACCCCCTGCCTTTTACCCTGTAAGGGCCAAATGATGACCAAGTTCCTTCCCAGCTGCTCTCCCACTGGACAGTTGGCACACAGGTGGATTTGCACTCACATTAGCAACACCTAGCTAGTGTCGGCACACAGGCCGCACTCAAATGCAAGGCAGCACACACATGAATGAAGTAAGCAAAGGAGAGGGAGGAAGAGGTGTCCTCCACTGGCTTCTTCTGAGCAGCCATGGCTCTGAGACCTGGAAGGCATGTAGGTCATGGCGACCGTGGGACACCCCCTCGACAGCCAGTGCTGTGAACAATGGAGGGCACACAACACTGGACCTAGAGCAACTGCCAGGTCCTGCAGAGCATGCCTTTCTTGTCTCCCAGATCTTTGGGACTCCTTGAGGGGCTCAGCCCAGAGCTCTCCTGTGCCCATCCCCACCATCAGGAGCATCCGTGGGCCCTTTTGGCTCCTCCTGTTTCTGGGCTGGGTCTCCCACCCCAGCTCCCTAGCTTCCACCTGAGAATCCTGCTCCTGACTCAGGGGGCCTGTGAACATCAGTCTCCTTGCTTCACACTCCTACTTCCCTGTTTGGAACTCAGCCTGCCCAGACTGGTCTGCATGCCCACTCACACTGCCTTCTCCTCTCCCCATGTGGCTATACTCTGATGCTGGCCATGCTATTCTGGGGACCATTATTCTCCCCAATTTTCTGGACATTCAATTCTCAGCTTCAGTGTCCTCTTCAGAGAGACCAGTGAACCACCCCATCTTCTGGAGATGCCATCTCACAACCAATGCACTCGGTGGTTTCCCACCACATTTGTTGCTCATTGTCCATCTCCTTGGTAGGACAGAAGTCCCAGAGATAACAGGCTCATTGTCTCCTTGGCTCCTAGACAAATGCCTGGTACCTTGTGGATGACCAAGAAGTGAATATTGTTGGATGAAGACGGTGACTGAACACCTCTACACACACCAGCCCTGGAGCTGGATCCCACACTCTCCACACAGTCATGAAGCTCAGAATTGCAACTGGCCAGAATCACACCTGAGCAAGGTCACAGCCCTTGCCTAGAATTACAGAGAAAAGAATAAGCTGCCCTCAGAACAACTGGTTCTGCAGAAATAACAGGAAATTTATTCTATGGTCTTGTGATAGAGTGAGCTCCTGGTGGGGCTCCAAACCCAACTGGCTTCTGCCAGGTGCAGAATCACTAAGACTCAACACCTGCTATGAGATGTGATGAGAACACCCTCTGCCGCAGCTGCATACTCCCCTGCCCCAGGACATGCAGATGACCCCCCATCCTCCCCCACACACAAATACACACATTCACATGCATGCATTTGCCTGCCTCCTGGGCCTGCAGACAATCTACCCTCCCACACACGTAATGCACACACTCCCATGATCCCTGGAATTGGAAGATGACCCCATCCTACCCCACATATGCACATGCATGCACTCCTCTGCCCCCAGATCTGTAGACCACCCCATCCCCCCACACACACACATACATGTGCACACATACACTCATGATGTGCACATGCACATCTATGCTCACACAGCACACACATACACACTCATATGAATGCTCTCACACATTTACGCAGACAAATCTGTGTACTTAACACATGCACACACAAGTTCACATGACCACACATACATGAACATGACTTGTGTGTGCATTCATGCAAAGTCACATAGATGTTCCAATACACCCTTCCTACCAGGAAGTGGCTCTCCCTCCAACATTTGCTTCTGCTTGCACCTGTCATCAGACCTCCTAGATTCCAACAAGGCCATTTGCACTGAAGATGGAAACCAAGAAGTGAAACAGAAGGAGGAAGCAGGACCAGGAAAGAAAATAGCTACATTTTCCAGAGATGTGTCAAGGCAAAGCTCAAGTCATCTGACAGACTGGTCAAAGACTTCCTAAAGGAAACCCAACACCTGCATCCCTGTCCAGGGATCCCATCCTATAACCATTGAGAAAATTAAGTCCCCAGATGGTGTGGTGGGAGTCACTGTCAACCTTAGCACTGGTATGAACCAGGGTCAGATCTTCTAAGGGGACAGTGACCTGTTGCAGTGTTTTAGCCTGTTTACTGCTGGGACCAAAAGACTTGACAAGAACAATTTTTTAGAGAAAAAGTTTATTTGGGGCTCACAGTTTTAGAGGTCTCGGTCCATAGATGGCCAATTCCATTGATCTGGGCCCAAGGTAAGGCAGAACATCATGGCATCATGGAAGAGGAAAGCAACTCAGAGCAAGACAGTCAGGAAGGAGAGACAGCCCCCTCACCATGAAAAATGTATACCTCAGCAGTATGCCTACACTGACCCATCTCCTCCAACCACACCCTACCTGACCACAGTTGCCACCCAGTTAATCTATTCAAGTGGATTAATGCACTGATTAGGTCAAGGCTCTCATAACCCTATCATTTCGCCTTTAAAATTTCTTGCCTTGTCTCACACATGAGTTTTTGGGGAACACCTTATATCTGAACTATAACAGGGGGAGGTTACCACGCAAATGGGGTCCTGCAGAGGCTCAGGACGGGTGACTTAGGAGCCCCTCTCCACACATATGACTCAAAAGCACTGGGAAAAAGCACCAGGATAGAGGCCCTCCTCTCTAGCACCTGCCAGAGCACACTAGGGTACCCAACAATTCACCTCACTGCCGGACCATGGGCCTGAACCACAGTACTGGATTCTCTTGAGGGCATGACTCACATCTTCCCTCCACAGACATAGTACTGCAGGTCTCACTGACCCCCACAGGTCCACCCTGACCCCTGAGGTCTCCCCAAACCCCCACCCACCTCCCTGACCCCTGAGGTCTCCCCAAACCCCCACCCACCTCCCTGACCCCTGAGGTCTCCCCAAACCCCCACCCACCTCCCTGACCCCTCCCCATATCCATGACCCCTCCTCATCTCCATGACCCCTCCTCATCTCCATGACCCTTCCCCCTTTCCATGACCTCCACCCTACCTCCATATAACCCTCCCCAGCTCTATGACCCTCCCATTTCCCGACCCCTGAGCCCCACAGTCCTCTTCACCCTGGGATCAACCTGAGTTGCCCCTACTGCCCTGCAGCAGCTGATGCCTGAGGAGGCTCCTCTGGCCTCTGTTCTGTGGGTCATACTCTTCCTGGGAAGTGCCTGGGTGATCATCCTGGTCAGACCCTCCCCTGGCTCCTCTTCTTGAAATACCTTGGTGTCACCCACAGTCTAGGCTGTCTCGTACCCATCTCTTCCGTAAATTTTCTGCAGAGAGCAGAGTCGATTTTAAAAACATGGAACTTTTTTTTTTCCCTTCCCCCCACCCCTCCCACCCCTCTTTTCCCTGTATACAGTGCTTCCTTCCTCCATACTTGCCCCCCTCCCTAACCCTAACTCTAACCCTAACACTAACCCTTCCCTCCCCCCCATTATGTGTCATCCTCCACTTATTAGCGATATCATTCGTCCTTTGGCTTTTTGAGATTGGCTTATCTCACTTAGCATGATATTCTCCAATTTCATCCATTTGCCTGCAAATGCCATAATTTTATCATTCTTTATGGCTGAGTAATATTCCATTGTATATATATACCACAGTATCTTTATCCACTCATCAATTGAAGAGCATCTAGGTTGGTTCCACAGTCTGGCTATTGTGAAGTGAGCAGCTATGAACATTGATGTGGCTGTATCTCTGTAGTATGCTGATTTTAAGTCCTTTGGGTATAGGCCAAGGAGTGGGATAGCTGGGTCAAATGGAGGGTCCATTCCGAGTTTTCTAAGGAATCTCCACAATGCTTTCCAGAGTGGCTGCACTAATTTGCAGCCCCACCAGCAATGTATGAGTGTACCTTTCTCCCCACATCCTTGCCAACACCTGTTGTTGCTCGTATTCTTGATAATCGCCATTCTAATTGGGGTGAGATGGAATCTTAGGGTGGTTTTGATTTGCATTTCTCTTATTACTAGAGATGTTGAACATTTTTCCATATGTTTGTTGATTGCTTGTAGATCTTCTTCTGTGAAGTGTCTATTCATTTCCTTAGCCCATTTGTTGACTGGATTATTTGAATTCTTGGAGTAGAGTTTTTTGAGTTCTTTATAGATTCTGGAGATTAGTGCTCTATCTGAAGTATGATTGGCAAAGATATTCTCCCACTCTGTAGGCTCTTTCTTCGCATTGCTGATAGTTTCCTTTGCTGAGAGAAAGATTTTTAGTTTGAATCTATCCCAGTGGTTGATTCTAGCTTTTATTTCTTGTGCTATGGGAGTCCTGTTAAGGAAGTCTGATCCTAGACCAACAAGGTGAAGATTTGGACCTACTTTTTCTTCTATAATCTGCAGGGTCTCTGGTCTGATTCCGAGGTCCTTAATCCATTTTGAGTTTAGTTTCGTGCATGGTGAGAGATATGGGTTTAGTTTCATTCTGTTGCATATGGATTTCCAATTCTCCCAGCACCATTTGTTGCTATCTTTTCTCCATTGCATATTTTTGGCCCCTTTGTCTAGTATGAGAATATTGTATTTATTTGAGTTTGTGTCCGTGTCCTCTATTGTGTACCATTGATCTACCTTTCTATTTTGGTACCAATACCATGCCGTTTTTGTTACTATTGCTTTGTAGTAGAGTTGAAGATCTGGCATTGCAATACCCCCTGTTTCACTCTTTCTGCTAAGGATTGCTTTAGCTATTCTGGGTTTCTTATTCTTCAAGATGAATTTCATAATTGCTTGCTCTATTTCTGTAAGGTAGGTCATTGGGATTTTAATTGGAATTGCATTGAATTTGTATAGCACTTTTGGTAGTATGGCCATTTTGACAATATTAATTCTTCCTATCCAAGAACATGGAAGATCTTTCCATCTTCTAAGGTGTTCTTTAATTTCTTTCTTTAGTGTTGTATAGTTCTCATTGTAGAGGACTTTCACCTCTTTTGTGAGATTGATTCCCAAGTATTTTATTTTTTTTGAGGCTACTGTCAATGGGGTAGTCTTCCTAATTTCTCTTTCTGAAGATTCATCACTTATGTATAAAAATGCGTTGGATTTATGGGCATTGATCTTGTAACCTGCTACTTTACTGAAATCACTTATGAGTTCTAAGAGTTTTCTGGTGGAATTTCCAGGTTCCTCTAAATATATAATCATGTCATCAGCGAACAGGGATAGTTTGAGTTCTTCTTTTCCAATTCGTATCCCTTTAATTTCTTTGGTTTGTCTAATTGCTCTGGCCAGAGTCTCAAGAACGATGTTGAATAGAAGTGGTGAAAGACGGCATCCCTGCCTTGTTCCAGTTTTTAGGGGGAATGCTTTCAGTTTTTCACCATTTAGAATGATATTAGCCATGGGCTTAGCATAAATGGCCTTTACAATGTTAAGGAATGTTCCCACTATCCCTATTTTTTCTAGTGTTTTGAGCATGAAGGGGTGCTGTATTTTATCAAATGCTTTTTCTGCATCTATTGAAATAATCATGTGATTCTTGACTTTAAGTCTATTAATATGGTGAATTACGTTTATTGATTTCCTGATGTTGAACCAACCTTGCATCCCTGGGATGAACCCCACTTGATCATGGTGCACTATCTTTTTAATGTTTTTGTATGCGATTTGCTAAAATATTGTTGAGAATTTTTGCGTCGATGTTCATTAAAGATATTGGTCTGAAATTTTCTTTCCTTGATGAGTCTGTCTGGTTTAGGTATCAGGGTGATATTGGCTTCATAGAATGAGTTTGGGAGGGTTCCCTCCTCTTCTATTTTATGGAGTACTTTGAGAAGTATTGGAATGAGCTCTTCTTTAAAGGTTTTGTAGAACTCGGCTGAGAACCCACCTGGTCCCGGACTTTTCTTTGCTGGTAGGCTTTTGATGACTTCTTCTATTTCAGTACTTGAAATTGGTCTATTTAAATTGTTTATGTCCTCCTCGTTCAGTTTAGGCAATTCATATGTCTCTAGAAACCTGTTGATGTCTTCGAAATTTTCTATTTTGTTGGAGTATAGATTTTCAAAATAGCTTCTAATTATGTTTTGTATTTCAATCCTGTCTGTTGTGATATTTCCTTGTTCATTCCGAATTTTAGTGATTTGGGTTTTCTCTCGTCTTCTCTTTGTTAGTGTGGCTAAAGGTTTATCGATTTTTGTTTATTTTTTCGAAGAACCAACTATTTATTTTGTCAATTTTTTGTATTGTTTCTTTTGTTTCAATTTCGTTGATTTCAGCTCTGAGTTTAACTATTTCCTGTCTTCTACTACTTTTGGTGCTGGTCTGTTCTTCTTTTTCTAGGGCTTTGAGCTGTAGTGTTAGGTCGTTTATTTGTTGAGTTTTACTTCTTTTATTAAATGCGCTCCATGAAATAAATTTTCCTCTAAGTACTGCTTTCATAGTGTCCCAGAGATTTTGATATGATGTTTCTTTGTTCTCATTTACCTCTAAGAATTTTTTTAATTTCCTTCCTAATATCTTCTGTTATCCATTCATCATATAATAGCATATTGTTTAATCTCCAGATGTTGGAATAGTTTCTGTGTTTTACTCTTTCATTTATTTCTAACTTCAATCCATTATGATCTGATAGAATACATGGTAGTGTCTCTATCTTCTTGTATTTGCTAACATTAGCTTTGTGGCATAATATATGGTCTATTTTAGAGAAGGATCCATGTGCTGCTGAGAAGAAAGTGTATTCGCTCTTGGTTGGATGGTATATTCTATAAATGTCTGTTAAGTCTAAATTATTGATTGTGTTATTGAGATCTATGGTTTCTTTGTTCAATTTTTGTCTGGAAGATCTGTCCAGTGGTGAGAGAGGCGTGTTAAAATCACCTAGTATTATTGTGTTATGGTCTATTTGGTTTCTGAAATTGAGAAGGATTTGTTTGACATACATGGATGAGCCACTGTTTGGGGCATAGATGTTTATGATTGTTATATCTTGCTGATTTATGCTTCCCTTAAGCAGTATGAAATGACCTTCTTTATCCCTTCTGACTAACTTTGGCTTGAAGTCCACCTTATCGGAAATGAGGATGGATACTCCAGCTTTTTTGCTGAGTCCATGTGCATGGTATGTTTTTCCCCATCCTTTCACCTTTAGTCTATGGGTATCTTTTTCTATGAGGTGAGTCTCTTGCAGGCAACATATTGTTGGATCTTTCTTTTTAATCCAATCTGCCAGTCTATGTCTTTTGATTGATGAATTCAGGCCATTAACATTCAGGGTTATTATTGAGATATGATTTGGTTTCCCAGTCATTTGGTTCATTTTTTAAATTTTATTTATTTGTTTGACACAACTTGTTTCCTCCTTTATTTGACGATTCCTTTAGGATAATTCCTCTCTTTGCTGATTTGCTTCTTTGTTTTTCATCTCTTCCTCATGGAATATTTTGCTGAGAATGTTCTGTAATGCTGGCTTTCTTTTTGTAAATTCTTTTAGCTTTTGTTTATCATGGAAGGATTTTATTTCATCGTCAAATTTGAAGGTAAGTTTTGCTGGGTATAAGATTCTTGGTTGGCATCCATTTTCTTTCAGGGCTTGAAAAATGTTGTTCCAGGCCCTTCTAGCTTTTAGGGTCTGGATTGAAAAGTCTGCTGATATCCGTATTGGTTTCCCCCTGAATGTAATTTGGTTCTTTTCTCTCACAGCCTTTAAAATTCTGTCTTTAGTTTGTATGTTAGGTATTTTCATTATAATGTGCCTTGGTGTGGGTCTGTTGTAATTTTGTATATTTGGAGTCCTATAAGCCTCTTGAACTTGATTTTCCATTTCATTCTTCAGTTTTGGGAAATTTTCTGATATTATTTCATTGAATAAATTGTTCATTCCTTTAGCTTGTTTCTCTAGGCCTTCCTCAATCCCAATAATTCTTAAATTTGGCCTTTTCATGATATCCCATAGTTCTTGTAGATTCTGTTCATGATTTCTTACCATCTTCTCTGTTTGTTCAACTTTATTTTCAAGGTTAAATATTTTGTCTTCAATGTCTGAGGTTCTGTCTTCCAGGTGTTCTATCCTATTGGATATGCTTTCTATGGAGTTCTTAATTTGGTTTATTGTTTCCTTCATGTCAAGGATTTCTGTTTGGTTTTTTTTCAGTATCTCTAACTCTTTATTGAAATGATCTTTTGCTTCCTGTATTTGCTCTTTTAACTGTCGATTGGTGCAATCATTCAATGCTTGCATTTGGTCTTTCATCTCATCATTTGCTTCTCTGATCATTTTAATTATGAACATTCTGAACTCCTTTTGTCATTTCTTCTGCCATGCTGTCTTTGGGTTTTATTGATGTAACATCTAGATTTGTTTGCAGCATTTTCTTTCCTTGTTTTCTCATATTGTTCAGGTATCAGTGGACCGCTGAGATATTGCAGATTTCCTCTATTGACTTACAATGTCCCTGATGATTTCTATATATATCCCCCCTTAGCCTTCAGTAGGCTGAAGTCTTGGAGGAAGTTGATAATGCGGTGCTCCACAAGGAAGCTGCCTCTCTAGGAGTGGTGGCCTTCAGGTGGGGTATAATCCCTGCTAGTGGGCAGAGGTGTCTCCACTTGTTGACCAATGGTCATCCAAAGGGGACCTAGGCTGCGGGCTGAGGCAAGGCCTGTTTGGGCCTGAGTCTCTAGTTTTACTGTCCTTGTGGGGAATCCTCACCCGGCAGGGAAGACTCACCCTGTGGGGAGGTGTCGCTGGTCAGTTCCCTCCTAGCGGTTCCCCTCAATTTACAGCTACCGCCTGGGCTGGGCTGCCTTCCTCTGCAAAGTTCCCAGGGGCCTGGCCCTACCTCCTGGGCCTGGGAGCCTCACCCTTCGCAGATGAATATCCTTAGGCTGCCCCTCCTCAGAGAATCTGCCCGCAGGCCTGGAACCTTCGCTCCGCCCTAAGCCTGTCTCTGTGCGGCTCTTCCACCAAGAAGCCTCCTAGATCCTGGGACCCTGCTCTGCACCTAATCGCCTGGCTATGCGGCCCCTCCTCTGAGCAGCCACCTGGGGCCCCGTACAATCGCTCTGAGACCCAGAGACCCGCCACACGCCTCTTCCTCCAGACAGCCGCCCAGTATTCCGGTGCGGTCACTAGGAGTCCAAGAAACTCACTGCATGCCTCCTCCTCCCACCAACCACCCGTAGCCCTGGGCAATCAATCACTCTGAGTCGAAGTGACCCTCCTCCTTCTCCAGATAACCCCCCAAGTGTTCAGGAGCGGTCGCTCTGAGTGGCTCTGAATCCACGTGACCCGCAGCACGGGTCCTCTGGGCAACCGCCCGGAGCTCTGGTGCGGCCACTCAAGACCAAGCGACCCACCACGCTTCTCCTCCAGGCAGCCCCCCTGTGTTCAGGAGCTGTCACTTTAAGTCCAAACAACTCACCACTCGCCTTCTCCTCTGAGCAGCCGCCTGGAGCGCTAATGCAGTCACTGCGAGTCCAAACGACCCGCCGCGCTCCTCCTCCTCCTCCTCCTACTCCTCCGGGCAGGCCCCGGTGCTCAGAAGTGGTCCGAGTCCAAACAGCTCGCCACGCAGCCCCTCCTCTAGCAACCGCCTGTAGCTCTGGTGTAGTCACCCCAAATCCACGCGGCCGCGCTCCTCTTCCTCCTCCTCGTCCTCAGGGCAGGCCCCGGGGTTCAGAAGCATCGTTCTGAGTCCAAACAGCTCGCCGTGGAGCTTCTCCTCTGGCAACCGCCTGTAGCTCTGGTGCAGTCACCTCAAATCCAAGTGGCCACGCTCCTCCTCCTCCTCAGGGCAGGCCCCGGTGTCCTGAGTCCACACAGCTCTCCTCGCCTCTCCTCCCCTGGGCAGCCGCCAGAGCCCCAGTGGTTGCTCCAAGTCCCAGCGCTGCGCCGAGCGGCCTTCTCTACGATGCTCCCAGTTCATGGAACTTCTGTTGTGACCAAAGACGGCTATTTTTTCAAGATTGGAAGATAAACCCCTTATTCATAAGCCCGTCAGATGGTAAGCTCAGGGCTGCGGTGACCTGAGTCCCACTGGTGTGAGCCCACCAGAGACCAGCAGCCAGTTCTGTAGGAGTACAGCTGGTGCCAGTTCTGCCTGTGTGTGCAACAGGAGATGTCCAGAGCCAAACTCAGAGCCTTTACCCCTAACATTCAGGGCACAATTTGGGGGCTTAGAAAAAAAAGACCCTGACAAGGAGAGCAAGCTTTGAGGAAGGAACTCCAAGCAGGTGCCTATGGAGTCAGCACACAGTCCCCCTGGAACAGACCCACATCAGAGCTATGACCTGGGGCTTAGTAATGGCTCCTGCGATGGCCACTGGGCCAGCAGGAGAATTAGGGCAAAGACAGGATCTGCATTCAGGTCAGAGGAGCAGCTCTGCCCAGGACCACCCAGGTTCCCACAGGCAGGTTCCAGGTTCACACAGAGGTGTGATAAATGCCATCTGTCCTTTGTAAAAGGCAATGTTGTCTTTCTGCAAAGCTGTAAGCCACATGGAGCCAGCCAGAGAACAACTATGAAATCATGAATGACAATTCAGCAGAGTCTCCAACAGGAAGGTTATTCGAGGCAGCTGTTTGCAGATTATTTGTGTGCAGCAATTTCACACCCCCAGACTTTAATGTGTTCGCAGTCTGACGCCTCCCCCCGAGGCTCCCCGTTAGCAGCGCTGCCACGTCTGTGAATTCTTATAATTCCCGTTGCCTGAGCACCAGCTCTGAGCACAAGCCAGACTTGCTCATTCCAGGAGCCAGGGTCAATCTGTTCTGGTGGCCCTTCCTATGGCTCAGCTGGGATGACCTGCTGGGCTGGCCCCACTGACCCCACCACACATGGACTGCACAGGTATGTATACCCAGGACCCTCGGTGGCAGCAAGATTCCAGAGTATTTCTGCCTGCTTGCTCTGCTTGAGGCTGGAGTGGACACTCTCCCCCCAGCTTTGTCGGTGCCAGTTAGAACTGTCTACAGGAATCTTTGTGGAGGATGCCCTGGACCCAAGTATGGGCTGCTCTCCTAAGTACCCCTGCTCCTCACCTGCTGGCTGAGACATGTGTCCAGACACTGCCTGCCTCTGCTGGTCCGCAAGTCATGCTGCCCTCCTCTCTGGACCTGTGTGGGCAATAAACTGCTTCAGTCATTTCCTGAGCTTTGCCACGCTGCCTCTTCTGTGTCTCACCTGGTTACACACCTGAGCCCCTCTTCCCAGTCAGGGATGTCCTAGAGGAAAACCATCCTGTAGGAATCTACTGGACAAAGATCAAATAAGAGCAATGGAGGCAGCTGCCAGTGTGAAGAGGGGTCCTGGAGGAGGAGACCTGGTCACCCTCAGACTCTCAAGAATTAGGCCATTTGCCAGGATAAAGACCAATCCCCAGAAAGGAATGCTGTGAGCATCCATACCACCCTGAAGCCTTGTCAAGGAGGGAAACAACTTAGTCACTGCCAGAAAGAGATGGAAAGACAACTAAAGGGGCATGCCACTGCTGCTCGGCTAATTTTTTTTTTTTTTTTTTTTTTTTTTTTTTTTTTTTTTTTTTTGCCACTGGATACACTTGCAGGTGGGGAGGTCTTACCTGCTCATATTTATGAACATCCTTCTTCTCTAGAGAACCTCAAACAGCACTGTCAGGGGTAGGTCTCTCAATAGCACGAGTGACCCGTGGCTATCCCTGGGGCCTCAACTGTGCTTTGCTCTAACCAAGAATCGGGCTTTTTGTGACAAAGGTAGGTGGCATCTACCTTCATGTTCAGAGTCTAGTGGGCCGTGGGCTGTCTCATCTCAAGAGAATGGGATTCATCAGGTTCTTATTTTCCTTCTTCACTCCAAGGACTGCTCTGTCATCAGTGACCACCTCAGGCCTGGATTTCCCAGTCTTTCCTCTGAACCTGAGAACAAAGTGGCATATATTTCTGGGCAAAGGCACAAGAGGCAATGAAGCAGACAAGAGTTTGGGGTCCTCCCTTTCCCATTTGAAATTGGGAATGGCTTCATCATGCTGAGACTGGAGGTTGAGGCGGCTGTGACCCCCAACCCTGACAGGCATCAACAAAGCTGGGGGGAGACTGTCCACTCCCGCCTCACATGGGCAAGCTAAATCCGCACAGTACGTTTCCCACCTTTTGTCTCACCAACTGGCCACTGTTTCCCCCAACCCTCACCACCTCCCCTCCTTTAGAGTTGTGCTAATTTGCAAGGATTTCAGACATAGAACTTTTGAAACAATTATTTCTTTCATCTTCCTTCAAAACTATTTGACACTTTGAAAACTATTTTCCTATTGATTTGACTCTAAATATTTCTGGATCAGAATGCATTAGAGAGGTACCTTGTGATGCACGGAAACAGAAGGGCCACTTCAAAGAGGGCCCAATCCCACACTCTTGTCCCTAAGTGCCTACCTGTGGAAACTGCCAACCTCGGTGGCTAAATGTGTGATAAGAGCTCGGTGGGACCCAAGGATGTGGCACAAATCCAACGGACAGCAAAGCCCATTGGGAGCCAAGAATAGGAGTCATCCTAGGCACCCTCTGCCCAACTGAGAGGCTTCTCTTGTTGGTGACCGGTGTCCTGAAACTGGTCACATCACTCAGGAGACAAAATCACTCAAGCATGAGCTCCACAGGGTGAATTGTGTGATCTGTAAACTAGAGTTCAAGAAAACTGTGTAGATAAATAGATGCAATGAAAATAGAGAAGGTAAAGGCAAGGGTCAGGGGGCAAGTGCAGATGCTGGATGTTGGAGATCTTGGAGGCACTGGGGCCACCTCTGTCCCCTGAGTCCTGGAACTTCCACGTATTCACCTGAAGAGTACAGGTCCTATGGACACCCACCCAGCCCCAGGGTGGGAACACAGAAGATGGTGGAGTGGGACCCAGCACTGCCTGGCTCACAGGAGTAGCCCACATCCCTGTGCTTCATTTAGTTGTCAATAAATCATTAAGGTTTCCATGGACCATTGCCACGGTGAGTAAAGGAAAATATTAGCAGAGGTCAAGGACTCCTTAGCTGCCAAGAAACCCCATGGGGTCTGAAGGGAAGTAAGAGCAGTGTTTCCAGGGGTCCTGTGAGGGCCAGCCAGCAGATCAAAGGGCTGGTAAACGCCTTCTCCCAAACCATGCACAGCCCATCACCCAACAGGCAGGAGCCACTGTCCACTGCCCCTCCATGTGGGAAAAGTAAGATCCGCCTACGGCTGCTGTGTCTAGACAAGGGAAGAAGGGAGGAAGTAGAACTCACTGGACAGTTTCCAAGGCCCCTGGGTGAGTCACCAATGTCTCAACTTTCTCAGCTTTACTGTGTTAGGGTCAGCCCCAGCCCCAGCCTCAGCACACTACTGACAGAGGGACAGCCCTGAGAACCCCCACCAGACAGGGGCTGCAGCTGGGGACTCCCTGTGAGAAATAGCAAGCCTGGTGGTCCATTCGCAAAACATGACCTTAATTGGATCCAATTGTAGCCACTTTAATCATGCCCTTCCCTTTGCCCACCCCAATTTTAAAATTAGCTAATTGCAGCTCCTCCAATCAGGGTGAAGGGCAGCACTGCTTTAGGAATAAAAGCAAGCGGACTGCCTTTCCTATCATGCTGCCATGGCCACAGGTGGTGTCAGGCATGTGCATTACATGAGCCCCACACTGGTGTTGGCCAGCAGCAAAGCAAAGGCTGCCCTTGTCACAATAAGGGTGGTGGCTGTTTCAACCACCCCCTAGTTCCACCTTAGGAGGTTGGTGGATTGGCTGTCCTTGTCACAATAGGGTGGTGGCTGTTTCGATCACCCCCTAGTTCTACATTAGGAGGTTGGCAGATGTGCATGATCCCAGCATGCTGCCAGTGCTGAGCAGGCTGCTTTTGTTTTTTGTTTTTTACGAAGATTCTCTGCATTGAGGGCAAGCCCCTGGCCTCCCTGCCTGGCCTCCTAGTTGAGTGACCTCGTGATCTTCCAGCCACAGACACCTCAGCCACCTCCTTTCTTGTCCCTGGCTTTGGACCCTAGGAAGCTTTGTTCATGCCCTTGAGGACCAGCCATCTTGTAAGTCCTGGGATCTCTGTCCCTGGAGGGTGCAACATGATGGAAAAGGGCCCACCATGCAGCTTCATAAAACTCTCCCAGACAGCATCCCTGGGTGGCCCCAGGCCTCTGCAGAGTGGGCAGGAGCCTCCCCTCTTGGCTCTGAACCCACCCTGGCCTCTGTTTTGTGCTCACTGGAAACACCCTGTGGCTTCAGTGATTACTCACCAGTGTCCCTGCTTCCTGTGCTGTGGGTTAGCTGGTGTCCTTTCTGTTTGTTCTTTATATATTTTTAAAATTTCAAGTGTTTGAACAGGAAGAGGAGGGAACAGCATGGAACACCACTAGGCAGTAACTCTCTGCCACAGCTAAGATGTCATCTGAGTGTCTCCAGAATTCATGTATTCAAATCTAATCCCCACTGTGGGGTGTGATGAGGTATAAACTCAATCTGACTATGGTGTTTGGAGGTGGGACTCTAGGGGGTGGTTAGAATTCAGTAAGATCATCAGGTGGAGCTCCCATGACTGAATCCTGGTGGACTATGATAAGAGGGAGAGACCAGAAGACACACATGTCCACACACACAAATACATATATGAGGACACATGTGCACGTGCATGGGGGCACCTATGCACATACATGAAAGAATATACATGTATACATGCACATGTGCATC
This sequence comes from Sciurus vulgaris, assembly GCF_902686455.1. Taxonomy (NCBI): domain Eukaryota; kingdom Metazoa; phylum Chordata; class Mammalia; order Rodentia; family Sciuridae; genus Sciurus; species Sciurus vulgaris. The sequence continues at coordinate 24,818,574 of NC_136479.1, forward strand.
CAGGCACGCCTGGGTGTGCACACACGTGAACACATATGTACACACACACATTAGAGTACCAGCACATGCACACACACCCTGCCTCTTGTAGTGTGATTCCCTGGGTCATCTCAGGACTCTGCCCACAAGAATGCATTCACCACACACCCCTCAACCTTGGACCTCCAGAATCATAATAAGCCAAATGAAACCACTTTTCATGAAAACTCACCCAGCCTCTGATACTGTGTTATTGGCAACAGGAAACCAACTCATACCCCAGGGAGCCTTAAGAATAACTGAACTCCAAACTCTGTCTCTGTAGGGTCTGTCACTCAGAGTGGCACATGTTTCAGACTTCAGAGAGTTCAGTCACCACTCTCTCAGGTGACTAAACTTGGCTCCATGGCCATGGGCAAATGTTCTCTGCTCAAAGAAGGGAGAGCTCTGAGCAGCCATCTCTTGCTTGTCTCCAGATGACGGAGGCCCAGATGTTCATCTCTGGCTTCTCCTTCCACAGAGGCAAGCCACAGGCAGGGTACTGTTCCCTGGTCTGGGTGACAAGGTCCCAGAGCCCCTCCACTTGGATCTCCCCAGGGACCCATTTCTGGGCAGGTCCACCCCATGGCCACCATGTTTCCCGTCAGACGTCTCATTGCCAGGAGTTGTCCCCTGAAGACCTGGACCTGCCCACAGAACTGGAGCTGAAAGCAGAAATGGAGATTCCTTAGTAGAATCCCCATTGCGCCTTTCCTCAAGGGACATTTTAGACAGATGGGAAAATATTATGAACTGAAGTGCACATGCTCTCTTCTCTGTACAAACCAGCAAACAGGTGATTCTGCTGGTACTGTGCCCCTGCGGTGTGTGACAACATGTTCCTGTGAACCCTGAGGGTTGCTTCATCTGCTGCTCAAGGCCCCCACTCACTACTTCATGCACCAAGGATGTCAACTTCTCCACGAACATGTTGGACATACGTCCCACTGCTATGGCTTGGGTAAGTGTTCCCAAAATATATGTACTGCAGGGAGGCTGAGGGCTGCCATCCCAGGGAGGCTGGAGCAAGAGGAGGGGCAATGGAAGGGGGAAGAAAGGAAAATCAACAGTGATGCTTGATTTTTACTTTGCTTTATTTTATTCTTCTGAGCTGGCCACAGACTATAAGGAAACAACTAGATGCAGCTCATGAAGCGTCTTCAGGAGGCCACTGCCTTTTGTGAATTGGGAGGAGGGCAGGCAAGTTTCCTGACAATTCCTTTCCTTTGGCCAAGACCCCTCCACCACCCTGTGCCTTAAAAGGGCTGAGACCTAAGGAGGGTGGGGAGGCATCCTTATGCATGGAAAGAGTGACCCTGTCCCACTCTGGCTAGAATTCAGTCGGTGGCACTGGCCACAAACTAGGCATTTCTGATGCTAAGGGTCCTATCACTGCCATGGCTCTGCTTATCTAGGAACCATATCTGAGCAGAGTATAAGCTTCCATGGTAACTACTAGAGACAAACCACCCCAATTGGTCCTTGCCTGGCTGCTGGGGACCACACTGGGTGAGTGCAGCAGCAGATAGTGATGTTCAGTGTTGGGGGCTGTACCATGTTGGCGGCGCCAGGATGGCGCCTGATCACATCGGCAGCGAGGAGGTTAATTGACATAAGCACACTCAGGTGATTTTCTCGTCCACGCACACAATGTATGCGCATGTGTTCTCGAGCACTAATTGCCTGCTCGGAGCCTCTCGCCTAATCTTTGCGTAAGAGGCGTGGCCCTGCTCTCTGCGTCCTGGAGGTGATATAAGCGTAGGCGGAGCGAGACAGAGACACGGCAGCCATTACCAGAAAAGCAGTAGCAGAAGACACGCCACAGCAGCCATTAGCAGAAAAGCCAGAAGAAAGAACACAGCAGCGAGTAGGGGCAGCGGCAGAAGGCAGATCGCGGAAGCTCTAGGCAAAGCCTGTCCTTCTCTCAACATCTCTCTTAAGCAAAGTCTCTCTCTCCTCTCAAAGCAAGTAAACCTCATTTCCTCTATCCTCTATAAACAAAGAAGCAAGAAAGCAGCGTACTAAAGAGAAAGATAGAAGTGCCTCAGTTTCCACTCCACCACCCATAAGACCCGTGCAAGTTGTTGCTGCAGGCGGTGACAAATATCCATGGATTTTGGAACCGCAAAGAGCCAGTGACAGTTCAGTCCACACACTTCTGTCTGGTCTAGGTCAGCTGACCACACATCTGCTTGGTCTAGGTACCTCTGGGCATACATGGTACCTCTGGGCATCATAGCTTCTGGTGACCTCCAGTGCACTGTGTGCGTTTCAGAGCATCTATTTACCATGCCACCCAGTCAAGCTGCAGCTCCTCCTGCTCTATGTACAGCTTCTGAACCTGGGCAGAGGCTGCCCCCTGGCTGTAGCGCCCTTCCCCAGGCTCCTGAGGGGTGACCTGCCGAGGGGTCTACAACCCTCCATCAGTGAGGGACAGATGAAGCACAGGAGTGTACACATTCCCTGTGCCCCCTCCCAAAACTGTGTCCTACTTCTTCCCTCCAAGTGCCTCTTCATGTCATTTTTTTTTTTTTTTTTTTTTTTTTAGTACCAGGGCTTAAACCCCAGGGCACTTAACCACTTAGCCACATCCCCAGCCTCATTAAGTTGCTGAGAATAGTTTTGAACTTGCAATCCTCCTGCCCCAGCCTTCCAAGCCACTACATAGCATGTGCCGTCACACCTGGCTATTCATGGCACTCTTCCACCAATCTTCATGTCACCCTGGCACCAACCCTCACACCAGGAGCTCCACCATGTGAGGTCCAACCCACTTCCACACTCCAGTCTCCAAATTCCACTCCCAGAAAGTTGCCACCAGTGACCAGGGTAAGAAGCAAAGAGTGAGGGTGAGCACTGGGTGGACCAAAGGGAATAATGTCGAGTCCTTGTGCATTATCATGCTATGAACTCAAAGATGACAGAAAGAAAACACCAACACAGACCAAGATACCCAGTTTGTTTTTTCATGTAGATTACAAGACAAAGTGCACTGTGTGATTCTATTTTGAAAAGAAAAAAGAAGGCATTCCCATGCAGTAAAAAAGCTGCCCCAAGAGGTGATGGCTCAGCCCTTAGACACCATCCTGCAGGACTGTTTTCCTGGGTCACTGGACCACATCAGGAAGTCTAAGACATGACTCAGGGTGTGGCTGTGAGTACCGAAGGTTCAGCTCCACCTCCAGAGAGACTGGGGACAGAATGGAGCCCCAACAAAGGTGCTAGACAGCAAGGCTCAGGTTGTACACTGACCCTGGTAAAGTGGTGTTGTCCAGGGGGAGGACAACCAGAAGTTCCCTGATGGAACCTTCTCAGGTTCTGCCCGAGGAGCCTTTTCCTTGGTTGACTTTAACCTGTGTCTTTTCATGTAGTAAGCATGACCAAGTCCTTCTACCTCATTACCACCCCAGAAAGTACCACACTTGAGCACCCCTGCCTTTCAGCCAGAGGCAGCTCTGTAGGCACCATCCCCTCCAACCCTGCAATAATCCAACCTTATGTACCTGCAAGTGTTAGTCAGAGGCTGGAAACTCTTGCAGCTTAGTGGAAGTGACACTTCTATTGTGTTCTATGTACCCACCAACTTGCAAAGTTTGGGTCTCCATGAGCTCAATACCAGCCAGTCAGGCTGGCTAGCCAGATGCTTCTGCTGTAGATTCCATTTGTCAAAATGTAATCAATGAAGAGATTGGTGTCTGCTCCCAAACCTGTCCATGTCACCTGTCATTCTTCTTGTAGACAGGAACTTTATACAAGCCTGTCACATGTCAGTCCCAAAAGAAAGGTGAGATGGTTTTGTGAAAGCCAAGATAAATGATATGGGATATCAAGATAAGAGCAAGTTAGGTGGCTTTAAAATTTGCTTTGGAGTAAGTACTTTTCTGATAAGAATTGTAGCTGAAGTGCAGGCCATGTAAATATCCTGGAGAGCTGCATGAAATAGAGAAAATGCCCAGCCTTCAGAACCCTGTGGCAGACAAAGCAAAGATTTCTGTACTCCTCCAGCGGCCGCTTCCATGAGGTCCCCAGGGTCTAGAGGAGGGGCTTCCTGGGCCCCTGGGTGTTGGGAGCCCTAGCCCTTCCACTCCAGGGCTGTGCTACTGAAAGGGTAAACTATTTCAGTGTCCAATGCAGGGCCCTCAGCTGCAGCCTACACCTGGTGACCAGTGCCAGTCCAGTTTCCTTTTCCAGACACTGCAGGGCCTCCACCATCTGCAGGTGGTCCCAGCCCTGCCAAAAGAAATTCCAAGATCTGAGGGCAGAGAGCAGCAGGAACCAGAAGCCTGTGGCCCATGATCTGAGAGTCACTGACATCTCCTCCTACACCTGGGCAGGGTCACCTGGCATCTTTCACAAACAGTGGACTCCAAGACATTTCTCCCTGTATTCCCATACCACCTACTTCCCTGCCCACCCTATTTGAACTGATTCTTTGAGTTTGACTTTGAGAATTTTCTCCAAGTTCCTGAAGGACCGTGGAGCTCCTCGGCTGCTATAGTCCCACCTGGTAGCCCACTGGCTTCAGAGATGAGAAGCTGCTGGGCAAGCTGGCCTCATAGGTAGGAGACTATGGGGGAGAAGTGGGAAGACGCCACTCAAGAAATCCTCATTCAGGGCTGGGGTTTTGGGGTTGTGGTAGAGCACTTGCCTAGCACATGTGAGGCACTGGGTTCGATCCTCAGCACCACATTAAATAATTAAGTAAAATAAATGTATGGTGTTCACCAACAAATATATCTATATATATACACATATATATGTATGTATGTTTGTATATACATACACATACTTTTTTTAAAAATGAAATCTTTTCAGCAGAGGCAGCGAGTCTGACTGGTCAAACACAGATCCAATATCAATTGCTGCACAGAAGTGGATTCTGATCTCCCCAACCCATCCCAGAAACATGCTTAATGCCAGCATGCCCTACAAACAGCAGAAAATGAAAAGAAATCCACGATAAACTAAAATTTAAATTAGAACAATTAAAATGTTAACACCCACCACTATGTGAAGCTGGTTTTTAGCTTTGCTTGAACCCACAGCCTCTCCCTGACCTGTGTGAGTTGCTCAGTCCTCAATTTCCTGCTTTCTTCCTAGTGTGTCTAACAGCACCTGAGATGACAACATGAATCCCTTTAATGCAATTACTGGGTTGCCCCCAAATACAAGCTGTCAAAGAGTAAAGTTAGCCTGTTCTGTGCAAGCACCTACAGAGCCTACCCTACAAAGCCTGTCCTACGGGTCAGGGGAGCCTCTTTCCTGCTTACCCCACTGCCTGGTTTGACACTTAGGTTCTGCCCATTCATCCAGGACAGGTCTTTATTTTGCACAAAGGTTCAGTATGAGCCACAGGGACCCACTGACCACAGCTCAGTCATGTGGACACTGGCCTGTGGTCCGTGCTCACAGGATGAGTAGTCATCCTCTCCCAGGCCAGTTATAGGAGCAGGTGTCAAGCCAACCCTCCTCTCCTTCCTATACCAAGCTTCCTTTTCCCAATTTCTCATCCATGGGTCCCACAGAAATGTTCAAATACTATGTCTATGAGACAGTCCTTCAGACATGGTAACTTTCCCCAGTTTGAGAGATCAAGGGTCATGTGCACCAGCGAGGTGGAAGCTGGGGAGCGCGGTTTCAGCATGGCTGGGTTTTCCACAATATTGGAAAAGGTACTTGATAAGTCCCACAACAACTTCTTCACATCCCTAAATGATACAGGAACTCCAGATTGGACACCACCCTCTAAGACGCCCATGGGATGAAAGCAGAAGCCTCTGGGAGGAGGTTCAACGTTCATCATTCAGGACTTAGCCAGGAGGGCTGCAGCGCGCCCTGGGCGTCAGCACCAAGAGTAAGACGGGGAGTCCAGGCACCGGCTGCCGAGAGCCCAGTTCCTCTCCATGGGACCTGCACATGCCGAAGAGGTACGCTGAGCGCGTGGGAAGAAAGGACTTCCAGCTCCCTCCCTCGCTTGAGACTGCGTTTAACTGCGCTGGAGCACCAAGCCACCCTGCTCTGCGCCTGCTCAGGAGTCGCCCCGCGCCCCTCCTCTCCGACCGCTGCGCTCCGCTCTGCGCACTCCCCTGGGCCCACCTCTTTGCGCGTGCGCGGGAACCACAGCTTGCAACACTCAAAGCTAAAGAGTGGCGGGGTTGGGTCCTTTGTGTTGTTCTGCGTGGTCCATGTCTCTCACAAGGAAGCCATTAAATTACGTTTTAAAATAAATACCCTTAACCGGCGCACACCTGTAATCCCCGGGACTCGGAGGCTGAGACAGGAGGTCACAAGTTTCAGCCAGGCTCAGCAACTTACTAAATCCCTAAGCAACTTAGCGAGACCTGTCTCAAAATAAAAAAATAAAATAAAATAAAAAGGGATGGAACTGTTAAGTGGTAAAGTGCCCTGGGTTAAATCCCCAATGCCATAAATAAATAAAATAAATAAATAAATGCCCGGGTCTGTCCCTATGGCCTCAGGCATGACCACCCTTTTCCCGTCTTCCTGTAACAGGCAGCTCCCCTTGTTGGGCAGTACAAAGGCCATGCACACCCCACCAGGCCCTGCTGCGCTGTTTTGGGGTGTCAGAGTGCCGGCCTGACCAGAGCTGTCCAGTGTCCAGGATGACTGGGGTCCCATATGAACAGAGGTATCCTGAGTGTCTGGGTTGACTGCCTCCCAGACTGAGTTGTGCAGAGCTCTGAGGATCTGGGAAAAGGGGATACAGGAGATCCAGGTGAGAAGAAACAGGGTGTGGTAAGGGATAGAGTTTGGGGGAGGCAGAGTTTGAGAGAGAAGGGGAGAAAGTTGGGGGAAGGGAAGAGTTTCCTGAAGGCCAGGAGCAATTGTCAGGAAACAGCTCACTGTCAGGGACACAACAGAAGGGCCCTAAGGGGTCATGTTCACTTGCAGATAGAGAAACAGGTCCTGGGGGCTTCAACCCATCTGTTGGGCCAGTCGCAGAGGAAGGTGGACGGAGTAAGCTGGGCTGCATGGGAATTTACCCCTGCGGCCCTTCTCCCAGGCAAGGGAGCAATACCTTGACCCACTGGACCCCTTCTGGAAACTAGGCTGGGTGGGAGCCAGAGCCAGAGAAGGACAGGTGAGGATGAGTAGAGAGGTCAGGCTAGGGAAGGCCACAGGGGTTTGGTAAAAGGTGAACTAGGGGACTATCCAGAACAGTCCAGATCTCCTAGACCCCTCCCCAATAGCCTAGCACTCACTCATTGTGTTTCTTGTGATCTGGGATCTGTGACTTGAAGTGCATGGGCAGTGGGAGAGAGGGTCCTACTAAGGAAATCTCTGTTAAGAGAAAAAAAATACTCAAAATTCTATTCAAGATGGTGAGGCCCACTTCCCTCAAGCAGAGCCTCAGTGGCTTCTGCAGTAGGTGAGATTCCATTCAACTCCTAATAAGCAGAAAAAAAGTATGAGTTTATAGCTGTAGTGGGGGTCACTAAGAGGAAATATGGGGGTCTGGTAAGCAGGGTTTAATATAGGTGGGTGAGGCATTGGATCAGCTTCAGGGGTGGGAGATGCTCATGTGAACCTGGCCCGCCAGGATTCCTGCTGACACTGGACTGAACAGGCCAAGATCAGGAATTGGTTGGGAAGACTCAAAGGGTCCTGAGTCACTTGGGTTCCAAACAGGAAGTCAGCTACCTTTCAAAGGGCAAGAATGAGATATTCATGAGTCAAAATACAGCCCAGAGTTTGAAATGAGAATGAACAGGCTGGGCCCAGGGGAAGGGGTCAGGGACATTTAAACATGTCCTGCACTACAGGGTGGGCAGCATTTGACCAAGGTAGATATGTACCAAACCCAGAATGCTGCTGAAATGAGTATTATAATTTGTGTTTTATTATATTTCTGCTTGGTCCATCTCTTAATAACTGGCAGTTATAGCCATAGCAGTTTTGGTTAATCGAGATTTATAGTTCACTAAGATTTTATTGGCCAATTAGAATCAATTACAATACTGGGGTATTTAACAATGTTGTGACGGAATTTCCACTGTTGCAAATAGAGAATGAAATCAAGGCCATGTGACAGTGACACAGCCTATCTACCATCTGTAAGTCAGTGGCCCTGGGCAGGAAGACTCCTGCTTTCCTCAACCCCTCACTATTCTGGAGAGAGAGCGGCATGCAGATGAGACAGCCACAGAGCCCTTCAAGCTCAGCTTTTTCAATATCCACCTAGTGGGCAGGGCCCCAGGTGCCCAGTGGACAGCACACCTCCAGAACCAGCTTGTCTGAATTATTCATGCATAGTTTTCCTCAGCTGGGAAGACTGCTTATAGGCTTATTTATTTTTAGACACCTGCACTCTGTCTTACAGATTTTTTTTAAAGCCTATTGAATAATTCCTGGGAATACTGTAGAAGAGACACAAGAAAATGACCTTCGCCTTGACACAGGTTCCAAAGTCCCCTCCACTGCACTCCCCTGAGATAAGGTGAGGGTGGAAACTGGTGTATTTTTAGATGAAACCTCCTTGGGAAACATTTTCTACTTTATATTTTATCAATAATCTCTGGCTAATGTTTTAAACCAATATTTATAACACTGCCTAAGAGCTTTGGAATAAATGGATTTTAATAAACGCTGTTTTACTATGCCTCATCACAAGAGGGTCTTGGGAAATAAGAGTGGAGAAGAGACCAATAAATGAGAAGTGCAACTATCAGGGCAAAGAGGGCCACAGAGGGATGAGCAGACAGAAATGCGCAGACGTCTGCCCCCCGCCCCCCAGGACACTGGTGCAGCCCAAGAGACAAGGACTCAGCTGTCCTCCCCCCACATGTCCAGTGGCTTCAGTGCTAGGGGTTTAGCAGTTTGTCTGTTGCTGTCCTTTGTAGCTTTAAATCAACATGCCTACCCCTGTTTCTTGCCCTATCCATTTGAGTGTTTCTGATGGTCCCTGCTGTGTAATGGGAGCTCACTCTCCTCCCTCCCTCCAAATCCCTATCGGATGCTTATTTTCATTTTGTAAAGCTGATAAGCTATTGCCTGATGCCCTGTGGCCATAATTAAGTCTCCTTCAATCCACCTCTGTATGAAGAGTAGCAACAGGTCACAACCTCTGGCAGAACAGCATCGGCCTCTCCAGCCGTCTGAAAAGACACACCCGGCAAGAAGTTCAAGAGGTTTTTGTTTTGGTAAATACTGTTATTTCTTGGAAGTCATGGCACATTTAGGTTTTTTACATTTATACTAAGACTTTTATTTCTTACACTTTATAATTGCTCTTCTATTCTTTTTGATACAAGTGTTACAGTCTGTTTGGGCTGCTAAAACAAAATGCCTCGATCTGATTGCTTATAAACAACAGAAATCTACTTCTTACAATTCTGGGGTCAAAAGTACAAGAGCAAGGCTCTGGCAGATCCAAGTCCGTGGGACCACAATTCAGCAAAGAAGACACCTGACCGATTTCCCTTCTGTTTTGTTTCTATCTTACCCACGAAATGGGTAAGTGAAAACACCTCCCAGCATTTGTGGGAACCACCCACTCTGCCGAATAACCAGGGCTCCCTGCGGATTCAGGAGTCTGAAGGAAACACAAGAAGAATCAACTGGTTATGTGGAACTTATAAAAAAGGCACTGTGCATTTCTTTACCTGTGAAGGGTGTGCTGTGGATATTTTCTTTAAGATTTGTACTAAACTTTTTCATATATATTCATGTGTGTGTGTGTGCGCGCACGCGCACATACATTTTGTCCCTAAGATTCTGCTGCTAAATGTTTACGAGCACAGTATATCCATGTACTATCTTTAACCCCCATGGGTAAATCTTTATTCCATATTGTGCCAAATTCTGGCAGTGTTTGTATCTGCAATTATACAAAGTTCAGATATTAATTGTTCATCCAATTTTTTTAACTCAAAATCTGATTCTTAAAGGAGGACTTTACAAAATCCCAAAAATCACAACCCAGAAGGGCCCCCTGTTAACATTTAGTGCACTTGTTCATCGCTCCTCATGTGGGTACACATGTGGGCACACATATGCACACCTGCAGTATACAGGTCATCTAGAGCATGTAGGCTTGTGCATTACTTTTTTAAAATTTTTTAATTTGTTTTAATTAATTATGCATGACAGTAGAATGCACTTTGATACATCAGGAGTATAATTTCTCATTTTCCTGGTTACACATGATGTAGAATACCACCAGTCATATATATGTACATGGGATAATAATGTTTGATTCATTCTACTATCCTTTCTACCCCCATACCCGCTATCAATCCCCTCTACCTAATCTAAAGTAACTCTGTTCTTCCCTAACCACCCCTCCATTTGAATTAGCAAGATTTCTTTAATTCATGATACACCCCGATTTGCAAAGTTTGGGGGATTTTCAGTGGTTGTGTTTAACTCTTTTCATAATTGTGACAAATCATTGCACTTCTCAACAGATACCCCTGTGTTTCCTGAGCACACCACGGCAAAAGATGTCACCTAGGAGGCTGGACCCAGAATCCCTGCAAGCAGGTCAACACCCACAAAGACTCACAGAAGAGTCAGGGCTGAGGCACTGTCTGCTTGCAGGTCACACAACACACCCTGGAGATAGCCAGGCATCATTTACATACAAAGAGCCAACGGGAAGACATTGATAAAACCAAGCCTCTTATTTTAAAAGTACAATTAACCTGAAAACTGCACATTAAGTGGCTTTGTTTCTGAGACTGTGGGCCAAAACTGGCACTTGCATAGGAGATGCTATCCTCAGCAACCGACCACCCTGGCCAGGTGCACGCCAGGTGGGATCCACCTTCCATGACTAATCGCCACCCAGGTCACTTGGCCTCCCTTTGCCTCTTGGGAGGTCTTTTGCTGATGTACCAAGTGGCATTTTCTGGACTTGGGAGTCAGTGGTTTTTCTGGGCGGTCGAGTCTCTAAATGCCTGCCCTGGAGATGTGCAGCAGTCAGTAGAGAGACTGATCTTCTCATATCTTTCCCAGGATCATGTTAGAGTGAGTTTGAGCTCTCTGATCCATCCTGAGAGACATTACAGGGGCAAAGGTGGAGACCTGAGCTTTTCAGCCACCTGCCTGGTTCCAGGGTTAAACTGGGAACTTAACCCATTAAGAGGCCCTTGAATTGGGAAGAGTCCTGAAGCCTACAACTGGAGGTTTGAAGCTATATTATTTCAAGTAAAAATGGAGAATACAGTGTGTTTGAGCCTTCTCCTAGCAGAAACTAAAACCCCAAAGACTAAACCCTTCTTGCCTGGGAGGAGAGGACCTGCACTCCCAGCAGAGACAGGGCATCGGTTCTGGTTCATGAAGGGCTGCGCCAGCTCCAGCTTCCAGGCTTGCTCCATGCCCCAGAAGCCCCTGGAAGTGGGAGAGGTGACTGTCATCTACTCTCTGCCCTTGGTTCTCTGTACCCAGCTTCAGTGCAGATGGGGAGTGATGGGGAGAGCAGGTCTGTTGCTTGTATCCTCATTACTGTTCTGGGCCTATTCTGGGCTCTTCTGTCAGGTAGTCTCATTATCACTCCCTGTTTTGACACCCCAGAAACTTGAGTGACTGAGGTCACAACGAGGCACACACATCATGTCTCCTTTTCAGCAGTCTCTGGATACTGCTCCCGACCTGTTGTCATCCTGGTGATTCTCCAGGCCTCAGCTCTGTGACTGCCCTCCCTGCAGGTACCTGCCCCTCTCCTGGCCCACATGGGTACTCTCAAGAGACATTAGAGGTTCTCTCATAGAGCTGAAAGCCACAGAACCCTGCAATGGATTAACTATTTGCTGGAAATGCAGGGCTGTTGGAGCTGGGAGCCTGGTTCCAGGCACCCGAGAGTGGCAAAAGTCTGACCCTGTGGGAAGCATGACCAGACCCTGCCTAGGACACAGGCACAGTAATCTCACCTGCACATACCAGGGCCAGGCTGTCTCAGAGTCCCCCAGGCAGAGATGGGAACTTGAACCTTAAGGTGCCAGAGTGATTGGCTTCTGGTTGGAAGCCTGTGTTTGTGCTTAGCAGGCACTGCCCAGGATATCCGGGAATACCAGATGGGAAACCGCAGATGAGGGTCTGTGGGGAGGCTGGCAACAGGATGAAGCCAGCCTCCTCTCTGATTGACCCAGGAGGCCCCACAGTCAGCTGCAGTCTCTACAAGGAAGGCGGGGACGGCTGTCTCATTGTTCTTTCTTTTAAGTGGCCACCCTTCAAGTCCTGTCAGTGGCTGCCAAGCTATTCCCTCCGGCTCTCCAGTGCCCACACAGTGGTCCTGCTTTCAGCATTGCTTTTTTTCCTTTTTTAAATTGTTCTATTTAGTTATACATGACAGCAGAATGCATCTTGATTCGTTGTACACAAATGGAGTACAACTTTTCATTTCTCTGGTTGTACACGATGTAGAGTCTCAGCCATAAAGAAGAATTAAATTACGGCATTTGCAGGTAAATGGATGGAACTGGAGAATATCATGCTAAGTAAAATAAGCCAATCCCAAAACACCAAAGGCTGAATGTTTTCTCTGATAAGTGGAAGCTGATGCGTAATGGGGGGCCGGGGCAGGGGCGGGTAATGGAAGAAGGGAGGAACGTTGGATTGTGTAGAGGGAAATGAGGGGAGGGGAGGGGACTGGGGAAGGAAGGATGGTGGAATGAGGCTGACATCTTACCCTATGTACATGTATGATGCACAAATGGATTACTGAGGGTGTTACCTATCTTTCTGAAGCAATAACTGTGACTGAGTGACTAATGATCATAAGTAGAGTGTCATGTGAGATGGGCCAGTCTGTGAACTTCAGCAAAGCCTGACCCTCGGTGAGTGGTTGGTCAAGGATCTCAGTCAGCTACTTAGCTTCTTGGACACAGATCTGGACAACTGTCCGTAAGAACAGCCTGAAAGCTGCCCTGTGCATTAGATCTGAGTGCCCAACCCTGTGCATAAAGTCAACCAGAGAGCCAGTGAGCCAGCTGTGCTGTGAGGTTGGCTTCAGAGCCCAGTTTCTCTCAGCCACTTTACTTTCTCCCTGGCATCCTGGGACCTACTGGAGCTGCCCTTTGCACAGGGTTTTCTGACAATGGGAGCCCTGCTGCATTTGCAGAACATGGCTGGTGGCCAGACTGGGCCAGTACTGTAGCATTTGACACCCACCAGCTCTGGTCTGGCCTGGGTGGAGCTCTCCCACGTGCAGCTCAGCACCTCATTAATGTCAGACATGTCCCTAGGAGGTGGGTACTGACATCATACAGGCCCGGGCTTCAAAGGCCATAGTCAAAGCCAGGTCACACAGTGCCAGATGCACAGCAGTGACCCATGTGTGACTACAGGTAGCCACCTCCTACTGGCCCACGAGCACTCCTAAGCAGGCCACTGGGCAACAAGCATGAGCTGCTACATGAGGGGCTTCCTACAGACCCATCCAGGAGGCAACTGCCTATCCCTTTTCCAGGCATTCCTGAAGCCTCTGCCTCCCACCCAGCATGACAGGCAGCCTGGAAGAGTTGGAAGCTGCTGAGTGCAGACTGCAGCTTCCCAGGCATCCACAGGTGATGGCCAGGTGTTGAACCACATTACTCAGAAGGTCAAAATAATAATCCTGGGCTGGCAAGGTAGCTCAGTTTGTAGAGTGCTTGTCTGCACGCACAAGGCCCTGGGTTCGATCCCCAGCACTGCAAAAAATAAATAAATAAATAAATAAATAATAATAATGCTCTTGGGGCAATGGGGCTGGGATGATCCTAAGAACCAGAGACCAATGCCCTGCTTTTACAGAGCGTGCCAAAGCTTCCCCTGACTGCCAGTGTGAGAGTCATTGCAGTCCTGATGGAGCAGCCTGGGAGTGGAGGGGCCACCATGGGACAGACATAAATGGATACTGCTGCAGACAGTGGTATTATGCTGAGAAACTGCCTTGTACAACAAACTGGCCAGTGTGGTTCAGTATTCCTATGATTATTTCATCCTCACAAACAGAAATCCAAAACTTCAGTGGCTGAAACAAGACAGAGCATTTCCTTCTGGAATAGGAAACTTGAGGAGGGCATCACAGTGCGACATACACAGCTCTGTTCCTCTGCCCCTCCCTTCCAGTTCATGGCTCCAACTCTTCCTTCCAAAGTGGCTGCTAGAACTCCGGCTCTCATATCTGGTCACTCCCCAGCTTAAAAGGAGGTTTCAGAAACTCTCATACAACATTCCTGCTTATTATGGGTCATCATCCATAACTTAGTTGCCCACCTTTGTCAACTGCTAGGGCTGGGAAACATGTCTGTAATTCAGGTGACCGTGCATGCCCACCTGAAATCCAGGAGAACCATCCCTAAAGAGAAAAGGAGAATAGAAGTTGCACCTGGCATCTGAGTCTTTGTCACAAGATTTTGCTGTTTTGCAAACTTTTTTCCATTGGCTTTTCATGAGAGGTGGCCTGCCCAGATGGAGACAGACTAGGGCAAGGGCAGAGGAGGTAGAAAGCAAGGAAGATAAGGCTCTGCCCAGATAAGAAATCTGGAGGCAGAGAAGGGGGGTTGGTGTGCTGCAGACAGGGTGATGTGAGTCATCAGAAAGAGGGGTCTGGAAAAAGTGAAGTCACCCTTCACTGCAGAGCTGGGGATGGATTTAAGAGGTCCACGGTGCATTGCATAACCCAGAGGAGAGAGCAAAGGCAGTGGGCAGAGTCAGGGATCACGGGAGACTTCTCTGGTGCTAAATGCAGAAGTTACACAGTGTGGTGGCCTCAGAGCGGAAGCGCTGTGGGAAGAGGAGGGGTCCAAAGGCTGAGTACTGTGGGAGCCCCATGCTGGGAGGTTCTGAAGGAAAGAATTCATCAGAGGACAGCAGGAAAGGCCAGTGAGGCCAGATCAAACCAACAGAGCAGGGAAACCTGACCTGAAGGCCAGATGAGCATTTCTGAAAGGAATAGGCTGGGGGACAGCGCTGCTGCTCCAGCAGTTGGAGGAGTGAGGGGGAGAAATCGGCTCACCAGAGGGCTGCTGGGCAGAGCAGAGTCGCATGTCAGGGAGGTGGGTGTTGCATGAGGTCAGCAGCTGATATCTTCCTTCTGAACCCACCCACCAAACTAGTCTGTGTCTTCAAAATCCCCTTAATCGGAGGGCTCTGAAATTCTGTGTTAAGCTATGTCGTTCATGAAGCAGTATGGTCATTCTGGGTTGTCCAGCAGATTTGGAGACAATTATCTTTTAAGTATTCATTGTTAACAGTTAAATTATTGGTTCCACTTTTCTTTGGAAAGAGCCTATGAAACAAGTTCTAATGGCAAAGTCTCCATCATCACAGCTGTTCACTTCCAGCACACTTTCTGGGTGTAAACAGAATCATGTTAGTCTGTTCTGGTGCCCACCTGACCCAAAACTGGACCATCCAAAGCCCCTACAGAGATGCACATGATAAAAACTACCGAACAGACTAGAGAGGACCAAGTGAGGAAAAAAGAGAGGTAGAAAGCAGCCTGAGGAAATTCCTGCAGAATGAACCTTTCTCCTGGATTCTTATTCTGCTTCCAGAGTGGACCACTCAAATGCCAGTAAGCTTCCTGGTGCCCAATTCAAAAAGGGCACTAAGCTCTGTGACACACAAGAAATGGAGGTGCAATGTGCAGAGAACAGGAGTCCCTCCTGCCCAAATCTACCGCATGGAATCCCTGCTGGCAGGCCCTGCAATCTGCATAACAAGCCCCTCAGTGAACCCATTTGAGAGCAAAGAGCATTGGATGAGTGATTAGGAATGCTGAAGTTCCTCACAGGGTGCCTGCCCGTCTCTGGGTGACCTTAGTAAGTCACCTTGCCCATCAAAGCCTCAGATTCCAGAGATTCTTTTGGTTCCAAAATAATAAAAACCAAAGCCAAACCAATCCAGACCAAAGTTAAGGAATAGCCAGGCATGGTGCTGCAGACCTGTAATCCCAGAGGCTCCGGAGGCTGAGGCAGAAGGATCTTGAGTTCAAAGCCAACCTTAGCAACGGTGAGGCGCTAATCAACTCAGTGAGACCCTGTCTCCAAATAAAATACAAAATAGGGCTGGGGATGTGGCTCAGTGGTTGAGTGCCAGTGAGTTCAATCCCTGGTACCCCCCCCACCCCACCCCACTCCCAAAAAGGTTAAGACACAGTAAAGATTGGCAGGGATATCGCAATACCAGATCTTCAACTCTATTACAAAGCAATAGTAACAAAAACGGCATGGTGTTGGTACCAAAATAGACAGGTAGATCAATGGTACACAATAGAGGACACGGACACAAACCCGAATAAATACAATTTTCTCATACTAGACAAAGGTGCCAAAAATATGCAATGGAGAAAAGATAGCCTCTTCAACAAATGGTGCTGGGAAAACTGGAAATCCATCTGCAACAGAATGAAACTAAATCCCTATCTCTCACCCTGCACAAAACTCAACTCAAAATGGATCAAGGACCTTGGAATCAGACCAGAGACCCTGCATCTTATAGAAGAAAAAGTAGGTCCAAACCTTCAACTTGTTGGCTTAGGATCAGACTTCCTTAACAGGACTCCCATAGCACAAGAAACAAAAGCTAGAATCAACCACTGGGATAGATTCAAACTCAAAAGCTTTCTCTCAGCAAAGGAAACTATCAGTAATGTGAAGAGAGAGCCTACAGAGTGGGAGAAAATCTTTGCCACTCATACTTCAGATAGAGCGCTAATTTCCAGAATCTATAAAGAACTCAAAAAACTCTACACCAAGAATACAAATAATCCAATCAACAAATGGGCTAAGGAAATGAACAGACACTTCACAGAAGATGTACAAGCAATCAACAGATATATGAAAAAATGTTCAACATCTCTAGTAATAAGAGAAATGCAAATCAAAACCACCCTAAGAATTTCATCTCACCCAAATTAGAATGGCGATTATCAAGAACACAAGCAACAATAGGTGTTGGCAAGGATGTGGGGAAAAAGGTACACTCATACATTGCTGGTGGGGTTGCAAATTAGTGCAGCCACTCTGGAAAGCAGAATGGAGATTCCTCAAAAAGCTTGGAATGGAACCAGCATTTGACCCAGCTATCCCACTCCTTGGCCTATACCCAAAGGACTTAAAATCAGCATACTACAGAGATACAGCCACATCAATGTTCATTGCTGCTCAATTCACTATAGCCAGATTGTGGAACCAACCTAGATGCCCTTCAGTTGATGAATGGATAAAGAAACTGTGGCATATATATACAATAGAATATTACTCCGCCATGAAGAATGATAAAATTATGGCATTTGCAGGCAAATGGATGAAATTGGAGAATATCATGCTAAGTGAGATAAGCCAATCTCAAAAAACTAAAGGATGAATGATCTCGCTGATAAGCGGATGAGGACATATAAGGGGGGGGTAGGAGGGGTTAGCGTTAGGGTTAGGGTTAGGTTTAGAGTTAGGGATAAGGAGGGTGGTAAGAATGGAGGAAGGAAGGACTGTATAGAGGGAAAAGAGGGGTGGGAGGGGTGGGGGGGGAAACAGAATGAATCAAACAATATTGCCCTATGTAAATTTTTGATAAATTTTTGATTTTTAATTTAAAAAAATAAATAATAAAAAATAAATAAAATAAAGATTGGCTTATACCAGACAGGCAGATGTGGAGATCCATGCAATTAGCAGGGCCTCTGCTCCTGCCTGCTCAGAGTTCCTCCCCTGCTGGCTCTGTGAGCAGCAATCGGGCCGCACCATTGTTCAGGCTCAGTCCTCCTAGAGCCAGTGACCCCCCTGGAGCCAGGTACTGATTGGGCAGTCTCAGTCAGGTGTCCATGTCACATGGAATAAGAAAGAGGCATATCTCTGGCTCCCCAGCAACCCTGTGCCCAGGATAACAGATGAATTTGTGCGTGGGAGGGCTGCAACCTGCTTCTCAGATCAGAGGCTATTCCAGGACCTGCTGGACCTTGGTGGGCAAGCCCTGATGTCACACTCAGGTCCACGTGGCCCTAGCTGCTTTGAGGACACAGGGGTCTCAACATGTGGTCCTTCATGTGTTCCCATTCACATCCAGTTTGAAAAACTCCTTGCAGAGGACTTGGGAATGAGCATTCCAGAGGTGAGGCCAAGACCTCCCACCAAGGGTATGTAGGAAAGATGGAACTGGGTAACTGCCAGGCAAGGACCATGGAGCAACATTTTATCTGCAAAGTAAAAATAAGAAGCTTCTGGTTCCTATTTACAGATGGGTGAAGAAGAAATCATAGTGATAGAGGCAGCAAAGAGCTCATTATACACTGACACATCTTCGAGTTGTGTGGGTGCTTCTGATGGGCACAGGCTCAAGGATCTCTCTCAGCTGCCTTTTTTCTTGGACCCCTGTGTGAAAGCCAAAATTATACCCTGGAAAAAGGTCAGAAGGAATTTTCACAACAATGCTGAAGGAGAAGCACTCTGATGGGGATCTCTGCTCCACAGCAGCAGCAGCCCTGAATTCGTATTTGCTGATGGCTGGCCAGTGCTGCAGGGACAGAGCCCCTCCTGCTAGTATTGAGAGGAGGGACTGCACCCCCTGGGCCTCTTGTTTCATTCAAATCCACCTCAGGTGTTAGGAAGGCAAGCTTCTTGGGGTTCAGGGGTACATATCATACAAGTGGTGCATCTACAGAGTAACATGTCTGCCAGCTATTTCCAGTCTGGTCCTCGAGGAAGACGTATCCACCTGCAAGAATTCAAGCATGCAGGTCCCCTGCATCCTCTGAGCAGATCTGGGGCAACACAAATGTGGAGCTAACCTTGGGGTTGACAAAATTTCTCTGACTCTGGAAAGTCTGTTCCAGGAGGCCTGGGTTTCCAGAGTGAAATGGGAGTCAGTGAACAGTTTGATCAATAAGTTGAGAAGTTTGTTCTTAATTAGCCTCCAATAAACTCATGGTCCTGGATAGTGGATCTTCTAAGAGGAAATCGCTTCCTTTCCAAGTACATGGTGATGGCAGGTTTCTCAGAATGAGGTTCATTTGTGGGGGATTCTCGACTCCTAGAGTCTGGCAGACCAGCATCATCTGAAGCTTTAGCCTTTAGCCAGACCCTCCCTCATACTCCAGACAGGATCCACTTCTCCGAGGAGCGGCAGATAGGATCAGATGTTGCTTCTGGCCATTGACAAGTGTGCTGTGCCTCTGACCTATCTCTGCCTCACTCACAGAGGGTCGGTTCCAGTGGGGCGGCCACCTGTGGGCAGGTCTGTCATGTGCCTATCACCCCAGTCAGGCTGTCTGACCCCAGTTCAACTCCTCAGGGTTTGTCCCACTGGTGGTTTCCCCAGGAACCCATGGGACCTCCTCATCATTGCTCTTGGGGACCGGGAACGGGATGCCAAGCACCTGCAGCAGGTTTGTTTGGGAGGAGTAGGTTGGAGAGCCTGGAATTAGCATAATGGGGTTGGGATCATTTCAATAAGTGGAAATAGGGAAGGAGAAGTGCCGTGTGCTTCCCAAGGAAATAATGAGGAAGAGAATACCAAAGGTACATGGGAAGTTGGGAAAGGGCCAGGCACATGGTCAGGCAAGGAGGTCTGCCCTGGAGCAACTTCACCCTTCTCTGGCCACATCCAAGCTCTGAGCTCAGTAGACAGGCTGACATCTGGTAAGTGCCTCAGCATCCCTGTGGGACGCCTACAGTCATATTGAGAATACCTAGCATTACCTGGGTGCCCACGGGACCTGCCCTGTGTGGGTACATGGGTGTGTGGGGTCCTGGTAGGTCTTTGAGGAGCTGCAGGGGCAGAGACAGGGCCACCAAACCCTACCAGCCCACCTCTGCCAACCAGGCTCATGGCAGGATGACAAAAGGGTTCCCCATGTGTGGTTGTCACAGCTCTGTGAAAACTTGTACTCCACATGAGGCCTTTGCTTCAGTCCCCTAGTGATGGGGACGTTTGCTCAACCCAGACACTGTGACTACCATGACTTATAAAACCGACCCCATCTACTCCATGCCTCATACTGGGCAGCCCTGACCCACCCCACTCAGTTGCTAATAGGGTAGAGGGCACAGGGCTCACAGCCCCTTCCTTGGGGCTGCTGCTGCACTGGGGTAGGGGCAGGGTCTCTGAGAAGCAGGGGCTTAGCTGGAGCCTCTGGGGAGGCGCCCCCACTGTTCACAGCCTCCACCCCTGAAGAACTCTCTTGCATCTCCTGCTGGACTGGGTCTCCCCCTCAGCTGGTGCACCTAAGTTCATAGACAGCCACAAATAGGGACCCAGAAGTGGTGCCCTATCATCTCCCATTCCCAAAGTACCCCTGAAACACTCCTGAGAGTTGTGCCCTCTCTGTCTTCCTCTGCCCCTTCATGGCAGAGAAAGACACCGTCTCAGCAGCCTCTAATCCCAGGCAGATGAGAAGCTGCTGTCACCAAAAGTGGGCTGCAGAGGCCCACCCCCACCCCCACACACAGACAGCTGAAGGAGGGGGAGGGCTGTCTGCAGGGTGCAGTGTTTGGGTGAACTCAGTGGGAGGTGCTGAGGCTTGGCCAAAATTACATCCGTGTTCCGATAAGTACCTGGGTGGGGATGGCTCTATTTTTGTTTCATTGCTCATAATAACTTAGTTTTAAAATGAGCTTCCTAGGGTTCCCACAATCTTCCCACCAGGCTTGCACCTTTAGCATACTCTGTAACCAAATGTCAATTGTCCCCACAAGGACAGTGGGCACTGCAGCCCTCACACCTTGTACTATGAGCTTTACCTGGACTGCAGCCTCTGCACATCCGGTGAGAAAAGTAAAACAGGCAAACAGAAGAGAATGTGCTTTGTCCTGGCGGAGAGCTTTGTCAAATCTAAATGCACACTCTTCATCCTGTTCAACTAGGTACTTGGGCCCCCCGGGGTGGCAGTGAAGGAGACTCTCTTCAAGTGACTCTGCCTGGAAGCTGTTTATTTGGCTGCTGCTGTAGCTATGGGGTCAGCATCCCCTAGGGCACTGGAGAGCTCCTCAGTGGGAAGGGCAGCCCTGGCTGTGGCTAGCTGTGTGGAAGTGGAGGAATTGAACCAGGCAGTCACCCTGTGTGCTGGGGGCTGGGAAAGTGTCACTTCCTCTGTTTGGTCCTGAGTTGGAAGTGACGGGTGGAGCGGCTCAGCCAGCAGTACCAACCAAGCCCTGACCACGGGCAGCTGCTGCAGAGGGTAGAAGTGGGCATTCTGCCGAGTCCAGGTTGGCTGTGGTCTGGGACTGTCCAGCAGCAGGTCCAGTCTAGCAGCACAAGGCTCTTCATATTGGGAGATGGTGCTGGGCATCAAGCTGCCCTTCCGAGCAATGTCCACCTGGAGGAAGCTCACATGAGTCTCAGGGCTGGGCCAAGCCCATCCATAGTCACAGCTGGGACTCCCAAGTTCAGGGACCCTAGGAGGTTTAGGATCCCACAGACCTACAGGGATGTCCTGGCAGCCAAGGCCTGGCTCATTGCAGAGAGCTCAGTCCACACCCCAGGCAACTCTCCAGCAGCTCTGTCTTCATGTTTGTTTAATTTTATTTACAGGTTCTCAGAATTCAAAAAGAAAATGAAACAGTATATAAAGCATTATATCTAAAACTTCTCGGTGTAAAAATCAAGGAGATTATTCCAAAGGAAGATAGGCTTGAGCCACCCGTGCCTCAGGGAAGACCCTGGGAGAAACATCTAAGTGGGGCCTTTGCTGATAAAAATTTCAAGAATGTTGGATTGTGTAGAGGGAAATTTAGGGAAGCGGGCAGGTGGGGGAAGGAAAGATGGTGGAATGAGACAAATATCATTACGCTATGTACATGTACAATTACATGCATGGTGTGACTACATTGTGTACAACCAGAGAAATGAGAAATTGTACTCCATTTGTGTACAAGGAATCAAAATGCATTCTGCTGTCGTATATAACTAAACAGAACAAACAATAAAAAGAAAAAAATCTCAGGTCAGGTCAGGTACAGTAGCACACCTATAATCCCAGCAACTGGAGAGGTTGAGGTAGGAGGGTCATGAGTTCAAAGTCAGTATCAACAATTTAGTGAGAACCTACTCAACTTAGAGAAGCCCTGTCTCAAACAAAAAATAAAGGACTGAGGATATGGCTTGTTGTTGGGGGCTGTGCCATGTTGGCGGCGCCGGGATGGCACCTGATCACATCGGCAGCGAGGAGCTTAATTGACCTAAGCACACTCAGGTGATTTTCTCGTCCACGCACACAATGTATGCACATGTGTTCTCGAGCACTAATTGCCTGCGGCGTGGCCCTGCTCTCCGCCTCCTGGAGGTGATAGAAGTGTAGGCGGAGCAAGACAGACACAGCAGCCATTAGCAGAAAAGCAGGAGAAGGACACACGTGGGACAGTAGCCAGAGAAGACACGCCACAGCAATCATTAGCAAAAAAGCCAGAAGAAAGAACACAGCAGCGAGTAGGGGCAGCGGCAGAAGGCAGATCGTGGAACGGAGAAAAGCCTGTCTTTCTCTCAAAGTTTCTCTTAAGCAAAGTTTCTTTCTCTCTGATAAGTGGGGTCTCTCTCCTCTCAAAGCAAGTAAACCTCATTTCCTCTATCCTCTATGAACAAGCAAGAAAGCAGTGCACCAAAGAGAAAGATAGAAGTGCCTCAGTTTCCACTCCACCACCCATAAGACCCGTGCAAGTTGTTGCTGCAGGCGGTGACAAATATCCATGGATTTTGGAACCGCAAAGAGCCAGTGACAGCTTGTTGGTTAAATGCCCCCAAGTTTAATCCCCAGTTCCACAAAAAAGAAGAAAAAAAGAAAAAAAAACGGTTCGGCCCATGTTCGATTGGACAGAAAACGTCTGTCCTGCACCTCCCAGAGGGACGCCCAGGGTGAGAGTCCAGGGTGGGGACCAGTGCATTAGGCAGGTTGGGTGCCTCCTGCCAAGGGTGCCATTTCCTCACTGTGTGGGTTCCAGCTTGCTTTTAATAGCACTCCACCATTACCAGGAGGAGGAAATGGATCCACTTAGGCTGAGCGGATAAGAATTCCATTAATGTTCTAAGAATTCCATTAATGTTCGCTCTGACCTTTGCTAATTCCAGTGTCATTAGCAATGCATGTGTTTCAAAATCTCCTTAATGCCAAAAAGGAGAAATGGGTGTCTGCTTTGCTTGCTTAATGAGCCATAAAATGAACCCTTGGATGGTTGCTCCTTGCCGTCAGCCCCCTGGTTAAGTAATGTCCAGGATGGTGCAGGAAGCCCGTGCATCTTCCCACCAGACGCCAGTCCCAAGCATCGGCTTTTCCAATCACGAGTGATTAAAAGGTAAAAATATTTATGCGCACACACCTCATCCTCATTATCTCAAAATTTTTTTCTCGGTAATTAGTTTCTCCATCATCATTTTGGGAGAATGTTAGCACCATCCATCTCTGTTTCTTTAATTATGATGAGCCTGCACTGGAGACCCAGTGAGACTGCCGGTCTGGTCATACCTGCAGGGAGCTGCTCCCTCCCAGCTGGGCCTGCCTGCGTGGCCTCACCTCAGCCCTTCAGGCCTGCTGCCCACCAGGACCCTTGCCCACCTCTGTGTTAACAAACACACGTGCTTTTGTTAAATTTGAGGTGTCACACACCCATGGTTCGGTTACTTTGACACTTTCTTGGCATTGTTCGTCAGTGGTCAGGCTCAGTACTACTGTGGACACATTTTACCTGGTTTCTGTCTTGTACACTTATAACTTGTTTCATCTTACAATGACCACTCAAGATCTAAGTCATTCTGAAAGCTATCTTTGTAAATAATTATGCAATAATCCAACAATTTCCTAAGTCAGAATTCACCCTCCCATTCCTCAAATTCTTTATCCCACACAAGCACCTTTACAGGTAATGACCAACTTCTTTAGGGATGTTGTTCAGTCTGTTTCCTCCATTAAACAACTTCCTTGCCTTGTTGAGAATGAGCAGCTACTGGGTCTTGAATTTTGAGAAGGTTAAGCAGATTTCATTAAACCCTGCATTAGGGAAGGGCGGCAGAACCAGGCAAGAGGAGCCAGGGCTAGGTCCTGGGACAGGACCTTGGGCTGTGACTCCTTCATCTTCCTGCCTCCCCCCGTTCTTTATCCTGATTGCCAACACCACAGAAGCATTTTGCCTATTGTAGGTAGAAAGGAAACCCACAGAAAGTCCTGCTCCTTTACCACTTCAGTGGCAAGGCTGATACCCATGGGGTCAGAGAAGGCAAAACTTGGAGGATTCCAGACTCAGTCCTTTCAGGAGTATCTGGGCACTTCACAGGTGACTGGCTGTTCACAGGGATCACCTGACTGACATGACATCACAGCAGCCCTGGGAGCGGTATGGGGAGAGAGGCACTGGCAGAGCCTCCCAAATGGCCCATCCCAGGCCCCTTCCTCACACCTGCTCCACCACTGGGTGGGAAGGGTAATGTGGACAGTTAGAAAATTAGGAAGCCTGAAAAATGCCCATTGACAGAGCAGGTCATAGACCAGCCAGGCAGGTGGTCTTCGAGTCAGTCAAAGCCCAGTGGGAACTCCACACTGCCCATGTGGAGGGAGGAACTTCCCCAAGGACCCCCAAGGGCATCAGAGCATTGTGCCCACAGTCAGGGCAGCACCCCATGAGGGAAACTTCTCCCCAGCTTGTTGCTCCCTGTCGGGCCAACAAGGGTCCGATGTACCTCCTCAGGGCCCACCTGAGGAGAATACGGGGCCGAGCAGGTTGAGTGTCGGCAGCAAAGGAAACACAGCCAGAGTCAGGAGGTCTGTCAGCGCACGAGGCACAGCAGGAACTCGTTTATTGAGGAAGTCACACAGCTTTTATGTAGGGTGGGGGCTAGGCGGGAACCAATCAGCTTAAAGGTCAGCAAGGCAGGGGGGTTCACGCAGTGAGAGTCCCATAGGACTATATGGCAAGCACGAGCTGATCATGTTCGTGGAACTGTTAACCAATCCCTGACGGTGGTCCAATTCATGGTCATTAACTATTGAAACCGCCTTTGAGGCCTTGATCTTGCTCACTTGCCAGGGAGTAAGGAGTCAGCCTGAGTTAGTTAACGTGTCATTGGTTCCAACACCAGCTGAACTGGGCCACTCACTCCCAGGGAGACTGACAAGGAGCCAGTGAGCAGTGGGATATGGTCCCTGGGCAGGAGGATGATGAGGGTTCCAGGCTCAGCTGTGAACACAGGCCTAGCCATATGGACACACCCATCACTTGGGAGTATCACCTACTCAGCGACACCAACAGCCAACAAGCAAGAGTCCTGCCATCCCAGGGTGACTTGGTCTCACACAGCCTTGAGGAAACCCCCAGTAGCAGGGAGCATTTTGCTGGAGCCTCCCAACACTCTCAAAGAAGCAGTTCCTTCAGCCTTGGGAGTGATTGTACACACACACACACACACATGCATTCACATAACTTCGCACACACTTAAATGCACACACATGCACATATGCTTACATAGATGTACTAGCACATGTGCAAATGCACTTGAATACATATGCATATGTGCATCCATTTGCACAAGTGCATTTCACCTGCCTCAGCTACCTCCCAAAGGGACTTGTGCTAACTTCCTTGTGAGGGACTGAGGACAGTTCCCAGCTTCTGGGGCTGGATGGTGCTCATGCTCTCAGGGCTGCTAGGAAGGCACATCACCTGCATTTGGTGGAAAAGAAGTTGGACAGCCATTGGGCAGTATTTCTGTCCTCAAGGGTCCTTTACCTGGTGGGACCCAGAACCCCATTGTCAACCTGGTTCTGCAGCCAGGCCTCTATTCCTGTCCCCCAGCTCTGCACTTTAGAGGGGCCAGGACTGTTCTCTGGGGCCTCGCTTACCAAATGGCCCTGGCCTCAGTCTACTCTTTGGGAGACAGATTGAAGCATCACTAAGGCCTGTTTTCACTGTGCAGGGGAGGATGCAGGGCCATGCTGCTCAAATCCTGGCCAGTTTTTCCTGCATCCCACGGTTTTCTGACAAAAAGCGAGCATGCTAGTGCTTGAAATGGTCTCACCTCTTGCTATTTTTGCAGGAGGCCTGAATGCAATTGTTAAAAATAGAAATAATGAGGGAAGCAGAGGCTTCTGACCTTGAGTCGCAGGCCAGGACGGGCTCCCAGGTCCTCTCCAGGCTGGCGATGATGAATGATCATCACGCTGCATTTGTCCTTAGCCAATTTATCCTTGGCCTAGAGAAAGTTTCTGCCTTTTTTTTTTTTTTTTTTTTTTTCTTTGAGTGGGGGGAAACTGGAAAGGTATTCCAAGTCTAATAGCTTTTCTGGGCATTGGGCTCTGCACTTTCTGCCTGGCAGTGTCATGTGGGACCTTCAGATGACATGAGGCCCATGGGGACATCTGTGTCAGCTGGAAGTCAGTGCCCATGATGCCCCCTGCTCATGGCAAGGGGTGAGAAGCAACCTCATGATACTGAGTGCCAATGGACACCAGCATCCTCCCTCAGGTTCCAAAGAAAGCATCACAGTGAGGGGTTAGCAGGTAAATGACCAGCATCTGACTGCCACGGGTCCCAGCTCCCTGAGGAACAGGCTTTCAAGTGTAAGTTGAGAATGCAAGTGAAGTTTATATCAAGAAAGTCCTAGACATCTCCAGTTACCTCTTCCTACCGAGAGGGTTCAAGCCTCTCTGTACTCCCCTGAATCTGGGCACCACCTGCCACTGGATACTCCAAGAGGAACCCCCAGGCCATGGAGGGAGGCAGGGAGTCTTCAGAGAAGCTGACATCCACCACTTCCAGCACCTGGACCCTAGCTGCAGGCCACTGCCCTCCAGCCAAGGAGCTCAGTCTCCCTGGATTCGTAGCTGGATATCTTCAAGTCCCAAGCTGTAGCTCAAGACTCACAGTTGCACCTTGGCCTTCAGGTGCTAACACAGGACATGCTTTTCTCCAGCTCCTGGTTCCACGGAGATACTCAGGTAGAAGCAAACCACAGGACTTTGCTGCAAGTTAGGATGTTGGAAAAGGAGGCAGGGTAAGGCTGAAGGCCCAGGTGCCCAGGGTCAGTTCCCACCCAGACAGAGGGCAGCAAGGAAACCCAGCAGATGTGAGCAGCTGGGGCGTTCTGGATATGGGAAGCCTGTTTAATCTTTTACATGTTACTCCCACACAAGTTCTGGATCAGTCCCCAGTTTTGCCTACAACCTGTGTTTTCTGCTGGCCCTAGCCTTTGTGCACACTCAAGACCTGCAGAGGGGCTGGAGTTGTGGCTTAGTGGTAGAGCGCTTGCCTCACACATGTGAGGCACTGAGTTCAATCCTCAGCACTACATAAAATAAATAAATAAAATAAAGGTACTCTGTCCATCTACAACTTAAAAAAATGTATTAAAAAACCCCTGCAGAGTGTGGCTGTGTGGATGTGTGTGCACAAGTACGTTCATGTGTGTCAAACATGCAAACACACGAGTGCACACATGTGCAAGTGTACATATCCTCCTGTTCCTGAAATACAGATGTGGAGGTTCATAGGTCACTTCTGTATGTGTACATAAACACAGGCACTATGTGTATATACCTGTACAAGTGTATATAGGTGCGTGCACCACCTGCACACCTACACCTTCTACCCTGAAGCCCTCTGAAGGACCCTGCATATCAACTCTAGGGTGTCAGTTCTCAAAAGGCCAGTTCTTGGTGACATTCTGCTGCTGCCATATAGAGAGGAGTGGTCTTAGTGCACAGGGGAGCAGCAATGGGAACATCCTGTCTGGAGACTCCCAGGAATGCCTCTTGTCAGGCAGGAAGATACAATAAAGATCCTCCTTATGTTGTGCAAAAGTTCATGTTCAAAATCCTTTTAAGACCATAGCAGCAAAGATGGAACAGGTCTCCCATGGCCCTACAGAAACTAAGCAGCACAGCTAGCACCATACAGCTGCCTATCTCGCCAGGTTTTAAAGGGTCAGTCAGGTGACTGGTCCACTCTGGGGATGATGTCTCCCACAGTCAAAGCCATCAGGACACCAGGGGCTCCCACAGCACCAGGGGCTCCTCTGGATCCCAGAAATTGTCCTCTCCTGAAAAAGGCTCAAGGCTTCCCCAGGACAGGGTGAGGTCAGCTGGACACAGGAGACTTGACTGTCGTCCAGGGTGTCCAGAAGTGCAAGGGAGCAAGTGTCCTTCCAGCTTCAGCCCAGGGAGACAGGTGGGAGCAGGGCTGTGGGTGACTACAGTTGGGCAGCGAGGCCTGGTGGGAGCAGGCAGTGGGAGGTTGCAGCAGGTTGGTTTCAGTTATTACCCCCCAACTCTGTTCATCCATTGTGACAGTCCCAAGTACAGATTAAGCAGTGCCAGCCATGCCCAGGCTCTCTGGAAAAAGACGTCTACTGAGGCTGGCGATCGAAAATCATCAAGTCATCCATGGACCAGAGAAGACAACTCACAATTGTCTGTAGTCAAGGCAGTAGTGCTTGCTCTGCTGTGCACTGAACATACCCCAAGGAACATGCATGTATGTGTGTGACCCTAACAGGCCAGTCCACCTGGGCACACCAGAGAGAGAAGCAGGCCCTGAACATCTGGGCTCAGCCTCCAGGCATCACCAGGACAGGAATCAGGCACTTTGGTTCCCCTCATAGACAGGTAAGGTTCTCCAGAACCATCGGACCACCCTGGGAGAGCCGACCAAGTCTTGGGCCGGCTTGAACAATGGCTTGGGGAGGCCCAGGGCACCACACCACAACTCCCATTGGGTGCTCCATGGTCTCCCGCAATGTCTCTTAGCTGAGACCTACAGTAACCACACTTCTCACTCCCTCCTCAGGGACCACAGGTGTGGTCCTGCCCGAGGGCTACTAGATACTCCCAAATGTGGCCCCCATCCTGCTCCTCATTCTTAAAACCTTCTTTCACATTTTAGGGGCAGCCAGGTGCTCCTTCTGCAGAAAGTCATGTCAGCTCAGCCATGGCACCCACAGATGGGTCCCAGTCTGCCCACACTGGTCGTGTCTCCCTTTTGGTTCAGCATGTGTTCAGCCAGCACTTAATCCCAGACCCAGCAAGCCCGCCCAACACTCACATAGCAGTCTGTCTGTTTGGACCCTTGAGAGGGGGGTTTCCAGGAGCTGCAGGGTTTGGGTTCTGCAGCACTGAATCCTAGGACCTGAACTGGCAGTGATGCCTCAGGGCACATATCCTCCCTAACCATGATTCTGTGCACTGAAGTTTCATAGGTGGGAACCGTCATCCCGGTGACTGAGAGCCACTGTCAGGAATGTGATATGCATGCTGACAGGACCCTTCATCTAGAGGTAATAAGCGTTCACTAACACTTATGCAGGTAGGAATATCAGCTGCAGCCCCAAGTGCAGATGGAAGTTAGGAATTGTGATTTTGGTCAGGTGCAATGGCACAGACCTGTCATCCCAGTAACTTGGGAGGCTGAGAGGGGAGAATGACAATTTTGAGGCCAGTCTCAGCAACTTAGTGAGACCCTGTCTCAAAAGTAAAATTTTTCAAAAGGGCCGGGGATGTGGCTCAGTGGTAAAGTACTTGACTAACATGTGCGAGGCCCTGGGGGTCAATCCCTAATTCCACACACACAAAAAAATGTGGCACTTCAAGCTCCTCTCAGACAGACTCCTGACAGCAGCCAGAGGCCTTCCTCCGCTGGCCTCCCAGGACACCAGCCCTTGCTGCTCCTGCAGACTTTGTCCCCACTGGGGCCACAATAGCAGGAAGTGGTAGTTGTTGGACTGTTTGCTGTCTTATTTGGTTGGGACAAGAGGTCATTTCCATTTTCCAAAAAGTGCCCTTGTGTTGGAAAAAGAGACCATATTAGCTGGGCCTCAGTGAACCAGGAGGAGGGAGGAGACACATGAAGAATATACCTAGACAGGCAGGGGCAGCACAGAGACCCTCACTCAAGGTGGATCTGTAGGGATCAGCCTGGGAAACAGAAGAGGACAGAGTCAGGGTCCCCAATGATGCCCAGCTATAGACTGTGCCCTGAGCCATGCTGGAGGACACAAGTGGGTGAGATGGTCCCCACCCTCAAGGTCCTCCTGCCTGTGGGAGGTGGTCTTGTCATTGAGCTGGGTCTGCTGTGCTAGGACCAGTCAAGAGGAAGAAAGGAAGAGGGAGTAGTAAACCCATTAAGGAGAAGCCTGGCCCTCAGGGTCCTCCGTGGGTTTACACGCCAGATGACTCTGTCTGGAAGCCTTGACGGCCCAGGAATGGGCCAGCACAGGATGTGCTCCTCCCTGAAGGTGCCAGAGCTTGGGGAGGGGGATGCGCCCCTTCCTGAAGGTGCCATGTCCCAGGGAGGCCCCACCTCCCCCTGCCCCGGCCTGGCCCTGATAGTTATGCTTACCTCCTCCCCTCAGCATGGCCCTGATGGTGTCTCCACCTTCCCTGTGCCTGGTCCCCAGCAGGAGCCTGAGCCCAGAGATCAGGTGGGGGTGCAGTCCTGCCTGCAGCAGAGCCACAGGGTATGGAGGGTGGAATGAGGCCTCCTCCTCCTCAGGGTGTGCTCTGGGATCTCTCAGTCTAGGACATAGTTCTCATAGACACTGAGGGACAGTTCTTACCCACCCCTAGCTTGACATTCACTCACTTTTATTTTATTATTTTTACTGGGGATTGAACTCAGGGGCACTCAATCCCTGAGCCACATCCCCAACCCTAGTTTGTATTTGATTTAGAGACAGGGTCTTACTGAGTTGCTTAGTGCCTCGCTTTTGCTGAGGCTGGCTTTGAACTCATGGTCCTCCTGCCTCAGCCTCCCAAGCCTCTGAGATTACAGGCGTGTGCCTCTGTGCCCAGCACCATTCACTAACTTTATTAGACTACTCCATTCTAGCACCCCAGGGTTCTGGGGCCAGTGAAGGCATGTCAGGGCCCTCTATCAGAAGTTGCTGCTCTGCCAGGAGACTGAGCCCCAACTGTGAAGAGCCAGTGTCTCTCCTTCCCCCCGCCACTACACTTCCACATGGCAGGGCAGCCCATCTTGTGCCCAGTCTGGGCTCTTGTTCAGAAAAGAATCCCATTTGTGTCACATGCTGGTGCAAATCAGTGGGAGAGGAGTTTTCAGGCTCAAGAGAGCCCTCAGCTGTGCCGGTGTTGGGGGTGGTCAGAGGAGCAACTGGACCACAAAGGAAGGGTGTCTGCAAGGGAAGTACAGTGCAGAGGCCAACAGGAGTAGACCCTGCATGCAGATGAGTCAGGCTGTGGACTCATTGGACCCGGACTCCACTGATGAGGTTTGGCTGGGACTGGGGCACCATATGGGAGGGCCTCTGCAGCAGAGTTCCAAGTCAGGATGTAGAACTGGGCTTGGGGCTCTGGGGATGCCTTCAGGCAGTGACTTGCAGAATCAAACTCTTCTCCTATAAGACGTTGACTTTATGGAGGCTGCTGGGAGGAGGCTGTGGCATCCCTAGCAGCCAGCCCTTGGACTGTTTGGAGCAATACAGTGAGATTTAATCTATCCTGAAAGGAGCTTGGGCCTTCTGTTTGGGGGACTCAGACTAGACTCTCATGTAGGAAGGAAGGCTTTATCCGAGGGGTTTCTGTCCCAGTATTGGAGACAGGAGGGGTGACTGGAGTGTTCCCTCAGCCTCCCTATGTGAACCAGTCCGAGGAAGGCTTGTCCTGCCAACTACATCCAGCTGTCCCCACTATCCTGGCCAGAGCCACTCTCCCTGACCCTGGCTCTCTTCCAGCCTTCCCCTGCAACCTCCCTGACCGAGGAACCTCTGCACAGGGCAGCCATGTGTTCATCAGAGTCAAAAACTGAGACATGAGCCCCTCTGTCCCTGTCCACCTCTCAACCCATGCACCGTCTTCCTGGGATGCTCCCTTGAACACTGCAGCCCCACAGCTTGCCTCGGCTCCTCCTTCCCCTCCTGGAAGGCCCTTCCTTCCTGCCCAAGGCAAAGTTGCCCAGCAGCCCCTGTCTCTGGAGCTGCATGGATCCTCATGTGCACTGTGGATGCTGGCACCAGGCTGTCCATCCCTTTCTCTTTCACTAGAGAAGGAGTGAGGGAGCCTCAATGTGGTTTCAACACCTGAAACAACATTGGAGGAGTGGACACAGTGCATCAGCAAAGGAAGGGGGCCTCTGGCAGCTGCAGCAAAGAGCAGAGCCCCCTGCAGGCGGGCCCCTTTCCACACCTGCTCCTGCCCCATCCCACCCCTGTGCTGACCTCTCTCTGTGCCAGGTGACGCCTTTGTTTCCCTGGCACACCTCCTTCACTACATACCTGGGCTGGGCGTGGACTTCTCTCCCAGCTCCCAGGGCCTGCCAGGACCAGGCACTGGGTTTTCCATGCAACCCCTGTGGCCCTGCCCACACCGCTGGCATTGGAGGAATGGAGAGGAGCTTCCTCCTGTGGCCTCTGGCAGGAACTGGCCTGTTGCTGGGGTCTCCCCACAAAGTGAACCAGAGCTCTCTATGAAGACCAGTTGTCCTGTTGTGTGGCATCCATCCAGAACCCCTCTTTCCCTTTGCCCAACAGACAGATCTCTGCAGACTCGTCAGCCTGGGCCCTGTCCCCAGGGCTGATCAGTGTAGAGGGTACAGCAAATGGGGATAGTGCCATAGAGAGAGAGGAGCGAGGCAGAGCCAGGAGAAGGAGCTTTGCTTTCCAGGGAGGCCCTGTAGAATACCCATTCTAGAGACAGAAGTCAGGGCCACCCCTCGGGTCATCGAGGGATAGGTAAGGAGAACCTGATCCCTGAAGTCCTGTCCAGGGATCCCACTGAGAAAATCAAGCACACAGATGGCCTTGGACTACTATGGACAATGGTCAGATCTTCTCAGGGGACAGTGACTCGCTGCAGGCTCTGCCCAGAGGGATAGAAGAGAGGTTATCACACCATGGGCTTTTTGTGGAGCTCCGAGTGGGCATCTCAGGAGCCCCTCTCTGCTGGCGTCTGTGCAGTGCTGCCCACAAGAATCAAGGGATGGAGCAGCTCCATGAGTGACCACCCCCCCAACAGGAGTCTCACCATCTGTCACACACTTATCTTTAAACTTTTGGAGAGGAACAGGAATGAGAAGCACTGACTTTCAGAGACATTTAAGGCATTGGCCATTTGGGCCAGACACAGAGGGTTAATTTTCCTTCCAAGTCTGTCGGCAGACCAGCAAGGATGGGCTGGTGGGTACAGATCTGAACCATGATCAACATGAGCCCAAAGAGTCAGGCAACTATCCAGGGAGCAGCCAGCTGGAGTGAGCAGAGAGTGGGCTACGGCCTCCACTGAGGAAGGCTTGGGAAAGGGAGCCTGCTCCTGCTGACAGAGGACTTGACTTGATTGATCTGACCAAGGAACTCTGTGCAGGTGCCTACAGAACCAGCACAAGGGCAGGACAAGTCTCACACAGTGCCCCTGGAGCTGGTCTGAAGCAGGGCTGTGGAACTTGGGGCTCCTGTGATGGCCACTGGACCAGCAGGAGGATTAGGGCAAAGATAGGGCCAGTTCTATGCAGATATGACCCAGATTCTCACCTGTGGGGTCTCACAGTCCTATCCCTGAACTTCACACAGTTGTGACAAAAGTGCATTTGTAAAAGACAGTGCTGCCTTTCTGCAAAGCCATAAGCCATACTGGACCAGTCAGGGAATGACTGAATAACAGTTCAGTATCCTGAATAACAGTTCAATGCACTTTCCAACAGGAAGGTTATTTGAGGCTGCTCTTTGCAACGTCTTCACACCAGACTTCATCACCACGTCAACGTCTGGGCCCCTTCCCCTCCCCAACTAGCAGCACTGAGACATCTGTAATGTGCTGATCAGTTCTGGGGCCTCTTGGCTGGGTGACAAACTGACAGTGTGTGCTCACCTGCCACCACCTTTGCTATCAGACACAGGTGCCCGGGAGACTCTGTCTTCCAGATCTGTCAGTACAGGAGGAGTGTGACATCCCTGTCCTGCAGCTGCTATTACCCATGGTAACCTTGGCAAGAGCATGTTTCCTTGGTGGGATATGAGACCCTCACTAGGGAACCCTGAGGGCATGTGTCCTCCCTGGCAAGTGTGCTGTCAGGAGACCCTCTGTCCATGATCCCCAGGGCTGGGACAGAGCCTGGTATAGAAGACAGAATAGCAGTAGGGGCTGCAGGAACTAAGGGCAGGTGCCTGGGCTGCACCCAATGGGGGTGAGGGGACAGCGGAGCAATGCAATTATTATGATTTGCAGAGAAGGACAACAGGCAGATGTGAACCTGAACAGTGCTCACATTTCACCCCTACCCCCAGCACAGCCACTCCAAGGGCGAGGGGAGGCTGAATGCTGAGCTGCACCCCAATAGGCTCCAGGTCACATGGTGGACAACCCAATTCTTTTGCTCCAGACCCAGAGATTTGAGGCCTTGAGTACATTTCCCTATAATTTATTCTTTTTTTCAATTTTGCATACTTCTAAATATCCAATCTTATTTGTCTAATATTCATATTATCATCTCTAATCACCAAGCCCATAGATTACATGCATGCATAAAATAACGTGTGGCTAACACCTTTAAATTTTACGAAATGCCTCCTGTGAAGGGCCTCCCCTGTACTTGAGGAAGACAGAAGGACATTGCTGGCAATGGGGAGATAAAAGTATTTTATAAGTCTCATCAACCCTGCATTCTACATGATAGTTAGCACCTGAAGACACTAGAATCTTGTTCTACCTGAAGGAAAGAGACACTTTAAATAACATCTCCAACTCGCTATGTCCTCACCGAGGTCCTTCTGTGCTGTGGGACCATAGACTCTGGACGACTCCAGCTGTCCTGAAGCAATGCCCCAAAAATCTCAGTTCTCAGTTCTGCATCTACCCATCTGCTTTCCTGAAGACCAGCACGTCCCCACAACAAGGCAGGCATAGAACTCCCTTTGACCTGGCTCCTAGTCCAGGACTCAGAGCTTGGCAGAAGTCTGAACATGCTTATGAAATATCGAGGCACCTGAGCCCTACCCAGCAGAGCCATGTGTGGGAAGCAGAGCAAGCAGCAGCTGCAGACTAGTGGACACTCGCCCGCCCACGAGTCCCACAGAGCTCTGGGTGCCTCAGGGCTGTGCTGCCACCTACCTTGGCCACTAGGGCAAAGGCATCATCGTTGCTCAAGAAAGCCCAGCACAACCACTGGCCACACCCTATGGCCATCATGTGGCAGAGGATGTGGCCCAGTGGAGGCCACAGCTGGACCACGGGGTTGACCAGGGGACACCAAGCCTTATCACGTGTGGTCAGTGTTGGTGGCCAATTTGCCTCCCAGCAGGTGAGGCAATGACAGCTCCCCTCAGGAGGACCAGAGGCTGAGACTTATAATCACTTAGCTGGTGAGGTTGCAGCTAGGCTTCCTGTCGTCCAGGGCCTTCCTCAACCCTGGTCACCCCTGTGGCTGTGTCTTGCCCAGGCCTTGAGCACTTGACCCTTATCCTTTATCCCACCACAGCTCTGCCCCAGGTTGACCTACATCCTGCCTCCAGGAGACTCAGCATGTTAGAAGAGCCCTGATAGGTCACTGCAGTGGGGATTCAGACTCCTTGTTCAACATGCTTTAAGCCCAGTACAGGGACTGCATCCCTGAGGCTGTTGCTGGGGTGAGCCTGGCCAGGAGCTAGAGGTGGTCTCTGGCTTCCCTCATGTCAGGTCTGGCCCCACTTGCCCTTCTCCCCTGTTGAATGGAGGCCCAGAGCTCTCTACCCAACTAAGGATCTCCTCACAGGCCCTGCAGCTTGGGGGCTCTCTGGCCTGTCTCAGCAAGGCCCAAGAAAGGCTCTTGGAAGTTTAGGGTAGGGCCCACCATGCTAAACCCACAGGAAGATGGCAAACCTACCAACAAGGCCACAGGTTGTTGTCCCATCCCCAATCCTATGTTTCTCAATGTAACCCTTTCCAGCATTACCCAAGCCAATTGTGACCACTGACCCCAACTACACCCTGGAGCCTCCTGATGCTAATGTCAAAAAAAAAAAAAAAAAAAAAAAAAAAAAAAAGCTACAAGAACACAGAACAGAAAGTGATCAGTTCACATCAGACAGCAGAGTCAAACTCCAGCCCTGACTAGTACAGTATGGAAGGGGACGATGTTTCTTTATAAAAAACAGTAACAAGGGCTGGGGATGCAGCTCAGTGGTAGAGCACTTGCCTTGCATGCATGAGGCCCTGGATTCTATTCCCAGCACAGTGCTCAGGGTCACACCCAATTTGCTGCTCCACTCTGCTGCCAGCTGCCACCTTTGGGCCGCTCTGGTCTGTGATGATCCTTGTGGGGGAGGGGTGTCACCTTGCTGGGCAGCCTCTGTCCATTCCTTTGTTTGCAAAGATCTCTTTGGGCACCAAGTGTTCCCCTCCTGGGCATCCTCTAGAGGGCCATCACCACCAGGCATCTCTTCCCTCCCCACAACTCTGCCTCCCAGGTTGGCCTACGTCCTGCCTCCAGGAGGCTTGGGGGTGCCACTGCAGTCCCAGCCCTGGACCCCCCAGGCTGAGGCCTC
The DNA here is from genome assembly GCF_902686455.1 of Sciurus vulgaris. Classification (NCBI taxonomy): domain Eukaryota; kingdom Metazoa; phylum Chordata; class Mammalia; order Rodentia; family Sciuridae; genus Sciurus; species Sciurus vulgaris. The sequence continues at coordinate 24,854,973 of NC_136479.1, forward strand.
ACAAGAAGAGCAGTTTGGAAGTTTGGTCTTTGCTATGGTCTAACTTCTTGGTTCAAGTCCTAAGTTATTCCAGCTGTAGAATGCTCGAGCACATTGGACTCATCCTTATTCCCCTCTGTCCCTAGGAGGGGAGGAACTGTCACGAAACAGGTAACCAACAATGATGGCAGGATAAACATGCTCCAGCGTCCTTTTATTTGCCCACCATCAGTTCTTCAGATGCACCATGGCTGAGTACCTGCAGGGTGGTGTCAGGTACAGGGTACCAGGCAGGGCTGCAGCAGCTGGGGGAGGGGAGTCTGGCCCAGGTTACAGTGGAGAAGGAAACTGCTGAGCACAGTGGTGGAGGGTCAAGGGCAGGAAAGGAGGCAAATAAGCCCAGAAGGATGAAGAAGAGCATCCACAGCAGAAAGGACAACACAGAAGCCAGAGTACACATTCAGGGGGAAGATCGCTCTGCCCAGAGCAGAGGCCAGTCTGGTCCAGTCACTTCCCAGAAGACAGTGTGGATCCCAAAGCCCAAGTACCCCTTCTCCTCCTCCAGGCTAATGCCAGGTTATGGTTTGGATATGAAGTGTTCCCAAAAAAACTCACGTGTGAGGCAATGCAAGAAGGTTCAGAGGAGAAATGATTGGGTTGTAAGAGTGAGTTAATCCCCTGATAGGGATTAACTGAGTGGTAACTGAAGTGATAGGGTGTGGCTGGAAGAGGTGAGAATTGGGGCGTGGCTTTGGGTATGTATTTGTATCTGGCGAGTGGAGTCTCTCTGCTTCCTGATCGTGGTGTAAGCTGCTTTCCTCTGCCACATTCTTCTGCCATAATGCTCTTCCTCACCTCGAGCCCTGAGGAATGGAAACTGTTGTCTATGTATTGAGACCTCTGAAACCACGAGCCCTCAAATAAACTCTTCCTCCTCTACAATTGTTCTGGCAGGACTTTTAGTCACAGCAGCAAAAAAGCTGACTAAAATATGCCATGAATTGGCAAGTTTCACCTATGACCCGCTGGAGTCTGCTACGGGAGTTGATGGTGGATTCAGGAATGAGGGTAACATGTTCCCTGAAATTCCTGAGAAATCAAGCTCTGATATTCAAGGAGTTGTTGGCATATAACAAGGGGCCAGGCAACCTGCTCTGTAGAGGGGCAAGGACCACATTCCTGCACTGAGTTGTGAATGTCCCCAAGGTTCAACTGACCAAAGTGGTCTGTTGATGCTCTTCTCCCTGTGATTATGGGCTGTGGGTGCTTTTCTGCTTCATGTCACCATTTTGGCTTGCAGAGGGCAGTGTGGATAACCCACCAGAGAGCATGTTTTTATACACTTGACCTGAGGTATTGACACAGTCAAAGACCCCATGAAAAACAGGACCCCTTAGGACTCTTGGGGGAAATAAGACAGTCAAGCCAGCTCTTGGACTCATGGCCTAACAGCCATCTTAGAAAATTAGAAGTTAGAAGACGCACCATCTCTAAAGTCACAGAGTGAGGTAACATGCCAGATGTGCAGCTGGGAAAGTCAGCCCAGCCCTCAGAGACCATGTGGTCAGCAGAAACCCCAGATGAACCCAGACAAAGCATGGTCTGCGCTAATCAGAAAATAATATCAGAGACCCTCCCAGATGATCAGGGCAACTCCAGGTGGTGAGGGGCCACAGAGCAATCACTGGAGTAACTACAGTAACCTTGACCTTGCTAACACAGTGACACACACACACCCGGAGGTAGAGGCTCAAGATGGTGATCAGACCCTAGAGGCCTAAGGAGGCAAGACGAAGAAGAGTGAGGTGGGACAGGTCCTCTTCCACCTGTGGTTACATCAAGAGACCAGTTCCTGCCCACCCTGCAGATGCCATAGAAGCTCGGTTTGTTCTTTTCTGGGTCTGCCTGGGGTCTCTGTCCTCATGTGCTGTCTCCTTTCCAGCTCAAGCAGATGTCCTTAATAAAGCTTTAACTGTGTCTCCCCAGGTTCACTGTTGGTTTCTACAACTCTGGATCCAAGAACCCGCAGTTGGTAACAGTACTTAATCACTCATTTTTAAGACCTGTAGATTGAGTGTCTGAAGTATGAGACACCCTCTCCCAGCCAAGGCCCGTGTGCAATTCCTGCCTGCTGCTCCACAGTTCTCTCAACTAATTTTCTCATTAAAGACAAGGTGGTTATTTTATAAATTTTAGGAGATCATTTATTGTATAAGATTATGCATTCTCTCCATGAGAAGGAAGAAAAACACTCTATGGTGGGGATCTACCTCTGGGGCCTGGCTGGTGTGAGCTGCTCTCACAGGGTAGATACAGGGATGCTGGGAGATCTACAAAGTCTCTCCCTCCATGTTCCCACCTAGTTAGATATAATGAAGAAAACATATCGATTAATAGTAGCATGTAAATAAAACCACAAAATCCAGAGTAGTGTCCACTGGTGATAAGGCTATGGTAAGGGACAGAGAGGGCCCTGTGGGTGAGGCCAGCAACAAGGATGTGGCATTTGCAATTGAGATCTGGGGGGAAATAGAGGGGCTGGCAGTTGTAGGAGGACAGACTTCTCTAGGCAGAGGGGACCATAAAGGTGCTGAAGTGGGGCTGCCTGGTAGGAGAGAGAGGGAAGTTCAAGGCTAGACAGAGAAGTAGGGCAAGTGCTGGACAGTGTTGGTGGCCATAGTCCTGGACTTGATTCTGAGAAGGAAGGAAGCCATAAATCTTTGAGAAGAAAGCCAACCTGTTCTATTTGTCTTAATGGAATCACGGATGATGGTGTGGATAACAGAAGGTGGAGACCCTGGGGATGTAGAGCAGCGGGAAACCAGGAGGCCAGCTCAGAGCTGCTGTAGTAATTTGGGCGAGAGAGGATAATCAGAAATGCTGATTTGGAATGTATTTTGAAAATTGTGTTAATAGGATGGATGTTAAGGACAATTCCACAAAATGTAGCCTAAGCAAATCTCAGATTAGGAGAGTCCATAGAGGAGCGGTGCTATGGGAAATTTCGATTTTTGAGAGGTGGGTTCAAAATTCTTGTCAGTTTTGCAAGCAGAGCCTTGGAGCTCTAGGGAGAGCCCAGGCTGTGAGACATCAATGTGGCATTGCCAGTGCATGGATCACACTGACCAGGACACCAGGAGCCAACCTGGGGGAGCAAAGGTCTGGGATTGAGACACTGGGCCCAGAGCAGGTTGGAAGGAAGTGAAAAGACCAGCAAAGGGTGCCAAGAAGAGGTGTCACAGAGGGGAGAGGCAAGGAGGATGAGGGCATGGGATCATCCAATATCTGGTTACCAAGACAAGTTGAGTGGGTGCAGCCTAGAGACCTGATGAAGGAAAGGAACTGGACAGTTTACTGGAGGATGATGAAGTGCCCAGATTATACCCTACACTGTTAGCAGAATGCAAGGGGGCCCAGGTTTCCAGCAGAAGCCCCACTAAGAGAGAAGGTAACTGCCTGTGTTCATGGATTCTAAGGCACGAGGTCAGATGCTTTCCTCTTTAGTCTATGAACTCTATGAGGCCCTCCTGGCTCTTATTCAGGGAGACATCAGCCAACAGAGTCCTTGAAATGACATTCTCTACTTCCCTTTGCTTTGGGACAATTTCTTAACATATACAATTTTTGGTCCAGAGATGCATGTTTGGTCCCTTACAGTTACTCCAGAGAGGGGGCCTAGTTCCACTCTCCGGTACTTCTTGAATGCATTTTAGTGATTCAAATTTTCTTTAAGAGCACCCATTTCCTCTGCATCACCACATACAGCAGCCTAGGGTGTCTTCTCTGCCTGGCAGGTGTCTAGATTCCTTTCTCATTCCTAGAGCACTAATTTTTGCCTTCTCTTTTCTTCATTCCCACCAAGCATATATCTCACCTGGAGATTTGTTGGTCATTTCCAAGAAGTCTTCACTTTATTAACCAAACCCACCATGGCTTGTTCCCTTGAATTCACTTTAGTCTGTTCCTTGTAAATGCATGCTTTCATCTGGGCTTCTTTTATTGCTCTTTTTCTAATTTCTCAGTCTGAAAGCTTAGTTCACCTATTTTCATCATTAGCACTTCTAATAAGTGCCGTCGCGCTCGGCTTCCTCTGAGGGCCACTTTGGTGGCATGCTACAGGTTTTAATAGGTACTGTGCTCATTTGCATTCATTTTTAAATAGTCTGTAATTTCCCTTTTGGTTTCCTTTATAACCCCAAAATTATGTATGAGTGTCTTTATTTGTGATATTAATGTCCAAGCAGAGATATTTCTTTCTTTTTATTTGTTCTAATTAGTTATACACGACAGTAGAATGCATTTTAACACATCATACATAAATAGAGTATAACTTCTCATTTGTCTGGTTGTACATGATGTAGAATCACAGGGGTCAAGAAATCACATGCACACAGGGCAGTAATGTCAAATTCGTTCTTCCAAGTGGAGATCTTTCTAAAACTTGGCATTAGTTCTGTCATCCTGCAGTGTGTTCTGTGAGCACACTAGATTACATGAGTGTGTTCCTGTGTTTATGTGCCGCAGCTTCAGGGGCAGATGTAGATCATCTGCCTTTTGGAATTTCTTGACATTTTTCTTATGGTCCAAAGACTGTCATTTTTATGATTATTCCATATATTATTAAAAAAAATCATGAAGTCAAAGAATATTACATGTACAAAATAAAGTCTAGCTTTTTAATTGTTCTATTTGCCTGTTTCTTGGTTTCCTGATCTGCTGCTTTTACTTAGAGCCAAGTTCTACTTTCCAAGGACTTTTAGGCAGTGGTTGGAGAACAAATGGCCCAGAAGACAAGCAAGGAGGCTGGCCAGTGTTGTCAGTGAGGGTCCACAGGATGCTCCCCAGTCAGCCCCCAGATTCCCCCCCAACTTAACCCAGAGAGCCCTGCTCCTACCCAGCTCCCTTTCCCTTGATGGGGTCTTCTCCAGATAACCAGAGTGAATTCCAATAGCCAGGCCCACTTCCCTACCAGCACCCTGGACCAATCAGGAGGTTGGCGGCAGGGGGGGCGGGGATGGCAGGGGGGGAATAGTCATGATCCAGACAAGGAATAAGTCAAACATTCTGTAAAGTACTTGAACAACATCTGAATGCTCAACAGAGGTGACACCACCTGCAGCCTCCCCACCTAGTCCAGTCCCCACACCGTCCCCCTCTCCACTGTCAGTCCCCAGAATGGTCTGAGCAGAGCTGCCTGTAGTGAGCAGCTCCAGAGCCTCAGGCGTCACGGTGAGTATCCCTAGAGGACTAGGAGATCCAAAGATACCAGTGCAGGCCTAAGCCAAGTGACCTCCCTCTCCACACCCTAGGGCTGGGCCATGCCAACTTACCAGTGTGGAAGGCAAAGGGGAGTATCTCTCAGACTATACTGTACCCCTCTACCAGCCCAAGAAGGAGTCCTGGGCCCTCTGGAATGTTCCCCAGTCAATTGGGTAGAAGTTTGCCATCCTGCAGCTGATCCCTCAGTGAGACCTGAGAATACCCCAGGGTCAGGGATGCACAGAATTGCATCTGCTTGTGGATCATCCACCCCGGCCTCTGTTCCAGGAGGACTTTAACCTCCCCTCCAGCTCCTTCTGTGCCTGCCCATCACGCAGCCCACACTTCATGCCCACTCCCTTCTCACTCTTGTACATCAGTATCCACTTACTAAACAATTGTCACATGGATTCTGCAGCTCAGTTCCGGTGCCCCTACTTGCCTGCTCACATGTGTGCTTCCTTCTGTCTCTTCTTGTAGAATACTAATTGCTCTGCACTCCATTGCCCCCTGTCTACCTGTGAGCAGCCTTTTTCTTAGATCAGTGTTGATCCCTCAGCCAAACCAGTGGGGACTTTGCATACCAGGGGCTCAGGGATCATCCTCTCCTCCAAGGAGTTGCTCTTTTGAGTCCAACCCAGGCTCAAAAGAGCAACCAATTAGTAGGGGAAGGACTGTGTGGATGACTTCTCAATGCCACTGTTCCCAGCTGCCAAGGTGACAGGACCTCAAGTCCCTCCTGGAAAGTTCCTCTTCCCTCCCAGTTCACTGGGCAGTGTGTCTTCTGTCCCTGTCACAGAATTTCCCAATGGGTTCTCAACAGCCCCGCACCCACGGCTGCAGCCTAGCCCCACTCCTCCAGTAGTTGAGCACACCCAGGCCAGTTCTCTTATGGTAGATTCCCTTGGCATGAGCTGACAGTGAGATGCATGAAGAAGATGCACCCTCTCAGAATTTCCTGGGAGAGCCTTAGAGGTCAAGTTGAGTGTCCAGGGTCCCTGACCAGGTGAGTAACTAGAGGGCCATCCTGCCCTTGTCCCCACCCTCCACTCTGTTTCTCTGCTTCCTTTCACATGAAAGAGACCAAAATATGTCTTCAAATACGACAGTAGAAGACCAGAATATGTCCCCAAATATGACTGTGGAGACCAGAATATGTGCCCCAAATATGCCTGTTTAGCATAGGATTATTTTGAACTAGTTTGAGAAACAGGAGCCACCAAAAAAGTTCTAAGAACAAAAATAGAAGTTATCCTTCTGGAAGGAAAATTCACATCCATAAAGTACTCTCTCCTGAACCCAGGAGAGACTAAATCCCACCAGTGACGGCATCCTTGTGCACCTAGATGGTGGACCTTCCCCACCCATCTCTTTGCCTTCAAGGACAATGATATTTACACCTCAAAGCAAACCACATGTCTTCAGGCTTGCTCACCTGCCCCAAGCCTCCCAGTACCACAGATCAGATAAGAGAAAACCCCACGTTGTGCCAGGGTCATCTGAGAAAGACTATCAGTGACCTCCACATGGCCTCCTCCAGACCACTGGTCTGTCCTTCCTCTGTCCGGGGAACCAGCACTGTTTCTGGCCCTTCTGGGAACACCTTCAGGGCTTCTTGGGCCACCAGGCTCCCCACACAGACCCTTGCATCTCCTGGCCTCAACAGTGTTTTCAGCTCTCTGGTCTTCACCACGGCTTCCTTCCTGGGGAAAATTCATCCTAGAACAACTTGCAATGAAAATCCATTCCTGACTCCAGCATCCCAATCTGCTCCTCCACACATCTGCCCTCCCAAAGTCCACTACTTACTCCACCTTCAAGCCCCCAGGTCACCTCCCCAGCTCAGCAGTCAAACATCTCCCTCTCCTGAGCCCAGGTGCTCTCTGCCCCCACCCTTCAAAGGCCCATTCTGCTCTAGACACAGCCCATAGTCTGGCAGCCATCTGCAGGCCTTACAAGGGCTACCCTCACCCTACAGACTGCCCCTGTCCTGTCCTCACCCCCAGCCCCAGGTCCCTCACTCAGCTCCAGTTCCCAGGCCCCTTCCCTTCCCTTCCCCAAGTGTCAGACTTACCATGCCCAGGGCCCTTGCACTTGGGTCCACCTGGAGCACCACCAGTATACCTCCTGGTATGACATTCTACCCAAATGTGTGAGTTTCTATCCAAATGTCACTCTTGATCTTCCCTGGCCGATGCCGTATTGACTCCTCACAGAATGCATCATCCTCTCTGCTGAACCCACAACTCCTGCACCATCTGACATGCTTTACAGTGGTTTATTGGGGCTTAGCCTGAGGACAATAAATCCCAGGACCATCCCTGGTCTCTGATGGGGCAACATGTCATCAACAGGTGCTGCCCTGGACACCCCAGCCTGGTCTGGTGCAACCTTTACCCACAGAGGAAGGAGGCGGAGGCCTGATGGCAATTCAGGCCCTGAGAACATGTCTGTATGTGTCTGCGTGTTTCTGAATCTGTGTGTTTACATGTATTCATGTGTGTGTGCATCTGTATGTGTATCTGTGTGTTTGTTCTTCCTTCTTTGTGATTTCTGTGAATAAAATCAAATTATTCCTTAAAACAAAGTTTAAAAAAAAAGAAAAAGCAGGCAGGGGCATCATAAACCCTCTACAGTATGCTCTGCCTTCAGGCCTGCTTTGCTCTGCTGTGGCTCTGGCCACAAGATGGACCTACTATTGTCCCTTCCTTGGGCACCTGTTCTGCCCTCTGTTCCCAGGTACAACCGTGAGCAAGCAGTCATTTGGGATCCCGAAGTGGAGAATGTGCATTTGGGGAAAGACAAAGAACAGATAAGAAAAGAAGAAGGTGTCACCAAACACTGACAGGTGTTGTGAGGAAAGCAGAGTGGGAGTGTGGCTGGGAGGAAGGCGTTCTTGGAATGACCTGGCTGCTAGACAATGTCTTTCTGGGGTGGGAGAGAGAACCAAAAACTACACAAGGGAGCCATCCAGTGGTTGGATGGGAGTCCACCAGGAGACTTGGGGAGCCCCCAGGGAGGCCCCCATACCTGTGTGCCATTTCCTGAATCAAGCCACCCCCACTTCTCCCTGAGGACACTGGTCACAGTTCCACTGTGGGGACCCAGAGGCCATGGGAAGGAAGGCCATGGTGAAAGCGGGCTCAGACCTCAGCTCCTCCCTGCTGATCCAGGCCTTGTGGGCTTCCTTCTCATCCTCTGCCTCAGTTCTTATGACTCCTTGGCCTCTCTGGAACCCTGTCTGCACTTGAGTTCACAGTCAGTGTAAGCAGAAGGGAGGCAGGAACAGGCTCCACTTCCAAGGCATGAAACTATGTTTTCCTCGGGCCCATTTCTAGGTCAACCTGCCTTTACTCTCTGGACTTAGCCCCCCACCCCAGTGTAACCTTCTCCTCATGCTAAGAGGCTGAACTTGGCCTTTTCACCCTTTCAAATAGTCAGCTGGGATGGACACTCTCCTTCATTCAAATAGCTAGTGGGTGCCCAATGCTAGGCACTGGACCAGGCACCAGACTCAACGCTAAATCTTCAGGAATAATGTGCCCAAAACCCTAATTCACATGAGAGAAAAGTGAGGCCCAGAGTGGGCACTGAGAGGCCCAGGTAACACAGCAAGGGAGGCCTGACAAAGAAGGGGCTCCATAGACTAGCCCTCACCCCAAAAGCCCCTCTCCTCAGTACTACTGGAGAGGCTACTGGGTGGGGTCTTTCCTAGACGTGCTCTGGAAATCTACAGAGGCCTTGAGGGCCCAGGGCCTGTATGCCTGGCCCGGATCTGTTTGTGACCCTCCTCCACTTACTTACCTTCCCCCATTTTGATTCCTACTACCTACTGGGGGCTGGAGATCCAGAAGGCCTGTGGCCGCAGAAGAGACCCAGTTAGGTCAGCAGCAGGCCCCTAGGGTGTGCACCGCTCAATCGCTCAATCGCTGGTGGGTAGGAAGGCAGTGGGGACTGGCCCGCCCCGCCCACCGTAAGGAAAGTGCCGCCTCCTCCAACAGAGTCCTGGTGCCCGGCAAGTCTAGCTGGGCGCCGCGCAGCCAGGGTTAAGGCGCAGGCGTGGTCCCCCTGGGATGGGGTGGGGTAAGGAGGGCCCAGGCGCCCGGCAGCTTCGCAGCTGTTCTGGCTTCCCGTAGGATTTGGGCCCAACGCGTTCTCTGGTCCTCTCCCGCGGCGGTGGCACCAGTGCCCCATCTGCCTCCTTGCCGGTTACGGTACGGCCGTCCGAGACGCGGACGTGGGGCGCAAGGTCGCCGCCCGGCGGGGAGCTCATCCGGCGGCGCAGACGCCCAGAGGCTCCGGGGAGGGACTTGGCCTGGTTCTGGCCCCCGGCTCATCGGGGAGGAGCCGCTAGGCTGCAGCTGGCGGCGGCGCCGGCCCCGGCGGGCGGGCGGAGGTCCTGGAGAGGCAGCCAGGCCGAAGCCCCTCTGGACCGAGACGGCGGCCGTCGCCCTCGCTGCCGCCGTCCTCGCTGGACTCTCCTGGTCTCTCGCGAACTGGAGAGGAAGCGCCCTCTCCTCCAAGGCCCGGAGCTGCAGCGGCATCGCGGGGCGCGGCCGAGGGGAGGAGAAAGCAGAGAGCGAGCGAGCGGCCGGGCCCAGCAGTGCCTCGCAGGGCTGCGGCTCCGCCAATCTGCGGGCGCTGACGCGGGGGGCGGCTCCGCGGCGCTCGGATATCTGCCGGCCGGGCGCGGGGTGCTGAGAGCTCGGCCGTGCGGGCGCTGCGCTCTGGGACACCCGCTGCACCTGCCCTGGCCTTGCCCGCCGCTCCGTGCGCCCCCTCCCGCCCCTCTCCCCGGCCGAATCTTAGGGCCATAGCCTGGCCGAGCGAGCCCTGAAGGAAGGAGTCGCGCGTTCTCGCCCGCCGGGCACCCAGCGTGACCCACCAAGTCCTCCGGGAGGAACGGCTGTGGATCTGATGCGTGGCGCCCAGGCGGAGATGGGTAGCTGCGTCTGGGCCCTGCGCGCCTGATGAGAGCGGTCGCGGCCCGGGAGACCTGCGCCGGTCGCTACGAGCCGGGCGCCTTGCCCGGCAGCTCTCCCTGCCACCCGCGATCCAAGCTCCTCGTACGAGCGTCGCTGGCGGCTCCCGAAAGGCCGAGAGGGAACGGCCCCGAGATGGCCTGGAGAGCCGGCGCTTTGGTGGCGGGTATCTTCCACGTCGTTCACGCCCGGGGTCAGCCCCGCAGCTGGTAGCTACTCCGCACCGGATGGACCTTGACCCGCGAGGCGGCGCCGCGTTCGTGTTGAGCCGCGGTTGAACAGAGCGGGTGGAGCGCGCTCCCGAGGGGCGCCCAAGTCCCAGACCCGCTCGCTTGCGTGGCCATAAAGATGATCCTGGTGCGCAGGTTCCGCGTGCTCATCCTGATGGTATTCCTGCTGGCTTGCGCTCTGCACATCGTGCTGGACTTGCTGCCCAAGCTGGAGCGCCGCGCCGCGAGGCCCTCCGGGGAACCTGGCTGCTCTTGCGCTCAGCCCGCGGCCGAGGCGGCTGCGCCCGGTTGGGCCCAGGCACGGGGCCGCCCTGGGGAACCCTCAGCCGCTGGCGATGCGGGCTGGCCCAACAAGCACACGCTGCGCATCCTGCAGGACTTCAGTTCAGACCCTGCCTCCAACCTCACGTCCCACTCTCTGGAGAAACTGCCGCCTGCAGCTGAGCCAGCTGAGCGCGCCTCCAAAGGGCAGGAGCCAGGAGCCCCGCGGCCACGCGACCCTGCGCACAAGCCGCTGCTGCGAGACCCCGGGCCCTGGAGGTCCGCGCCGCCCCCTGGCCCCAGCGGGGACGGTTCCCTCTTGGCCAGACTATTCGAGCATCCGCTTTACCGCGGGGCCATTCCACCTTTGACGGAGGACGATGTCCTGTTTAATGTGAACAGCGATATCAGGTTCAACCCCAAGGCAGCTGAGAACCCAGACTGGTGAGTGGGGACTGAGGGTGACCAGGGTGGGGCTGGCAGGGGCGACCCTTGAGAGAGTCACTCACCCTTCCAGAATAAAGGTGAAGTGTGCTAATACTCTCCACTCCCTGGGGTATTATTGTGTAGGGAGGCTCAGGGACCCGTGGAAGATGGATAGGGTGCCTAGTGGGCGGGGCAGACGGGCTCCTGCTCTGGATCTGCCTTTGTCTCTAGGATGACTTTCTCCCTGAAGGGGCAGCAGTTTAGGAGGTTCCCTACCCCTGGGATGGAAGTGGCGCTGGACAGGGGAGACCAGTGCTCCACTTACAGCAAAGAGTGCTGGCTATCCCTAGTCTCTGGCGTGGGTGAATGCATTGGAGAATTAGGGAGCTAGTGGGTGAGGCCCCTTTCCCCAAGAAGGTGCTGGGCTGCCAGTTTTCAGATGCGGGATGACACTGTTCTGGGTGGACACCTCGAAAAGGCCTGGATGTGCCCAATGAGGCTTTTAAAGCCAGTTACTGTGGACAAAATTAGCAGAAGATTGTGTGCCAGCAGCAACTAGGTACAACACAAGGGTGCGGACAGCACTGCCCTGGGCCATCTGCCGAGGAGCCACAGCTTTGTAACAGGAGAGGAGCTGCCCCAGGACCATTGTTTGAGCTGCCTTGCTTTGTACCCTTCCCCCAAAGCCTTTTCCTCAGCTCTACAGATCCAAATAAACAGATGCTCTGGCCCACAGCAGTGAAATATTAACTACCAGCAAGGTCAGAACAAATAGCTACCTGCAAAGGTTACTGGCGCAACAGATAAAAGTCTAGGCTTCCCAACATCTCTCTCAAACCCTTTCTACCTGAAATGACCAGACCCTACCCTGTGCTTTGCACCTACACATGTGAGCTGTTTGGTGGCCTCTGAGCCTTGCTGGCCGAATTCAAGGAAATGCTCAGAAACTCATATCAGAGGAGTGGCCCCAGCCTGTGGCTGACTGTGGGAGGGCAGTACAGAGCAAGTGGGCAAGGAGAGGTTCCTGGGAGGCCTCTAGCCCATCCTGTGTCCACCAAAGGGCATAACTGGGGCCCAAAGGGCTTGCCTGTCTGTGAATTAGAGCTGAGAAAAAGTTCCACTCACCCTGCAGCCCAGCAGGCAGGCAAAGGGTCTGTTCTTCCTCCAGATGCCCCCATGACAAAAGAAGCAGGACAGGATTTGTGGGTGGGGTCCTCCACTGAGCCTCCTTCCTTGCTCCTCACCTAAAGCTGCTCTCCTCAAAATCAGATTTATCCCCTGTATCATTCCTGCTCCCAGTTGTTGGGACAAAAGCAGAGAACGGGGGAAGGCTTCTGGCTCATGGGGTTTTCAGGTCCCAGTCAGAGGTCTCTCTGCTAAGCTTGAGGAAGGGCTGCAGCCCCCTGCACCCTGGCTGACCTCATTCTTGCTGGGCAGTGTCAGCGACCCCAGGGTAGACGTGCAGGGATAGTGCCGACGCCCCGGGTTTGGACTTGCTATAGTTATAGCCGTCTGTGGCGTCTCTTGAGGTAAATAGGAATTACAGGCCTTCCGGTGTGTTATTAGCTGTAGAACCGCAGCCCAGGAGGAAAGTGCCGACACTGCAGGGTCCTCTCGAGGGGAGGCATCTTCCGATAGACCTGTATTTGGAAACTGAAGTCATAAATCCAGCACCTCAGGTCCAACTCCTCTGGCTCCTGTACACTCCTTTTCTCACTTGTGACCATCTTTGATTTTGTAGGCCACGAGAAGGTGCTGAAGGTGAAGAATTGCTCCCTACTGGGGAGGTGGCCTTGGATTCCTATCCCAACTGGCTCAGGTTCCACATTGGCATCAACCGGTACGAACTGTACTCCAGGCACAACCCAGCCATTGAAGCCCTGCTGCAGGACCTTGGCTCTCAGAAGATCACCAGTGTGGGTAGGTTTCTGGCCTCTGATGGGCATGTGTGCCAGCTGAGAGGTGCCAGGGCTATACACTAGCTCCCTCCTGGAAGTCTGGGCAAGTTTGCTCCTTCCAGAAGCCTCACTTCCTGGAAGGGATGGGGGCTTGAGATGCACATGGCAGTGGAAGTACTGCTGTTCCAAGGCATAGTGAGGACAGTAAGAGGGACAGGGGCGTCCCTGGAAGCTGCAGCCCCTCCCGCCAGGGCTCTTTCTGCTTTTCTGCACATGAGCTACAGCATGCAAGAATTGAGGCTGCTACTGTGGTTCTGGGCCAGCTCCCTGGGATGTTTCTGGGATTCTGTGTTGTCAGGCAGTGACCAGGGACCACTTCCTCCAGGATGGAGCCTGAGCAATCTAGGGTAGAGCAGTTCGAAGGCAACATCTCCAAGTACTTGGTGATCTGCTGAATCAGACAAAAAAGGTATCCAGTGTCTCATTCCCAGAATCATGTGAAGCTGTCCTGAACATGGAGGTCGGGTGCCCTGGCTCTCAGGTATTTGTTTGGGAAGGTCTTGTTAGTCACCTGTGGCTTGGGAGGTAGTGGGCTGAGGCCTGGGGCAATACAGGGTTGGCCCTGGTGCACACAGCCAAGGTGGAGGGCAGGCCTCTGCACGTGTCATAGGCCGCAGTTTCAGGCCCTGTCTCCATGTGTCTTAAAAGCAGTTCTGCTGAAAGGGCTCCCTTGGTTTTGGGCTTCTGTCCAGTTGCTGACACAGAGCACTGAGGAGTTACTCACTGGGCCTGCAGGTGCCTCTTTAGAGGCTGTCTGTGGCTCTGTGAACTGTTGGCCAGGCTCTCTCCTGGCCTGGAAGTCGGACACAGAACTCCCCAGCACTAGGTCATTCATTTAGTGGGGAGACAGAGTGATCTTTCTTCCTCCCCCTGGGCTGCACAGGAAAGCTCTAAGTACTTTTCACCCAAGACCACGTCTTGTGAAATTGCGGGGCTCCCACTGAGCTGGGAGCTGTTCTACGGACAACAGGGACTCTCACAGAGAGCCACAGAGGGTGTCACTTGCTCCAGAAAATAGATGCAGCTGTTAAAGACATGTCCAGTTCTGTCAACCCACTTGATGGTCCATCAGCAGATTTCCTGGGAACTGTCGTCATGCCAGGCTACTTCCTGGGGGTAGGAATTGGGGTGAGTCCAGTCTCCATAGGAGGCTGCCACCATGGACAGTTGGTCCAGGCAATCAAGAGAGCACATCCACACTTGGTGAGTAGAAGTGGGCTGCAGATGGATGGAAGGCAGGGCTGTGCAGAGGGAAAGCTGTGGTCTTCATAGTCAGCAGGCCTGGTATCCTCTGCAGTATACATTTCCTCAGGGACAGCCAGCCATGTGCTCTGTGGCTCTTGCTTGCCCTATGTAAAGATGTGGGACCCAAATCCAGAAAGCAGGGAGAGATTGGGGCCCCCAGGTCACCAGCAACTTTGCCCACCTTGGATGTCCTTATACCTCTCAACAGAATGGCTCAGGTCTCCCCAGAAGGCTGCCTGACATCTCAGTGCAGTGGATGATGCCCAGGATGTGGTTGGGCCTTGGTCTGTGCTAAAGACTGCCTGGGAAGGTCTTACACCCTTTTCTCCAAGACCACAATGGCCAAGCTGATTCTAATTCAGCCTTTCTGGGTAAGGAACATTGAGAATAGGAGAATATCATTCTGCAGGTGCCAGCAGGTGTTGAGGGGTGGAGTGATGGACGACCCCATCACTGAGGCAGGGTGCAGGACCCTGGCCAGAGGTCTGGGTGTGATTAGGATCTGAAGTTGCTAGCCAGAATACCTCTGGTTCTCTCCTGGAGTAAGGGTGTCATAACCTAGATCCCATGAACCTGCCACCTGAGTCTACAACAAAGAACAACATGACTGGACCTGGACATTCTGGGAGCAGAAGCTGATGGCTGACCTGGTGGCCAGAGCTTGTTCTCCCAGGTTGGAGATGCAGGCTCCTCTGAGGAGTGAGTGTTTTTGGTCACAGATTCTGTCCCACCCAGCTGAGCAGTGTGACCTATAGCGTATGCACCCCTTGCACATCTTAATCAAAAGCGCCAAACGCTGCTGCCCAGGGTTATGAAGAAATGTCCTATGGTACCTGCCTGGGGTGGTTCTTGCCTCAGTACAGAGAGGCTGCAGGCATTAACATGAGCACACAGCAGAATGAGCAGGGTAGGGGTCTCCACGTGGCAACAGCATTTCAGGGCAGGTCAAGCCCCCTGCCTAGGAACTCCAGGCAGGGCTGGGAAGGCACCCACCTTCCCAGGGCCTTACCTAACCTGCAGCCTCAGCTTGGAGCCCCCAAATGTGAGTTCACCCTCCTGGAAAGACTGTCCTCCTGAGTGAGCAGAAAATCTTCACCCCAACAGAAAACCCCTGTGGCCCATCCAGGTGTCCAGGCCCAAGTGTCCTGCACTATTGGGAGCCACCCAAAAGGGGTTGGCCTGACCACCCTGCCATGTCCCTGGTGATCATACTTCCTTCTGGAGGCGGCTGCCCTGGTCAACCTAACTCAGCCTCAGCTACCCAGAGGGTCCTCCTGGGTGTTAAGAGCCAGAGATTCTGATGAACACCCAGCTGCTCACGGCAGCCGGCCCAGGTGGGCCCTCCTATGGCAGAGCCCAGCTGCATTGTGACCCAGAGCAGGTGGAATCTTTGAAAATCAGTCCTGTCTTCCCACCCTCATTCTCCAGCAGGGGACTGGGGGCTCCAGGAGGGGAAGTTTGCCCTTCCTTGTTTCTGGCTTGGGGTTCCCCCCGACCCCCGGGGGATGGTTACTTTAATCTTCAGGTGGTTCCTCTCACTGTTAAGTATGAGCTAGCAATTTTTTTGTAATGGAGATCCATGTGCAGGGGGTCCTGAGCCCTCCTCAGAGTAGTTCCAGTAAATTTCTCTTTTCAGAACAACTCAATTCAGTTCTGGAGGCATTGTGTGGGCCTAGGGCACAACTGTCTGTGACCACAGAGGGTCATTTATAGCAGGCTCCTGGCTGCCTGGTAGCAGCCGTTGCTGCCTCTGAAGAGGCTCAGCATTTATCCACCTCTGCTTAGCTTGAGGTCAGACTTGCAGCACCTTCTGCTTGGGCCACGATAATTAAATCGCTATCATGCACAATTATGGATGCAAAGAATAAATGACACAATTAACTACTCTGTACTTTAAGGAATTACTTAAAAAAAAAAAAAAAAAAGTGCACTGGCATGTGAGGATTCAGGCAGCCTCAGGCTTAAGAGGCACACTTCACAGTTGCTCCATCCAGGTCAGGACAAAGCCCGGGGTGGGAGAGCGTGCTGAACAAAGGAAGGCTGCTTCCCAGGACAGAAGCCCTCCTGCTAATTGATCTGCCAAGGGGAGGGCAAATCCAGCTAGACTCTGGAATAATTGGTCGGCAAGCTTGAGGAACAAAAGGCCTTTGGCTAGGGCAGCCCAGGAGGAGCTGCCTGGGGTTGGGGGCTGGGTACAGCTGCCCTGTCTAGTTAGACAGGTGGCACCTGCTGTTGGGAGGCACCTCCCCAGGGTCTGGCTCAGCTTGCAGAGAGACCTGGAGATGCCAAGTAGCCAACACCAAGACCCAATGCAGGAGGTCCCTGAGGTCTCCGAAAAGGATGGGGCCTTGCAAACATGCCACAGGGCCCAAGGAGGAGGCAGCTGCAGCTTAGCCCCTTCCCAGCTCCCTCCAGCTGTCAGACGGAAGGCCAAGAGCAAAAGCCCATGCTGTGAGAACTTGGGTCATCCCTGGCACCTACTTTCTCCATGCTGAGCAGAGACTGCAGCTGCAACCTCAAGGAGCTCCAGAACCTGCAGCTGTGTGCTGGTGGCCTCATACTGACTCTTTTCCCATGGCATGGAGGGATGTGGCTTCCACTGGGCAGCACTGAAGTTTCCTTTTCAAATGACTGTTACTCTTAAAAAAAAAAAAAAAAAAAATCAGCTTGGAGGACAAGCCTGACATAAATAACTTCAAGCTGGAGGCAGCTGGACAGAGGCAGGCCCAGGGTGCATGCCCACAGGTCTTGGACAGTACTAATGGGGCTGCACCTTCTGGGGTTAAAGCACCCTGGCTTTACAGCAGGATTTGGGGGCCCAAAGACCCAGCTGGAGCTGGTTTTGGCTCCTACTTGGCTTTTTCCAGAACGTCTACTGCTGGCAAAGTGGATACACCTCACACCCTTTTACATGGGCCCAAGGACAGTGAGGATGCCCAGAGTCTGGGAAGACCTATCTAACCCAGGGACAAGTAGGGCAAGACAGGAAGAACAGGGTGTCACGTTCTCTGAACGTGAACCCTCCCTGGAGGAGGCCCTTGCTTCCAACATAGACACCTGTCCCCATTAATCTTTCAGAGCAAGTCTGCACCCTGTCCTTAAAACAAGATAGTGGGAGTGAAAAACAGTTGAACCACCCACCTGACTGTGACCCCAAGGACAGCCATTGTCCCACCTTCCAGAGGAGATGGCCAAAGGTGGACATGTTGGAGGCCTGTCTGGCCACAGGGAAGTCTCTCACACATGGACATGTTTGTGTGGTCCAGAAGTCTTTTAAAAATGGAATTCAGGGCTGGGGATATAGCTCAGTTGGTAGAGTTTTTGTCTTGCAAGCACAAGGCCCTGGGTTCAATCCCCAGCACGGCAAAAAAAAAAAAAAAAAAAAAAAAAAAGTGGAATTCATTTTTATAAAAGTCAGGAGATGGCCCTTCAAAATATGGGTCAGGGTTCCTGTTAGAAACAGGGAGACTGTTGGTTTCCCACAGGAAGCCAAGGACAGAGCTGTGGCCACTCTGGCATTTCACTCCATCATTGCCCATCCCCTGTGGGCACTGGGGAGAGGCCTTGTGTTTGCACACATGGCACTAATGGCAGAGCTGGTCCTAGCAGCTTCTGCTCCTTGGCCCCCTCCTTCACATAGGGGTGGGTCTCGCCACCCAGGGCTGTCCTTGTCCTTCCTCTGGGGAGTTCCTAGCAGAGTGTCAGAGCCGTCTGGTGGTTGGCTTGCCGGTCACATAGGCAACTTGACGCATTAGTATTTCTGTAGTGACAACTGTTCTTTTATAGAATTTGCCTTCTTAAGAAATTTCTCAGGGTTCTTCAGGATATATGAAAATTTCCTTCCTTCTGCCATATTCTGGGGAAAGACCATAAGCAAAATACTCATGCCCATAGGGGTCATGGGATTCATGGTGCCAATGGGCTTTGTGAATGAAAGTATAGTGCACTCTGTTAGTGTTTGTTAACATGTACAGCGAATGATGTGCTCAGAAATATAACGAGTAGCAATGCATGTTAAAGCATGTCTGGGAACCTGACTCTTCAGGGATGCCAGGGAAGACACAGAGCTGTCATCTTGGGTCTGCAGAAGGTGTGACCAGCCAGTGGAGGGACTGGGCAGTTGTCTGGGACACAGGGAAGAGGGGACATACATCTCATGGGCGTGAGGGTATGTGGCTGTAGGTTTGGAGGCACTAAAGAAACACTACCTATGAGGCCAGCAGGACTTTGATGTGTGTTCTGGTTGGATGATGTGGCCTGGATTTGGGTGGTGGCCACAGATGGAGATAGGGACTCACAGATGGAGATTCAGTGGACTAGTCACCTAGGACTCATTCTGGGGTAAAGAATTTCCAGGTAGGTGCACTGGATGTGTGCGGGGACAGCCCAGTCTCCACCTTTTTGGAATTGCTGTTCAGTTGGGGCCCTCCTGAGGCTGGCAGGTTAGGACTATGAAGTGGGAAGCCCACTGGCAAGGACATCTCCATCTGCTCTTGAATCTGGGGCCTGCACTTGGGTTCACCCATAGCACAGCAAGGCTTAATCCCTTCATCCTAGTCATCTGTTTGCCCCACGGGGGTTGCGGGGAGCTGGTGATATATAGGGCCGGGAACAGCAAGGCAGATGGGCCTTGCTTCCAGACAAGAATAATTAAACTGACCAGATTTGCATAATATTTGGTTATTTTAAAAACTAGGATTACAAGCCCTGGAAAGAGTTGATGTGCTGTCCCCGACTGGCCCAGGAAAGAATAATTAAATCCAGCAACCCTGGTTATTAAATGGAAACAGGAACATCAAATGGAGCTTAATCGGGCCACTAATTTTTTAATCATCACTTCTTTTTTTCGTCTTATGAAAAAATGTAGTAAATGTTCATTATAGGAATCTAGAAAGCACAGATAAGAAAAAATAGGAAATTAAAGTCATCTATAATTCTGCTCCCCAGAGATAATAAGGATTTTGGGTGCCTGTCTGTGCATTCAAGTTTGAAAAACCCATGCTTCATGTTCATGTATTTTAAAAGAAAATGGTTCTGAGTATAAATAGTAAACACCATGCTGTGCTTACTGAAAGTTCCTTGATTCTGTTTAGGAAGGCAGGACTGTGGTCCATCCCTGAGGTGTTACAGTGCACCTACTCCATGCTGGGCCTTTAGTTCCTTCCTGTGTTTGAAAGGGATGGCCTCACACCAAGCTGTACACTGGCCTGGTGGAGCCAAGATGTCAACCCATCTTCTGGATGGAACACCCAGCCCATCACACACTGAGCTGTTAGGCAGCGGCCAGAGCTATGCTGCCCAGGAACATGTCAGGCAGGGTGCAGGTCAGGTCTGGGTCAAGCACATTGCATGACATCTGCAGTATCAAGTGACCTCTTCAGCCAGGTCCCCACTTAACCTAGCAGCAATACATGCCCCCTCTGCAGGTGAGCAACCTGGGGCCCATCTTTGTGAAGAGGCTGGGTGGACATGCTGAGCCCCCTTTAGCAAAAAGGGGAAACTGAGGCTGGAAAGGTGAAGATCTCTCCCCTCCAGCATACCCAGCCTAGGAAAGCTGAGCAAACCTCAGGGCTGATGGGGGGGGGGGGCCTGGACTTTCCTCCACCAAACCTACAAACTGACCCATCTGCTGGCATCCTGCCCTATGCCTGTGGCCACCTCCAGAAAAACCTGGCCCTGTGCTGGCCCTGCTCCCTCCAGGCCTTGTTCTTGCAGCACATGCACATGCCAACCAGCCACATGAAGGAACAGACATCTGTTCCTCCCCTTCACTCCCCTCCCATCATTTTCAGTCTCCCTTCAGGTCCCCAGAGACCCCAGGCCAGGCTGCCATGATCTCACCTGATCTTCTGAGCAGGTTCCTGCACACAGCATGGCCTGGCCCCCCCTCAATAACTGCTTCTCACCCCTGGTTGGCCTTTTCTCTCCCTAAATAAGCACTGGTGCATACAGCATTCTCCACACTCCGCCCCCAGGTGACCTTCCTGCCTGAGACTTTTCCCACTCGTGGGAATGTGCTCATGCTGCTGGTCCACCTGCATGTAGCCCAGGTTGCTGCCATCCTCCCCACTTGTCTAGGCTTTCTCTTCCTCTCCTCTCTTCCAGCCAAACAATAGCTCCAGCTGAGACCCAAGGGTCATCCTGGTCACTCCTCCACACCCCACACCACTCCACCAAAGAGCTCCTCAGAACCTGGGTCTTTCCTGGGCTTCTCATCTTTCCATGTCCACCTCCCTCTGTTGCTGTTGCCCCAGCCCAGCTTCTCCTGGGCTCTGGCTTTCATCTTCAGCCTCCAGCTGCCAGATTGGCACCTGGGAACCCCACGGGCCCCACCACCACTGCAGTGGGCAGCAGCAACAGTTTTTCAGACCCAAGGGCATCAGCTCTCCTCTTCCAGGGACTGTGTTTGCTCTGCCTCTGTTGTGTAAGCTCTGTTTCTTTCTCCCAGAAAGGCCACCCCTCAGGCCCCAGTGCATGCATACTTTGCCTCCTGCCTCCAGCAGCCTGCAATTTGTAATGTGCATCCTGCCCACCCTGTACAGTGAAGACTCTGGCCAGCACACCTGACTTTTGGTCACATCTGTGACATTACTGTGTGGCCAGGGCCCAGTGTGGACATAGTAGACTTCTGCACACACTAGATAAGCTCCCATGTGTGTGGCCCTGGCCAGCTTGTGCTGTGGGGTAACCCCATTCCCAGCTTTTCATCCTGGTGGCCTGGGGCCCTCACTGTGACCCCAAACTGGAAAATTTCTTTCCTTCTGCTCCATCAGCAGAAAAGAAAATCCAAGGTCAGGAAAGGGGTTCTTTGGGGAATTCTTCAACCTTCTAAGCTGATGAGATGCTAGAAACGGGTGCCTTCTGGAAGTTTCTGGAAGCTTCCATACCCCACCCTGTCCTAATGACAGAGGTGCCTCCCACCTAAGGGTCTTTATAATCTCCTCAGACTCCCTGCAGATCCCAGGAGCTTGACCTGGAGGGTCTACACTCTGTTCTAGGCCACAGTGGAGTATGCATGTGTGTTGGGGGGAGGTGGTAGTACATTCATGTGTGTAGTAGTATGTGTAGGTGTATACATAAGCCTGTGTGTAGGAATGTGTAGATGTTTGTGAACATGCATGTGTGTATTTAGGAGTGTGTGCAGGGTGTACGTGTGTGGGTAGGGGTGTGAATGTGCACATCTGTGCTGGCAAGTAAGCACACCTAGCCATCCCTGCTAGAAATCAGGCCCTTGGTGCTGTGGCTGGGACCTACACACACACCCCTACCCACACCGCTACACATACTCTTCCCCACACTTACACACAATCCTGCTGGGACCTCCAGCTGGAATCAGCAGGAGTCCACAGCTGGAGGGAGTCCGCCATCCAGGGGACTTCACTGCTGAAGCCCTACATTCCCCAAGCAGAATGGGGAGGTCCTTTAGCCAGAGGACCCCAGCTGACTAGAAGATAGAGTGGCAAGCTGGCCTGGGCATCTATCCTCAGGCCCTGTGAGAGCTAGTAAGGGGCCTGAGGCAGCCAATGACCCTGTTTTTCTCTCCTTCCTCCCTGCAGCCATGAAGTCAGGGGGCACACAGCTCAAGCTCATCATGACGTTCCAGAACTACGGGCAAGCACTGTTCAAACCCATGAAGTAAGTGCCGCCACCGGGCGAGTATGGGGGTAGGTGGAGTGTGCAGTGGGGGAGGCAGTGTGTTCTGCAAGGAGGTCTTGGGTGGACTGTGGTAGAGGCTGAAGAGGCAGACAGAGTGACCTGAGTCCTTGCTCTTCCTGTCTGCTGCTCCCACCTGCATCAGCATTATGTACCTGTCAGGGGGCCACCTTCCCGGTGAGGGTGTTTGGATTTTCAGTTACAGAGGATGGAGGCATGGACACCAAGGAAGCCTCCTGGAATGGGGATGTGGGCTTTCTGACTCGAGGGCTGTGCATGTGGCTGTTCTGTCTCATATTCGTCCTATGGTCCTGGTCTCATGGCGGCCCACACAGTACAGGAGTAATGAAAAGCTGAGTGCCAAGAAAAGGCAGGCTAGCGGTGGCAGCTAGAGTCAACCGGCTGCCTACAATCTGCCCCCTTGTAGATGAAATAGAAACCACATCACCAAAGTCCATGGGACACTGTGACCGCCCAGAAAAGCAGATGACTTTGTGGTTTGTGACGTCCACTCTGATGGTCCCAGGGCTCAGATACCTCAAGGGATCCCAGCACGCACAATACCTTCCGTTAGTTGCAAACGAGGCATTTTTGCACTAAGTGCCCAGGAGCACACACAGGTCTCAGGAGAGACTGTGGGGCTAGACAGAGATGGTGGCACCAGGGGTGTGAGTCCCACCAGAAGGGTCCGGCTGTCCATTGACTCATCAGACCTTGGCCATCTGGCCTGATTTCTAACTTTCAAGATAAGCTACAAATGCAGGGGGTTTTCCTTTTTTAACATTCAAATGTTTAAGAATACAACTAATTCAGAACCTTAAGATATTTTGCAGTTCTGGGCATTCCATGTCTCCAGACAGATGTCCTGGGAGGACTCAAAGAGGGGAGGCTTCCCAAGGATCCTTTCTGCCTGCCTCAGTTGCAGGACTTCAGGAGCCTGGAGCTTAGCACCACCCATTGCCTCTCTAAGGAAAGGCTATCCAGAGAAATGAGAGACCAGGAACACATGCTGTGGGCTGAAATGAAGGCTCCTCACTGGTCCCTCTGGACATGGGGCCAAGTGAGGCTGGCAAGTGTGTGCTGGGGTTTCTGGGGCTGACACATCTGTATTGGCTGTGCAATAATGGGGCTTATTCCCTGATTTCATGGATGGAAGTGGAATTCATGACATCCTATGAATTCGTCCCATGGAGAGAACTGCAGACTGGTCCCAGTGGGGAACATGGCTGGACACAGCCCCTTTGTGACTGGAAGCAGTGTGGACAACCATCTGGTTGTGCTGCCCCCACCTGACCCTTGTGAGCTGGGCAGGAGGCATCTGCACAAGAGGAGGGGAGTGTGACTGGGGCCAGTGTGGGTCCTCTGGGGACATCCCAGAGGGTGGTAGGAAACAGACCTCCTGTGACTTCTTCAGATCTCATATCTCTGGCTCAGGAAGATCAGCTGTGAGAGCTCTCAGCCTCTCCGGTGGGGCTATTTTAAGGCCCCCATTCTCTAATGTTGTGGGGCACCGCTGAGGAGCCAGACTAGGCCAGGTGAATAAATGAGCCTGGACAGGCAGCTGCTGTCCAAAATCCAGGGTAACAGCTCTAAGTGACGTCTCCAGCCCCCAAGCTGTGCTGGAGGTGGGAGTGGGTGGTAAATCCGGGAGACAGAGTTCTGCTCTCCTCGAGGGGTGCTTTTCCAGTCTGCTGATGCTCCCAGGTATATTGAGCAGCATGTGGGAGACCTCCATGGGGCTTGAAGTTTCAGGCGAGCCAGTCCTATGAGTTCAGGTGGCCTGACCAGTGGAGAGTGGCAAGGTTCTGCATTCTGGTGCTTCTCTTGTCCCTGTGAGCACCCAAGACCCAGCTTCTGCTCTGCAAAGCTGGGCCAGCCAGCTGTGGTCAACAGCAGCAATGGTGTCTAATGCTGCCACTCTGCAGGGCTGCTTCTACCCGCATCCTGCAGCACGAACGCTCTGTGCCGAGGGTCTGCTCACAGACCATGATGCTTATTTCATCCCCACGATGTATCTGCAGGGCATACTGCCTGCTGTCACATGAAGATGAGGGGACAGGAGCTCTGAGAAGCAGCCGGAGCCAGTGTCCACCCACTGCCTGGCAGGCATTGTCACAACCCACAATGTACACACAGGGGCTGAGTTCAGAGGTCAAGTGACCTTCTGTGGGTAGGCCCTGACTCCAGGGCTCCTGGGTGGGGTCTAGCCACTCCAGATATCAAAGGCCCAGGCCTCAGAGGGCCTAGGCTATGGAAGAGGCAGTGAGGCTGGTGTGAGGCATGGGCTGATGTGAGTTGAGGCCTGTTAGAATATGGTGTGGAAACAGGGTTGAGATTCTGTAGCATTTGGGGAATGTGTGCAAGGCTGGCCATAGCAAGGCTTTTGCATTCCCTGAGGCCAACTGGGTTCCTCCTCTGAACCATTAAGGAGTGGGAATGGAGGTGGAGACTCATGCTAGAGGGCCTCCTGGCCTGCTCTTCTTGCTGCATCTCCCTGGGTCAATCCAGGCATTCCCAGGCACCTGGAACCCTCCTCACCCCAATGACCTCAGGCTGCTGCCCACGGAGTTCTTGTTCCATGGTGACTGTGGTTTGAATACGAAAACAGCTGTGGTTCCTGATCAGCACATTAAGAAATTAAAATCCATGATTAACAGTTCACCTTAAGAAAGAACTTTCTCCTGGGAGAAAGTCCTTCGCTGCCTAACTTCTCAGGAGAGTATTGAGAATTAATTAGATGGGCATAGCACTTTGCCACTGGGATTATAATGGGTATAAATCAAAAGCATCAAGAGAACAGCACCAGAGGCAGTGCCTGGGGGTCCCTCAGCATGACGGGCAGGTGTAAGGGAATCATGGAAGGGTCGGTGGTCGTGTATCAGTAGACCTTGAAAACATGAAACAGCACGTCAGTCCTGAGTTCCTGGAGAGTCTTGCTTTTGTGCTAAAGTGAGTACTTAAGCTTTTTTAAAAACAGCTTTATTGAGATGTAATCACAGACCATAAATTCCCCCACTGAGAGTCTGCAGTACAGCAGCCGTTAGTCTATTGACAGAGTCGTGCCACATCATCACTGTCAATTTAAATCAATTTTTCATTATTCCAAAAAGAAATCTCTTAAAATTTTCATTGCTCACCAGCCCCCTGGTCCTCCCAGTCCATAACAAGCTCTAATCCCCTTTCAGCCTCTCTGTAGATTTATTTACTCTGGACTTTCACAGACGTGGAGTTTTACAGTGTGCCTTGTTTGTGACTGGCTTATTTCACATGAAATGTTTCACGATCCATCCATGCTGTAGCGTGTGTCAGGCTTCATTCCTTCTTACTGCTGAGTGATCTTCCATTGTACATATGGGTCACATCTCGCTTATGCATTCACCTGTCAATGGGCCTGGGATTGGTGATAACCACATTGTCTGTAGTGAATAATCCTGCTTTGAACATTCATGCTCAAGGTTTGCATGGACATTTTCGACTCTCTTGGACATGTACCTAGGAGCAGATGCTAAGTCGTGTAAAAACTGTTGAACTGCTTGGGTCTGGTTTGCACCCCAGCTGCGCCATTTTGGTCTTGGTCATCCTGGTGTGTGTGAGTTGGAATCTTATGGTGATGATTAGTGTCATCAAGTGCCTTTTCACAAGCTTGACCATTTGTGTATCTTCTTTGAAGACTTTAGTTTGGAGTTTGTGCCATTTCTTCACTTGGATTATTTGTCTCTTTTTCTCTTAAGTGGCGAGAGTTCTTGATACACTCTGAATAAAAGACTTCCAGCATATACGTGTGTCTTGAAGCAGAAGCTTGGATTCCTAAGTGTCCATTCTATTTATTTTCGTTGCCTCACGTGCTCTTGGTGCAGTGTTTATGCTAATGAAGCACTCAGATTTTGGGGGAAACATGGTTCAGGTGCACCTGGGCAGAGCTGGCAGAGCAGCTGCTTTTGGAAACCTAGTGAGTCCATGGTTCTGAGCCTCCATTCCTGCTGTATGTCCTCCAGGAAAAACTGTCCCCACAGAACTCAGTTTACCCACCTGTCAACAAGGCCTTGTACAAAAGTCTCAAGGCCTCATGCAGGTGTAAGGCTGTTGGACATGCTTTCTCCTAAAGGCAGCTGAGAACTTGGTTGACTCAGGGGGCATTGAGCTAGGATGCCCAACAGTGTCTTTACACCACCTGCTTCTTGGAAAGGAACCTTCCAGGTATTCCCACAGCTGCCATGATGCAGCCATGACCACATCCCAGCAGAAGTATTCATCCTGCCAATTCCATGATGTTCATCAAGCCTCTGCTGGGAACGCAGACATGATGCAGGCCTGGGCTCATGGGGAAGCCTCAGGCCCCGGCCATGGGTCCTCTCCAGCAGCTCTCTAAACATTCCTGCTGCTGTCAGGAGAGCAGTGCATACCCAGCCATCAAGGCAGCCAGTGCCTGCTGCTTATGGATGTGTGCAGAATGAGTGACAGCCTGGGCAAGCTGGGGTGGTACCCACAAGCTCCACTGCCTGAAGGGTCGGGCTGAGGGAAGAACAGCTGAGCAGGAGTGTGTGGTGGAAGCAGCCTCCAGCTGAGCCTCATTGTGATTGTGAAAGTCAAGTGAAGGTCATTCCCTTTAAGCACAGGACCAGCCTGTGCAAGAGCCCACAGGTCAGGGGAACACTGTACAGGGAACACTCCACAGGGTTGGGCTGTGCTGTCCAAGGGTCCAATGTGGCAGACAGCAGTCTGCAGTGAAATCAGTTATGAGATAAGATTGCACTGTGGCTTCTCCATCTCTAGCTGCAGAGTGCCTGCTGGCTGCCTGTGGCAGCAGTACCATGTTGGAGCACAGTTGCAGAACAACCCATTACCACTGTGGAGTCCAGCAGTCCTTGGTCTGCAAGGCCAGATCCTGAGGCCTTTTGGGAGCTGGTGCCTGGTATTCTCCCCAGGAGCAGCAGTCAGCAGTGTTAGGCAGGGTGGCAGGGGTGAGAGTATTGGAGGGGCTGGCATGAGTGAGGGTGGAGAGAGGGAGGAACCTTCGCTAGGTACCCTGCGATAGGACATGGGTACATGAAGTTGGGGAGGCTTCCAGCCTGGGTGACTGGTGGCCTTCAGGCTCCTACTGGAGATGTCCAGGCAGAGAAGCATATGGTGCTGGAGCTTAAAGGAATGCTGCTAGGTCAAGTCTTGGGTTCACACCCCTTGCTGTGCCACTCTGTCAAACATATTGCCCACTCTGGGCCTGGTTATCTTCATTGTGTGAGGCCAGAGTGGGAGGCTCAGATGCCCTACTGTGCCCAGATCCCATGTCTCAGGAGGAAATGTGGATCTGGGTGGAGCTCTGCAGAGGGGCTGTGGCCCTGCTCCACAGCTAGTCCTTCTGTTCCACTGGTTCTTGGCCCTGTTGGGTTTTAGGTTCTCACTTCCCAATGTTAGTGGGAAGAGGAAATTTTGGTGCATTGGTGCAGCGGCTCTCAGAAAACAGCAGCTGTGAGCCACCCAGAGAGGATCCCAACCGGTCCCAGGCTGTGAAGCACATCTGTCTCGGCCACTGCAGCAGGGATCCAGGACACCAGATCCCACAGCCTAGTGGGTGAGGGAGGGCATCTGAGATGGGAGGAGGGGCTGCCTTCCCAGATCCTGTGGACCACCAGTGCACAGCACAGTTGGGGGCACCTGTGCTCACCCCCACTTCCCCACGCAGACTACAGAGCAGACATGGGCCAGAGGACCTGCTCTTAATTCCATAATGTGTAACAGTTCTATTCTGTGCTTACATATGCATACCTGCTGGCCACCTGCTCTCACCCCTAGTCCCGCCTGGCAGGCTAGGTTTACTACAGGGGAGCACACAGCTTCTCCACCACCTTTGTGTCTCTCCCTCCTGTTCTTCAGCATCTCTACATGGCTGGCTGAGAGATGGTCCCTCTGAAGCCACCACACTGGGCTGTATAATGGCTCTGCCTCTGCTGGCAAGGCAAGGCCCTGAGTGGTCACTTCTTCCCCAAGGCACCAAGACTTTACAGTCTCTGCTCCATACTGCTGACAGACCAATGCCTGAGGCAGTGGTGTGACTGTGGGTGTTGTATGGCTGTTGGCATTGAGAGGCTCAGGGTGTTGTATAGATGGACAGTTGTATGGTTGTATGGTGTTGGAGGTCTGTAGACAGAGAAGTGGTATTAGGGTGGTGTGAGTATAAGTAGTTGCATGACTGTAGGGTGCTGGGTGGCTATGGGCAGTGGGGTGGTTGGGCACTTGAGTGACTTGGAGTCGAGTGATGGGGCAATTGGGTGCTTGTATGGTTTTGTGGGTGTAGGTGGTTCTGGGGTGCTAGGTGTCAGTGAGCAGCTGAATGGCGGTGGGTGACTGTGTAAATGGCAGAACTCTTCAGCACACATCACGTCCTCTAACCTTTACAGCCACCCGTGTGGAGGCCTTGTTTTTATTATTCATGGAGGGTGAAATTGAGGCTCAATTGAAGGTAAACAGTGAGCAGCACAGGCCAGGGCCTGAGTCCAGGGTCCCTGGCTTTAGTTCCAGGCCCTCTGGGCAACATGCCACTGAGGAAAGGTCAGCTGGGAACTTGGATCCTCAGTGCTGTGGCTGGGAGTCTTTCCCGAGGGCCCTGGAGTTCCCGGCTCCTGCCCCCAGGGAGCATGTGGAGGCACTGCCTCCTGGTGAAGGGACCTTGAACACTCCAGTTTGTCTTGCATGTGCAGCTGGGATGGGCTGTGATCCTCGGGGCAGGGTCCCCCCCCCCGTCCCTGTTCACCTCCCTTGATTTCCGTTCCCTGCTGGGTCTTGGCCGAGGACCTGGGCTTTGACTCAGCCATGGGCCTCATGGGCTGTAGGGCCCTCCAAGGTGGTCTACTTCGCTCTCCTTTTGCAAAGAATAGAAACATATATGTCTGTTCCTGTGTCTCCAGAGAAACGCTCTGTGAACAGCTGTCCCAAGGCCCAGGAATTCCTCGCAGCCAAAATGCATAAACACAGGCAGCTGCTGAGAAACCAGAAGGCCGCAAGGGTGTTTCAAATGCAGAAACCTGAGCCCTCCTATGCACACCAGGGCCTGTTCTCCAGGCAGCAGAGCATGTACAGAGCAGAGGAGTTGAAGGCAGGAGAGCAGGGTCCGTGGTGAACAGCCCCTTCCTCTGCAATATCTTGTTGGTTTGAAGCAATGCCTAGTCCCATCTGACCGACTCCCATAACTCAACATGGTGCCGGGGCCATGGCAAGGAAACTCCCAGAGCCAAGATCCGGGAGTGTGGCAGCAGGCTCCCCTCTCTTAGAGGGGGTCACATGCAGCATGGAGACTCAGGGGCCTGGCGTCAGACTTCCCCTGGAGACCTTGCACTGGGCCACTGACCTGCATGGGAAGCTGGTACAGCCCATGATCACAACTGAAGTGACCCCTGCCAAATGTGTGGTCCATTCCAGTTAGAGGCAAGATTTTCCTCTAGTGGCCATCACCCTGACCCTCTCTCTCCTCTCTGTTGGGAAACAGTGATCCACACATTGGCTGTCTGTGACCTTGAGCCCCTCCCTGGTGTCCCCTTTCTCAGCAAAAAGTTACTGGCTGACATAAGCAGGAGGACACCATGCACAGGCCTGGGGGAGCACAAAGTCACAAAATGTGCTGCTCAGAGCCCTTATAGGCACGTCTGAAATGATGGGCTGAGGCTCACCAGAGACCAGAGCCCATGCAGAGTCCAGCCTGGTGCAGACAAAAATCCTCAAAATTAAATACTTCTGCAGAGACACAGAGCAGCACCTGAGAACGACCAGAGACCACCTGGGAGGCCACCCAAGCAGTGTGTCTGCTCTCTCTGGTCCTCTGGCAGGAGCTGGGGTGGAATGGGGAGACTGAGGTACAGAGGACCTGCATTTCACATCGTCCCTGATCCAAGTGTGTTCACTGTGGCAGATGCTCCTGCAAAAAATGCTGTGGTATTCAGGAGACTAAAGAATAGACCTGCCCAGCAGTGGACACAGCTGACCTCACCTAGCATAGGCTTCCTCGAGTGCTTGTGGCAGCTGGTGACCAGGTGCAGGGAGGCCTTGGGGACATGCAGGCTTCCCCTGGTGCTGAGAGGCTGGGCAGGCAAGGTGATGTGGGGCAAGCCCTCCACAGTTCCCATGTGTCCCCACAGCAGTGCAGGATCTGGAGAAGGCAAGGCGTAGGAAGTATTAATAGAATGAGAGTTTAACAATGAGCCCTCCCATGCCTCACCCTGAAGCATGTGCCTTTGCAGACTGTAAGCACAGGGCATAGAGAGGACTCTGTGGAGGCCTTGTTGTGACTGGCACTAGAAGCCAGTCCTTCAAGAGGGCCCAGCTCCCTGCTGCATGTTGGCTGTGGGAGCCATGTGCTTTGATTGACGTTCTATTGATGGTCCATTAGATATGCACCTCAGGCCCTGTATAGTGGACAGAGACCACCATCCCTTTCAGGCACCCACAAATGCTTTTTGAGGTGGATGTGATATGGAACATAATGGAGACCTGGCCAGCTTCCTTTGGCCTCAGGTTCCTCACCTGTGAAATGGTGGCACAGTGTGGCACACTGAGACACATTGACAAGCTACTCAGCTCACTCACATGGTCGTTATAGGTTTTAACCCTAGTTGCAGCTGCCTCGACCCTCTGAGTACCTGCACCCCAAGGCCCTACAACCCCCACTCGGGCACTTTATCCAGTGCTGTCAATGTCTAACCTCCAGGGGTCCTCACAAGCCCTGGGACAAGCCCCCTTTGACACTCTTATGTGCCTGCAGTATCCCTAGTAAGCTCACAGCTGAGCTAGGGATCAATGGAACTTCAACTCCAGACTCCAGGCCTGGTCTCCAAGAGAACAGCAGGAGCTAAGCATACAGGGGTGTGGACACCAGGTGGCTCCCCCACCACTCCAGCCCCTCTGCCCTCTCTGTGCAGAACATGTGTCCATAGTGTAGCTCAACCCAGGGCCTGTCAGGTCACTTCTCCATGCTGGGCCCCTGAAGCCAGCCCTCATTGATTGATCTCTTGGGAAATGGGGGTGACAGGTGATGGATCAAGAGCCTACAGGCCATTCTGGTCCAGTAGATATGAGGTGTGACTTGCTCAGAACCTCTGAGGTCATTAGTGCTTGGCCGGGACATCAGTGAGAATCTCTGCCACAGTCAGGAGGTCTGCAATAGTGTCCACCCTGGCACTGGGCATGAAGCTGGGCACAGAGCTCTCATTGTACCAGTGAGACTAGATGTGATACCACAGTCCCGATCATCCCGTCTTGGTGCTTCTATTTGGTGATAGGAAACCTGGTGTCCAGCAAGGGTAGAGAAGGAGCTAGCAGGGGTCTGAGGGATAAGATATGACTTCTCAGAGGACAGAGAAAGAACAGGAGGTTGGGGGACACATTAACTCTGTCACAAGTGTGCATGCTGTATTTGCTGAATGAAGGAGCAAATGAGGGAGAACCAAGGCTGCTCAAGATAGCAGAAATTGCCAGGAATCTTGGTTGGGCTCCTGTTTGGGGCATGGACAGGTCAAGGAGAGGGCAGAGTAGGAGGCCCTTGGCCCTGACAGGGCATCAGGGAATTGGATGCAAGGCATCTGGATTTGGGGCACAGCTCCCCACTGACTGATGCCCCTCAGGAGGACCAAGAATGGATATAACATGAATCAGAGACCAGAGCCCATGCAGAGTCCAGCCTGGTGCAGACAAAAATCCTCAAAATTAAATACTTCTGCAGAGACACAGAGCAGCACCTGAGAACAACCAGAGACCACCTGGGAGGCCACCCAAGCAGTGTGTCTGCTCTCTCTGGTCCTCTGGTAGGAGCTGGGGTGGAATGGGGAGACTGAGGTACAGAGGACCTGCATTTCACATCGTCCCTGATCCAAGTGTGTTCACTGTGGTAGATACCCCTGTAAAATACTGTGGTATTCAGGAGACTAAAGAATAGACCTGCCCAGCAGTGGACACAGCTGACCCCACCTAGCATAGGCTTCCTCCAGGAACCTCGAAGTTCTGGTGCTCACATGAAGGGGGATAGTTTTGGTGGCAGAGACTCAATATAGCCCACACCCTGTGGCCTTGCGTGCAGTTGCAGTACACAATAGTCCATCAGAGAAAATGGGAGTCCAGAGCCTGAGAGTGGACACTAGACCCATTGGCCTGCTCTCTGGGAGTGTATGAGGTCCCAGGACAGACCCTCCCAGAGGATGGCCCACTGTTTGTCACAAGAGCCCAGGCTTTGCACCTGGGCTGAGTACATGGGATTGGACTGTGACAGCGTCCTTGGGAGACAGCACTTGGGCTGAGGTCAAACACATTCCTACGCAGAGATCTGCAACCCCTGGGCTAAGGGTGTGTGGGCTGGAGGGAAATAGAAGAGAAAAATTTCAGTTGTCTAGCAACCCTGGTGGGAGAGCTTTGAGTGGGTTTAGGAAGGAGCAGGTGCCCTTGAGTACCTCTTAGGGTGACCAGGTGAATTTGGAATGGTCTCAGGTGAGTGGGAAACCTGTGAGGGCTCTTAGGGTGAATAGGAGACCTTTGGGGAGACCTTCTTGGGGTGCACAGTATAACTTTGAGGGGCCTTCAGGTGTGCAGGTTCTCTTGGTGGGTCTTGAGATAAACAGGAGACCTGTGCATGGTCATAGGGTGAGTGGAGACCTGAAAGTAGTCTTGGGTGAGCAGAATTCATGTGAGGGGTCTTTGGGCATGCAGGTTACCTTTGGGTGGGCATTGGGGTGAGCAGGAGGCCTTTTGGGGTCTTGCAGGCTGAGCAGCAATTCTCCTAGGAGTGGTCATGGTGGAAACCTTCTAGGCACATCCCCCACAGAGTAAGGCTTAGGTAAATAAAAGGGTTTTGAGGACCGGGGAGCCAGTGGGGAAGAATTTCCAAGGATTTGCTGTCCTGCTGATAAATAATTCATGTTTTGACTGCACTGAGCCTTCACCAGGCCCCAAAAGCAAACAGATTGCCCAATTGCTAGTTGTGGGTGTGGAGCCAGCAGTGGCCTGGGCCTGACCAGAAGTGGACAAGTACCCTTTTGTGTCCACATTCAGCTTGGGCCCATCTCCAGGCCCATTCCCCACCCAGTGGTGACTGTGGCAGGGCCTCCTGGCCTTCTGAAGCTTCAGCATCCACCCTGGCAGGGAAGCCAGGCCAGGACCCATAGTCAGATCCCAACCCACTCAGTGGGTAGCTGCTGGACCCCCCTCATGCCATCTGGGCTGCTTGGGATCACACTCAAGGCAGTGAACTCCAGTTCACAGGGGGGCTTTCTTGCCCTGGCTGAAAGGTGTCCCTTGTCAGTCTTGGGTGACAGGTTTTTCCATTTTCTGTTACATCCCCGGCTCCCACCTGGCATGTCAGGATTCCATAGTAAGTAGGATGCATCTGGTCCCACCTAGAGTGGAGCTTAAATATCAGTGGGAGATAGTCAATAAAGATGTAAACAAATGGGAAAGGTTCTGAAAGGAGCAGATTCCATGGGGAGAATTCAAGCTGAGGAGCATGGTAGAGATGGGCTAGAGCCAAGCAGGCTCATTCCATGGAGTCCATGGGTTCCAAGCAGGCTCATTGCATGGAGTCCGTGGCTTCCTCCTGCAGTTTTTGCAGAGCACCCACTCTGGGCAGGCCACTCGGCTGTGATCTAGAAGGTGGTATATGTGCTGAGGCCTGCAAGACAGGGATGGTAGCTAGCACAGATCCAAAGCACAGCATCCCAACTGCAGGGTTAGAGGCCAGAGGGCGGCAGGATTCACCCTTCTGCTATATATAAGAGGTCCTGGCTTTGAGCAGGAGACACATGACCTGCCATGCTAGAGGCTCTGCCTGGAGCAGAAGACATCTTCTGATGCTCACAATGCCTATGAGTGGTCTTTTGTTTTCTCAGATGCTCCTTGGGCACCCACTGCCAGGGGAGCAATGGCAGGAAGCTGTACTGGCCTGAAAGATGGTGCAGGAGTGTGAAGGCATTGGTGGCAAAGCCCCATGAGACACAGGACCCAAAGTCACCTCCTTAGCGGGGCTGGACATGGGCAGTTCTTTGGATCTGGGCTTTAATGGATGCAGAGGGGATGCTGAGGGAGGCACTGGGGAGGAGCCATGTGTATAGGACATGGGATCACCAGAGTATCAGCATCAGGGACAGTCAGGTGGCTCAAACCCAAGATAAGGGTAATCCTGGAGCCTGAGGAGGCCAACAGGTGCTGTCTCTGCAAAGAATCTGTACCCTTCTGAGCCTTCCTGGCCTTTGGTTCCTAGTTATCCTGTGTCTGCCCTCAGCCCCTTGACCTTGGATGCCATCAGAGGATGGCTGTCAACCCCATGAGGCATTGTCATCGAGAACAAGTGGATATTAATGAATTCTATGAGATGTGCACATGATCCTGGGGGCGGTGGGGCAGGGGTTCACTGAGCAGGAGTACCACATGGGCCTTGGGAGGAGGTTCTCCCCTCACCAACCCTGCTTTGTTCTGCAGGGGTCCTACAGGTCTGTCTTCTGCTGTCTAAGTGCCCATGTCCACCTATATAGGATAGTCACTTCCTCTGCCTCTCAGCCACTGAGACCCCTGAGCCCACAGAACTTGCTAGCTAGGAACCACCCAGCCCAGGATGGTAGGGGGCTTAGGAACAATGACAACTAATGCATGACTCCCAAGCCCTGAGCTGGCTGCAAGGGTCTCTGAGCTAACAGTCATGTGACCCTGTGAAGGAGCATCATTGTCCATTCACAGACAAGAGCCCAGCATGCTGGGGACCACCATCCCACAGTCGTCCTACTGCAGAACTGTGTCTGTGACCAAGTGTGACCCCAGTGTCGAGGCCCCGACATGACAAAGTAACTGGGGATTGTTCTTTTCTCCCAGGTCCTATTTGCACAGGTCATCACAGTGTCGCTCAGCCCAAATCTGCTGGCATGGGTCCTCTGGCAGCAGGGGTCACTCTGGCTCACCCTACACCTCTGGTCTTAGTTGTAACCAGAATGGCATTGAGGCTGGTCATGGTAGTTAGCCATCTACTTGCTCTTATGTGGCAATTGGGGATTTCTTTGCTTAATAAGATAAAGGGTAGCAGTTGTGGAAACCTGACAGAGAGGTGAACCAGTGGTTAAAACTGAGCAAAACCCCCAGAGAGCACAGTCTTGAGTTGTGCCCACCATGCCCAACCTCAAATGGGGAGGCCACAGCCTGAGTTTATGGCCTCTGCTCAGAGCTGCTGGCCAAGCCTGGGCAGCCAGCCCCCAACCTCTCTGACCACCTTTCTGGCCAGATCTCGACCCAACTGCCTGACCACATGGGAGCATGTTCCTCTGGGGCTCCTGGAAATTACGAAAATTAAAGCAAGCAAGTTATTTTCTCCAAAAACATTCTCCCCACCGCGATATCAAGAGCGTCTGTTTTTCTTTGGTCGCTACATCACTGGGTTCATGCTGGTGTGTGGGCCTTGGTTCTAGTCATCACAGAAGGGAGGAAAGATGAAAAGAGGGGAGAGAAAAATATGCTCTTCATTTTCCTCGTACCAGGGAGCAAAATGAAAGTCAGGGAATTTTGCTCAAACGCGGTTTGATCAGATCTGGTTGTTTTTGAAGCCCCAAAAGGAAATTCTGCAGACTTGAGATCTTCCACAAGCCCAGAAAATGGGCTGAAATGCAAGCTCGTCGTTCTGAATGCAGTTTATTTTCTCTATTGATACTTTCTAAAGAGAACTCTTGGAGGGAAAGCAAGATGTTGGCAGTAACATCCATGCTAAATATTTAATCCCTCCCTCCGTTGTTCGTGTCATCTCGTCATTTTATTACCTTTAAATAAAATGATGAACCACAGAGGTGAAACCCAGAAGAGAGTACACCTGTTTTCAGGCAGATGGAGGGCAGGCCTCTCCCACTCTGGCCACGCCCTCTCCCATCTGGCCACACCTCCCATTCTGGCCACACTCTCTTGACCATGGTTGTGAATCCTGAATGAGTGACAGGTAGGTTTTGAAAACTAGAGGAACTGGATGTGTAGCTCAGTGGTAGAGTGCTTGCCTAGCTTGGCGAGGCCCTAGATTCCATCCCCAGCACTACAAAAACAAACAACAACAAAAATAACCCACAGTAGAGCTTACACTTTCTAGCAAATTCTTCCCCCTTTGCTTTTGAAATTAAGACTTCACCATCACAATTATCTTTTAGTGGAATGAGTTCAGACTTTCCTTGAATCTTTTCTTATTGATTTTCATTAAATTGACCATAAGAGGAAGAGTCTTTTAGTTAATTTTCACCCAAAGAAACTAGTCATTTTTCAATTTCGGCATCCCACTTTGAAGAGCTGTCATTCCAGTTTCTGCAGACATGGTGCAGGGGACTCGGGTAGGGGGTCAATCTGGCCAGAGCACAGGGTCCTAGTGGCCATCTGAAATCCTGCATGTCCCTGCTTGGTTCTGAAGCTCTGGCCATCCAAGAAGACTGCTTGAGTCTGTGGGAAAGCCAACACGGTCTATTGCACAGGTCTCACTGGGTCATCTAACCCCCTGTGGGCCTCAAAATCCCCCATCAGATGGAGGGATTTTGTCAAAATGAAGTAGATCAGAAAGAGACCCTGCCCTGTGCGATCTTGGCATGGTGCTTCCTGCCCTCCCCAATCCTCAGGCTCCTTGGAAATCTCCATGTGCTCAGAGGCCTTTGACCTCTTTCTTGGGTGCTGTGAGAGCTCTGGTCCCTCTGCCCAGACACACCCAGAGTCCAGGCAGCTGCAGAGACTGGGCCCAGGGACCAGAGTCCTGGCTCAGTGCAGGGCCAATGAGCCAGGCCTGCATCCCCACCCCTCCCTTAAGAGACCCCAACACTCCACAGAGAACCTGGGGGTCATGGGCACCAGGAGGCCACAGTCTCCACAGCCAAGAACAAATGCATCACAAAGACAGGCGGCAGATATGGACGACCCCCTGCTGGAGCCACCTTCTTTGCAGTGTAGCCTCCGCTCCTGACTGCACCCCTCCTGCATCCACTAAGGTTGGCCCTGCTGAGCAGGGTCCTTTCTTTGTTTCTGCCTTCAGCACATATGCCCCTGCCCCTCTCACCACTGAGGGCCCCATAGCTGAGACACCACCTCCCTGAACTTGGCCCTGGAAGCTTTTCTGGATGCCACCTGCCAGCAGCATTAGTTGCAGAAGGGCACTGAAGCCAGGTGAGCAGCAACCCCAGGACTCCCAGACAGCAGCGCCCGCCCCCTCAAGTCTGCTGGCACGGTCGATGGCCAACTGTTCCTGCCAAAGGGCCCCTTCACCTCAGGACTAGAAGGTCTCGGTCATAACCCTGTTTGCCGTAGAACACGTGAAAGGCACATTTTCCAGGGCAGAGGCGTTTAGAGAGTGCATTCTGCCTGCATGTTGTGCCGTGTCCCTTCACTCTGAGGAATTCCTTTTCTGGGGACTTGACAGTGATAGATTCCAGCTGGTGCATAAACAATCCTGACACGTCGCTGCCCTCCCCATCCCTCCTGGTCTGCCATCCTCGTTCTCAAGTTCCCTCCAACTTGCCCCCCAAAGGTGGAAAGAGCAGGTGCGACCCCGTCCAGACTCCTGTCCACAGCCACAGTGGCTCGAGAGCCACCCCCAGCTCAGATGGCACTGACCACTGACTGAGGACTGCACCCAACAGAGACCAGGGGGTGAGCAAGGTGCCTGAGGGGAAAATGAGACAGATGAGCAATGCCCCCCGCCCATGGTCTAGAACAGGCGAAGCCAAATTTAGCACAAAGTATCTGGTGCACTTGACTAAACGTCATGCTGAGCTACTGCCAAGGAGAAGCCCCCTCACCTTCCAGAACATTCACCCGCTGAAAACCTGGTATTAAACAGCTTAATATATCCCATTACTGCAAGGAGGCTGTTTTCTGCTGTGAGTGATGAGAAGATTACCCGGGACGGAGAGGCTAATTGCTGCCTCCATGCCTTCGTTTGGTGAGTCAGGGATCTGCTGTGTTTACAGGAGAAAGGAAGCATCTGTTTTCTTTGGACTTTGGCCTCCCTGAGATTGGGCTCGGGGTAGGGTGCCCCAAGATGTCCAGCTGTATCCCAGAACCCTTGTCTGTCACCTCATCTTTGGAGACAGGCTGAAGTCTAAGGTTTTGTAGTGAGAATTTCTGGATCATATAGGGCCCTAAATGAAACCATGTGTCCTTGCAAGGAGGGACTGAAGCCCCCCATGACCAAATTGGAGCTGAGCCACTTTGCCCATCTGTCCTGCCATAGTTGCCAACAAATCTGTATTAGTTTCCTGTTGCTGCTGTAACAAATACCACAAGTTTGGCAATCCGAACAGTACAGATCCCTTCTCACAATGGGGAGTCAGAGCCTAACTGAATCAGCAGGCTGTGATCCCTGGGAGGCTCCCGAGAATCTGTCTCCACCTCTCCCTGCTGCCCTGGCTCATGGCTCCTTTCTCAGTTCCAAAGCTAGCAGGACAGCATCTTTTGTAGTCAAATCTCCCTCAAGTCCTCTTGGGAGGTCCCTGGTGCTTTGCATCAAGCCCTCCTGGATGACCAAGAAGATCCCCACACCCCAGGATCCTTCATAACTTATCAGTAGAGTCCCTCCTGTCATTGTAAGGTACCATGGCACATTCTTGGGGATTCAGACATGGGCATCTTCGGGGAACAGAAGTCATTCTCACTTTAATATGAATGAGCATAATCAATACTTATTGTGTTTTCATCAGTGCTAAGGAAAATTCCTCTAAAGGAAGGTATGTGGTGTTCACTTCTGGGGGAGGAAGGTTTGTGGATGATCCCAGGCTGTGTGAGGCCTCTGAGAAGGCAAAGCCCTTCTGGGAAGCATCAACTGATATTCATGGGTGTCCACAGCTTAGCATTCCCCATGATGCCAACCTTCCTAGTGGCCTCGGGGGTCCTGCGTGGCCTCCAAGTAGCAGAGATGCCCAGACATTCTTAGGTGTTCAGAGAGAGGTATGTTAGCACCTTGCTGGGGTCCTGGTCCTTTGGGATCTCTCCTTTTCCTCCTTTCATAACCCCTGAGCTGTGGTAGCCACAGGACCATCCTTCACTGGGGCGTCCACCTTGGGGCACCCTCAGCCCACTGGTGGTTTTGACATTAGCCTTGGAACCAACTTCTTTTCCTGCCTGCTCAGTACCAAGGTCAGGTGCAGCCAGGCTTGGTCAGCTTGTGGCTTGTGACCTCAGGGGCAATGCTGAGGGATCTCAGGGGTTGGCAGCTCCAGGGAGAGTGGCCTGGAGGGGGGGGCAACTTGGAGCAGTCATGAAGGGACCCAGAAGTACCCATCCTTGGGCCTCCTAGGGTCTTGACCTCAGTGTAGGTATCTCAAGTCTGCTTTGGGGACTCTGCTCAGATATCTCAGGGAGGGGCTGCCACAATGCTCTGCAGCCCCAAGCCCCATCCTAGGCACCTGGCAGGTGCCCAGCTGGTGGCTCCCTTGTGCATAATTGAGTCAGTGTCTTATGAAGAACTGAAGACAGGTGCTGGGGCTCCTGCCAGGGCCTAACTGCTCTGAGTCAGGCGAGGACCTGGATGGACACTCAGCCTCTGCCCACTGCCAGCTCCAGAGCTCTCACCAGTCCTCTAAGATGTGGGAGCCCCACACCCCCTCAGCCCTGCCCAGGGCCCATGGAAATCCCAAGGACCATCAAGGGAGGATCAGCCACATGGGAACAACCACAAGGCACTTGCTTCACCTAGGAGGCCCCACGTGTCGGAAGCAAGAAGTGTCGAGACAGGCTAGGAGGCTACCTGTATGTCAACCATCTGCCTTTAGCCCATCATGTCCCTTGCCCAACCAGCACAGCTGGCTCCTTCTCAAACCCAGAGTGTTGATCCCTTGGCCGTTACCTACAGTGAACACCTGTGAGGTTTATGGGGAAGACATAAAGGTTCAAGGATCTGCGTGTGGATTTCAGGATGTAAGTCCCTCCCCCAGTGGGCCATAGGGGTCCCCTTAGTTTACCCACTGCAAAGTTGATGGGTTGATTGATTTCAGCTGACTCCCTCCTTTGAACCTATTTTCTTGCAGCACCCCACCCCCCGCCCTGCAGAAAACACCAGAGCCCTCCTTGACCCAGTGAGGCCATGGGTGAGGCTCTGCCCTGAGCAATGCCTCCTCTCCACCCTGTGGAGCTGCAGCAGCTGCATCTGGAGGCATGAGGTTGTGCTGCTGGAGCTGGCGGGCAGTGGGCCAGTGACTTTGGACCCTGGGCTCCCAGTGCACCCAGACCAGAGTCTCCTATTCTCCTATTCCCCCAGTGCTTTGTCCCCATCCATGATAAGGGCAGTTTTGTGTTCTTGGTGCTCAGCCAGCCTTATCAGATAATGTCTTGCTTTTACCCTGGAAGAAGAGGCCACACCCTTCACCTGCCCTCCACACCTGAGTGCTCCATCCTTGGAGACCGGGCAAGGGGAGGTTGCCAGGTGACTTGGTTCACCGGCTTGTTCCGACCTGGCACAGCAGGTTCAGTACTTTTCCAAAGCCTGCCCTGATGCTGAGCCAGCAGTGCCACTTGGGTCCCTGGTCAGGAGGGAGGCCAAGAACCTCCAGGCACATTGAGAGGGCATCAGGGGCACCAGCCTGCCTAGGTTCCATAAGATGCCTTGACACCCACTCAGCCTCCTCACAGCCTCTACAGGACTCTCTTTGCCCTCAGTTGTGAGGGCGACAACCCAGTCTTGCCATCGGCAACCACAGAAATGTCCCCATACATCCCCTGATCGTCAGCATGGCCTCAGAGTCCTTCCATAGCAGCCGATATAGCTCTGAGACCTCTATCCTTTTGGCCATTGCTGGTGACCGGGACCCAACAGCAGTTAGGCGGTGGCTACCTGGAGCTTGTCCTTTCACTACGGCGTGGCATCAAGGGCAAGTGGACCCTGCTGTTCAGTTCTCCTTTCCCCCTCCTCTCTGGTGCCCCCACCTCTTTGGCCCTCTCTTCCCTCCCTTGTTTTGGTGCAGACCCCAAGGGCCCTTAGCACCGCACAGAGATCCAGCTTCCCTTCGAGGCCTCAGCATGCCTTTCCTTAGCTGTGTTCTGCTGGGTAGCAGAGCCCTCTCCTTCAGGTGCCACCTTGGCGAGCCTCTGCCTAGAGGCCTTATCAGGGCCAACTAATCTGGGCACCACCCCGAGGAGCTGACAGCCTGTGAGAGAACTGAAATAGGAACAGCCAGGGGTCATAAGCCCTGACCCTGGGCACCTGGCAGGTGTGGGATGGTCTCCTGGGGAGCTGTCTGGAGCTGACCTCAAAATGTGAATGTCACCCACTTGGGCCCAGCAATTCTGAGCATGAACAGAACAGAGGAGGGTTCCACCTGACCTTGGCAGGAGGCCCTGTGTCTGCAGTTCCTCCCCTGTGTGCCCAGGGGAGCAGGCTGCAGTGCATGCAAAGACCACACGTGAGTGATGTTCAAACTGCCAAGAACGGGTGGCAGCCCAGGGCACAACCTCCCTCAGTTGACATGACAGTATTCATGTCAGCCTTGAAACTGGCATGCTAGTGAGCATGGGACTGTCCCCCTGGGAAGTGGATCTCCTTGCCTGTGGCCAGCATAGGTTTGAAGGTGTGTGGAGCAGCTGTACCTAGCCTGCCAGGGCAGGACTGACAATTGTCACTTGAGTCAGGGAAGGGAGTGGCAGATCCTGCATCTTGACCAGTGTTGATTCCTGGTGGGTACACATGTCGGGCCCATCACAAGACTTGCCTTGAACATAGAAGGCTCCCAGGCTCTCTCTGACCAGAAGGCCAACCACTCCTGCCCCCAGCCTTACAGGGTGTTGATGTCCAGGCAGGTCTGCTGTGGAAGGGGTATGCAGGGGTGGGAGCAACGACGTGGAGGACTGAGATTTGCCTGGCTGCCACCAGGCCCAGGGAAGTGCCAAGTCGTCACCCAGTGCCATAAGGCTGAGCTTCTAGGACAGTCAGGAAGGAGTAATGGCTGAAGCCCAGTAGGTGCTTGGCTGCCCTGAACGGAAGCTGCTCCTTACCACCCTCTCTGTCATGACTCCTGGAGGGGGGTCACATAGCCAGATATCCAGAGCCAGGTGGCCTGAGGAGCCTGGTGGTCAGAACTGACACCACCTCCAGGATTCCAATCTGAGGGTCCACATACGGCCAGCATGAGAGTTTTCTTATCTCCCCAGGTGACTCCCAGGTTCACTGGGGCTGAGTGGGTATCGAGGCATGAGAGACATGCAGTATATCTACCTGGGCCCAGGACAGGCATTTAGTTTCAAC
The DNA here is from genome assembly GCF_902686455.1 of Sciurus vulgaris. Lineage (NCBI taxonomy): Eukaryota > Metazoa > Chordata > Mammalia > Rodentia > Sciuridae > Sciurus > Sciurus vulgaris. The sequence continues at coordinate 24,897,169 of NC_136479.1, forward strand.
AGCTCAGTCAACTGTGGTGTTTTCTGGAAGTTGTCCCTAAGGCCTGAATGACCATGAGGGAGGGTCTGAGGAAAGCTGGGGAAAGAGGAGGACTGGGCTGGGAAGGCTCAGACACACCCCAGTGTGACCCCAGGGACCAGGCCAAGGTGGACCTGCCAGACATCCTGCCTGGAGGCCCTGCTTTGCTGCCTGGAGTAGGGTCATTGAAAGAACCTGGGAGAGGTCAGGTGGACAACCACCCAGAAAGGCCAGCCACTGGCTTTTCCCAGTCAGGCTCTGCTGTGAGTGCCAGGTTCCAGTTCAAGAGACTCTTCTGTGGCAAGCAGTGGCCCCTTGGTCCCATGGTGGCTGCCCCAAATCCTTCACATTTTTTAAAAGAAGTAGGACAGCTGCCCATGGGGGTACAACGCACCCCACCTCAGGTCAGAATTCACAGCTACAGCTCTTTTGGAGCATGCGGGGGGGGCGGGGGGGTGGTGGGGGGGGAAGGCCACATGGCTTGCTTTCCTGGGGTTTTGGCCATTACCAGTGGGGATGCCATGACCAAAGACCAACTCTCCTCCACAGAGGTGAGATGGAAGGGAATATGCATCTCTGATGGAGGAACATGGCCATAGTATGGGAGGCAGATATGGCCATGCTGTCTTTGAAACACCCTGGAGCTGGGACTCCTCACCACAGGACCAGGATCAGACAGATTTGAACATGCCCAGGTCTGCCACTAAGCTGGGGTGAACCATCCATTGGTGAGGTGTGAGGCTTTGGCTCCCCAGGGGTCTCTGCAAGGGTTGTAGCACCCCACCTGAGCAAGGCCTTATACATGAGCCCATCCCCTGCCCAGCCTGGTGTGTTGGGATCATGGTATACACTGGGCTGTACTTTCCATCCTGTGTGGCCTGGAGGCTGTGTCCCCAGAGGTTGTGAGGGTTCCTAGAGTGCCAGGAAATGGGGGTCAGGATTCCTGGAGAGTATCAGGATGCCTACAGGGCAGGACCTTCAGTAGGATGTCCACAGTGATGGCTCTAGCTTTGGAAGACATGAAATCATGGAAGGTCACTGCAGCGAGCTTCCTGCACGCCCCCTTATTCCCACCAGACTCATCTGGGGTGGGTCACGTTATAATCATTTATAACACACATACCCCCAGGGCACTTGGCTCTAGGACCCAGTTTGAGAAATGCTGGTTCACAGGAGTGTCCTCCTCCCCAGAGCTGTGGTCAGGGTGTTGCAAGCAGTGGTCAGCCAGGTGGCAGGTTGTAGGGAGCAGTTTGGAGGGGTCAGGAGGGGGCCAGGGTGTGGGAGCAATGTGGCAGAATCTCAGCCAAAGAGAAGGGGGCAGCCTGTGCCCTTCACTGCCCTCTGTGCCATATCACAGTGGGGTCTTGAAAAGTGCCTTGGGGTGTCATCCAGTGGACTGTCAGGAATGAAAGGCAGCCCTGGGGAGGGGGCACCGCGTTGTTGGGGCTAAGGGGGGAGCTGCCAGGTCACTGCGATGGAAAGCCAGCAGTTTGGCCTTGGGGATCAGCTGTGGCAATATCCCCTCCTCCCTTCCCCTCTCTTGGGCCACTAGCGGACCCCTTAAGGTCTCTTTCTTCTTTGTTCTATCAGCTGCTATCGTGTACAAGGAAACTGAGGGCCCCGACCACCAGTACGCACCCCCTTGACCAGTTCAGGGTAACCAGCCAGCAAGACTGAGGAGCTGCCAGATGGATTTGGGGGGCACTTGAGAGGTGTGCTGGAGCAGCAGGCCCAGGAGCACCTTGGAGATTCTTGGGGGAAGGGAGCATGGACAGACAGCACCCCTCACCACTTTTCTGAACTTCTGGGCCATTCAGGGAAGGGTTCCTGGAAGCCAAAGAGTCCACAGGTGGTATATGGGCCTATGCCAGCTGCCTACTTCTGGGATCATTGAGGAGGTGGGTGACAGGGAACCAGGAACTGTTCCAGGACATCAGAGAGGCATCAGGGAAGTGCCCAGCCCCTTCCTGGAGCTGCAAGACTGGAAGCCAACTGGATTTCAGGTGTCATGTGATGTGCTCATGAGGGCCACAAGGGTCAGGGAGAAGGACTGGCTGAAGGATTTCTCACTGTTGGGCTCCACACAACATTACCTCTGCTCAGACTTCAGTCTGTCCCACACATACTGTGGCCATGAGTGGGGGTGACAGAGACAGAGGAAAAGAGGCGCCAAGGCTCGCAGGAAGACAGAGGCCACCCTGCACCTCCTGTCAGCTCCCCATCATCCTCCAGCTCATTGCCCGTCCCTAAGCAAGCCTGGCTGGGCACAGCATCTGCAGGGCAGACACTTCTGCCTCCAGGCTCTTCCCTGCGTTCCACACAATGCTGCCCAGTGTAGCATGTGCCAAGCGCTCTTTGGACCAAGAGCAGCGTTCTGTCCCAGGCTGCCGGAAAAGGTCCCGTAGAAGGGCTGAGACAGACTGAGGAGGGAAGTCCAAGAGCAGCAGTGCCGTAAAAGCTGGGGGCCTGCCGGGCCCCAGCTTGTCCTCGGTGGAGGAGCAATCAGAGCAGGTGGAGCAGGAAGAGGGCAGGCAGGGGGCTGAATTGGTATTTGCACCTGATGGAACAGCCCCAGGCAGGATGGGAGAGTGGGTGTGAGGTGGCCCCTGCATCCTGTGGCTTTTCAAGGTTCATTCGTTGGAAGCCACTTGCTTACCGCTGCCCTCAGGGCTGCTCTCTGCTGTATCAGGACGGGCCAGGGTGTCCCCCTGCCTCGGGGCCCTGAGCCCTTGTCCTGCTGGCCCCAGAGCCAGGGTGAGGTTGCTCCTGAATTCTCTGCCACTGCTGCAGCCTGCAAGTGCAGCTAGACAGGAGCTGCAGGTAGGCTGGTGTTCTGACGGCCAGCTGCGCTGACTCAAGTAGGCAAGTCAGACATGCGGCCCGGGAGCTCTGAGGCTCTTTTTGCAGAGGGAAAATCACAACTATCTCTTCACGGCCACGACTGCTCTTTTTCCAGCCCCCTCTGTGCAGATGTGCCCAGAAAATCAGGCGAATGGGTCCTCATCCCTCTCTCCTGAGATCCTTTCAACAGCACTGTCCTGTAGGGTGTGCGTGTGTACAAGTGTTAGTGTGTTGCCTGTGCCTGCTTGTCATTGTGTGCCTGCCTCATAGTGTGTGGTCAGACACTTTGTCTCACAGTTTCCTGGCCCATCCCTCAGGTCCCCTCTGCAGACAAAGCCTCACCTGGTCAGTCCCAACTAGGCTCCAGTTGCCCATGACAGCTCCCCCAAGGCCTTGCTGCACTTTGACCACTAAGGGCTGACTTCAACGGTGGCAGGCCTGGGGAACTCCAAGTAGACATCCAGCCTGCCCCTGCCAGTGTGGACCACACCTTGGCCCCAGGGGTTCTGGAGTGTACTTCATCTCAACCACCCAGATTGCTTTCATTCTCCCTCCAGGCCTGGGCCACATCTGCTGGTCAGTGGCAGAGTGAAGATGCAACTGGACACTGCATGTCTGTACCTCTTATGCCTCTATGCAGGCCCTGTGCATGGATGGGGCTCCTCATGTTCCCCAAAGCTACATACCATGGCTGACAGGGTTGTGTACCTGGGAATTGTGGAGAGAGGTCTGGAAAGGACTGAGATTCCAGGGGACTTCCTGGAGGTGGTGGTCCAGGGGACAGCCTGAGAGCACAGAGGCAGGAAGGTAGAGAGCGAGGGGCAGCCAGACATTCCAGAGGTGCCAGGGAGGCCTCAGGCAATCCACAGAGCTTTGCTGCCCAGCATGCAGCCATGACCATTTAGATTTGAATTAATTTAAAAAAACAGATTTAAAAGCTGGTCCTCAGTGGCTCCAGCACCATTTCGAGCTCCTTGTAGCCACTTGTAGCCCATGGCTGCTGTGTTGGACGGTTGAAGAACCTGAATGACCACCTGCCCTCACAGAGGGAAGGTCTACAGCCAGCCACTGAGGCCCCACAGTGCTGCCTCCATGTAGGGCTGTGCCCCGGGGGCTGAGGCCCAGCTCTGCCCACCAGCACGTGATGTGGTCAGGGTCAAATATACCAACAAAAATAATTCTGGCCTTCCATAACAGACTAATACCAACATGCCAGGGACTAGGTTAGGATCAGGGCTAGCGCGCACTGTGTATGGACCGTTCACACAGGAAGCTCCCCGAAAACTCACAGGGCGGAAATCCCACTTCAGTCCTTAGTTTCCAGTTAAAAGTGACTTCAGGGCTGGGATCGTAGCTCAGTGGTAGAGTGCTTGCCTAGCATGCTTGATGCATGGGTTCCATCCTAAGTGCCACATATAAATAAAATAAAGGTCCATTGACAACTAAAAAAATATCTTAAAAGAAAATGACCACATCTAGGCGACACCTGTGTTTTGGAAAACAGGCTTTGCTGGGAGCCAGGGTTCCAAGTTGAACACAGGGTGACTGATGTTCAGCCTCAAGAGCTCCCAGCTCCAGAAACAGCCACCCACCGGCCACGGGTTGGAACCAGAGAACGATGAACCTGCTGTGACCAGCAATGCTTTTCAAAAAAAAAAAAACAAAACTGAAATTTTAAATACATTTCAAAGCCAGGAGATTCCACAAGTCTGGACTCAACCTCAGGAGCCTCACCCAGCAGAGGCCTCATGCTGTTGCCACGAGTGCCCCAGGCCCTGTGTGCCACCTTCTCCACTCTCTTGCCTGAGAAAACACACACTGATGACCAGGACCCCAGCCCCAGCTGGCTAGGGGACATACACTTTGTCCGTGGTATGCTGTCTGCATTACGTTGTACAAAGGCCAGGTGCAAGGCCAGGTACATTCCCAGCCAGAGTCCTGTCCGGCCAGTGCCCATGGATCATGTGGAATGGTTAGTTCCTGGTGCACCACCTTCCGCACTGGTTCCTGGAAAGGCTGATGAGGAAATCCATTACTGGGGCAAGAAATGTTCAAGGAACCACCAAGAACAGCTTATTGTTTCTTCCCAAGAAGAGGTGGGGAGGGACCCAGCTGAAGTATGGCCATCACCTACAGCCTACACTGGATCCCCCCACTGGAATCCACAGCTCACCACGATGGGTCTCCACTTAGCTGTATGCGACAGTAACCTCAGCCAGCATTGGGGTTGACAGCTCAGAGAGGCCCGGCTGATCTCACCTGCATATCTGGAAGGAGGGACCCAGACCAGGGAAACTGGGGGATGGACTCATGATGGGGCAGAGTGTAAGTCTCCACGCTGGGAGCATCCAAGCCTAGGCTGATGGTACCCACTTGTGAAGGAGGTTGGCCTGGAGCAGGTTGAGACCCAGGCCATGTGTCCCAGCACTTGGAAAGGTGGCCAACAAAGATCCTAAGGAGCCATCCTTACTGGTGGAGTTCCCCAGCTGGACTTGCCTGAGAGGTGTTTCCTGGACTATTGGTGGAGGCTGGAAAACAGTGGACCCAGATTCCATGCCAAAAACATTGCTGCTCTCAGATGTGATTTTGAGCAACAATAGGTTAACAGTTCCAAATTCTTAAGGTCAAACACTGTGTTGCATCAGACATTTGAAAGAGCGCTGTAACTTGTCCCTGCCTCCCTGGGAGTTTGTTGAACAGCCCAGAACCTGAGACATAAGGGATATTCAAAGTCTTCAGAGCAATGGTGGCCTTCAAAGCAGGCCTGCCTGTGGCGACCTGAGCAGAGGGAGCTTCAGTGCAGCTTACAGATGGAAACTTTCAACAGGCAAGAGATCCTGCCACAGCAGGAAGCACAGAAACCTCACCCGCAGCAGGCTGAGTGCAGCTTGCACTGGGAGCAGCTCCAGAGAGGAGCCTGGAGGGCGGCATGGCCAGTACCCTGGAGAGGGGACACAGTCCTCCTGGTTAGAATCTGCTGACCTCCCAGGGAGCCGACTGGTGGCTTCCCTGCTTGTCCCCCTGAGCAGCCCTGAGTGTCCTGAGCCTGAACCACCCTCACCCTCTCTGCACTCCAGTCAGGCCCCTGGGTCTCTGGCAGGAAGGGTCCAGGTAGTGCTGGGTCAGGAAGCCCAGGTTGCAACTCCCCAACCCTGGGCTCCCACCAAACCCCAAAACTGCCGTGTGTGGGGAGGACAAGCGTGGGGACTGGAATCCCAGGCGATGATGATGCCCCTTGCTGTGCACACCAAGGGGGACCCACCCATGACCTGGGCCGGGGCCGTGGTGGCACACACACTGAACAAGCACCAGCCCTGCTGAGTCGCCAGGTGCACAAACAGATCGATCAGACCCTCCAGAGGAGCTCTGGACTGTCTGAGCTGTCACTGCAGGTTACTGAGTAAGTCCCTGCCGCTGTGTGGCCTCGTCATCTCTATCTGTAGAGTGGGAGAGTTGTGATCCTGAGTTTCCTCCATCGTAGAGCATCGAGGACCCGAAGGAGCCAGGTCCCTCAAGGGAGCTACCCTCTGGCTCTTCCCTTGGCAGGCCACCCACCTGCCCATAACTTGGGAACGTTGCAGACCTGGTTGCCTACCAGTGCCAGACAGGCCTCCAACAGGACAGTCGGTCACTTGGTACTGAGAAGCCAGGCTCAAAATCAGAGTGTATGGGCACTGGGCGACATCTCATATCCTATCTGGCTGTTCCCTGAACTTAAGGGGAGAGGCCCAACACAGCCTGTCCCTTGTCCAAGGCCACCCAAGCAGCACTAAAGTCCGGAAACCCAACCCCCAACATGCCAAGGGGAAGCCAGGACTCCAGGGAGGAGCTGCTGGCAGCACTGCAGGTGAGGGGCCAGCACCGTGCCAGAGCAGCTGGTGGCCCAGCTCTGGCTTTGTGTCGGGAAGTCACAGGTGGCGCATTACTGCTCTGAAGAGAGGGTTTCTGTCTGCTCACCAGCCAGAAGGACAAGAGGGATGCTGTGGCTCATCCTTGCTGGCACTGGGGAAGGTTCCATAAAGGATTTGCCTTGGGACTGAGGCTGGCAAATGGCTGCATTTGAGATTTAAACCAAAACTTCTCAGGACTGCAGGATGGGATGACATACTAGGCAGAAAGCAAGATCCACAGTCTGTGTAGGGCTAAAGACCATGGTCAGACATGCTGGCTGCAGGCCTGGTCAGAACCTTTATAAGGGGACCCAGACCCAGGGGCCCCATTTCTCAAACTTCAACTTCTCTGATTGAGCACCCCTGAGTTCCGGGAAGTCCAGGCTGGATATTCCTTGAGACACACGTGTGGAAATGCTGACTTAACCCTGGAGGTGGAAGGGAGACTTTTCCAAGAGGAGAAGTGTCAGCAAGAATGGAGGACCAAAGACAAGAACAGGAAATGGTGGGGAATTACAGCTCAGCTTGGGAGCTGGACAGGGCAGTGAGGAAACTGAGGCCCAGGCCCCAGTGCCATGTGTCCCTGTGGGACAGAAAGCCACACAAGAGGGCCTATGAAGGCTGCCCAGCTTCTCTTTCAGAGGAGACAGTGACTGAGGAGGGCAGGTCTGCAGAGAGATTGTCCCCCAACCGCAGCCCAAGCCCATGCCCTGGAAAGGTGTGTCTAATCCAGTTTGGGGGCCATCTTTCTGCAGCAGGGCCACTCAGCTCTTATCTCCTTATCTCTGGGTGCAGAGGCAGGTGCTGCCTTTGCCCATCAGCTTAGCCAAGAAGCCATTTGGCAGGAGGTGGGTTCCCAGGGGAGCTGGTTTGGGGAGTACCAACCCCATGTTACAAGTGCTCCCGCCCACCTTGGGGCAAGTGCTCCATCTGTCCACAGCTGCCTCCCGAGTCACTAAACAGGGCTGGGAGGAGGTACCCGGCCCCACGCAGCATTTCCACCTGCAGCACAGGCTGCAGAGGGAGTGAAGCAGGGAGCAGCTGGACAGCCGTGAGACCTAAGTACTTATTACCCTTAAGTATACATACTTAATGGTACGTTTGCATCATTTAATTTCCAGCAGTGACTCTGTGACAACCGGTTAGCAAAATCTTCAGACATTTAAGTCAGCTCTGGAAAACTGGCACAGTGTGTCCAGCATACAGCGTGCCCCTCAGCTGGGGCATTGCTCAGTGACAAACCCTTTCTACCCATTTCCTCCAGGCAAACGAGGGAGCAGGAGACACCTCCCGACTTTTTTTATTTCTCTGACTACGAGCGGCACAATGCGGAGATCGCTGCCTTCCACTTGGACAGGTGAGCCCCTCCTCCACAGAGCAGCCCCTTCCACCTGGACAGGAGAGCCCTGTCCTCTGAGAGCCAGGTGCCCATCAAGCATCATTTCACAGGTCTGTTAGTGCACATCCACCAGAAGGCACAGGCCGAGGCTCTGAGGTCTACAGTGTCTTGTCACTGTCATCTCCCCATGATGGTCTCCATGGTCTCTGTTCAGAGCACCCTGCTCGAGTTGGTTCTTCAAACTCTCTCAATGCCTAGTGGGCAAACCTTCACACCCCAGGTCCACAGTCCAGAAAACTGAGGCCCTGAGAGAAATATCTGCCCAGAGATGAGCCCTTCCCTTGTGGCCCTGATAACCCAGGCAGGTGCCTCTCATGTGCCCAGCAGAAGCATCAAGATGAATGGTAGGTTTGGGGTCTCAGAGAACACAGGAAAAAGAAAAGCAGGCAGGAAGAGAGGAAGAATTATTATTCCTATGAATTTTTACATGGATAATCACAGGGTGGGACTTCTCTGAGGGACCAAGAAGACTTCCTGGAGGAAGGAGCACCCACAGCAGAATGAGGGGAGGCCTGGCCCCAGCCTCCTGAGGGTCAGCTGTGACCCGCAGGACGAAGCTCATTTTCAGATTCCACCCAGCTGCAGGGAGGTAGGACCACCCACAGGAGCCCTATGAGATGGCCAGTGTTTACCCTCAAGGAGTGACCACGGCCTGATTCTGGGGTCAGGTCCGAGAGATCTGGAGGACAGAAAGCACCAACCAATCAGCAGCAGAAAGGAGGATCCCACCCTTGGCCTCTGCCTCTGAGCCTCCTGGCTGCTCCACAGGGCCCTGGCTGGACAGAAGTGTCACCCCCACCACCACTCCCAACCCCCATAGCTGGTTGAATGAAGAGTCTGGACCCCATACCAGACCCACAGACCAGGATCTGCATTTTAACAGAATCGAGTGATCCATGTAAGATCGCAAACCTTATGTGAGATCTCCAGAAGTCAGATTTCCAACCATTTCATTTTCCCAGGACAGCCCAACCTGAGAGAAAGGCCTTCCCATGGAAAGGACCATAGTGACTCCCCAGCCATGAGGTCACTCTCTCAAAACATGGACCCCAGTTGACTTGCTTATAAGACAGGGCAGCAGAGCCCAGGGTGCACATGCCTGTGGGAGGTGGCGATGCCGCTGCAGCCAGGCTGACCCTGGGTCCTACGTGTGCACCCTGTTCCTCCATGCCTGGCCACTTCTGCAGAGGATGCCTGTGCAGCTATCATGCATCCTGTGTCAGCAGAAAATGCTCGTATCCGGCATCTCCATTTAATTAAGCAAGTGGCAGTGCATGCCATACGGCTCAGAAAGAGTTCCATTAAGAGTGGCTAATTTAATTTAATTCATTTTAAATTTAGCCCTAGAATGAGGGCATGTTTTAGTTATCCGGATGCCTGGCAGGGCTGAGGCAAATTCACAAGGACTTGTCCTTCCAGGGTGTGTTCGGCCTGTTGCTGTTGGTGCCAGGCAGAGCCATGGCCCCAAGCCAGATTTGAGTGAAGGCCAGGAGAGGCCTGGTTCACCAGCCACTGCCTGGGTTGCCAGGAATCCACCACAGAAAGTGAAGACCTCTTCCTCTCCTCTTCTCTTGCCAGGATCCTGGACTTCCGCAGAGTCCCTCCTGTGGCTGGCAGGATGGTCAACATGACCAAGGAAATTCGGGATGTCACTCGAGACAAGAAGTTGTGGAGGACCTTCTTTGTCTCTCCAGGTAGCTATGTATGGCCCTTCATGCAGCCCCCAACAGGTGGCGCCCTTGGCCACCTCTAGAGAGGGGTCATGCAAAGGCCACTCCTCCTGCTTCCACTTGGAGAAGACCAGGTGCCCCTTCCCTTTCCATGTGTATGGATCCGCCAACAAGGTTCCAGAAACCCGGGCAGGGCTCTTCCTCACTCTCAGGCTCTGTGCTAGGCAGGAAGGTGATTTTTACATTTGTTCACTGTTTGGTTTAAAAGGCAAAGGAACTCACTCTCAGATAGGCTCAGCCTCTCCCAGTGGCCTTGTCCACCCAGAGACCTCCCTTCTCCCAGACACTCCCCAGCAAGACACACACCTGGCAACAGGCCAGGCAGCCCCTTCCCTCAAGGAGCCAACTGGTGAGAGCAGCAGCTTCCCATCTCTGGTGCCCTTGGAGGAGGCACAGGTGCTGGCCTCTCAGGTGCACCACAGAGATCCTCAGTTCACAGGAGCCCTGACACTTTGCTTGTGAATCCCAAGTGTGCACCCACGCTAATCACACCACTCAGTTATCCGCCCCGTGATCTCGCTGTCTGAGCTCTTCCTCACCCGGGGCCCCTGCTGAGCTGCTTCCTACCACTGAGCTGTGGGGAGCCTCCGACTTCTGCTCCATTCTTGAGAGTGCCCAGTGGCTCCAGCAATGCCAGCAAAGCGGAATGAAGTGGTGGGTGTGTAAACTAGGCTGGCTGAAGACGATCACACCACAGGAGCACCCCAGCCACATGCCCAGCTCCGTAATTCGTGCACATAAATCCAATTAAGGGCCCTGATTAGCTGTGCCCTAAGAATTGCTGGCACATAAAAGCCCGAACTGAAAACTCGTTTCCTGATGGGTCTCAGATCAGCGTGCGCAGCATCGCCTCTTGGTGCGCAGCATCGCATTGGTGAGCTTGTCAGAAGCAAGGGCCAGGAATCGTACTTCAGCTGAGCTCTGTTCTTATCCTCCAGCACACATCTGCACGCTCATATGGTCTCCTCCTCTAATGAGAGAAAAATAGGACAGAAATTCCCAAAGGGCAGAGAGGAATGTTCCCTACCCCCCTGGCCTCTCCTGACAGAATCAAGGGACCCAATAAGAGCCTGTGAGTTGGCAGGGTCTTTGGGGTTGGTTGTGCTTAGGCCATGCCAGAGCTGGGACTGTGTCACTCACAAGCAGCTCGGCCTTCTCTTGAAGGGCTTTCCTGCAGGGACCTTACCTCTGGGGCCCCTCCCCACCTCCACCCTGACCTCAGAACTTGGCAATTGGCCATGATGTTCACTCCTCCACCGTGTCACCAGCGCCTCCACTGCCAGCCCCATCTCCTGCCCCACTGCTTGTGGGAACACCACCCTGCCGTCCAGCCATGCACACCAGAGAGAAGCCACACAACCCTCTCTGGCCATGCACCTGGGAGCAGTGCCGCTGGGCAGCCACCCAGCTGCACTCAGACCTTGTGACTCCTCTTCACTGTTTTTTCCTTTATTGTGACTTTTGCAGCAACATATTTCAAAGGTTCAAAATATTAAGAGAATAACACCCCCAGGCGTTGGTGCCCACCCCCAGGTGAGCAGTTGCTGACAGACATTCTTAGACCCACTGCCCTTCACTTCAGAGCAGGCTCCTCCCAGCTCTCAGTTCAGGACAAAAGACAACACAGGTCCAGGGCTGGGCAGGGAGGGCCCTAAGTCCCCCCCATCTGATAAGCTGAGGATGGGCCTTGACTGTGGCTGCAGCGAATAATGTCATGATCCCAGCTGCCCATGGGGTGTAGGCTCAGCATCAGAACTGTGGGCAGGGGAGAGCCCAGCACCCCACAGCCCTGGACCCCAGCTGACAGTGCTAACAGCACTCAGGCGGAAGGCTGCTTCTCCTGGTGGCATGGGCAGGTGGGACAGGTCCACCACATTGGGCAAGACTGTGCTTTCTAGCTGACACCCAGCACTGCTGGGTCATCTCTGGCTGGGCAGCAACAAGGGTTCAGGCAACAGGCACAGTGGGCTCAGGGCTAAGAGCCGTACAGCTTCTCCAGAGCTCCAAGGATGGGCCTGTGGGCAGGTTGTCCTTGTCCTGCTTTTAGTTTTATTGAGGTGAGATTGGCCTACAGTGATAGGTATATCGCATTTAGACAGCTAAGCTTGGTGGCACTGAATACAGATGCTGTGGCACCCTCTGCCATCAGGACAGAACCTCATCTCCAGTCCCCTGAGCTGCCTCCCATGTTCCTAGTGAGCCACCTGCTGTGGTTTTGAGCACCTGGAGGCTCACAGCGTGTCCTTTGGTTCTGTTCCATCACCATGGTGACTCCAAGGTTCACCCATGTTATTTGAGTCTCTGGAGTTTGTGGAGGACTGTGCCCTGGGTGGATGTCTCCGTTCTGTTTGTCCATTCACCTGTCAACAGGCATTGTAAGGGACATGGTTAACTAACTTGCCAAGACGAAGCAGAGGAGCTGGGGTTGGAGGATGCAGGAAAGGGAAGCAACAGGTTTCCATGCCAGGTGTCACTTCCCCACTGACGGGGTACAGACTCCTGAGACAGCAACCCAAGTGGCTCCCAAGGGCAGAGCCACTGAAGCAGTTGAAGCTGCCTGCTCCAGAATTCTTGGCACCGATGGATTTAGGTCAGTTTCTAATAGTGAAGGATTGTGGATATTTTTGTTTTTAAAAACAAAGTCTGAGCCACCTCTTCACCTGAACAGCTAAATCAAGATCCTTCCACCTCCCTCTTTGGTTGGCATTTGGTACCACTCCTGGCCCTCAGCAGGGAGCTATCAGTTCTGAGGCCCAGGAGCCTCAGAGGCCACTTAAATCCGTCCTCGAGTGACTCACTAGAGCTGTCATGGACCGGGGACTCCACAGCAGACATCCGCCCTGGCTTTTGGCTTTCGATGACATTTTCTGCCAGCTGCAGATTCGCCCATGATACTCCAGAAGTTCCGTGTTGCACCTGGACAGCACGCTCTTGACCTCGGCTGGACTGGGCTCTGCCACCACTTTAGAGTGCCATCTCAGGGATCCCACGTCCTGCCCCGGGGCGCTGCTATCAGCGGGTTTCTTCCCAGAGCCTTTGGGAATGTGTGGCTTCCTCTGGAGCAGCGGATCTCAGGAGCCAGCTTTGACCTCATTTTAGAAAAGAAAATCTGCTCAGAGTCATCAGTATCCATTCTGCTCTGCTTGCACTTCCCGACCCATCCGATGCCAAAACCGTCATCCCTGCTTCACTGACACCAGGTCAACGGGAGACGCCGGTCCACGGCAGGGTCTGCTGCCTCTGTGTGGCTCTCCTCTGGGTTTGGTCAAGAAAGAGAAAAGCCCAGGTATCCAGGAAGACAGCCAGGGCAACAGAGGGGTGATAGTGGCCCTGGGGTCCCAGGGTCACTGCAGGAAGGAGATGGGCTAGAGCCCAGACACAGTGGGGTCTGTGAAAGTCACATTCAGAGAGGACAGTTAAAGTGCCTGACACCACACAGCTGTGGAGCAGAACCCAAGACTTTGAAGCCCCAAATGCTCAAGGAACATGCTCCTTGACCTTTTCTGTAAAATTCTGCAAGGTGGACACTTCTATGTGGCCTCCCCCAGGCAGGACACAAGTCATGGGCAGCTCCCAAAGCCACCCGCCCCTCCGGGCCTCAGTCCCCACACAGCATAGAGGTTTTTCCCTGATTGGCCCGAGTGGCTAGGTGGTCATCAAGACAGTCCACCCTGTCCCATTTGAATACACTTCGAGGAAGAATGGGGCTCCAGTGGGTCTTCTGCCAGCAACTAGAGGGCCACCCCCGAAAGAGGCATGTCCACTGCCCTGTGCAATGTTGTGGCCCACATTCCAGGGTGGATGACCAAGTCTCCTCCTGCATGGTGACCACCTCCTGCTGAGCCAACCTCTGTCCCTCAGATAGGCCCATCCTGGACCCTAGGCACACGGGCCAGGGCCTTCTGGGATCATGAGGAGGGTTGTGTGCTCATGGCCCCAGGTCAGGACCAGGCCCTGGGAGAGGCCCTGGCCTCCCCTCACTCTCTGTCTACTAGAGCTGCTAATTGAAAAGGATGCCCCCTTACCCCTTAAAGTGGGGCCGCCCTCTCTGCTCCATGGTCACCTTCGCTGGACTTCACGTAGTTGCCTTATGTGATGCTTCTCCCAGGCTGCGGGCACAGCTCAACCCTCATGCACAGGTGAGGAGCTGAGCAGAGATGTGTGCTGCCTCTCCCAGGTCATGCAGCCGGAAGGGACCCTGAGTCTCAGAGACCCAGCCCCACCCCAGATGCTCTTTCGAGTGGGCTTTGGAGCTGGTGAGGAGAGACTGTGAAATACTTGCCCTCTTAAGGCGATACCACCTAGAACTGGCTCAGGAGGACATGCCTGTCAGCGTGCCTGTCATGGCACCCTGAAAATGGACTGAATTGTGTCAGCAGCCAGAGCCATGCAGCTGACCCCCTAAGATGGCCCTACAATAATTATCCAGCTTTGGTGCTGGGATGGAGGCCGGGAAGGGAGAGGCAGCGGGCAGCTCATGGGGAGCCTGGCGGCTAGGACATGCTGTGTTCCTCAGGCTTCGGTTATGCCAGCACCCTCCCCTCTCTCCATCTGCCCCTCTGTGACCCTCACTGGCCATTCTCCTGACCCTATGAGTGGGAAGGAGCAGGAAGCAAGGCAGGGCCCCTCCTGCTCCACCAGAGGCTTCCTCCTGTCTCCACATCCCAGGCATTTGCAGGTTTCTCCTGACCAAACAAGTCAAAGCAGGAAAACACAGATTTACTCAGTAAACAAGTACAAGAATAGACCCTCCATGGACCGTGATCGGCGTGAACCCCCAGCAGGCATGCTGTAAACCGTGACAGCCAGGAGCTTGCAGATTTTAAACTTTCAAGATAGAATTCACATGCCATAAGTCACCATTTCAAGGTGTGAGATTCAGGGGTTTTAGTACATGCGCTCTGTTTTGCGAACCCAGAACATTTCCCCCACCCAAGAAAGACCCCAGAGCCTGCCCCAGCACTCGAGATGCCCCTGAGCCCATGCGTGGGGCACCCCCTGCCTGGCTTCTCTCACCGGGCACAATGTCCTCTCCACTGGTCTGCACCACAGCCTCTCAGCACTCTGTTCCCAATCCAGGGATGGATGAGACTTGGTTGTGTGAGAATTCTGCATCTTGTTTAGCTGGTGGCTTTGAGGCTGGGTTCCTGCTGTGAGCACATTCGGGCAAAGGGCGGGAACACATTTCGTTTTTGTTAGGTAGATGCCTGCGAGTGGGGCCGCTGGGTCACATGCTAACTCCTGCTTAACCAGCACCTGTGCAGGTCACCGCCCCAGCAGGGTACTGCGGTTCCAGTGCCCCACGTCCTTGCCAAACTTGCTATCATCCAGTCCTTCAAGCAGAACCACCCTCGTGGGTGTGAGATGCTTTCTCCTTGTGGGTTTGACTTGCGTTTCTCTGATGACCACTGATGTCGAGCATCTTTTCATAGGCTTGTTGACCATTTGTGTATCTTCTTTGGAAAAGGATCCATGCACTCTTTGCCCATGTATTAATTGGATTTTTTTTATTATTCTGTCATGAGAATCCTTTATATATCCCTCAATAGTAGATCCCCATCAGCTTTCTGATTTGCAAAGATTTTCCCATTTTGTGGATTCTCTCGTTCTTCGTGGTACAAATCATTCTGGGGGCTACTGAACAGAGACTCTGGAGTTTCCATGGATTGCAGCCCTTGGATTCTGGGGTGAGGAGAAGTCAGCCAGCTCCTCCCTCAGACTCTAGGGCTGTGGGGCCTAAGAGCCCACAGCAGGGTTGACTCGAGGCATGGGGCTGGAGGTGGTCACTGAGGCCATGTGAGGATGGGGGTGAGTCCTGCCCTTGAGACGCTCCAGGCAGAGCCCTGGAAGACCAGGATGGCACGGGGGACAGCTGAAGGTGACAGGTCTGTCTCTCCCACCAGCCAACAACATCTGCTTCTATGGGGAGTGCTCCTACTACTGCTCCACAGAGCATGCCCTGTGTGGGAGGCCAGACCAGATAGAGGGCTCCCTGGCAGCCTTCCTGCCCGACCTGTCCCTGGCCAAGAGAAAGACCTGGCGCAACCCCTGGCGACGCTCCTACCACAAGCGCAAGAAAGCAGAGTGAGTGCAGAGCTGGGCCCCAGGGACTGGGGTGGCTGTTCACTCTGCAGCTAGGATGCCAGGCCTGGGAGGGCTTCGGGTTGTCATGGCCACAGGACAGGAAGGGGTGGCAGGGCCGGGTGTGACTCCAACTCTGTGCAGCTTGTGAGAGCACAGTGGGCCTGGTAAGTAGGAAGGGCCCTGACCTGAGAATTAGAAGCCCCCTAGGCACTGGCCTTACTGCAAGGTCCTTCAAAACGTGTCTTAGTATTTGAGCTTGGCCCTTGCCCCCCAAACCCTCTTGTCCCTTACACAGAAGAAGCATGCCCTACTCTTTCAACCAAGGTGTTCTTGTAGGTACAATGTCTAGGCACTGTTTCTTAACACAGAGCTGATGGTAGCCTCAGGCTTGGTTGGGGCCTCTACCAAGGTGTGGTCACCTCCCAGTCCTATAATCCTATTAATGCAACCTCATAGCCTCATAGTCAAGGCACGTTTCTCTGTAGACACTTGGCCTCCATCCCAAGCCTCTTTGCCTGGAGTGGCCCCACTGGCTTGTGCTCTCCTGAGCCCAGTAGCCCTATAATTTGTCCTGGTTCTCCCTGCCCATGAAGGAGTCCCCCTCACACTGGCTCCCCTGCAGGTGGGAAGTTGACCCCGACTACTGTGAGGAGGTGAAGCAGACTCCACCCTATGACAGCGGCCACCGGGTCCTGGACATCATGGATATGACCATCTTTGATTTCCTCATGGGTATGTCCGTGGAACATGCTGGCCACTGGGGATGTGGGGTCCAGGTCCACCTGTGCCAACCCAGAACTCCCAGTGGACCCGCCTGCACCACACATTTGAGGGACTAGTTCCCATTCTGCCGGGTTGTGCCCCCGAGGCTGTTCTTGGGGTGGACAGGAGGTGCCACTCTCAGTGGGCAGAGGCCTCTGAGCACCTGTACTTATCCCTGCAGGGAATATGGACCGCCACCACTACGAGACTTTTGAGAAGTTTGGAAATGAGACCTTCATTATCCACTTGGACAACGGAAGAGGGTGGGTCCCCTCACACCTCAGACCCCAACAGGCTGGCCACCTCTGCCCTGTGTGTGGCCCGGCCCAGAGCAAGAAGAGGCAGGCCTTGGTGAACAGGGAAGCCCCAAGGACCCATCCCTTTGTGAAATGCAGGATGCCAGCCCCAGGCTCCATTCAGGGGCAACAGGGTCCCCATCACAGGGAGGGACAGCGGTTGGCCTTGTCAGGTGCAGTAACCCTAGGAGGTGTGTCCATTGTCCCCTTCTGCTGCCCCAGGAAAACAGGCCCAGACAGGCTCCATCCAGGAGGAGTGGCCTCCAGTTAACAAGGCAGGAAAATGGTCATTCCCAAAAGGCTGCCCGGCCTTCACACCCTGCTCAGCGCCCTGATGGTTGTGCTTTCTCATGGCAGGTTTGGGAAATACGCACATGACGAGCTTTCCATCCTGGTGCCTCTACAGCAGTGCTGCAGGTAGGGCCCAAGGCCACCCCTGGCTGTGCAGGCCCAGAGGAGGCCAGCTCTCCCTCCTCCCTGCATGACACTGGAGACAGGCGTCTGTACCTGGTAGCCAGCCCCCAGCCATACCACGGCCATCAGCTCTCTGCCCACCCATCCACAACCCTGAGTTCCAGGGGCCCCACAAGGACACAGGCTGGCTCCTGTCACCACCCTGTGAAGATGCCAAGCCCCAGCACAGGCTCCAGCTTAGAACCAAGGACCCTGCCCCTGCCCATCCACCCATCCCTCCCACAGCTGGGGATACAGGGCAAAGTGGTTTGTGCTTCTCTCAGAAGACATCTCAAGATCTACCCACCCAAGGTCAAGGCCAGTGGGTGAGTTTGCCTGTGTCCGCCCCAAGGCCCAGGGTGCCTACCCACATCCCTACAAGGGGGAGCCCCGTCCATGTACAGATGAGAGGCAGGGCCAGAAAGGTACCAGTCTCGTATCTGTCCATCTCTCTGTCTCTCTGCTTCCCTCAGTCTCTCCCATCTCTCCCTCTATCTCTCAGCTTCCGTCTCTCTCTCCCGGTCTCTTTCATCTTCTCCCCGCCCCCCGCCCTGGGGCAACCCGCCCCCAGCCCATGCTCACAGCCACCTCTCCACAGGATCAGGAAGTCTACCTACCTGCGCCTGCAGCTGCTGGCTAAGGACGAGTACAAGCTGAGCCTGTTGATGGCTGAGTCTCTGCAGAGGGACAGGGTGGCGCCCGTCCTCTTCCGCCTGCACCTGGAGGCCCTGGACCGGCGGCTGCGCATCGTGCTGCAGGCCGTGCGTGATTGTGTGGAGAGAGACGGGCTACGCAGTGTGGTGGAGGACGACCTGGACCCTGGGCACAGAACCTCCACTGAGAGGTAGTGACCTGCACCACCTGCACTGCCCACAATAGGAGCGTGGCTGCACATGCATCAGGAGCTTGGTGAAGTCGCGGACAGGACAGGGTTGTTCCTGCAGTGACCTGCCGTCCAGTGGCATGGCCAGCAGGACACTTCCGTGCTTCTCCAAGACCAGGACAGGCAGGATGCACTGCCTGTGCTCCCAAGGAGGCAGCAGCAATAGAGGCCTCCCATCCTTTTTGTAGGAAAGGAAGCCTTATTCACTGTTTTATATTTACATAAGGTACAGTGTACCAAGGGAGGGACGTCTGCACAGACCACGGTCACCTCTAGCCCTGCCCGAGGGCTGCCTCCAGGTTCTATGTGGTGCCTGTGCTCTGCACCTTCTCTTTCTGCTCTTGCCTCCCAGGCCTCCGCATTTAGAGGCTGGAGAGCCCCTTTGGGGATAAAAGAGGTTCCCAGTGGACGTCAGGGCCTGCGTGTGGACAGATGGATGCCCAAATGTGAATGACCAGTTACTCCCGGTGTCCAGCAGTGGCCCCGCCTCTCTCCATTGCAGGCACCACTCACCCACGGCTTTGCTCTGGACAGTTGGTGTAAATGTCACGTGGGTCCTTGGGGACCACAGCAGCAGGTCGACCTTCCCAGAATTTTTGTGGAGTAGTTTGCGATGTGGTAAAAGTGCAATAAAGATACGGCAAGCGTGTATTTTCAGCCTCACTGGGGCAGGGCCCTCACACCCTGGTGCTCAGCCACCCGCCCACCAGTCCTCCCAGAAAGGCCTGGAGCCAGAAATGGCCAAGGCCCAGCATCCACAATGCCCATGTGGCCCAAAGCCACAGCCTGCTGCCAGGGAGCCGCCTGCCAACCCCTGGGATAAACAGGCCTGGTGAGGCCTGCACTCCCGAAAGTCAGAGGTGGATGTGAGGAGAGGAAAAGGCAGCTGCAGAGCCCTCTAAGGACTGGGTGGAGATCCCTGAGGCCACACGAAGCCCAGAGGGCCACACCCTGTCATGCAGGCACACCGTGTCTCCAGCAGGAGCTGCTCCAAGGGGGCAGCTGGGAGACACCAGCCCCTTCCCAGAACCTGAAACCCACCTGCAGGGAAGGCCTACGCTCCCTCCAGCAAGTGGTGCCACCACCTCAGGGAGCAGGCCTACAAGCAAATGTGACAGAGGCTCGTCACAGACCCATACACCTCCAAGTCACCAGAATCCTGGAACAGAGGTCCTCCTCCTGCCAGGCGTTTCCTTGCCTGTCATCTGCCAGCCACTGGCAGCACTGGCCAGGGCACTCTGTGCTGAGGGAGGCTCCGTGTGCACTGGGCCCTGGGAGGCAGTCTACTAGGTCGCTCTGCTCCAAAGCCACATTGCAAGGCTGGTTTCAATTTTCTCATTTCACAGGTGGGAAACAGGCCGGGAGAGGGGAAGCCAAGCCATAAACCAGGTTAGACTCCCAGAACAGCAGAGCCAGAGTCAAAGATCCCGAGCCCAAGAGGGGCACAAGGCCCCCGGATCCTGAGCCAAGGCTGAGCTCAGAGGTGGGCTCCACACCACCAACAAGCAGACAGCCTCGGGCTGACAGATCTTTAGAGGAAACAGCAGAGTGATGAAGGGACCCAGGGTCTGCCTCCCCGTCCTGTCAGCACAAGGCCCCGTGCCCCCACAGTGTGGGCAGCTGCACAACCCTAACTTTCTCTCAGCCAGTCCACTTCTGGCCAGGAAAACCAGCATGTCCAAAGGTGCATCTGAGCCCCCACCTCAGTCTATCGGGGGCTGGGGTACAAGTGTCAGCCACGCACTGTGGGCCAGGCTGGGTCACACAGGAGTCAAAACATCAGATTGGGAGGGACTGTCCCCAGGGCCCCCTCCCAAGTACCCTATAGGTCCACAGGACAGCTGAACTGTAATGTGGGAGGTCACAAGGCAGCACAAAGCCAGGGACACAGATAAACATGCCCTTGAGACCAAATGAGACCATTTGGTGGCTGCACTGGATCAGCCCAGCACAGAGCCTGCAAAGGGCTCAAGAAGTTCAGATGAGTGTTCTTGAGACAGACATGATATAACTGGCTCTCAAGGGGTTGGGCTGATAGAGGTTGATCTCAGGGGCTTGAGCCGCTGCAGTCTTCTGCATGCTCAGTCTGCCCTGCCCACTGCAGGTGGCTCTGAGATGTTTGGGCTGGCCATGAAAAAGAAAAACTAAATCATCATGAGCTGCACCCTGGCCATCCTTGGCCGAGGCAGGGGACGGCCTGAGAGCAGGAGAGAATAGCCAGAGATAGCAGTAAGAGAAGGAGCCCTGGCCAGTAGGGCAGGCCAATCCAGTGTGCAGGTTCCTTGCTGCTGACCATGAGCCAACAGCAGGAATCCTCAGCCATCTCTTTGTGGAGAGTACAGAAGAGAAAGGACAGCTCAGTGACCCAGAGACCAGCACAGAGGCAGGGAAGAGTTTGGGTGCCAGAGATCAAGAAGGGCACTAGAGCAGTGTGATGTGGGAGAGACTGAACAGGAAGAAGAAACTGGAAGGAACAGGAGATGAAATCGAGGACATCCCCAGAGAAAGAAGCCGAGCAATGTCATAAGAAGATGTAGCCCTCAGGTCAGGAAGCTGTGTGACTCCAGCGCCTGGGAACCTCCTGCCTGCAGCCCGCTCCAAGGCAGTTCCAGGGCTGCTGGGTGATGGAAACATTCCTTCAAAGTGCCCTCAGAAACCTCGTCCCCAGCGCGGCTGTGTGGCCATGGTGGTGGACATTTTGAGCACAGTGTGAAGCTGGCACCAGAGGACAGGCCCTCCAAAAGCAGGACCTGATTCAGAAAAAAGAACAGGAATGCAAAGAGACAAGGGGTCGGGGTGACAATGATGGGGTCCCAGGAGACCCTGCTACCCTGGTGCAGTAGACAGATGGGACACCAGGAGCTTGATGAACAGGAGGAAACAACTCTGCAAGCTCAGCTGCGAGAGAGCACCTCCCGTGCCCCAGGAGGCAGAGGCCACCCAAGAAAAGACAAGCAAGTCAGGCTACTCACCACCAGCTGGGGGGATTTGCACAAGAGCTTTCCAGCTTGGCAAGTTGACAGATGTGGCATGAAGCTGAAACAGTGCGGCCTAAGCCTGACATTTAGCCACAGGGAGGCAATCCCCAAACAGCAAAGCACCTGGGGAAACTTGCGGCAATGGACTTTCTCTGGGCTTTGCTGGGGAGGGGACTGCCTTCATGACTTCATCTATGGTGTCATTAAAGACTTGGAACATTATTGTCTATTGCTTTGGTACAAATTCAAACCAAACCTTGCATTGGGCAGAGGTAAACAGGGTCAGCCCCAGCCCCTGTGCTGGCCAACGAGTGTCCCCAGCAGCCCCCATCTCCTGTTCTCTTTGCTCCTTGCTGTTGCTCAGGAATCACTGTCCTGTTGGGCCACTTCACAGCTTGGTAAACTGAGGCACCAACAGGTAAAGTGGATCCTTGGGTTTAGTACACAGTGCAAACCCCCACCTGTCCCTCACCCCAGGACCCTGTGCTCTCCCTGTAGCCTCTGGGTTGGCACAAAGCTGCAATGCCAGGCAGCAGAGTCAGCGCTGCTGAGATGACAAGATCTGACTGGAGCCCATGCCGAAAGCAGAGCAGCTTCAACAAAACCCCTGGCGGACAGAGCAGTGGTGCTTCCATAAACAGCCTTCCAGCAGAGCAGCCTGGACGCAAGGTAGAACTCAAACAGGACTTAAAGAAAAAATCCAGGTGCATGCCTGTAATTTCACTGACTCAGGAGGCTGAGTCAGAAGGATCTCAAGTTCAAAGGCAGCCTCAGCAACTTAGCAAGGCCCTAAGCAACTCACTGAGACCCTATCTCTAAAAAGAATATTAAAAAGGGCTGGGGATGTGGCCCTTAAGCACCCCTGGGTTCAATCCCTGGTACAAAAAAAAAAAAAAAAAAAAAAACCCTCCTCAGTGGGTCTGGGCTTCATTTCGCCGAGTCCAGGAATGAGGAAGAAGAGGTAGCAGTGCAGACGGCTCCTGCCCAGGGCTGGCCTCCCTCTCCCTGAACTAAAATAGATAAGAGAACAAACAAATAAATAGACAAACGAGACTCACTATGACCTCTTCCCAAAGGGCAGAATGAGCCACCAAGCTGGGGCCACCAGTCCCCTGCCCCAGAAATCTGAGATGGGCTCAGAACAAAGTATCGACTGCCCTTCAGATGAGGACAGAGGCTCCTGGGCCCCTGGTAGGCAGGAGGGCTGCAGTCCTGAGTCCCTGCACCCATGTGCCTGCACCCCAGTCACCTCTGGCTTAAGAGCCCAGACCTCAGCATCCCCTGACTCCTCATGAAGAGGCTGAGCCTTCACTGCTCCTGGGCCCCCGCATGGTCTCCTGAGCTCCCCTCAGGTCTCTTACCCTGAGACACTTGGAGCTTCACTGACCTCAAAACCTTGAGCAGGTGCACCTGACACCTTGCCCGTGTGGGACCTCTCCCAAGTGCTGCCTTCAGGAGGGTCCCAAGGAGATGAAAAGAGGGGTGGGACCCTTTGCTGTCCAGGCAGGGGTGGGGCTGCAGTGGGGGAATGGGAGGAGACTGACCCAGGCTGGGCCAGAACAGAGCGGAACTCCAAGGCCTCCATCTCAGAGAAGCCTCACCCTGATGTGTGAGACCAGCCTCCAAAGAAGGAAGGGGCCTGAGCCCAGAGCAGGCAGACTGACCCCAGCTGCACAAAAGCACCGTCAACTGGACTTAGGGAAGTAGAGGTGTGTTCTGGCTCCCAGGCCAGGAGGACAGGTTTGCATGCCCAGCAGACAAAGCTGGCTGGCGCCAACAGGAAGATGCTGGCTCCTCTCAAAATCTGTGCACCTGTCCAACCCATGTGTCAGTGACAGTGCACCCTGCCCCATCTGCTGACAGTGTTGAGACAGCGCGGGTCTGCCAGTCTAGAGAGCACTCGGATCCCTGGTGGGCAGGGTGGCTGCAGTCCTGGGTCCCTGCACCCATGCGAGGATCGCTGTGGACAAGAGCTGCCTCCTGTGAGGTGCCCCCTCCAAGAGGCAGCTGCTCCTGCCCTGAAGCAGGCTGGGAATGAGGATGGAGCCCTGGAGAGACCTGGAAGGGTGGAAGGTAGGTATGTAACAGCTGGGCTCAACGACTGCCCCTGGCCTTGGCACCCTGCCTGCCCAGGGTTCCAGGACCTTCCTCACGTGCCCACAAGCACCAGTGTCTCCCTGGCCACCAGAGGCAGGGGAGCCAGGCCTGAGGCACCATCTAGAGGAGGGCCGGAGAAAGGCAAGAGACAACCTCAGCAGGCAGTGGCTGTTACCCAGCCAGGCCCCACCAGCCTTGTCCTCCCTTGTCCAGGGCTTCAGGTACCCACCAGCCTCTCACGGACAGACCTATAGCCCTGGCCAGACCCCGGGTCCTAGAAAGGTCCTGGCCCCTCGATACCTGTGGATAAATGAGTGCTCCAAGGCACAAGTGCTTAGTGAGCACCAAGATGTTCTGAGCACAGCAATGAAGACTTGCAGGCGCTCTCCCTAGACACGAGCAAGGAATTGGGATTCATCTGGAAGGCAGTGGAAGCTACCAAAGTGCTCTGATCTCTGGAAGCCTCCAGAAGCCACCACCTTCCCAGCACCACAGGGCCTTTGCACAGCTGGGAGTTCTCTGCCCTGTACCACCTCTTCACCTTGTTTACTCCCACTCCAAGCACTGCTCAAACTGTCTAGGCTGGGCCGTCCCACCGCACCATGCACTCACCGAGACCCATCGCCCACCTTCATCTTGAGTGCATCTGTAATTACATTCTTATAATTACATGCCTCCACTTCCCTAGTAGACAGACTGGAAGCTCCATGGACACAAATACCACTCTACTCTGTGGCGCCCCCTGCCTGCAGGCTGTAGCCCACACAGTGAATATGCTGAGGGGGAACCATGTGGTCTGGTCCCTCCTGACCCTCAGGCTCATCTTCTATCTCTGTACTCCTGGGCCCCAGCAAGGCAGAAGCACCAACTTGATCTGAGCCCTTACAGGCTGGGTGGTCCACATATTCTCATTCTGGAGCCCCATCATTGACTGATTCTCTTCCACCCCCCAGCAACCTCTCTGCTGATGTTGGAGGTTCTTATGTGTGGGTGCTAGTCCCAAGAACACCCGGGGCCACACAGGCCGGAACTCCAGCCCCATCCAGCCAGCGGATACCGTCCAGATCCCATGGGATTCTGTCTCTTTTCCAGGTCATAGTTGGCTTTGTTTCTGAGCCTTCTATGAAGTCTTAGGATGGGAAACACCCATCTCCACCCACAGTGAAGCCTGATTTCATTCGTAGGAGACACTGTTCATTAGATAAATATTAGACATTTGGAAGAGAAAGTGACATAGACAGGAATTTATAGAATCATGGTGGGCCCAGCTGATGCAGAGAAACATCTCATTGCTGCTGCAATTGAAACCAGATGTTCAGGAAGCAGAAGGTCCCCACGGTCTTCCCCAGGCAGAGGTCCCCACAGGCATCTCCAGGCAGCATCCTGACTTGAGAGAGTCCTATACCATCCTGGACAGCAGCCTGACCCACCCTGAGCATGGACAGACCCCCCAGCCACAGCCAGGAGTGTGTGAATGTGAAGGTCCCGTGAGGGCCACTGCACTAGGCTGGCCTGCCTCTGTGTCTGACCAGACCTATAGCCATGGTTCCATCTATCAGCTCCAATAGCTGGGAATCACCTGCCGTGTACAGCCCTGTCCCCAATGTCAGGAATGGGACGGGGACAACTCAGTCTCTGTCTGCAGGATGCCATCCTGGGCAGAAGTCCAATGGGAGACAATACACAGCAATAACAGGGCCACCCGTGGAAAGTCAGCCCCAGTGGGTTGGGATGACAGAGCACGTGGGCCTGCAGCAGGTGGGGAGGTGGACACCTGAGTGGGGTGAGATTGGGGCCAAGTGGGAAGTAGACCCAGGCAGACAGGATCTGATGACCAGGGACCCCTGCAGGAACACACAGCAGCCCGACCCCTCCACTCCCCTGTGTCATTGGCTGTGTCCGAGCCTGGACCAGCCAGGCTGTGGCATCCACCCTGAAAGCCAAGCTCCACCCTGGGCCTAGGAGAACACTCCCCACAGCAGCCTGCAAGGCTCCCGTTCACACAGAGCCAAGTCCCAGCTAGAACCGGGAGGCTGGGCCTGAGCGAGCCTTTGCCAGCCACTGGCACTCGGGGCCTGGGACATGGCGCTTTTCCCTCATGGGTTGTTTTTCACTCTCTGCGCCTCTCCACTGCCCGGGGCTCAGGAGACACCCCTGCTCCAGGGCGCAGCCAGCTCCCCAGCTTCTGGCTTCTCACTGCTGGGACATGCCAGCCTTGTAGTGTCCCCAGGCAACCACAGTCCTAGGTCCCTTCTGTCCTCCCTCTTATGCATCCATGGGCTTCTCTGCCTGAGAAGCATGGGGTGTGTGCCTGGCTCCAGCCACCCTCTCGTCCACTCTCTCAGAGAGTTGAGGCATCAGGCAGCCCCTGGGGGGCATGGGAGGACAGCGCTGGGGCACTGAGCACATGGCTGCTCACATCCTGCCTCTCTCTAGCAGAGGGGAGAGGCCCTAGGATGCTCCCAACACCCTGCAAGTTCTGCCAGGTGGGGCTGGAGGTCATCTCCCTCTTGGGCTGGTGATGTCTCTTAACAGACCCTAGAGCAAAAAGCAGAAAGTCCCCAGTTCTATGACTGACCCCAGAGAGCAACTTGTCCAATCCACGGCCTGTCAGGAGTCCCAGCAGGAGCTGAGTTGCCTGGCTTCCCACTCAAAGCCACAAGGGACACAGGATTGCTCCCACTCTCTGGCTCCCAGGGCCCCAAGCTGGCAGTCATGGCTCCCCCGACCCTCCAGCTCCCACACCATGGCTTCCCGTGGCTCTGCAGGGGCCGGTCACCCAGTCTTCAATTCCTCTGGTCTGAGGGTCTGAAGGGCATGACAATCACCTGAGGACACCTGGTCCAGACAGTAGCCGAATCACGGGGTCTGCAACCCATGTGAGCGGCCTGGGCTGTGGAAGCCCCAGAGTTGACCCCCCAGCACCTGGGCTTGGAGAGCCCCTGTCCACACAGGGGACAATGCACGACCCTGAACTCACCAGCAATGGTGTCAGCAACAGACACCAAGATCCACGGAGACATCTGAACCCATGCTCGCAACACCCAAACCTGCGTGCAGAGACGCCTGAACCCAGTCCCACCCAGAGCAAAGCCAGGAGCACGTGTCCGCAGCGCCCAGAGCATGTCGGCATGTGGGACATGTGGGACCCCTTGCGCTCTTCTCCCAGCCTCTGGGCAGGTGCCCATTTTCAAACAGCTTTTGAGCATCGCGTAGAGGGAGCTCAGCCGGAACCTTGCTGGGGACACACACTTACTGCCTGCCCCGCCATCCCTTCCCCTCCCAGGGGACAGAGGACAGTGCCAGGAGGTGTGGCCAGCTGATGGAGAGTGGCAGGAGGATGCACGACCCAGCCAGGCGTCTCCAGGCTAAAAGCTGGTCTCAGCTCTTCCCTATGAAAGCTCAGCTTCCCATCTCACTGACAAGGGCCTCGTCCTGCAGCCCTCAGGTCCCCTCCCACCCACTTCCTCTCAGATTTTTCAAAGCCTGTCCAGAACCAGGCACAGTTCCTGTCCTCTGCCACCTCCAGCCCAGCTTCCTATCTCCCAGCTTTCCAAAGTCCCCTCACAAGGTCCAGTGCTGGGCAACTGTCCCACCAACATCCATGCCACAGCATCCTCTGAGCCAAGCTACCATTCCAGTTGAAGATGAGGACAAGTCCTCATACAGCCTCCTGGCCTCTGCACTGGAGCCTCTGTGGCCCCAGGTCTCTTCCTCTTGCTTGTCGCCAGCCTCGTGTGCTCACCTCAGCACTTCAGCTCACGCATTCTCCTCCTGGACTGTGGATATGCACACATTTGCACTTCCAGGTGTGCACACTCTCGCTCACACGCTCTTCCAGGTCTTTAATCACATCTCCTCACAAGAAAGCCTCCTGTGACTAACCTAGTGAGATTTTTTTTTCTTTTTTTCTTTTTTTTTTTAGTACCAGAAATTGAACTCAGGGGCCCCTGGACCACTGAGTCACATCTCCACACCTATTTTGTATTTTATTTAGAAACAGGGTGAGTTGTTTAGCGCCTCACCGTTGCTGATGCTGGCTTTGAATTTGAGATCCTCCTGCCTCAGCCTCCCGATCCGCTAGGATTAGAGGTGTGCGCCACAGCACCCTATAGAGATTCTTAAACGTGTGCACATCACACTCACGCATACACACACACACACACACACACACACACACACACGGCACCCTGAAGCTCTGACCCCACAGCACATTTTTCTTCTGAATCATATTCATCAATTTTGTCCACAGCTGTCTCCTCCAATATAGGCCCCTGAGGACAGGGCAGGATTTTAGCAGATGGCCCTGGGCACCTGGTACGTGTGCTGGAGGAATGGCGACCGCAGGGAACAGGGAGGGCGGTGGCCTTGCGGTGCAGTTGAAAGCGCCAGCAGACTTCCAAAAGCCAATGGTGCTGCGAGCAGCCTGCGCCTCCCTCCGCGTGGTCCCTGGATCTGCCGGTAGCTGTCCTGGGAAGCTTTTCCGCAGCTCGCGCCACGCTTTGGAGGTGGGCGTGGCTTCGTCTTCTGGCGCCCAAGCCCACGTGGGGTCGAAGCACCTGCGGGTCACTGTGGGTTTTGAGAGTCTTGGCACTCTGCACCCTGGCCCTGCTCCCCTGCCACAGGTGGGAGGCACTGACAGCCTCGGCCCCTTCCTGGCCCTCTGCCCTCCAGGCCGTGTGTGCAGCGCATCCTGAGCTGC
Source organism: Sciurus vulgaris (assembly GCF_902686455.1). Lineage (NCBI taxonomy): Eukaryota > Metazoa > Chordata > Mammalia > Rodentia > Sciuridae > Sciurus > Sciurus vulgaris. The sequence continues at coordinate 24,925,302 of NC_136479.1, forward strand.
TGTGTTCAGCGCTGTGGACCAGTTTCCTAATTTTGTCTTCGTCGGGGTCTGGCCTAGTGGTTTGACACAGCAACTCTTCTCCAGGGCTCCAGGTTCTCAGATAGGGCGGTGGACGCTGACAGCCATGCCACTCAGGGACAATGAGCTCTGACCAGTGCTCAGCCACTCAGTTGCCACCACCCACCCCAGCCCTCAAGCCCCAGGTTTCTGTTCTATGGCTTTGCCTCCCACACTGCCACACAATTGGAATTTTTTATTAATTTTTCTATTTGTTGTAGTTATACATGACAGTAGAGTACATTTATACATGTTGATAAATCATCACAACAGAAATTTTGAGCCCAGCTTCTTTTACTCAGGATCGTGAGTAATAAGAAGTGGCCAGGTTTCCGGTTTACTGTTGGATGGACACACAGCAGCTCATCTGTTCCTGTAGATTGTGTGGATTGTTTGTAGTATTTAGTACAACAAATAAAGTCACTGTAAACACAAAACTCACCGCTGACTCTCGTGTGAATTCAGGCTTGCGTTTAACATGCTAACACTTAGAAGGGTTAGCTGAACCCGTGCAAATGGTTCTGTGACACAAAGACACTGCACTCTCAGCCTAATGAAAGAGTCCAGCTGCTTTCCATCGCCCCAGCACCTGACATGTGGCTTGTTCTCCAAAGAAACAGAATCAGAATGTGTGTGTGTGTGTGTGTGCGCGCGCGCGCGCGTGCGCAAGGCTAGGGAGAGAATTTAAAGAATTGATCCACTGAGTGTGAAGACTTGGCAAAATCAAATGGGTCAGCCAGTGGGAAGAACCACAACTGTCTGCTGGCAGAGTCCCTTCTTCCTTGAGGACCTCATTTTTTTTTTTTCCTGTTCTGACCTTCAACTGCTTCGGTCAGGCCCACCCACTGTACAGCTCTCTGCTTTTTTTCAAAGTCCACTGATTCAAACGTTGGTCTCTTCAGAGGACACCCTCACAGACACACTCAGAATAGTGTTTGACCAGATACCTGAGCCCTGGTCAGCCAGATGGACACATAAAACTGCCTGTTGGTTGTTGTTGTTGTTGTTGTTTGTTTTTGGTTTTGGTTTTTGTTTTAGCTATTATAATAAACGTGTTATTTTAGTTTTTTGTTATTTTAGTTTACATTTCCCTTATGCCCAATGGCGTTAGATGTATTTTCCAAGGGCTTATTTGCCATCGTATTGTTCTTGGGTGAAGAGCCATCTTCAGGATTGAGTTGTTTGCTTTGTAAATGACCTCCTGGCCTGTGCTTGCCTTTTTACTCTCCTCTTTTGAAGAGCAGAAGCTCTTAGTGTGACACGCATTTTTTTCTTGTATGTATCATGGGGCTTTTTTGCTGCCATATCAAAGATATGTTTGCCTAGCCACAGATCATTCTAGAAGTTTTCTAGTTTTGAGGTTCACCCTCAGGTCTGATCTGTTTTGAGTTCGTTTTTGTCTGGGAGCGGGGTGGACAGAGGGACCCCATTTATCTTTACACAGTTCCTTCTCTGAGCTTGCTGCCGAGATGGTACCTTTCATGGGTTCTGGAAATTCCTAGCCGTTGTCTTCGAGCCCTTCTCACCCTGCCCTCTTTCTCTCCTGCTCTCCTCCTTCTGGAGCGGTCCCTCTCCCAGGCTGTCCCCGGGGCACTTCCGGAGTCTCTTCCCTCTTCCCTCTTTCTGTCACGCCTTTCAGTCTGGGGAGTCCCAGTGACCTGCCCTCACATTCACGCAAGGAGCCAGGGGCCATTTCCTCTGTCAGTTTTTTAGGGCATTTGGTCTTTTCCTCTCTGCAAGCAGGTAGCTCCCTACTATACACCCCTCACGGTGACTTCAGTTACCTGTGGGTGACTTCATGCTCTCCTCCAGTGTGAGTCTGGTTCTACTGGAGCTTTGTTTCTTAACGCTGCGTTGGTTTGATTCACTTAAGCACCGGTGCAGACGGTACCAACAGGGAACTGATGCTCCATCTGGCCACCAACCCCCCACAGCACATCCTCACCGCCAGGGGGCGTTTGTGCCCCATTCGCACCTGGGCTGCTCTGTGCAGAAGCAGCCACCTTGCCCATCTGCCCACGTCAGCGCCCATCGGCTGCCTCCTCTCCATGGCCTTGCAGGTAGCAGAGGGTTTCGACTTCCACTGGACTTGTGATGGCGTCACGGGCCATGGGTGGGGCTGGCTGTTCCCTGCTGCTCCAGCTCTGGGGAGTCTGCTCCAGGGCCTCTGAGGTGGGGTCCTGGGGGAAGGCATGAGCCTCCTTCTCTTCCTCCTCCCTCTGTAGCTGCCTCCGCTGTTTGACTCAGCACAAACTCCGGCCTCCCAGGCAGAGGCTCTTCCAGTCTCTCCCAGGCCACTGCTCTATCTCTGCCCCTTTGCCCTTTCCTCTGGATTCAGGGATTCAACCACAGGGAGGAGGGGATGGGACAATTCTTTCCCCCAGCCTGACCAGCCTCCTTTCCCCCACCCGTATCCCCCGAACATCCCTGGGATCCACAGGGGGCCTGTGTGTGCGTCCCCTGGTGCACCCCACTGCTGGCCACACTTGACCTTATCCACTCAGAGCAAGCCACTGACAGTTGAGTCCAGCTGCTTCTTCCTGCTCTTGGGGTGGCCCACGGTAGGAAAGCAGGTGCCAGGTCTCCCAAGACATGCCTTCCCACCCCATAATATGACTCCTTGCCCATCAGCCACTGCCTTGGTGGGCTCAGGAGATGCTATGATTCTGCAGCCCACCCTAGGTGTCTCAGCATGAAAGACTGGGATACCCTTTCCACTGCTGTTTCTTCAATGGAGACCAGAGGTCCTCAATAGCATCTGATGTTCCAAATACAGCTGCACAGCATCACCATCTTATCTATCCCCCTCACGGTGCAAGGATAGCTGCACAGCACACCCATCCCACCTGCTTTCCTCACAACATGACCTTACACTCTTCCCTTTGGGAGTCAGTCTGCATTCTCCCCCTTCACCGTGTGAGCCTGTGCCTGGAGATGTGGCACCGTGGGATTAAGCCGGGACACGAAGGTGATATGGCTTCCACCTGGGTTCATGCATGTGATATAAGTGGAATTATAAAGTGTGGAAGCCTTTGAGCTTGGCTTTTTCACTCTGTGGACATCTGCCTGGTTGATGCACACCTGGCTCTTCCTTCTTTTTTATTGCTGAGTTTTATCCCGTGGTTTGAATGTGCCACTCTTCACCTAACCCTTCATCTGTTGAAGGACATCTCTTGTTTTTGGTTTGGGGATATTGCAAATAAAGCTCTGAAATGGTGTGCAGGTTTCGGTGTGACCTTGACCTGGGATAAGGCCCAGAGGTGTAACCCGCAGGTCCTATAGTTCCATGTTTAAGATTTTTTTTTTTTTTTTTTTTTTTTAAGGCAGGGTTATTGTTTGTTTGCTTGCTTGCTTTTGCAATACTAAGGATTGAACCCAGGGACTCTTTACCACTGAGCGACACCTCCAGCCCTTTTTATTTTTAATTTGAGACAGAATCTCACTAAACTGCATGAGATGGCTTTGAACTTGTGATCCTCCTGCTTCAGCTTCCCAAGTCCCAGATTACAAGTGTGCATAGCCATGCTCAAAGTGTTTTTGAGCAGGGCTGTGCAGTTTTATATTCCCAATATTTAAATTTTGATATCTAATGGAGAGGAAAATACCGTTAGTTGTTGAATGTGACTCAGGACTGAGCAGGGGCCAGACAGCTGCTTGCCCGAAGCAGGACAACCACATGTCCACCCCTATGGCTAGGGAACCTCGTGCACTCAGGCTTCTATAGGCAGCACCTCCAGCTGCCAGCCCAGGTGGCAGAGGCACAGTTGCTCCTGGAGTGGCTGGCTGGCAGGAGCATGGGTGTTTTAGAACTCCAGGTGCCGTTCTGAAGGAGGCTCACGGACATGGTTCTCAGCCGGACCTCTGAAGACTATTGGGAAGCATGCCCCTAAGAAGACCCCTAATGTCCTACTTTGCTTCCTCCCAGGTTTCTATCTTCTGCAAAAACCTATGTGCTGTAGAACCACAGCTTTGGAGCTAGAAGCACCAGCCTAAGGGAGACTGTGAATCAAAGACTCACCTCCCCAGACGGGGACCCCTTTGCCCAAGTAAGGAGGGCCCCTGGAGGGGGCCACTTCTGGGCAAGGATGAACAGTAGCACAAGGGCACTCTGCTCTGGAGGAGACAATGGACCCTTTGTCTCCAGCCATGCTCCCCCTGATGCAGTGACCAAGCCAAGATTCTCAATGAGCCCCACAGATCATCCCTGGACCCCACTATGGGCAACCAAGGTGGCATCTGCCCTGCTTTCTGTGGTCATGCCCTGACTGTGGGCTCTGCTGAGAACCGGGGTCACTCAACAACCTTCAAGACTCAGGGAGCACCCACTGTGCAAACAACCCAGCAGCTCCCAGAAGCAACATGGCCTGAGAGCAGCCAACTCCAGCTCCAGGGCACTGTCCTGGTTGACCTTCCGGACCGTGCTGGTTGGGGAGTGGAGGCGGGTGGGCGCCCAACGCATCGGACCACCCAACACGCCCTCTTTCCCCCTCCTCTCTCAGCGGGTCAGAGGGTCGCTGAGACAGCCCCGCTCTGCTTCCCGCTCCGCCGGTGGCTGGGGCCCCCCGCACCGGGATTGGACGCCAGAGAACCGGGTGGGGCGTGCGGGGGTCCCCAGAAGCCCAGGCTCCCAGTCGCTTCCGTGCAGACGTTGCTGGCCCGCACCCGGCCCGGGAGGACCCTGTGCAGAGCTGGGGGCCGGTGGGCGGCGCGGAGGAGGCGGCAGCCGCGGCGGCGGCCCCGGAGCTCGGAGCGCCAGGATGTTTGACAGCTCGCAGTACCCCTACAACTGCTTCAACTACGACGCCGACGACTACCCTGCCGGCAGCTCAGACGAGGAAAAGCGGCTTACGCGGCCCGCGTACAGGTGCCTGCGGGGGCCGGTGGCGGGACTCTGGGGACAGCCAGAACCTGTCCGGGATGGAGGGAGAGAGGGACTTTCTTCCTCGGGGCGGGCTCTGGGAGAGGACGCATCCGAGGGCACTTTGGGGGGTGAGAGTCACCTTGGATCTCCCAGCGGGAAGACCCCGAGTGCATGAGAAGTCCCAGGGTCTGGGTGGAAGCCAGAGCTGTGAGCACCGGGTCGCCAGCCAGGACAGAGGTTCCCTCTCCCCCTCCAACACCGCGCTGGCTGCCTGGGGAGCGGATCGGTCGGCCTCACCCGCCCAGCGGGAAGGCTGCCCGGCTCCCCGCGCCCTGCCTGACGCCCCATCCGCAGCTACATCGCACTGATCGCCATGGCCATCCAGCAGAGCCCCGCGGGCAGGGTGACACTGTCGGGCATCTATGACTTCATCATGCGCAAGTTCCCCTACTACCGCGCCAACCAACGTGCCTGGCAGAACTCCATCCGCCACAACCTGTCGCTCAACAGCTGCTTCGTCAAGGTGAGCCCCACCCCATCCCTGTCGGGAACGACCCTCGAGTGCCCCCTGAGTATCCCGCATTGGCGACACCCAGGCCAGTCCCTGGTGACTAGGGATTTGGGAAGCTCTCAGAGGTAGGGCGCCCCCGTCTGTGGGCCCGCAAGGCTACCCCAAAGGACCGGCGCGCCTTGCAAGACGTGGAGCGCACTGACCCTGGCTCTGCGCAGGTGCCGAGGACCGAGGGCCATGAGAAGGGCAAGGGCAACTACTGGACGTTTGCAGGCGGTTGCGAGTCACTGCTGGACCTCTTTGAGAATGGGAACTTCCGCCGGCGGCGCCGTAGACGCGGCCCCAAGCACGAGAGCCCTAGGGCACTGCGCACTGGAGCCAATGAAGGGTCCCTGGGTCACCCCGAGTCAGCGGCGCGCGAGTCGCCGACCCCAGACGGAGCGTCTGCCCTGGGTCATGAGGCCCCAACCCCCGCTGGGCCTGCAGCCCTGGGAAAGGAGGGCCACAGAGACAAGTTCAGCATCGACTACATCCTCTCCTCCCCAGACCCCTTTCCAGGGCTCCGGGCTCCCTGTCTCCTGCAGGAGAGCAACTTCCTGTGTCTGCCCTCAGCCCCTTGACCTTGGATGCCATCAGAGGATGGCTGTCAACCCCATGAGGCATTGTCATCGAGAACAAGTGGATATTAATGATTCTATGAGATGTGCACATGATCCTGGGGCGGTGGGGCAGGGGTTCACTGAGCAGGAGTACCACATGGGCCTTGGGAGGAGGTTCTCCCCTCACCAACCCTGCTTTGTTCTGCAGGGGTCCTACAGGTCTGTCTTCTGCTGTCTAAGTGCCCATGTCCACCTATATAGGATAGTCACTTCCTCTGCCTCTCAGCCACTGAGACCCCTGAGCCCACAGAACTTGCTAGCTAGGAACCACCCAGCCCAGGATGGTAGGGGGCTTAGGAACAATGACAACTAATGCATGACTCCCAAGCCCTGAGCTGGCTGCAAGGGTCTCTGAGCTAACAGTCATGTGACCCTGTGAAGGAGCATCATTGTCCATTCACAGACAAGAGCCCAGCATGCTGGGGACCACCATCCCACAGTCGTCCTACTGCAGAACTGTGTCTGTGACCAAGTGTGACCCCAGTGTCGAGGCCCCGACATGACAAAGTAACTGGGGATTGTTCTTTTCTCCCAGGTCCTATTTGCACAGGTCATCACAGTGTCGCTCAGCCCAAATCTGCTGGCATGGGTCCTCTGGCAGCAGGGGTCACTCTGGCTCACCCTACACCTCTGGTCTTAGTTGTAACCAGAATGGCATTGAGGCTGGCCATGGTAGTTAGCCATCTACTTGCTCTTATGTGGCAATTGGGGATTTCTTTGCTTAATAAGATAAAGGGTAGCAGTTGTGGAAACCTGACAGAGAGGTGAACCAGTGGTTAAAACTGAGCAAAACCCCCAGAGAGCACAGTCTTGAGTTGTGCCCACCATGCCCAACCTCAAATGGGGAGGCCACAGCCTGAGTTTATGGCCTCTGCTCAGAGCTGCTGGCCAAGCCTGGGCAGCCAGCCCCCAACCTCTCTGACCACCTTTCTGGCCAGATCTCGACCCAACTGCCTGACCACATGGGAGCATGTTCCTCTGGGGCTCCTGGAAATTACGAAAATTAAAGCAAGCAAGTTATTTTCTCCAAAAACATTCTCCCCACCGCGATATCAAGAGCGTCTGTTTTTCTTTGGTCGCTACATCACTGGGTTCATGCTGGTGTGTGGGCCTTGGTTCTAGTCATCACAGAAGGGAGGAAAGATGAAAAGAGGGGAGAGAAAATATGCTCTTCATTTTCCTCATACCAGGGAGCAAAATGAAAGTCAGGGAATTTTGCTCAAATGCGGTTTGATCAGATCTGGTTGTTTTTGAAGCCCCAAAAGGAAATTCTGCAGACTTGAGATCTTCCACAAGCCCAGAAAATGGGCTGAAATGCAAGCTCGTCGTTCTGAATGCAGTTTATTTTCTCTATTGATACTTTCTAAAGAGAACTCTTGGAGGGAAAGCAAGATGTTGGCAGTAACATCCATGCTAAATATTAATCCCTCCCTCCATTGTTCGTGTCATCTCGTCATTTTATTACCTTTAAATAAAATGATGAACCACAGAGGTGAAACCCAGAAGAGAGTACACCTGTTTTCAGGCAGATGGAGGGCAGGCCTCTCCCACTCTGGCCACGCCCTCTCCCATCTGGCCACACCTCCCATTCTGGCCACACTCTCTTGACCATGGTTGTGAATCCTGAATGAGTGACAGGTAGGTTTTGAAAACTAGAGGAACTGGATGTGTAGCTCAGTGGTAGAGTGCTTGCCTAGCTTGCGAGGCCCTAGATTCCATCCCCAGCACTACAAAAACAAACAACAACAAAAATAACCCACAGTAGAGCTTACACTTTCTAGCAAATCCTTCCCCCTTTGCTTTTGAAATTAAGACTTCACCATCACAATTATCTTTTAGTGGAATGAGTTCAGACTTTCCTTGAATCTTTTCTTATTGATTTTCATTAAATTGACCATAAGAGGAAGAGTCTTTTAGTTAATTTTCACCCAAAGAAACTAGTCATTTTTCAATTTCGGCATCCCACTTTGAAGAGCTGTCATTCCAGTTTCTGCAGACATGGTGCAGGGGACTCGGGTAGGGGGTCAATCTGGCCAGAGCACAGGGTCCTAGTGGCCATCTGAAATCCTGCATGTCCCTGCTTGGTTCTGAAGCTCTGGCCATCCAAGAAGACTGCTTGAGTCTGTGGGAAAGCCAACACGGTCTATTGCACAGGTCTCACTGGGTCATCTAACCCCCTGTGGGCCTCAAAATCCCCCATCAGATGGAGGGATTTTGTCAAAATGAAGTAGATCAGAAAGAGACCCTGCCCTGTGCGATCTTGGCATGGTGCTTCCTGCCCTCCCCAATCCTCAGGCTCCTTGGAAATCTCCATGTGCTCAGAGGCCTTTGACCTCTTTCTTGGGTGCTGTGAGAGCTCTGGTCCCTCTGCCCAGACACACACCCAGAGTCCAGGCAGCTGCAGAGACTGGGCCCAGGGACCAGAGTCCTGGCTCAGTGCAGGGCCAATGAGCCAGGCCTGCATCCCCACCCCTCCCTTAAGAGACCCCAACACTCCACAGAGAACCTGGGGGTCATGGGCACCAGGAGGCCACAGTCTCCACAGCCAAGAACAAATGCATCACAAAGACAGGCGGCAGATATGGACGACCCCCTGCTGGAGCCACCTTCTTTGCAGTGTAGCCTCCGCTCCTGACTGCACCCCTCCTGCATCCACTAAGGTTGGCCCTGCTGAGCAGGGTCCTTTCTTTGTTTCTGCCTTCAGCACATATGCCCCTGCCCCTCTCTCCCTGAGGGCCCCATAGCTGAGACACCACCCCTCCTGAACTTGGCCCTGGAAGCTTTTCTGGATGCCACCTGCCAGCAGCACTAGTTGCAGAAGGGCACTGAAGCCAGGTGAGCAGCAACCCCAGGACTCCCAGCAGCAGCGCCCGCCCCCTCAAGTCTGCTGGCACGGTCGATGGCCAACTGTTCCTGCCAAAGGGCCCCTTCACCTCAGGACTAGAAGGTCTCGGTCATAACCCTGTTTGCCGTAGAACACGTGGAAAGGCACATGTTCCAGGGCAGAGGCGTTTAGAGAGTGCATTCTGCCTGCATGTTGTGCCGTGTCCCTTCACTCTGAGGAATTCCTTTTCTGGGGACTTGACAGTGATAGATTCCAGCTGGTGCATAAACAATCCTGACCACGTCGCTGCCCTCCCCATCCCTCCCTGGTCTGCCATCCTCGTTCTCAAGTTCCCTCCAACTTGCCCCCCCAAAGGTGGAAAGAGCAGGTGCGACCCCGTCCAGACCTCCTGTCCACAGCCACAGTGGCTCGAGAGCCACCCCAGCTCAGATGGCACTGACCACTGACTGAGGACTGCCACCCAACAGAGACCAGGGGGTGAGCAAGGTGCCTGATGGGGAAAATGAGACAGAATGAAGCAATGCCCCCCGCCCATGGTCTAGAACAGGCGAAGCCAAAATTTAGCCACAAAGTATCTGGTGCACTTGGACTAAACGTCATGCTGAGCTACTGCCAAGGAGAAGCCCCCTCACCTTCCAGAACATTCACCCGCGTGAAAACCTGGTATAAACAGCTTAATATATCCCATTACTGCAAGGAGGCTGTTTTCTGCTGTGAGTGATGAGAAGATTACCCGGGACGGAGAGGCTAATTGCTGCCTCCATGCCTTCGTTTGGTGAGTCAGGGATCTGCTGTGTTTACAGGAGAAAGGAAAGCAATCTGTTTTCTTTGGACTTTGGCCTCCCTGAGATTGGGCCTCGGGGTAGGGTGCCCCAAGATGTCCAGCTGTATCCCAGAACCCTTGTCTGTCACCTCATCTTTGGAGACAGGCTGAAGTCTAAGGTTTGTAGTGAGAATTTCTGGATCATATAGGGCCCTAAATGAAACCATGTGTCTTGCAAGGAGGGACTGAAGCCCCCCATGACCAAATTGGAGCTGAGCCACTTTGCCCATCTGTCCTGCCATAGTTGCCAACAAATCTGTATTAGTTTCCTGTTGCTGACTGTAACAAATACCACAAGTTTGGCAATCCTAACAGTACAGATCCCTTCTCACAATGGGGAGTCAGAGCCTAACTGAATCAGCAGGCTGTGATCCCTGGGAGGCTCCCGAGAATCTGTCTCCACCTCTCCCTGCTGCCCTGGCTCATGGCTCCTTTCTCAGTTCCCAAAGCTAGCAGGACAGCATCTTTGTAGTCAAATCTCCCTCAAGTCCTCTTGGGAGGTCCCTGGTGCTTTGCATCAAGCCCTCCTGGATGACCAAGAAGATCCCCACACCCCAGGATCCTTCATAACTTATCAGTAGAGTCCCTCCTGTCATTGTAAGGTACCATGGCACATTCTTGGGGATTCAGACATGGGCATCTTCGGGGAACAGAAGTCATTCTCACTTTAATATGAATGAGCATAAATCAATACTTATTGTGTTTTCATCAGTGCTAAGGAAATTCCTCTAAAGGAAGGTATGTGGTGTTCACTTCTGGGGGAGGAAGGTTTGTGGATGATCCCAGGCTGTGTGAGGCCTCTGAGAAGGCAAAGCCCTTCTGGGAAGCATCAACTGATATTCATGGGTGTCCACAGCTTAGCATTCCCATGATGCCAACCTTCCTAGTGGCCTCGGGGGTCCTGCGTGGCCTCCAAGTAGCAGAGATGCCCAGACATTCTTAGGTGTTCAGGAGAGAGGTATGTTAGCACCTTGCTGGGGTCCTGGTCCTTTGGGATCTCTCCTTTTCCTCCTTTCATAACCCCTGAGCTGTGGTAGCCACAGGACCATCCTTCACTGGGGCGTCCACCTTGGGGCACCCTCAGCCCACTGGTGGTTTTGACATTAGCCTTGGAACCAACTTCTTTTCCTGCCTGCTCAGTACCAAGGTCAGGTGCAGCCAGGCTTGGTCAGCTTGTGGCCTTGTGACCTCAGGGGCAATGCTGAGGGATCTCAGGGGTTGTGCAGCTCCAGGGAGAGTGGCCTGGAGGGGGGGGGCAACTTGGAGCAGTCATGAAGGGACCCAGAAGTACCCATCCTTGGGCCTCCTAGGGTCTTGACCTCAGTGTAGGTATCTCAAGTCTGCTTTGGGGACTCTGCTCAGATATCTCAGGGAGGGGCTGCCACAATGCTCTGCAGCCCCAAGCCCCATCCATAGGCACCTGGCAGGTGCCCAGCTGGTGGCTCCCTTTGTGCATAATTGAGTCAGTGTCTTATAAGAACTGAAGACAGGTGCTGGGGCTCCTGCCAGGGCCTAACTGCTCTGAGTCAGGCGAGGACCTGGATGGACACTCAGCCTCTGCCCACTGCCAGCTTCCAGAGCTCATCACCAGTCCTCTAAGAATGTGGGAGCCCCACACCCCCTCAGCCCTGCCCAAGGGCCCATTGGAAATCCCAAGGACCATCAAGGGAGGATCAGCCCATGGGAACAACCACAAGCACTTGCTTCACCTAGGAGGCCCCACGTGTCGGAAGCAAGAAGTGTCGAGACAGGCTAGGAGGCTACCCTGTATGTCAACCATCTGCCTTTAGCCCCATCATGTCCCCTTGCCCAACCAGCACAGCTGGCTCCTTCTCAAACCCAGAGTGTTGATCCCTTGGGCCGTTACCTACAGTGAACACCTGTGAGGTTTATGGGGAAGACATAAAGGTTCAAGGATCTGCGTGTGGATTTCAGGATGTAAGTCCCTCGCCCCAGTGGCCATAGGGGTCCCCTTAGTTTAACCCACTGCAAAGTTGATGGGTTGATTGATTTCAGGCTGACTCCCTCCTTTGAACCTATTTTCTTGCAGCACCCCACCCCCCGCCCTGCAGAAACACCCAGAGCCCTCCTTGACCCAGTGAGGCCATGGGTGAGGCTCTGCCCTGAGCAATGCCTCCTCTCCACCCTGTGGAGCTGCAGCAGCTGCATCTGGAGGCATGAGGTTGTGCTGCTGGAGCTGGCGGGCAGTGGGCCAGTGACTTTGGACCCTGGGCTCCCAGTGCCACCAGACCAGAGTCTCCTATTCTCCTATTCCCCCAGTGCTTTTGTCCCCATCCATGATAAGGGCAGTTTTGTGTTCTTGGATGCTCAGCCAGCCCTTATCAGATAATGTCTTGCTTTTACCCTGGAATAAGAGGCACACACCCTTCACCTGCCCTCCACACCTGAGTGCTCCATCCTTGGAGACCGGGCAAGGGGAGGTTGCCAGGTGACTTGGCATTCACCGGCTTGTTCCGACCTGGCACAGCAGGTTCAGTACTTTTCCAAAGCCTGCCCTGATGCTGAGCCAGCAGTGCCACTTGGGTCCCTGGTCAGGAGGGAGGCCAAGAACCTCCAGGCACATTGAGAGGGCATCAGGGCGCACCAGCCTGCCTAGGTTCCATAAGATGCCTTGACACCCCACTCAGCCTCCTCACAGCCTCTACAGGACTCTCTTTTGCCCTCAGTTGTGAGGGCGACAACCCAGTCTTGCCATCGGCAACCACAGAAATGTCCCCATACATCCCCTGATCGTCAGCATGGCCTCAGAGTCCTTCCATAGCAGCCGATATAGCTCTGAGACCTCTATCCTTTTGGCCATTGCTGGTGACCGGGGACCCAACAGCAGTTAGGGCGGTGGCTACCTGGAGCTTGTCGCTTTCACTACGGCGTGGCATCAAGGCAAGTGGACCTGCTGTTCAGTTCTCCTTCCCCCTCCTCTCTGGTGCCCCCCACCGTCTTTGGCCCTCTCTTCCCTCCCTTGTTTTGGTGCAGACCCCAAGGGCCCTTAGCACCGCACAGAGATCCAGCTTCCTTCGAGCGATGCCTCAGCATGCCTTTCCTTAGCTGTGTTCTGCTGGGTAGCAGAGCCCTCTCCTTCAGGTGCCAGCCTTGGCGAGCCTCTGCCTAGAGGCCTTATCAGGGCCAACTAATCTGGGCACCACCCGAGAGCTGACAGCCTGTGAGAGAACTGAATAGGAACAGCCAGGGGTCATAAGCCCTGACCCTGGGCACCTGGCAGGTGTGGGATGGTCTCCTGGGGAGCTGTCTGGAGCTGACCTCAAAATGTGAATGTCACCCACTTGGGCCCAGCAATTCTGAGCATGAACAGAACAGAGGGAGGGTTCCACCTGACCTTGGCAGGAGGCCCTGTGTCTGCAGTTCCTCCCCTGTGTGCCCAGGGAGCAGGCTGCAGTGCATGCAAAGACCACACGTGAGTGATGTTCAAACTGCCAAGAACGGGTGGCAGCCCAGGGCACAACCTCCCTCAGTTGACATGACAGTATTCATGTCAGCCTTGAAACTGGCATGCTAGTGAGCATGGGACTGTCCCCCTGGGAAGTGGATCTCCTTGCCTGTGGCCAGCATAGGTTTGAAGGTGTGTGGAGCAGCTGTACCTAGCCTGCCAGGGCAGGACTGACAATTGTCACTTGAGTTCAGGGAAGGGAGTGGCAGATCCTGCATCTTGACCAGTGTTGATTCCTGGTGGGTACACATGTCGGGCCCATCACAAGACTTGCCTTGAACATAGAAGGCTCCCAGGCTCTCTCTGACCAGAAGGCCAACCACTCCTGCCCCCAGCCTTACAGGGTGTTGATGTCCAGGCAGGTCTGCTGTGGAAGGGGTATGCAGGGGTGGGAGCAACGACGTGGAGGACTGAGATTTGCCTGGCTGCCACCAGGCCCAGGGAAGTGCCAAGTCGTCACCCAGTGCCATAAGGCTGAGCTTCTAGGACAGTCAGGAAGGAGTAATGGCTGAAGCCCAGTAGGTGCTTGGCTGCCCTGAACGGAAGCTGCTCCTTACCACCCTCTCTGTCATGACTCCTGGAGGGGGGTCACATAGCCAGATATCCAGAGCCAGGTGGCCTGAGGAGCCTGGTGGTCAGAACTGACACCACCTCCAGGATTCCAATCTGAGGGTCCACATACGGCCAGCATGAGAGTTTTCTTATCTCCCCAGGTGACTCCCAGGTTCACTGGGGCTGAGTGGGTATCGAGGCATGAGAGACATGCAGTATATCTACCTGGGCCCAGGACAGGCATTTAGTTTCAACAGCTCAGTCAACTGTGGTGTTTTCTGGAAGTTGTCCCTAAGGCCTGAATGACCATGAGGGAGGGTCTGAGGAAAGCTGGGGAAAGAGGAGGACTGGGCTGGGAAGGCTCAGACACACCCCAGTGTGACCCCAGGGACCAGGCCAAGGTGGACCTGCCAGACATCCTGCCTGGAGGCCCTGCTTTGCTGCCTGGAGTAGGGTCATTGAAAGAACCTGGGAGAGGTCAGGTGGACAACCACCCAGAAAGGCCAGCCACTGGCTTTTCCCAGTCAGGCTCTGCTGTGAGTGCCAGGTTCCAGTTCAAGAGACTCTTCTGTGGCAAGCAGTGGCCCCTTGGTCCCATGGTGGCTGCCCCAAATCCTTCACATTTTAAAAGAAGTAGACAGCTGCACCATGGTGGGTACAACGCACCCCACCTCAGGTCAGAATTCACAGCTACAGCTCTTTTGGAGCATGCGGGGGGGCGGGGGGGTTGGGGGGGGAAAGGCACATGGCTTGCTTTCCTGGGGTTTTGGCCATTACCAGTGGGATGCCATGACCAAAGACCAACTCTCCTCCACAGAGGTGAGATGGAAGGGAATATGCATCTCTGATGGAGGACATGGCCATAGTATGGGAGGCAGCTATGGCCATGCTGTCTTTGAACACCCTGGAGCTGGGACTCCTCACCACAGACCAGGATCAGACAGATTTGAACATGCCCAGGTCTGCCACTAAGCTGGGGTGAACCCATCCATTGGTGAGGTGTGAGGCTTTGGCTCCCCAGGGGTCTCTGCAAGGGTTGTAGCACCCCACCTGAGCAAGGCCTTATACATGAGCCCATCCCCTGCCCAGCCTGGTGTGTTGGGATCATGGTATACACTGGGCTGTACTTTCCATCCTGTGTGGCCTGAGGCTGTGTCCCCAGAGGTTGTGAGGGTTCCTAGAGTGCCAGGAAATGGGGGTCAGGATTCCTGGAGGAGTATCAGGATGCCTACAGGGCAGGACCTTCAGTAGGATGTCCACATGATGGCTCTAGCTTTGGAAGACATGAAATCATGGAAGGTCACTGCAGCGAGCTTCCTGCACGCCCCCTTATTCCCACCAGACTCATCTGGGGTGGGTCACGTTATAATCATTTATAACACACATACCCCCAGGGCACTTGGCTCTAGGACCCAGTTTGAGAAATGCTGGTTCACAGGATGTGTCCTCCTCCCCAGAGCTGTGGTCAGGGTGTTGCAAGCAGTGGTCAGCAGGTGGCCAGGTTGTAGGGAGCAGTTTGGAGGGGTCAGGAGGGGGCCAGGGTGTGGGGAGCAATGGGCAGAATCTCAGCCAAAGAGAAGGGGGCAGCCTGTGCCCTTCACTGCCCTCTGTGCCATATCACAGTGGGGTCTTGAAAAGTGCCTTGGGGTGTCATCCAGTGACTGTCAGGATGAAAGGCAGCCTGGGGAGGGGCCGCGTTGTTGGGGCTAAGGGGGAGCTGCCAGGTCACTGCGATGGAAGCCAGCAGTTGGCCTGGGGGATCAGCTGGGAATATCCCCCTCCTCCCTTCCCCTCATGGGCCACTGGGACCCCTTAAGGGTCTTCTTGTTCTCTGCTCATCGTGTACAAAGGGAAACTGAGGGCCACGACCACCAGTAAGCCCCCTTGACAGTTCAGGGTACAGCAGCAAGACTGAGGAGCTGACAGAGTGGATTTGGGGGGCACTTGAGAGGTGTGCTGGAGCAGCAGGCCCAGGAGCACCTTGGAGATTCTTGGGGGAAGGGAGCATGGACAGACAGCACCCCTCACCACTTTTCTGAACTTCTGGGCCATTCAGGGAAGGGTTCCTGGAAGCCAAAGAGTCCACAGGTGGTATATGGGCCTATGCCAGCTGCCTACTTCTGGGATCATTGAGGAGGTGGGTGACAGGGAACCAGGAACTGTTCCAGGACATCAGAGAGGCATCAGGGAAGTGCCCAGCCCCTTCCTGGAGCTGCAAGACTGGAAGCCAACTGGATTTCAGGTGTCATGTGATGTGCTCAGAGGGCCACAAGGGTCAGGGAGAAGGACTGGCTGAAGGATTTCTCACTGTTGGGCTCCACAAACATTACCTCTGCTCAGACTTCAGTCTGTCCACACATACTGTGGCCATGACGTGGGGGTGACAGAGACAGAGGAAAAGAGGCGCCAAGGCTGCAGGAAGACAGAGGCCACCCTGCACCTCCTGTCAGCTCCCCATTCATCCTCAGCTCATGCCCGTCCCTAAGCAAGCCTGGCTGGGCACAGCATCTGCAGGGCAGAACACTTCTGCCTCCAGGCTCTTCCCTGCGTCCACACAATGCTGCCCAGTGTAGCATGTGCCAAGCGCTCTTTGGACCAAGAGCAGCGTTCTGTCCCAGGCTGCCGGAAAAGGTCCCGTAGAAGGGCTGAGACAGACTGAGGAGGGAAGTCCAAGAGCAGCAGTTGCCGTAAAGCTGGGGGGCCTGCCGGGCCCCAGCTTGTCCTCGGTGGGAGGAGCAATCAGAGCAGGTGGAGCAGGAAGAGGGCAGGCAGGGGGCTGAATTGGTATTTGCACCTGATGGAACAGCCCCAGGCCAGGATGGGAGAGCTTGGGTGTGAGGTGGCCCTGCATCCTGTGGCTTTTCAAGGTTCATTCGTTGGAAGCCACTTGCTTCCGCTGCCCTCAGGGCTGCTTCTCTGCTTGTATCAGACAGGGCCAGGGTGTCCCCTGCCTGGGGCCCTGAGCCCTTGTCCTGCTGGCCCAGAGCCAGGGTGAGGGTTGCTCCTGAATTCTCTGCCACTGCTGCAGCCTGCAAGTGCAGCTAGACAGGAGCTGCAGGTAGGCTGTGTTCTGACGGCCAGTCTGCAGCTGACTCAAGTAGGCAAGTCAGACATGCGCCCGGGAGCTCTGAGGCTCTTTTTGCAGAGGGAAATCAAACTATCTCTTCACGGCCACTGACTGCTCTTTCCAGCCCCTCTGTGCAGATGTGCCCAGAAAAATCAGTGGAATGGGTCCTCATCCCTTCTCCCTGAGATCCTTTCAACAGCACTGTCCTGTAGGGTGTGCGTGTACAAGTGTTAGTGTGTGCCTGTGCCTGCTTGTCATTGTGTGCCTGCCTATAGTGTGTGGTCAGAACTTTGTCTCACAGTTTCCTGGCCCATCCCTCAGGTCCCTCTGCAGACAAAGCCTCACCTGGTCAGTCCCAACCTAGGCTCCAGTTGCCCATGACAGCTCCCCCAAGGCCTTGCTGCACTTTGACCACTAAGGGCTGACTTCAAGGTGGCAGGCCTGGGGAACTCCAAGTAGACATCCAGCCTGCCCCTGCCAGTGTGGACCACACCTTGGCCCAGGGGTTCTGGAGTGTACTTCATCTCAAACCACCCAGATTGCTTTCATTCTCCCTCCAGGCCTGGGGCCACACTGCTGGTCAGTGGCAGAGTGAAGATGCAACTGGACACTGCATTGTCTGTACCTCTTATGCCTCTATGCAGGCCCTGTGCATGGAGGGGCTCCCTCATGGTTCCCCAAAGCTACATACCATGGCTGACAGGGTTGTGTACCTGGGAATTGTGGAGAGAGGTCCTGGAAAGGACTGAGATTCCAGGGGACTTCCTGGAGGTGGTGGCCAGGGGAACAGCCTGAGAGCACAGAGGCAGGAAGGTAGAGAGCGAGGGCAGCCAGACATATCAGAGGTGCCAGGAGGCCTCAGGCAATCCACAGAGCTTTGCTGCCCAGCATGCAGCCATTGACCATTTAGATTTGAATTAATTTAAAAAACAGATTTAAAAGCTGGCTCCTCAGTGGCTCCAGCCACATTTCGAGCTCCTTGTAGCCACTTGTAGCCCATGGCTGCTGTGTTGGACGGTGAAGAATGAATGACACTTGCCTCACAGAGGGAAGGTCTACAGCCAGCCACTGAGGCCACCAAGTGCTGCCTCCATGTAGGGCTGTGCCCCGGGGGCTGAGGCCAGCTCTGCCCACCCAGCACGTGAGTGGTCAGGGTCAAAATTTACCAACAAAAATAATTCTGCCTTCCATAACAGACTTAATACCAAAATGCCAGGGACTAGGTTAGGATCAGGGCTAGCGCTGCACTGTGTATGGACCGTTCACACAGGAAGCTCCCGAAAACTCACAGGGCGGAAATCCCACTTCAGTCCTTAGTTTCCAGTTAAAAGTGACTTCAGGGCTGGGATCGTAGCTCAGTGGTAGAGTGCTTGCCTAGCATGCTTGATGCACTGGGTTCCATCCTAAGTGCCACATATAAATAAAATAAAGGTCCATTGACAACTAAAAAAATATCTTAAAAGAAAATGACCACAATCTAGGAGAACTGTGTTTTGGAAAACAGGCTTTGCTGGGAGCCAGGGCTTCCAAGTTGAACACAGGGCTGACTGATGTTCAGCCTCAAGAGCTCCCAGCTCCAGAAACAGCCACCACAGGCCAAGGGTTGGAACCAGAGAACCGATGAACCTGCTGTGACCAGCAATGCTTTAAAAAAAAAAAAAAAAAAAAAATGAATTTTAAATAAATTTCAAAGCCAGGAGATTCCACAAAGTCTGGACTCAACCTCAGGAGCCTCACCCAGCAGAGGCCTCATGCTGTTGCCACGAGTGCCCCAGGCCCTGTGTGCCACCTTCTCCACTCTCTTGCCTGAGAAAACACACACTGATGACCAGGACCCCCAGCCCCAGCTGGCTAGGGGACATACACTTTGTCCGTGGTATGCTGTCTGCATTACGTTGTACAAAGGCCAGGTGCAAGGCCAGGTACATTCCCAGCCAGAGTCCTGTCCGGCCAGTGCCCATGGATCAATGTGAATGGTTAGTTCCTGGTGCACCACCTTCCGCACTGGTTCCTGGAAAGGCTGATGAGGAAATCCATTACTGGGGCAAGAAATGTTCAAGGAACCACCAAGAACAGCTTATTGTTTCTTCCCAAGAAGAGGTGGGGAGGGACCCAGCTGAAGTATGGCCATCACCTACAGCCTACACTGGATCCCCCCACTGGAATCCACAGCTCACCACGATGGGTCTCCACTTAGCTGTATGCGACAGTAACCTCAGCCAGCATTGGGGTTGACAGCTCAGAGAGGCCCGGCTGATCTCACCTGCATATCTGGAAGGAGGGACCCAGACCAGGGAAACTGGGGGATGGACTCATGATGGGGCAGAGTGTAAGTCTCCACGCTGGGAGCATCCAAGCCTAGGCTGATGGTACCCACTTGTGAAGGAGGTTGGCCTGGAGCAGGTTGAGACCCAGGCCATGTGTCCCAGCACTTGGAAAGGTGGCCAACAAAGATCCTAAGGAGCCATCCTTACTGGGTGGAGTTCCCCAGCTGGACTTGCCTGAGAGGTGTTTCCTGGACTATTGGTGGAGGCTGGAAAACAGTGGACCCAGATTCCATGCCAAAAACATTGCTGCTCTCAGATGTGATTTTGAGCAACAATAGGTTAACAGTTCCAAATTCTTAAGGTCAAACACTGTGTTGCATCAGACATTTGAAAGAGCGCTGTAACTTGTCCCTGCCTCCCTGGGAGTTTGTTGAACAGCCCAGAACCTGAGACATAAGGATATTCAAAGTCTTCAGAGGCAATGGTGGCCTTCAAAGCAGGCCTGCCTGTGGCGACCTGAGCAGAGGGAGCTTCAGTGCAGCTTACAGATGGAAACTTTCAACAGGCAAGAGATCCTGCCACAGCAGGAAGCACAGACAACCTCACCCGCAGCAGGCTGAGTGCAGCCTGCACTGGGAGCAGCTCCAGAGAGGAGCCTGGAGGGCGGCATGGCCAGTACCCTGGAGAGGGGACACAGTCCTCCTGGTTAGAATCTGCTGACCTCCCAGGGAGCCGACTGGTGGCTTTCCTGCTTGTCCCCCTGAGCAGCCCTGAGTGTCCTGAGCCTGAACCACCCTCACCCTCTCTGCACTCCAGTCAGGCCCCTGGGTCTCTGTCAGGAAGGGTCCAGGTAGTGCTGGGTCAGGAAGCCCAGGTTGCAACTCCCCAACCCTGGGCTCCCACCAAACCCCAAAACTGCCGTGTGTGGGGAGGACAAGCGTGGGGACTGGAATCCCAGGCGATGATGATGCCCCTTGCTATGCACACCAAGGGAGGACCCACCCCATGACCTGGGCCGGGGCCGTGGTGGCACACACACTGAACAAGCACCAGCCCTGCTGAGTCGCCAGGTGCACAAACAGATCGATCAGACCCTCCAGAGGAGCTCTGGACTGTCTGAGCTGTCACTGCAGGTTACTGAGTAAGTCCCTGCCGCTGTGTGGCCTCGTCATCTCTATCTGTAGAGTGGGAGAGTTGTGATCCTGAGTTTCCTCCATCGTAGAGCATCGAGGACCCGAAGGAGCCAGGTCCCTCAAGGGAGCTACCCTCTGGCTCTTCCCTTGGCAGGCCACCCACCTGCCCATAACTTGGGAACGTTGCAGACCTGGTTGCCTACCAGTGCCAGACAGGCCTCCAACAGGACAGTCGGTCACTTGGTACTGAGAAGCCAGGCTCAAAATCAGAGTGTATGGGCACTGGGCACGACATCTCATATCCTATCTGGCTGTTCCCTGAACTTAAGGGGAGAGGCCCAACACAGCCTGTCCCTTGTCCAAGGCCACCCAAGCAGCACTAAAGTCCGGAAACCCAACCCCCAACATGCCAAGGGGAAGCCAGGACTCCAGGGAGGAGCTGCTGGCAGCATCCACTGCAGGTGAGGGGCCAGCACCGTGCCAGAGCAGCTGGTGGCCCAGCTCTGGCTTTGTGTCGGGAAGTCACAGGTGGCGCATTACTGCTCTGAAGAGAGGGTTTCTGTCTGCTCACCAGCCAGAAGGACAAGAGGGATGCTGTGGCTCATCCTTGCTGGCACTGGGGAAGGTTCCATAAAGGATTTGCCTTGGGACTGAGGCTGGCAAATGGCTGCATTTGAGATTTAAACCAAAACTTCTCAGGACTGCAGGATGGGATGACATACTAGGCAGAAAGCAAGATCCACAGTCTGTGTAGGGCTAAAGACCATGGGTCAGACATGCTGGCTGCAGGCCTGGTCAGAACCTTTATAAGGGGACCCAGACCCAGGGGCCCCATTTCTCAAACTTCAACTTCTCTGATTGAGCACCCCTGAGTTCCGGGAAGTCCAGGCTGGATATTCCTTGAGACACACGTGTGGAAATGCTGACTTAACCCTGGAGGTGGAAGGGAGACTTTTCCAAGAGGAGAAGTGTCAGCAAGAATGGAGGACCAAAGACAAGAACAGGAAATGGTGGGGAATTACAGCTCAGCTTGGGAGCTGGACAGGGCAGTGAGGAAACTGAGGCCCAGGCCCCAGTGCCATGTGTCCCTGTGGGACAGAAAGCCACACAAAGAGGGCCTATGAAGGCTGCCCAGCTTCTCTTTCAGAGGAGACAGTGACTGAGGAGGGCAGGTCTGCAGAGAGATTGTCCCCCAACCGCAGCCCAAGCCCATGCCCTGGAAAGGTGTGTCTAATCCAGTTGGGGGCCATCTTTCTGCAGCAGGGCCACTCAGCTCTTATCTCCTTATCTCTGGGTGCAGAGGCAGGTGCTGCCTTTGCCCATCAGCTTAGCCAAGAAGCCATTTGGCAGGAGGTGGGTTCCCAGGGGAGCTGGTTTGGGGAGTACCAACCCCATGTTACAAGTGCTCCCGCCCACCTTGGGGCAAGTGCTCCATCTGTCCACAGCTGCCTCCCGAGTCACTAAACAGGGCTGGGAGGAGGTACCCGGCCCCACGCAGCATTTCCACCTGCAGCACAGGCTGCAGAGGGGAGTGAAGCAGGGAGCAGCTGGACAGCCGTGAGACCTAAGTACTTATTACCCTTAAGTATACATACTTAATGGTACGTTTGCATCATTTAATTTCCAGCAGTGACTCTGTGACAACCGGTTAGCAAAATCTTCAGACATTTAAGTCAGCTCTGGAAAACTGGCACAGTGTGTCCAGCATACAGCGTGCCCCTCAGCTGGGGCATTGCTCAGTGACAAACCCTTTCTACCCATTTCCTCCAGGCAAACGAGGGAGCAGGAGACACCTCCCGACTTTTTTATTTCTCTGACTACGAGCGGCACAATGCGGAGATCGCTGCCTTCCACTTGGACAGGTGAGCCCCTCCTCCACAGAGCAGCCCCTTCCACCTGGACAGGAGAGCCCTGTCCTCTGAGAGCCAGGTGCCCATCAAGCATCATTTCACAGGTCTGTTAGTGCACATCCACCAGAAGGCACAGGCCGAGGCTCTGAGGTCTACAGTGTCTTGTCACTGTCATCTCCCCATGATGGTCTCCATGGTCTCTGTTCAGAGCACCCTGCTCGAGTTGGTTCTTCAAACTCTCTCAATGCCTAGTTGGGCAAACCTTCACACCCCAGGTCCACAGTCCAGAAAACTGAGGCCCTGAGAGAAATATCTGCCCAGAGATGAGCCCTTCCCTTGTGGCCCTGATAACCCAGGCAGGTGCCTCTCATGTGCCCAGCAGAAGCATCAAGATGAATGGTAGGTTTGGGGTCTCAGAGAACACAGGAAAAAGAAAAGCAGGCAGGAAGAGAGGAAGAATTATTATTCCTATGAATTTTTACATGGATAATCACAGGGTGGGACTTCTCTGAGGGACCAAAGAAGACTTCCTGGAGGAAGGAGCACCCACAGCAGAATGAGGGGAGGCCTGGCCCCAGCCTCCTGAGGGTCAGCTGTGACCCGCAGGACGAAGCTCATTTTCAGATTCCACCCAGCTGCAGGGAGGTAGGACCACCCACAGGAGCCCTATGAGATGGCCAGTGTTTACCCTCAAGGAGTGACCACGGCCTGATTCTGGGGTCAGGTCCGAGAGATCTGGAGGACAGAAAGCACCAACCAATCAGCAGCAGAAAGGAGGATCCCACCCTTGGCCTCTGCCTCTGGAGCCTCCTGGCTGCTCCACAGGGCCCTGGCTGGACAGAAGTGTCACCCCCACCACCACTCCCAACCCCCATAGCTGGTTGAATGAAGAGTCTGGACCCCATACCAGACCCACAGACCAGGATCTGCATTTTAACAGAATCGAGTGATCCATGTAAGATCGCAAACCTTATGTGAGATCTCCAGAAGTCAGATTTCCAACCATTTCATTTTCCCAGGACAGCCCAACCTGAGAGAAAGGCCTTCCCATGGAAAGGACCATAGTGACTCCCCAGCCATGAGGTCACTCTCTCGAAAACACGGACCCCAGTTGACTTGCTTATAAGACAGGGCAGCAGAGCCCAGGGTGCACATGCCTGTGGGAGGTGGCGATGCCGCTGCAGCCAGGCTGACCCTGGGTCCTACGTGTGCACCCTGTTCCTCCATGCCTGGCCACTTCTGCAGAGGATGCCTGTGCAGCTATCATGCATCCTGTGTCAGCAGAAAATGCTCGTATCCGGCATCTCCATTTAATTAAGCAAGTGGCAGTGCATGCCATACGGCTCAGAAAGAGTTCCATTAAGAGTGGCTAATTTAATTTAATTTCATTTTAAATTTAGCCCTAGAATGAGGGCATGTTTTAGTTATCCGGATGCCTGGCAGGGCTGAGGCAAATTCACAAGGACTTGTCCTTCCAGGGTGTGTTCGGCCTGTTGCTGTTGGTGCCAGGCAGAGCCATGGCCCCAAGCCAGATTTGAGTGAAGGCCAGGAGAGGCCTGGTTCACCAGCCACTGCCTGGGTTGCCAGGAATCCACCACAGAAAGTGAAGACCTCTTCCTCTCCTCTTCTCTTGCCAGGATCCTGGACTTCCGCAGAGTCCCTCCTGTGGCTGGCAGGATGGTCAACATGACCAAGGAAATTCGGGATGTCACTCGAGACAAGAAGTTGTGGAGGACCTTCTTTGTCTCTCCAGGTAGCTATGTATGGCCCTTCATGCAGCCCCCAACAGGTGGCGCCCTTGGCCACCTCTAGAGAGGGGTCATGCAAAGGCCACTCCTCCTGCTTCCACTTGGAGAAGACCAGGTGCCCCTTCCCTTTCCATGTGTATGGATCCGCCAACAAGGTTCCAGAAACCCGGGCAGGGCTCTTCCTCACTCTCAGGCTCTGTGCTAGGCAGGAAGGTTATTTTTACATTTGTTCACTGTTTGGTTTAAAAGGCAAAGGAACTCACTCTCAGATAGGCTCAGCCTCTCCCAGTGGCCTTGTCCACCCAGAGACCTCCCTTCTCCCAGACACTCCCCAGCAAGACACACACCTGGCAACAGGCCAGGCAGCCCCTTCCCTCAAGGAGCCAACTGGTGAGAGCAGCAGCTTCCCATCTCTGGTGCCCTTGGAGGAGGCACAGGTGCTGGCCTCTCAGGTGCACCACAGAGATCCTCAGTTCACAGGAGCCCTGACACTTTGCTTGTGAATCCCAAGTGTGCACCCACGCTAATCACACCCACTCAGTTATCCGCCCCGTGATCTCGCTGTCTGAGCTCTTCCTCGCCCGGGGCCCCTGCTGAGCTGCTTCCTACCACTGAGCTGTGGGGAGCCTCCGACTTCTGCTCCATTCTTGAGAGTGCCCAGTGGCTCCAGCAATGCCAGCAAAGCGGAATGAAGTGGTGGGTGTGTAAACTAGGCTGGCTGAAGACGATCACACCACAGGAGCACCCCAGCCACATGCCCAGCTCCGTAATTCGTGCACATAAATCCAATTAAGGGCCCTGATTAGCTGTGCCCTAAGAATTGCTGGCACATAAAAGCCCGAACTGAAAACTCGTTTCCTGATGGGTCTCAGATCAGCGTGCGCAGCATCGCCTCTTGGTGCGCAGCATCGCATTGGTGAGCTTGTCAGAAGCAAGGGCCAGGAATCGTACTTCAGCTGAGCTCTGTTCTTATCCTCCAGCACACATCTGCACGCTCATATGGTCTCCTCCTCTAATGAGAGAAAAATAGGACAGAAATTCCCAAAGGGCAGAGAGGAATGTTCCCTACCCCCCTGGCCTCTCCTGACAGAATCAAGGGACCCAATAAGAGCCTGTGAGTTGGCAGGGTCTTTGGGGTTGGTTGTGCTTAGGCCATGCCAGAGCTGGGACTGTGTCACTCACAAGCAGCTCGGCCTTCTCTTGAAGGGCTTTCCTGCAGGGACCTTACCTCTGGGGCCCCTCCCCACCTCCACCCTGACCTCAGAACTTGGCAATTGGCCATGATGTTCACTCCTCCACCGTGTCACCAGCGCCTCCACTGCCAGCCCCATCTCCTGCCCCACTGCTTGTGGGAACCCTGCCGTCCAGCCATGCACACCCAGAGAGAAGCCACACAACCCTCTCTGGCCATGCACACCTGGGAGCAGTGCCGCTAGGCAGCCACCCAGCTGCACTCAGACCTTTGACTCCTCTTCACTGTTTTTTTCCTTTATTGTGACTTTTGCAGCAACATATTTCAAAGGTTCAAAATATTAAGAGAATAACACCCCCAGGCGTTGGTGCCCACCCCCAGGTGAGCAGTTGCTGACAGACATTCTTAGACCCACTGCCCTTCACTTCAGAGCAGGCTCCTCCCAGCTCTCAGTTCAGGACAAAAGACAACACAGGTCCAGGGCTGGGCAGGGAGGGCCCTAAGTCCCCCCCATCTGATAAGCTGAGGATGGGCCTTGACTGTGGCTGCAGGCGAATAATGTCATGATCCCAGCTGCCCATGGGGGTGTAGGCTCAGCATCAGAACTGTGGGCAGGGGAGAGCCCAGCACCCCACAGCCCTGGACCCCAGCTGACAGTGCTAACAGCACTCAGGCGGAAGGCTGCTTCTCCTGGTGGCATGGGCAGGTGGGACAGGTCCACCACATTGGGCAAGACTGTGCTTTCTAGCTGACACCCAGCACTGCTGGGTCATCTCTGGCTGGGCAGCAACAAGGGTTCAGGCAACAGGCACAGTGGGCTCAGGGCTAAGAGCCGTACAGCTTCTCCAGAGCTCCAAGGATGGGCCTGTGGGGCAGGTTGTCCTTGTCCTGCTTTTAGTTTTATTGAGGTGAGATTGGCCTACAGTGATAGGTATATCGCATTTAGACAGCTAAGCTTGGTGGCACTGAATACAGATGCTGTGGCACCCTCTGCCATCAGGACAGAACCTCATCTCCAGTCCCCTGAGCTGCCTCCCATGTTCCTAGTGAGCCACCTGCTGTGGTTTTGAGCACCTGGAGGCTCACAGCGTGTCCTTTGGTTCTGTTCCATCACCATGGTGACTCCAAGGTTCACCCATGTTATTTGAGTCTCTGGAGTTTGTGGAGGACTGTGCCCTGGGTGGATGTCTCCGTTCTGTTTGTCCATTCACCTGTCAACAGGCATTGTAAGGGACATGGTTAACTAACTTGCCAAGACGAAGCAGAGGAGCTGGGGTTGGAGGATGCAGGAAAGGGAAGCAACAGGTTTCCATGCCAGGTGTCACTTCCCCACTGACGGGGTACAGACTCCTGAGACAGCAACCCAAGTGGCTCCCAAGGGCAGAGCCACTGAAGCAGTTGAAGCTGCCTGCTCCAGAATTCTTGGCACCGATGGATTTAGGTCAGTTTCTAATAGTGAAGGATTGTGGATATTTTTGTTTTTAAAAACAAAAGTCTGAGCCACCTCTTCACCTGAACAGCTAAATCAAGATCCTTCCACCTCCCTCTTTGGTTGGCATTTGGTACCACTCCTGGCCCTCAGCAGGGAGCTATCAGTTCTGAGGCCCAGGAGCCTCAGAGGCCACTTAAATCCGTCCTCGAGTGACTCACTAGAGCTGTCATGGACCGGGGACTCCACAGCAGACATCCGCCCTGGCTTTTGGCTTTCGATGACATTTTCTGCCAGCTGCAGATTCGCCCATGATACTCCAGAAGTTCCGTGTTGCACCTGGACAGCACGCTCTTGACCTCGGCTGGACTGGGCTCTGCCACCACTTTAGAGTGCCATCTCAGGGATCCCACGTCCTGCCCCGGGGCGCTGCTATCAGCGGGTTTCTTCCCAGAGCCTTTGGGAATGTGTGGCTTCCTCTGGAGCAGCGGATCTCAGGAGCCAGCTTTGACCTCATTTTAGAAAAGAAAATCTGCTCAGAGTCATCAGTATCCATTCTGCTCTGCTTGCACTTCCCGACCCATCCGATGCCAAAACCGTCATCCCTGCTTCACTGACACCAGGTCAACGGGAGACGCCGGTCCACGGCAGGGTCTGCTGCCTCTGTGTGGCTCTCCTCTGGGTTTGGTCAAGAAAGAGAAAAGCCCAGGTATCCAGGAAGACAGCCAGGGCAACAGAGGGGTGATAGTGGCCCTGGGGTCCCAGGGTCACTGCAGGAAGGAGATGGGCTAGAGCCCAGACACAGTGGGGTCTGTGAAAGTCACATTCAGAGAGGACAGTTAAAGTGCCTGACACCACACAGCTGTGGAGCAGAACCCAAGACTTTGAAGCCCCAAATGCTCAAGGAACATGCTCCTTGACCTTTTCTGTAAAATTCTGCAAGGTGGACACTTCTATGTGGCCTCCCCCAGGCAGGACACAAGTCATGGGCAGCTCCCAAAGCCACCCGCCCCTCCGGGCCTCAGTCCCCACACAGCATAGAGGTTTTTCCCTGATTGGCCCGAGTGGCTAGGTGGTCATCAAGACAGTCCACCCTGTCCCATTTGAATACACTTCGAGGAAGAATGGGGCTCCAGTGTGGGTCTTCTGCCAGCAACTAGAGGGCCACCCCCGAAAGAGGCATGTCCACTGCCCTGTGCAATGTTGTGGCCCACATTCCAGGGTGGATGACCAAGTCTCCTCCTGCATGGTGACCCACCTCCTGCTGAGCCAACCTCTGTCCCTCAGATAGGCCCATCCTGGACCCTAGGCACACGGGCCAGGGCCTTCTGGGATCATGAGGAGGGTTGTGTGCTCATGGCCCCAGGTCAGGACCAGGCCCTGGGAGAGGCCCTGGCCTCCCCTCACTCTCTGTCTACTAGAGCTGCTAATTGAAAAGGATGCCCCCTTACCCCTTAAAGTGGGGCCGCCCTCTCTGCTCCATGGTCACCTTCGCTGGACTTCACGTAGTTGCCTTATGTGATGCTTCTCCCAGGCTGCGGGCACAGCTCAACCCTCATGCACAGGTGAGGAGCTGAGCAGAGATGTGTGCTGCCTCTCCCAGGTCATGCAGCCGGAAGGGACCCTGAGTCTCAGAGACCCAGCCCCACCCCAGATGCTCTTTCGAGTGGGCTTTGGAGCTGGTGAGGAGAGAGCTGTGGACTGTGAAATACTTGCCCTCTTAAGGCGATACCACCTAGAACTGGCTCAGGAGGACATGCCTGTCAGCGTGCCTGTCATGGCACCCTGAAAATGGACTGAATTGTGTCAGCAGCCAGAGCCATGCAGCTGACCCCCTAAGATGGCCCTACAATAATTATCCAGCTTTGGTGCTGGGATGGAGGCCGGGAAGGGGAGAGGCAGCGGGCAGCTCATGGGGAGCCTGGCGGCTAGGACATGCTGTGTTCCTCAGGCTTCGGTTATGCCAGCACCCTCCCCTCTCTCCATCTGCCCCTCTGTGACCCTCACTGGCCATTCTCCTGACCCTATGAGTGGGAAGGAGCAGGAAGCAAGGCAGGGCCCCTCCTGCTCCACCAGAGGCTTCCTCCTGTCTCCACATCCCAGGCATTTGCAGGTTTCTCCTGACCAAACAAGTCAAAGCAGGAAAACACAGATTTACTCAGTAAACAAGTACAAGAATAGACCCTCCATGGACCGTGATCGGCGTGAACCCCCAGCAGGCATGCTGTAAACCGTGACAGCCAGGAGCTTGCAGATTTTAAACTTTCAAGATAGAATTCACATGCCATAAGTCACCATTTCAAGGTGTGAGATTCAGGGGTTTTAGTACATGCGCTCTGTTTTGCGAACCCAGAACATTTCCCCCACCCAAGAAAGACCCCAGAGCCTGCCCCAGCACTCGAGATGCCCCTGAGCCCATGCGTGGGGCACCCCCTGCCTGGCTTCTCTCACCGGGCACAATGTCCTCTCCACTGGTCTGCACCACAGCCTCTCAGCACTCTGTTCCCAATCCAGGGATGGATGAGACTTGGTTGTGTGAGAATTCTGCATCTTGTTTAGCTGGTGGCTTTGAGGCTGGGTTCCTGCTGTGAGCACATTCGGGCAAAGGGCGGGAACACATTTCGTTTTTGTTAGGTAGATGCCTGCGAGTGGGGCCGCTGGGTCACATGCTAACTCCTGCTTAACCAGCACCTGTGCAGGTCACCGCCCCAGCAGGGTACTGCGGTTCCAGTGCCCCACGTCCTTGCCAAACTTGCTATCATCCAGTCCTTCAAGCAGAACCACCCTCGTGGGTGTGAGATGCTTTCTCCTTGTGGGTTTGACTTGCGTTTCTCTGATGACCACTGATGTCGAGCATCTTTTCATAGGCTTGTTGACCATTTGTGTATCTTCTTTGGAAAAGGATCCATGCACATTCTTTGCCCATGTATTAATTGGGATTTTTTTTATTATTCTGTCATGAGAATCCTTTATATATCCCTCAATAGTAGATCCCCATCAGCTTTCTGATTTGCAAAGATTTTCCCATTTTGTGGATTCTCTCGTTCTTCGTGGTACAAATCATTCTGGGGGCTACTGAACAGAGACTCTGGAGTTTCCATGGATTGCAGCCCTTGGATTCTGGGGTGAGGAGAAGTCAGCCAGCTCCTCCCTCAGACTCTAGGGCTGTGGGGCCTAAGAGCCCACAGCAGGGTTGACTCGAGGCATGGGGCTGGAGGTGGTCACTGAGGCCATGTGAGGATGGGGGTGAGTCCTGCCCTTGAGACGCTCCAGGCAGAGCCCTGGAAGACCAGGATGGCACGGGGGACAGCTGAAGGTGACAGGTCTGTCTCTCCCACCAGCCAACAACATCTGCTTCTATGGGGAGTGCTCCTACTACTGCTCCACAGAGCATGCCCTGTGTGGGAGGCCAGACCAGATAGAGGGCTCCCTGGCAGCCTTCCTGCCCGACCTGTCCCTGGCCAAGAGAAAGACCTGGCGCAACCCCTGGCGACGCTCCTACCACAAGCGCAAGAAAGCAGAGTGAGTGCAGAGCTGGGCCCCAGGGACTGGGGTGGCTGTTCACTCTGCAGCTAGGATGCCAGGCCTGGGAGGGCTTCGGGTTGTCATGGCCACAGGACAGGAAGGGGTGGCAGGGCCGGGTGTGACTCCAACTCTGTGCAGCTTGTGAGAGCACAGTGGGCCAGGTAAGTAGGAAGGGCCCTGACCTGAGAATTAGAAGCCCCCTAGGCACTGGCCTTACTGCAAGGTCCTTCAAAACGTGTCTTAGTATTTGAGCTTGGCCCTTGCCCCCCAAACCCTCTTGTCCCTTACACAGAAGAAGCATGCCCTACTCTTTCAACCAAGGTGTTCTTGTAGGTACAATGTCTAGGCACTGTTTCTTAACACAGAGCTGATGGTAGCCTCAGGCTTGGTTGGGGCCTCTACCAAGGTGTGGTCACCTCCCAGTCCTATAATCCTATTAATGCAACCTCATAGCCTCATAGTCAAGGCACGTTTCTCTGTAGACACTTGGCCTCCATCCCAAGCCCTCTTTGCCTGGAGTGGCCCCACTGGCTTGTGCTCTCCTGAGCCCAGTAGCCCTATAATTTGTCCTGGTTCTCCCTGCCCATGAAGGAGTCCCCCTCACACTGGCTCCCCTGCAGGTGGGAAGTTGACCCCGACTACTGTGAGGAGGTGAAGCAGACTCCACCCTATGACAGCGGCCACCGGGTCCTGGACATCATGGATATGACCATCTTTGATTTCCTCATGGGTATGTCCGTGGAACATGCTGGCCACTGGGGATGTGGGGTCCAGGTCCACCTGTGCCAACCCAGAACTCCCAGTGGACCCGCCTGCACCACACATTTGAAGAGGGACTAGTTCCCATTCTGCCGGGTTGTGCCCCCGAGGCTGTTCTTGGGGTGGACAGGAGGTGCCACTCTCAGTGGGCAGAGGCCTCTGAGCACCTGTACTTATCCCTGCAGGGAATATGGACCGCCACCACTACGAGACTTTTGAGAAGTTTGGAAATGAGACCTTCATTATCCACTTGGACAATGGAAGAGGGTGGGTCCCCTCACACCTCAGACCCCAACAGGCTGGCCACCTCTGCCCTGTGTGTGGCCCGGCCCAGAGCAAGAAGAGGCAGGCCTTGGTGAACAGGGAAGCCCCCAAGGACCCATCCCTTTGTGAAATGCAGGATGCCAGCCCCAGGCTCCATTCAGGGGCAACAGGGTCCCCATCACAGGGAGGGACAGCGGTTGGCCTTGTCAGGTGCAGTAACCCTAGGAGGTGTGTCCATTGTCCCCTTCTGCTGCCCCAGGAAAACAGGCCCAGACAGGCTCCATCCAGGAGAGAGTGGCCTCCAGTTAACAAGGCAGGAAAATGGTCATTCCCAAAAGGCTGCCCGGCCTTCACACCCTGCTCAGCGCCCTGATGGTTGTGCTTTCTCATGGCAGGTTTGGGAAATACGCACATGACGAGCTTTCCATCCTGGTGCCTCTACAGCAGTGCTGCAGGTAGGGCCCAAGGCCACCCCTGGCTGTGCAGGCCCAGAGGAGGCCAGCTCTCCCTCCTCCCTGCATGACACTGGAGACAGGCGTCTGTACCTGGTAGCCAGCCCCCAGCCATACCACGGCCATCAGCTCTCTGCCCACCCATCCACAACCCTGAGTTCCAGGGGCCCCACAAGGACACAGGCTGGCTCCTGTCACCACCCTGTGAAGATGCCAAGCCCCAGCACAGGCTCCAGCTTAGAACCAAGGACCCTGCCCCTGCCCATCCACCCATCCCTCCCACAGCTGGGGATACAGGGCAAAGTGGTTTGTGCTTCTCTCAGAAGACATCTCAAGATCTACCCACCCAAGGTCAAGGCCAGTGGGTGAGTTTGCCTGTGTCCGCCCCAAGGCCCAGGGTGCCTACCCACATCCCTACAAGGGGGAGCCCCGTCCATGTACAGATGAGAGGCAGGGCCAGAAAGGTACCAGTCTCGTATCTGTCCATCTCTCTGTCTCTCTGCTTCCCTCAGTCTCTCTCCATCTCTCCCTCTATCTCTCAGCTTCCGTCTCTCTCTCCCGGTCTCTTTCATCTTCTCCCCGCCCCCCGCCCTGGGGCAACCCGCCCCCAGCCCATGCTCACAGCCACCTCTCCACAGGATCAGGAAGTCTACCTACCTGCGCCTGCAGCTGCTGGCTAAGGACGAGTACAAGCTGAGCCTGTTGATGGCTGAGTCTCTGCAGAGGGACAGGGTGGCGCCCGTCCTCTTCCGCCTGCACCTGGAGGCCCTGGACCGGCGGCTGCGCATCGTGCTGCAGGCCGTGCGTGATTGTGTGGAGAGAGACGGGCTACGCAGCGTGGTGGAGGACGACCTGGACCCTGGGCACAGAACCTCCACTGAGAGGTAGTGACCTGCACCACCTGCACTGCCCACAATAGGAGCGTGGCTGCACATGCATCAGGAGCTTGGTGAAGTCGCGGACAGGACAGGGTTGTTCCTGCAGTGACCTGCCGTCCAGTGGCATGGCCAGCAGGACACTTCCGTGCTTCTCCAAGACCAGGACAGGCAGGATGCACTGCCTGTGCTCCCAAGGAGGCAGCAGCAATAGAGGCCTCCCATCCTTTTTGTAGGAAAGGAAGCCTTATTCACTGTTTTATATTTACATAAGGTACAGTGTACCAAGGGAGGGACGTCTGCACAGACCACGGTCACCTCTAGCCCTGCCCGAGGGCTGCCTCCAGGTTCTATGTGGTGCCTGTGCTCTGCACCTTCTCTTTCTGCTCTTGCCTCCCAGGCCTCCGCATTTAGAGGCTGGAGAGCCCCTTTGGGGATAAAAGAGGTTCCCAGTGGACGTCAGGGCCTGCGTGTGGACAGATGGATGCCCAAATGTGAATGACCAGTTACTCCCGGTGTCCAGCAGTGGCCCCGTCTCTCTCCATTGCAGCAGGCACCACTCACCCACGGCTTTGCTCTGGACAGTTGGTGTAAATGTCACGTGGGTCCTTGGGGACCACAGCAGCAGGTCGACCTTCCCAGAATTTTTGTGGAGTAGTTTGCGATGTGGTAAAAGTGCAATAAAGATACGGCAAGCGTGTATTTTCAGCCTCACTGGGGCAGGGCCCTCACACCCTGGTGCTCAGCCACCCGCCCACCAGTCCTCCCAGAAAGGCCTGGAGCCAGAAATGGCCAAGGCCCAGCATCCACAATGCCCATGTGGCCCAAAGCCACAGCCTGCTGCCAGGGAGCCGCCTGCCAACCCCTGGGATAAACAGGCCTGGTGAGGCCTGCACTCCCGAAAGTCAGAGGTGGATGTGAGGAGAGGAAAAGGCAGCTGCAGAGCCCTCTAAGGACTGGGTGGAGATCCCTGAGGCCACACGAAGCCCAGAGGGCCACACCCTGTCATGCAGGCACACCGTGTCTCCAGCAGGAGCTGCTCCAAGCCGGGGGCAGCTGGGAGACACCAGCCCCTTCCCAGAACCTGAAACCCACCTGCAGGGAAGGCCTACGCTCCCTCCAGCAAGTGGTGCCACCACCTCAGGGAGCAGGCCTACAAGCAAATGTGACAGAGGCTCGTCACAGACCCATACACCTCCAAGTCACCAGAATCCTGGAACAGAGGTCCTCCTCCTGCCAGGCGTTTCCTTGCCTGTCATCTGCCAGCCACTGGCAGCACTGGCCAGGGCACTCTGTGCTGAGGGAGGCTCCGTGTGCAATGGGCCCTGGGAGGCAGTCTACTAGGTCGCTCTGCTCCAAAGCCACATTGCAAGGCTGGTTTCAATTTTCTCATTTCACAGGTGGGAAACAGGCCGGGAGAGGGGAAGCCAAGCCATAAACCAGGTTAGACTCCCAGAACAGCAGAGCCAGAGTCAAAGATCCCGAGCCCAAGAGGGGCACAAGGCCCCCGGATCCTGAGCCAAGGCTGAGCTCAGAGGTGGGCTCCACACCACCAACAAGCAGACAGCCTCGGGCTGACAGATCTTTAGAGGAAACAGCAGAGTGATGAAGGGACCCAGGGTCTGCCTCCCCGTCCTGTCAGCACAAGGCCCCGTGCCCCCACAGTGTGGGCAGCTGCACAACCCTAACTTTCTCTCAGCCAGTCCACTTCTGGCCAGGAAAACCAGCATGTCCAAAGGTGCATCTGAGCCCCCACCTCAGTCTATCGGGGGCTGGGGTACAAGTGTCAGCCACGCACTGTGGGCCAGGCTGGGTCACACAGGAGTCACAAAACATCAGATTGGGAGGGACTGTCCCCAGGGCCCCCTCCCAAGTACCCTATAGGTCCACAGGACAGCTGAACTGTAATGTGGGAGGTCACAAGGCAGCACAGAAGCCAGGGACACAGATAAACATGCCCTTGAGACCAAATGAGACCATTTGGTGGCTGCACTGGATCAGCCCAGCACAGAGCCTGCAAAGGGCTCAAGAAGTTCAGATGCTAGTGTTCTTGAGACAGACATGATATAACTGGCTCTCAAGGGGTTGGGCTGATAGAGGTTGATCTCAGGGGCTTGAGCCGCTGCAGTCTTCTGCATGCTCAGTCTGCCCTGCCCACTGCAGGTGGCTCTGAGATGTTTGGGCTGGCCATGAAAAAGAAAAACTAAATCATCATGAGCTGCACCCTGGCCATCCTTGGCCGAGGCAGGGGACGGCCTGAGAGCAGGAGAGAATAGCCAGAGATAGCAGTAAGAGAAGGAGCCCTGGCCAGTAGGGCAGGCCAATCCAGTGTGCAGGTTCCTTGCTGCTGACCATGAGCCAACAGCAGGAATCCTCAGCCATCTCTTTGTGGAGAGTACAGAAGAGAAAGGACAGCTCAGTGACACCCAGAGACCAGCACAGAGGCAGGGAAGAGTTTGGGTGCCAGAGATCAAGAAGGGCACTAGAGCAGTGTGATGTGGGAGAGACTGAACAGGAAGAAGAAACTGGAAGGAACAGGAGATGAAATCGAGGACATCCCCAGAGAAAGAAGCCGAGCAATGTCATAAGAAGATGTAGCCCTCAGGTCAGGAAGCTGTGTGACTCCAGCGCCTGGGAACCTCCTGCCTGCAGCCCGCTCCAAGGCAGTTTCAGGGCTGCTGGGTGATGGAAACATTCCTTCAAAGTGCCCTCAGAAACCTCGTCCCCAGCGCGTCTGTGTGGCCATGGTGGTGGACATTTTGAGCACAGTGTGAAGCTGGCACCAGAGGACAGGCCCTCCAAAAGCAGGACCTGATTCAGAAAAAAGAACAGGAATGCAAAGAGACAAGGGGTCGGGGTGACAATGATGGGGTCCCAGGAGACCCTGCTACCCTGGTGCAGTAGACAGATGGGACACCAGGAGCTTGATGAACAGGAGGAAACAACTCTGCAAGCTCAGCTGTGAGAGAGCACCTCCCGTGCCCCAGGAGGCAGAGGCCACCCAAGAAAAGACAAGCAAGTCAGGCTACTCACCACCAGCTGGGGGGATTTGCACAAGAGCTTTCCAGCTTGGCAAGTTGACAGATGTGGCATGAAGCTGAAACAGTGCGGCCTAAGCCTGACATTTAGCCACAGGGAGGCAATCCCCAAACAGCAAAGCACCTGGGGAAACTTGCGGCAATGGACTTTCTCTGGGCTTTGCTGGGGGAGGGGACTGCCTTCATGACTTCATCTATGGTGTCATTAAAGACTTGGAACATTATTGTCTATTGCTTTGGTACAAATTCAAACCAAACCTTGCATTGGGCAGAGGTAAACAGGGTCAGCCCCAGCCCCTGTGCTGGCCAACAAGTGTCCCCAGCAGCCCCCATCTCCTGTTCTCTTTGCTCCTTGCTGTTGCTCAGGAATCACTGTCCTGTTGGGCCACTTCACAGCTTGGTAAACTGAGGCACCAACAGGTAAAGTGGATCCTTGGGTTTAGTACACAGTGCAAACCCCCACCTGTCCCTCACCCCAGGACCCTGTGCTCTCCCTGTAGCCTCTGGGTTGGCACAAAGCTGCAATGCCAGGCAGCAGAGTCAGCGCTGCTGAGATGACAAGATCTGACTGGAGCCCATGCCGAAAGCAGAGCAGCTTCAACAAAACCCCTGGCGGACAGAGCAGTGGTGCTTCCATAAACAGCCTTCCAGCAGAGCAGCCTGAGACGCAAGGTAGAACTCAAACAGGACTTAAAGAAAAAATCCAGGTGCATGCCTGTAATTTCACTGACTCAGGAGGCTGAGTCAGAAGGATCTCAAGTTCAAAGGCAGCCTCAGCAACTTAGCAAGGCCCTAAGCAACTCACTGAGACCCTATCTCTAAAAAGAATATTAAAAAGGGCTGGGGATGTGGCCCTTAAGCACCCCTGGGTTCAATCCCTGGTACAAAAAAAAAAAAAAAAAAAAAAAAAAAAAAAAAAAAAAACCCTCCTCAGTGGGTCTGGGCTTCATTTCGCCGAGTCCAGGAATGAGGAAGAAGAGGTAGCAGTGCAGACGGCTCCTGCCCAGGGCTGGCCTCCCTCTCCCTGAACTAAAATAGATAAGAGAACAAACAAATAAATAGACAAACGAGACTCACTATGACCTCTTCCCAAAGGGCAGAATGAGCCACCAAGCTGCGGGGCCACCAGTCCCCTGCCCCAGAAATCTGAGATGGGCTCAGAACAAAGTATCGACTGCCCTTCAGATGAGGACAGAGGCTCCTGGGCCCCTGGTAGGCAGGAGGGCTGCAGTCCTGAGTCCCTGCACCCATGTGCCTGCACCCCAGTCACCTCTAGGGCTTAAGAGCCCAGACCTCAGCATCCCCTGACTCCTCATGAAGAGGCTGAGCCTTCACTGCTCCTGGGCCCCCGGCATGGGCTCCTGAGCTCCCCTCAGGGTCTCTTACCCTGAGACACGTGGAGCTTCACTGACCTCATAACACCTTGAGCAGGTGCACCTGCACACCTTGCCCGTGTGGGACCTCTCCCAAGTGCTGCCTTCAGGAGGGTCCCAAGGAGATGAAAAGAGAGGGCGGGGACCCTTTGCTGTCCAGGCAGGGGTGGGGCTGCAGTGGGGGAATGGGAGGAGACTGACCCAGGCTGGGCCAGAACAGAGCGGAACTCCAAGGCCTCCATCTCAGAGAAGCCTCACCCTGATGTGTGAGACCAGCCTCCAAAGAAGGAAGGGGCCTGAGCCCAGAGAGCAGGCAGACTGACCCCAGCTGCACAAAAGCACCGTCAACTGGGACTTAGGGAAGTAGAGGTGTGTTCTGGCTCCCAAGCCAGGAGGACAGGTTTGCATGCCCAGCAGACAAAGCTGGCTGGCGCCAACAGGAAGATGCTGGCTCCTCTCAAAATCTGTGCACCTGTCCAACCCATGTGTCAGTGACAGTGCACCCTGCCCCAGCAGCTGACAGTGTTGAGACAGCGCGGGTCTGCCAGTCTAGAGAGCACTCGGATCCCTGGTGGGCAGGGTGGCTGCAGTCCTGGGTCCCTGCACCCATGCAAGGATCGCTGTGGGACAAGAGCTGCCTCCTGTGAGGTGCCCCCTCCAAGAGGCAGCTGCTCCTGCCCTGAAGCAGGCTGGGAAATGAGGATGGAGCCCTGGAGAGACCTGGAAGGGTGGAGGGTAGGTATGTAACAGCTGGGCTCAACCAACTGCCCCTGGCCTTGGCACCCTGCCTGCCCAGGGTTCCAGGACCTTCCTCACGTGCCCACAAGCACCAGTGTCTCCCTGGCCACCAGAGGCAGGGGAGCCAGGCCTGAGGCACCTGTCCTGCCTGGTCCCTGGCACCATCTAGAGGAGGGCCGGAGAAAGGCAAGAGCCAACCTCAGCAGGCAGTGGCTGTTACCCAGCCAGGCCCCACCAGCCTTGTCCTCCCCTTGTCCAGGGCTTCAGGTACCCACCAGCCTCTCACGGACAGACCTATAGCCCCGGCCAGACCCCGGGTCCTAGAAAGGTCCTGGCCCCTCGATACCTGTGGATAAATGAGTGCTCCAAGGCACAAGTGCTTAGTGAGCACCAAGATGTTCTGAGCACAGCAATGAAGACTTGCAGATGCTCTCCCCAGACACGAGCAAGGAGTTGGGATTCATCTGGAAGGCAGTGGAAGCTACCAAAGTGCTCTGATCTCTGGAAGCCTCCAGAAGCCACCACCTTCCCAGCACCACAGGGCCTTTGCACAGCTGGGAGTTCTCTGCCCTGCACCACCTCTTCACCTTGTTTACTCCCACTCCGAGCACTGCTCAAACTGTCTAGGCTGGGCCAGTCCCACCGCACCATGCACTCACCGAGACCCATCGCCCACCTTCATCTTGAGTGCATCTGTAATTACATTCTTATAATTACATGCATCCACTTCCCTAGTAGACTGGAAGCTCCATGGACACAAATACCACTCTACTCTGTGGCGCCCCCTGCCTGCAGGCTGTAGCCCACACAGTGTAGGTCCTCTGAATATGCTGAGGGGGAATCATGTGGTCTGGTCCCTCCTGACCCTCAGGCTCATCTTCTATCTCTGTACTCCTGGGCCCCAGCAAGGCAGAAGCACCAACTTGATCTGAGCCCTTACAGGCTGGGTGGTCCACATATTCTCATTCTGGAGCCCCATCATTGACTGATTCTCTTCCACACCCCCAGCAACCTCTCTGCTGATGTTGGAGGTTCTTATGTGTGGGTGCTAGTCCCAAGAACACCCGGGGCCACACAGGCTGGAACTCCAGCCCCATCCAGCCAGCGGATACCGTCCAGATCCCATGGGATTCTGTCTCTTTTCCAGGTCATAGTTGGCTTTGTTTCTGAGCCTTCTATGAAGTCTTAGGATGGGAAACACCCATCTCCACCCACAGTGAAGCCTGATTTCATTCGTAGGAGACACTGTTCATTAGATAAATATTAGACATTTGGAAGAGAAAGTGACATAGACAGGAATTTATAGAATCATGGTGGGCCCAGCTGATGCAGAGAAACATCTCATTGCTGCTGCAATTGAAACCAGATGTTCAGGAAGCAGAAGGTCCCCACGGTCTTCCCCAGGCAGAGAGGTCCCCACAGGCATCTCCAGGCAGCATCCTGACTTGTGAGAGTCCTATACCATCCTGGACAGCAGCCTGACCCACCCTGAGCATGGACAGACCCCCCAGCCACAGCCAGGAGTGTGTGAATGTGAAGGTCCCGTGAGGGCCACTGCACTAGGCTGGCCTGCCTCTGATGTCTGACCAGACCTATAGCCATGGTTCCATCTATCAGCTCCAATAGCTGGGAATCACCTGCCGTGTACAGCCCTGTCCCCAATGTCAGGAATGGGACGGGGACAACTCAGTCTCTGTCTGCAGGATGCCATCCTGGGCAGAAGTCCAATGGGAGACAATACACAGCAATAACAGGGCCACCCGTGGAAAGTCAGCCCCAGTGGGTTGGGATGACAGAGCACGTGGGCCTGCAGCAGGTGGGGAGGTGGACACCTGAGTGGGGTGAGATTGGGGCCAAGTGGGAAGTAGACCCAGGCAGACAGGATCTGATGACCAGGGACCCCTGCAGGAACACACAGCAGCCCGACCCCTCCACTCCCCTGTGTCATTGGCTGTGTCCGAGCCTGGACCAGCCAGGCTGTGGCATCCACCCTGAAAGCCAAGCTCCACCCTGGGCCTAGGAGAACACTCCCCACAGCAGCCTGCAAGGCTCCCGTTCACACAGAGCCAAGTCCCAGCTAGAACCGGGAGGCTGGGCCTGAGTGAGCCTTTGCCAGCCACTGGCACTCGGGGCCTGGGACATGGCGCTTTTCCCTCATGGGTTGTTTTTCACTCTCTGCGCCTCTCCACTGCCCGGGGCTCAGGAGACACCCCTGCTCCAGGGCGCAGCCAGCTCCCCAGCTTCTGGCTTCTCACTGCTGGGACATGCCAGCCTTGTAGTGTCCCCAGGCAACCACAGTCCTAGGTCCCTTCTGTCCTCCCTCTTATGCATCCATGGGCTTCTCTGCCTGAGAAGCATGGGGTGTGTGCCTGGCTCCAGCCACCCTCTCGTCCACTCTCTCAGAGAGTTGAGGCATCAGGCAGCCCCTGGGGGGCATGGGAGGACAGCGCTGGGGCACTGAGCACATGGCTGCTCACATCCTGCCTCTCTCTAGCAGAGGGGAGAGGCCCTAGGATGCTCCCAACACTCCTGCAAGTTCTGCCAGGTGGGGCTGGAGGTCATCTCCCTCTTGGGCTGGTGATGTCTCTTAACAGACCCTAGAGCAAAAAGCAGAAAGTCCCCAGTTCTATGACTGACCCCAGAGAGCAACTTGTCCAATCCACGGCCAGTCAGGAGTCCCAGCAGGAGCTGAGTTGCCTGGCTTCCCACTCAAAGCCACAAGGGACACAGGATTGCTCCCACTCTCTGGCTCCCAGGGCCCCAAGGTGGCAGTCATGGCTCCCCCGACCCTCCAGCTCCCACACCATGGCTTCCTGTGGCTCTGCGGGGGCCGGTCACCCAGTCTTCAATTCCTCTGGTCTGAGGGTCTGAAGGGCATGACAATCACCTGAGGACACCTGGTCCAGACAGTAGCCGAATCACGGGGTCTGCAACGCCCATGTGAGCGGCCTGGGCTGTGGAAGCCCCAGAGTTGACCCCCCAGCACCTGGGCTTGGAGAGCCCCTGTCCACACAGGGGACAATGCACGACCCTGAACTCACCAGCAATGGTGTCAGCAACAGACACCAAGATCCACGGAGACATCTGAACCCATGCTCGCAACACCCAAACCTGCGTGCAGAGACGCCTGAACCCAGTCCCACCCAGAGCAAAGCCAGGAGCACGTGTCCGCA
Organism: Sciurus vulgaris; assembly: GCF_902686455.1. Classification (NCBI taxonomy): domain Eukaryota; kingdom Metazoa; phylum Chordata; class Mammalia; order Rodentia; family Sciuridae; genus Sciurus; species Sciurus vulgaris. The sequence goes on from NC_136479.1 coordinate 24,965,959, forward strand.
GCGCCCAGAGCATGTCGGCATGTGGGACATGTGGGACCCCTTGCGCTCTTCTCCCAGCCTCTGGGCAGGTGCCCATTTTCAAACAGCTTTTGAGCATCGCGTAGAGGGAGCTCAGCCAGAACCTTGCTGGGGACACACACTTGCTGCCTGCCCCGCCATCCCTTCCCCTCCCAGGGGACAGAGGACAGTGCCAGAAGGTGTGGCCAGCTGATGGAGAGTGGCAGGAGGATGCACGACCCAGCCAGGCGTCTCCAGGCTAAAAGCTGGTCTCAGCTCTTCCCCATGAAAGCTCAGCTTCCCATCTCACTGACAAGGGCCTCGTCCTGCAGCCACTCAGGCCGAGCCCTCAGGTCCCCTCCCACCCACTTCCTCTCAGATTTTTCAAAGCCTGTCCAGAACCAGGCACAGTTCCTGTCCTCTGCCACCTCCAGCCCAGCTTCCTATCTCCCAGCTTTCCAAAGTCCCCTCACAAGGTCCAGTGCTGGGCAACTGTCCCACCAACATCCATGCCACAGCATCCTCTGAGCCAAGCTACCATTCCAGTTGAAGATGAGGACAAGTCCTCATACAGCCTCCTGGCCTCTGCACTGGAGCCTCTGTGGCCCCAGGTCTCTTCCTCTTGCTTGTCGCCAGCCTCTAGTGGACGTGTGCTCACCTCAGCACTTCAGCTCACGCATTCTCCTCCTGGACTGTGGATATGCACACATTTGCACTTCCAGGTGTGCACACTCTCGCTCACACGCTCTTCCAGGTCTTTAATCACATCTCCTCACAAGAAAGCCTCCTGTGACTAACCTAGTGAATTTTTTTTTTCTTTCTTTCTTTTTTTTTTTAGTACCAGAAATTGAACTCAGGGGCCCTGGACCACTGAGTCACATCTCCACACCTATTTTGTATTTTATTTAGAAACAGGGTGAGTTGCTTAGCGCCTCACCGTTGCTGATGCTGGCTTTGAATTTGAGATCCTCCTGCCTCAGCCTCCCGATCCGCTAGGATTAGAGGTGTGCGCCACAGCACCCTATAGAGATTCTTAAACGTGTGCACATCACACTCACGCATACACACACACACACACACACACACACACACACACGGCACCCTGAAGCTCTGACCCCACAGCACATTTTTCTTCTGAATCATATTCATCAATTTTGTCCACAGCTGTCTCCTCCAATATAGGCCCCTGAGGACAGGGCAGGATTTTAGCAGATGGCCCTGGGCACCTGGTACGTGTGCTGGAGGAATGGCGACCGCAGGGACAGGGAGGGCGGTGGCCTTGCGGTGCAGTTGAAAGCGCCAGCAGACTTCCAAAAGCCAATGGTGCTGCGAGCAGCCTGCGCCTCCCTCCGCGTGGTCCCTGGATCTGCCGGTAGCTGTCCTGGGAAGCTTTTCCGCAGCTCGCGCCACGCTTGTGGAGGCGTGGCTTCGTCTTCTGGCGCCCAAGCCCACGTGGGGTCGAAGCACCTGCGGGTCACTGTGGGTTTTGAGAGTCTTGGCACTCTGCACCCTGGCCCTGCTCCCCTGCCACAGGTGGGAGGCACTGACAGCCTCGGCCCCTTCCTGGCCCTCTGCCCTCCAGGCCGTGTGTGCAGCGCATCCTGAGCTGCTGTGTTCAGCGCTGTGGACCAGTTTCCTAATTTTGTCTTCGTCGGGGTCTGGCCTAGTGGTTTGACACAGCAACTCTTCTCCAGGGCTCCAGGTTCTCAGATAGGGCGGTGGACGCTGACAGCCATGCCACTCAGGGACAATGAGCTCTGACCAGTGCTCAGCCACTCAGTTGCCACCACCCACCCCAGCCCTCAAGCCCCAGGTTTCTGTTCTATGGCTTTGCCTCCCACACTGCCACACAATTGGAATTTTTTATTAATTTTTCTATTTGTTGTAGTTATACATGACAGTAGAGTACATTTATACATGTTGATAAATCATCACAACAGAAATTTTGAGCCCAGCTTCTTTTACTCAGGATCGTGAGTAATAAGAAGTGGCCAGGTTTCCGGTTTACTGTTGGATGGACACACAGCAGCTCATCTGTTCCTGTAGATTGTGTGGATTGTTTGTAGTATTTAGTAACAACAAATAAAGTCACTGTAAACACATAAACTCACCGCTGACTCTCGTGTGAATTCAGGCTTGCGTTTAACATGCTAACACTTAGAAGGGTTAGCTGAACCCGTGCAAATGGTTCTGTGACACAAAGACACTGCACTCTCAGCCTAATGAAAGAGTCCAGCTGCTTTCCATCGCCCCAGCACCTGACATGTGGCTTGTTCTCCAAAGAAACAGAATCAGAATGTGTGTGTGTGTGTGTGTGTGTGTGTGTGTGTGCGCGCGCGCGTGCGCAAGGCTAGGGAGAGAATTTAAAGAATTGATCCACTGAGTGTGAAGACTTGGCAAAATCAAATGGGTCAGCCAGTGGGAAGAACCACAACTGTCTGCTGGCCGAGTCCCTTCTTCCTTGAGGACCTCATTTTTTTTTTTTTTTTTTTTTTTCCCTGTTCTGACCTTCAACTGCTTCGGTCAGGCCCACCCACTGTACAGCTCTCTGCTTTTTTTCAAAGTCCACTGATTCAAACGTTGGTCTCTTCAGAGGACACCCTCACAGACACACTCAGAATAGTGTTTGACCAGATACCTGAGCCCTGGTCAGCCAGATGGACACATAAAACTGCCTGTTGGTTGTTGTTGTTGTTTTGTTTTTTGGTTTTGTTTTTGTTTTAGCTATTATAATAAACGTGTTATTTTACTTTTTTGTTATTTTAGTTTATATTTCCCTTATGCCCAATGGCGTTAGATGTATTTTCCAAGGGCTTATTTGCCATCGTATTGTTCTTGGGTGAAGAGCCATCTTCAGGATTGAGTTGTTTGCTTTGTAAATGACCTCCTGGCCTGTGCTTGCCTTTTTACTCTCCTCTTTTGAAGAGCAGAAGCTCTTAGTGTGACACGCATTTTTTTCTTGTATGTATCATGGGGCTTTTTTGCTGCCATATCAAAGATATGTTTGCCTAGCCACAGATCATTCTAGAAGTTTTCTAGTTTTGAGGTTCACCCTCAGGTCTGATCTGTTTTGAGTTCGTTTTTGTCTGGGAGCGGGGTGGACAGAGGGACCCCATTTATCTTTACACAGTTCCTTCTCTGAGCTTGCTGCCGAGATGGTACCTTTCATGGGTTCTGGAAATTCCTAGCCGTTGTCTTCGAGCCCTTCTCACCCTGCCCTCTTTCTCTCCTGCTCTCCTCCTTCTGGAGCGGTCCCTCTCCCAGGCTGTCCCCGGGGCACTTCCGGAGTCTCTTCCCTCTTCCCTCTTTCTGTCACGCCTTTCAGTCTGGGGAGTCCCAGTGACCTGCCCTCACATTCACGCAAGGAGCCAGGGGCCATTTCCTCTGTCAGTTTTTTAGGGCATTTGGTCTTTTCCTCTCTGCCAAGCAGGTAGCTCCCTACTATACACCCCTCACGGTGACTTCAGTTACCTGTGGGTGACTTCATGCTCTCCTCCAGTGTGAGTCTGGTTCTACTGGAGCTTTGTTTCTTAACGCTGCGTTGGTTTAATTCACTTAAGCGACCGGTGCAGACGGTACCAACAGGGAACTGATGCTCCATCTGGCCACCAACCCCCCACAGCACATCCTCACCGCCAGGGGGCGTTTGTGCCCCATTCGCACCTGGGCTGCTCTGTGCAGAAAGCAGCCACCTTGCCCATCTGCCCACGTCAGCGCCCCATCGGCTGCCTCCTCTCCATGGCCTTGCAGGTAGCAGAGGGTTTCGACTTCCACTGGACTTGTGATGGCGTCACGGGCCATGGGTGGGGCTGGCTGTTCCCTGCTGCTCCAGCTCTGGGGAGTCTCTGCTCCAGGGCCTCTGAGGTGGGGTCCTGGGGGAAGGCATGAGCCTCCTTCTCTTCCTCCTCCCTCTGTAGCTGCCTCCGCTGTTTGACTCAGCACAAACTCCGGCCTCCCAGGCAGAGGCTCTTCCAGTCTCTCCCAGGCCACTGCTCTATCTCTGCCCCTTTGCCCTTTCCTCTGGATTCAGGGATTCAACCACAGGGAGGAGGGGATGGGACAATTCTGTTCCCCCAGCCTGACCAGCCTCCTTTCCCCCACCCCGTATCCCCCGAACATCCCTGGGATCCACAGGGGGCCTGTGTGTGCGTCCCCTGGTGCACCCCACTGCTGGCCACACTTGACCTTATCCACTCAGAGCAAGCCACTGACAGTTGAGTCCAGCTGCTTCTTCCTGCTCTTGGGGTGGCCCACGGTAGGAAAGCAGGTGCCAGGTCTCTCCAAGACATGCCTTCCCACCCCATAATATGACTCCTTGCCCATCAGCCACTGCCTTGGTGGGCTCAGGAGATGCTATGATTCTGCAGCCCACCCTAGGTGTCTCAGCATGAAAGACTGTGATACCCTTTCCACTGCTGTTTCTTCAATGGAGACCAGAGGTCCTCAATAGCATCTGATGTTCCAAATACAGCTGCACAGCATCACCATCTTATCTATCCCCCTCACGGTGCAAGGATAGCTGCACAGCACCACCCATCCCACCTGCTTTCCTCACAACATGACCTTGCACTCTTCCCTTTGGGAGTCAGTCTGCATTCTCCCCCTTCACCGTGTGAGCCTGTGCCTGGAGATGTGGCACCGTGGGATTAAGCCGGGACACGAAGGTGATATGGCTTCCACCTGGGTTCATGCATGTGATATAAGTGGAATTATAAAGTGTGGAAGCCTTTGAGCTTGGCTTTTTCACTCTGTGGACATCTGCCTGGTTGATGCACACCTGGCTCTTCCTTCTTTTTTATTGCTGAGTCTTATCCCGTGGTTTGAATGTGCCACTCTTCACCTAACCCTTCATCTGTTGAAGGACATCTGCCTTGTTTTTGGTTTGGGGATATTGCAAATAAAGCTCTGAATATTGGTGTGCAGGTTTCGGTGTGACCTTGACCTGGGATAAAGGCCCAGAGGTGTAACCCGCAGGTCCTATAGTTCCATGTTTAAGATTTTTTTTTTTTTTTTTTAAGGCAGGGTTATTGTTTGTTTGCTTGCTTGCTTTTGCAATACTAAGGATTGAACCCAGGGACTCTTTACCACTGAGCGACACCTCCAGCCCTTTTTATTTTTTAATTTGAGACAGAATCTCACTAAACTGCATGAGATGGCTTTGAACTTGTGATCCTCCTGCTTCAGCTTCCCAAGTCCCAGATTACAAGTGTGCATAGCCATGCTCAAAGTGTTTTTGAGCAGGGCTGTGCAGTTTTATATTCCCAATATTTAAATTTTGATATCTAATGGAGAGGAAAATACCGTTAGTTGTTGAATGTGACTCAGGACTGAGCAGGAGCCAGACAGCTGCTTGCCCGAAGCAGGACAACCACATGTCACCCCTATGGCTAGGGGACCTCGTGCACTCAGGCTTCTATAGGCAGCACCTCCAGCTGCCAGCCCAGGTGGCAGAGGCACAGTTGCTCCTGGAGTGACTGGCTGGCAGGAGCATGGGTGTTTTAGAACTCCAGGTGCCGTTCTGAAGGAGGCTCACGGACATGGTTCTCAGCCGGACCTCTGAAGACTATTGGGAAGCATGCCCCTAAGAAGACCCCTAATGTCCTACTTTGCTTCCTCCCAGGTTTCTATCTTCTGCAAAAACCTATGTGCTGTAGAACCACAGCTTTGGAGCTAGAAGCACCAGCCTAAGGGAGACTGTGAATCAAAGACTCACCTCCCCAGACTGGGGGACCCCTTTGTCCCAAGTAAGGAGGGCCCCTGGAGGGGGCCACTTCTGGGCAAGGATGAACAGTAGCACAAGGGCACTCTGCTCTGGAGGAGACAATGGACCCTTTGTCTCCAGCCATGCTCCCCGTGATGCAGTGACCAAGCCAAGGATTCTCAATGAGCCCCACAGATCATCCCTGGACCCCACTATGGGCAACCAAGGTGGCATCTGCCCTGCTTTCTGTGGTCATGCCCCTGACTGTGGGCTCTGCTGAGAACCGGGGTCACTCAACAACCTTCAAGACTCAGGGAGCACCCACTGTGCAAACAACCCAGCAGCTCCCAGAAGCAACATGGCCTGAGAGCAGCCAACTCCAGCTCCAGGGCACTGTCCTGGTTGAACCTTCCGGACCGTGCTGGTTGGGGAGTGGAGGCGGGTGGGCGCCCAACGCATCGGACCACCCAACACGCCCTCTTTCCCCCTCCTCTCTCAGCGGGTCAGAGGGTCGCTGAGACAGCCCCGCTCTGCTTCCCGCTCCGCCGGTGGCTGGGGCCTCCCCCGCACCGGGATTGGACGCCAGAGAACCGGGTGGGGCGTGCGGGGGTCCCCAGAAGCCCAGGCTCCCAGTCGCTTCCGTGCAGACGTTGCTGGCCCGCACCCGGCCCGGGAGGACCCTGTGCAGAGCTGGGGGCCGGTGGGCGGCGCGGAGGAGGCGGCAGCCGCGGCGGCGGCCCCGGAGCTCGGAGCGCCAGGATGTTTGACAGCTCGCAGTACCCCTACAACTGCTTCAACTACGACGCCGACGACTACCCTGCCGGCAGCTCAGACGAGGAAAAGCGGCTTACGCGGCCCGCGTACAGGTGCCTGCGGGGGCCGGTGGCGGGACTCTGGGGACAGCCAGAACCTGTCCGGGATGGAGGGAGAGAGGGACTTTCTTCCTCGGGGCGGGCTCTGGGAGAGGACGCATCCGAGGGCACTTTGGGGGGTAGCCGAGAGTCACCTTGGATCTCCCAGCGGGAAGACCCCGAGTGCATGAGAAGTCCCAGGGTCTGGGTGGAAGCCAGAGCTGTGAGCACCGGGTCGCCAGCCAGGACAGAGGTTCCCTCTCCCCCTCCAACACCGCGCTGGCTGCCTGGGGAGCGGATCGGTCGGCCTCACCCGCCCAGCGGGAAGGCTGCCCGGCTCCCCGCGCCCTGCCTGACGCCCCATCCGCAGCTACATCGCACTGATCGCCATGGCCATCCAGCAGAGCCCCGCGGGCAGGGTGACACTGTCGGGCATCTATGACTTCATCATGCGCAAGTTCCCCTACTACCGCGCCAACCAACGTGCCTGGCAGAACTCCATCCGCCACAACCTGTCGCTCAACAGCTGCTTCGTCAAGGTGAGCCCCACCCCATCCCTGTCGGGAACGACCCTCGAGTGCCCCCTGAGTATCCCGCATTGGCGACACCCAGGCCAGTCATCCCTGGTGACTAGGGATTTGGGAAGCTCTGCTCAGAGGTAGGGCGCCCCCGTCTGTGGGCCCGCAAGGCTACCCCAAAGGACCGGCGCGCCTTGCAAGACGGTGGAGCGCACTGACCCTGGCTCTGCGCAGGTGCCGAGGACCGAGGGCCATGAGAAGGGCAAGGGCAACTACTGGACGTTTGCAGGCGGTTGCGAGTCACTGCTGGACCTCTTTGAGAATGGGAACTTCCGCCGGCGGCGCCGTAGACGCGGCCCCAAGCACGAGAGCCCTAGGGCACTGCGCACTGGAGTCAATGAAGGGTCCCTGGGTCACCCCGAGTCAGCGGCGCGCGAGTCGCCGACCCCAGACGGAGCGTCTGCCCTGGGTCATGAGGCCCCAACCCCCGCTGGGCCTGCAGCCCTGGGAAAGGAGGGCCACAGAGACATCAAGTTCAGCATCGACTACATCCTCTCCTCCCCAGACCCCTTTCCAGGGCTCAGGGCTCCCTGTCTCCTGCAGGAGAGCAACTTCCCCCGCTGGAGCTCCAGCAAATGAACCTCCACTTCCAAGGTGCGGAGAGATGGGGTTGAGGCTCCTTCCCGGTGGCCACTACAGAATCAGCCTGGGGTCTTGGGTCAGTTTCTCCCCGGGAAGTTGGTCTCAGCCCCACCTGGAGCCATGGATCCCCTGCATTGTCACGACCTTGGAACTTTCTCCCTAGTCGGACACTAAGCCCCTGGGTTGGAGGGAAAGGTGGAGGACCACCTTATGAAATCTGCTTACTGTGATGTGACTTTATCCATTCAGAGAAAAGTTCCCCTGCAGGAACAACCCATTTGGGTCCAGTTTGACTTTGAGGTCTGCTTGTCCATCCTCAGATTGCAGTTCCAAAGGAAGAAAACAGGGAACATTCCCTGGAGCCACGTAACATTTCATTCCTGATGAGGTGAGAAACGACTCATGGACAGCTATGTTCCAGAGCTGGTGTGTGCTCAGTAAGCAGTCAGTGCAGTTGACTAACACCTCCCTACAAGTAAAAATAATAAGGTAAAAAGATGAAGACAGACATTAACTCATCCCCATGAACAACAGTGACCCCACATTTCTGACGGCGTCTGTTTTGGCTAATAGGATCAGAAGTGACAGATATGTCTTGTGTTGTCAACAGGGTTTTGATGATGGTTTTTAAAGCCCCTTGCACAAATACAAATACAGGAAAGATGAGAGAAAGAGAGGAAGGGTGGGAGGGGCCCACATTTGGGGAGGACACTGGCAAAGCCATCCTTGGTTCTTCTGAGCAGGAATCAGCTCCTGCTCCGGCACCAGCTGGCTTCCCAGAAATGCAGCCTCGGACAGCAGACTGTTGGTGGATCCAGCACACTGAGGTGCAGACAAGCATCGAGCTGGGCACACTCCATTTGAAATGTAAATGATTTAATTACTGTGTAGAGACAGGCAGTTTAAAAAACACAATTATGCACAGTGAAACTATTTGACCAACCTTATCATTTTTCACCAGCCCATTTTCGCAGAGTTAATTGCTTTCTGTGACTTAATTTGAACATTAGTATGGATTACACCTAATCGGATTCGCTAGGTGACAATGATTGGCTAATTTCGTGAACGGCAAAAACACACCCAAAGAGCCTGGCTGTCTGGATTGGGAATTACAGTCTTGCATTATCGGACTCTCTTAAAAATGGGCTCTAAGTAATGAAGGCAGGAAGGCTGCAGAGGCGAACCTGAGCCACGTGTGAGGCCCGCTTGGAGCTGGCTGCATTTCCGTTCAGAGGCCTGACATTTGGTTAGTTCCAAGTACTCCTTTGCTCATCTCCCGGTGAATAAGAGACTGTGTGTGCCTTTGTTTTGGGAAGAGGGAAAGTGTTCCTGACAGATGTCATTAACAGCTCGGGCTCCTATCCTGCATTGAGTACTAGCGAGTGGCCTGCTCCTTGGCCACCAGGCCCTACCAATGGCAGCCTGAGCCCAGGAGCCGCCCTTGGCCCAGCAGGAGGAGAGGGAGCCAACCTCAAATGCCCTTTCCTGAAAGCAGAAACAAGGCCTGAGAATGGTGCCTCCCCTCTACAAAAGCTATTGCTATTCCCAGACCTCTGCTGGCTTACACATGTGGCTTCCCAGCCTGCCAGGAGGACCTCAGCCGGGACACGCTGCCTCTTGGCACCCCCCAGGTCCTGGGAGCTGGTTGCTGTCACTCTTGTGCTATTTTATGGTGGGAACTGCAGCACAGGCTCTGCTGCGTCCTTCCTCTGCACTGGCTGGTCTGGGTTGTCCGAAGGGCCATGTGCACGTGTGTGTGTTGTGGGTATGTGTCATGTGTCTGTCTGCATTCCCGTTATTTATATCCCTTTGTCAGATGTGCTAAAAGAATTGATTTAAATCACACTAGATATAATGTAGATGGTGATAAGACACAGATGGTACTATACAGAAGTGTATGGCATAGAGATTATCTGAAGATATATTTTTCTGCTACCAACTGAGCAAATAAAATTTGCATTTTATCTTTTGGGCTCTTGTATTATTCCTGCATTTCATTCTAGTTAGCAAAGCCTGATTTGAAAAGGAAAAGTCCTTTGCCCTAAGAAGTCCAGGTAGTCTTTGGAGGCCTCAGCCTCTGGGCAAGAGGAGTTTTTAGTGGCCCATCTCCTCTGTACACATGGACAAATGCCAACTTGGTAGCAAAACAAGGCAAGGGACGGCACCAGTCAAAATCTCTGTACTCTGAGGTGTAGCATTTGTTTTGCAAAGGATATCAATCATGTTTTTAAAAGCGAAGGGACATTTTCAATTTGCCAGCATGTGATATCCTATGACTTCAGAAGTGTTCCCAGTCTCTAGAGTGAATGGCATTTAATACCGACAACATAACAGGGGTGAGGGCTGGCTGTGACCTATTCAAATGTCGCTGCCACCACGCAGCCTGGCCCAACGCAATTATAATTAAATACTTTATGCCTCTCTTGCAAATCCGCAGATTGATCACCGATATGTACATTACCACCACATTACCCCCGAGCAGATGTCTGCCACACGCGTGTTATGGATCACCAGGTTTCCATTAACAAAGTTGGGAGGTGCTGCTGAGCAGGAGCTCAGGGGGAGACGTGTGCAAATTACCTAGTCCCCACCAAAGTTCCTGGCTAGGTGGTACTGGGACCCTTAGCTCCCTCCCCCAAGCCACCAGGAGATTCTAGGTGTCCCTTCTCATAGCAGCTGGGATCAGGGACCTCCACCAAATGCTGCAGGAGTGAGGGAAGAGCCCTGATGGCTTTGAGGAAGGGGAAGATGGAGCATCACACCTGTGTCCAGCCTTCCCTCAGAGGGGAGAGGCAGGTCCACAGGAGCAAGCCAACCTCGGAGACATTCTCTGCCTCTCTCTTTCCCCATTTCTGACGGGTCGGGTCTAGCCTCTCTGCATCTCTCCAGAGAGACCTCCTTGGCTGACGGCATGGTTAGTTGAACACCTCCCTCTATGCCAAGCTGAAGTGGACTCCTGGACTCTGCCACTGGCTAGGTCTGGCCTGCCTGCCAGGGACTGTTGTTCATTCATTCAGTAAACACTTATGAGCTGTGCTGAGTACAACCAAGCACCACAGGGGCACAGGAAGCCATCCAACATCATGGCAGGGGGTAGACAGACAGTCATCCAGGGCACGTAGAGTTCCCATGCCAAATGACCGGGAAGGGAGCAGGCAGGTCACTGAGATCAAGGTGTGTGCAAGGCTAGCTCCATGTGTGACCAGGCAGAGCTCTCCAGCTGCTGAAGCCAAGGCTTTGAAAGAAGCATTTTAGGTCAGCCTAAGTCTGTGGCAGGAAGGATTCAGGACTTATAGGACAGGTGAATGGCCAATGCAGCTGCAGGCAGGGACAGGAAGGATGTGGTGTGTGTGAAGGCCCTGTCATGCTTGTCCCAGCCCCTGTTCAGGCTGGACTTACTGTCCTTTAGCTTTTCAAATGCAGCTACCACATCTGGGCCAGTTTGTGACTTTCTCTATGATATGTTGAGCTCTGGTAGTCTGGTAGGATGGTCACCCTGACAGGGGTAGGAACACAAGGGAATAATTCTATAAACTGGGCCCACTGTGCTGCCCCCTACATGCTGTTTATTCCAAGAAGCAATTTACCTGCAACCCTAGCTGGCTTAAGTGGACAGGATATGTCACATTCCTCAGCAAACTACCTGTTAACTGCATGAGAAATGCAGGCCCGAAATAAGGTTGATAAGAGGAACCCGAGTTACCTGAAGGTGGAGATTTTTGTGACCCTTTTCACAGACCAGATCCAGAAACTCAGGGAGATAAGGAAAACTCCTCTTAAATACAGAATCTGTAAGAATTTAAGAGTTCAATTAGAACAGTCAGCATGGACCAAAGTGACCTAGAGTTGTCATGGCAGTGGGGACTTGAAAGTCTGATGTCATCCTGCTGTCAGTCAAGAGATGGATTTAGGCAGGACTCTCTGAAAACTTCTCTGGTATCTCTAATAAAACTGGAAGGCAAGAGAGGCGTGCTGTCCCTCTCCTCTCTGAAAGGACCCACTCTCTCCCTGGAGAGTGCCCCCTTTTCCTAATAAACTCATGCCTGCTACTCTGAGCAACATGTCTGAAGTCTTTCTGACTTGACCTCAAGAATGAGGGTTTGAAGCAGGGGGTGGAGGCTTCACACTGCCTCAGTTTCCCAGAAGGCCCCAACCCTGTAACAACCCCATTTTCTGACTCTTGGCGTTGGTTAATGTGCGCCCTCTGACCCCCACACACAGCTCACTGGCGATATACACATCAGACTCTGCTCTTGTTCCCAAGCCTTTCTTCCCAGCCTCTTTGTCCTGTGCTCATGAAATGCTGCAGGGCCCTCTGATCCAGATGCACCTGCTGGCAGGGAGGGGTGCTGGAAAGGATCGTGTGAGTGTTGGGGTGCTCTTCAATACCAGCCCAGGCCTCACCTGGCCAGAGCTGCTGCCCCGGGGTGGCCTTGGAGGGGTGGTGGCCCTGGTCTCCCTAGGGAGGGAGGAACACGGGGCTAGGAGCCCTGCAGCTGTGTCCTTAAAGGGCCATCTGTCCTGGAGCCCCTCACCACAGCATGTGCCACCCCAGCCCTGGGTGAGGGAGGTGGGGGCCCCTCCCTTGAAGCATGTCTGGCTTCAAGGCCAGTCTGGCTCCTGCCTCATGTCCCCCACCCTGGCCCTGGGGCCCAGAGAAGGAGGTGGGGTCAGGCTGGTTCCCTGGGCATCAGGCCTATGCAGGGTCTCCCCGTGGAGAGGAGCAGCCCTCCCCTCTATGCAGTTTCCTCTGCAAGGGTCAGTCCCCACCTCTCAGGGTCTCCACTGCCCTCCTGGCAGAGTAGTGCCTCTTTCCCTGGGACTCTGTCCTTTGTCTTTCCTTGCAGTCACCTACCCCCTGACAGGCGGGCCAGGAGCCAGGGGTAACCCTGAGCTAAGATGGACTCAAAACTGGTCTGTTTCCCCTCCTTCATGTTTCTTCAAAGGGTCTGTGCTGGCCTCCTGCTTGGGGTTGGGCAGCCCCCCTCTCTGCAATGTTTCCCCTGTGCAAGGGTCAGTCCCCACCTCCCAGGATGCAAGGCTGCAAGGCTTGAAAGACACTGGGATCCCTCTGAAACTCCCCATCCAGCACCCCCAGGCAGGACCCCTAGCTGTGTGAGTCCAAACCAGAGAGTTTATCTTAGTGCCTGGGGTACTGGACCTCTCAGCATAAACAGTCTAAATGAGGAATCCAAACAGGCTTCTCACCAAAAGTAAGAAAGAAAAAACAAACTTCCCAAGGCTGCGGCTGCGCCTGCCCGCCCCCCACCCCCACTGATCCTCCCTGTCTCTCTGTCTAGACCCTACCTGGCTCTCCAAGGCCTGGGTGGCCTACCCGCTGCCTGCAGCTCCAATCTGTCCTTCTGGGCTCCCTGGAAATCCCTTCTCTGCACCTCAGGCAGATGCAGTGGCCACTGGTCAATCTCAGACCTAAGAAATCCCAGCTGGCCAGACTGGAATTCCAGCCTCAGTCCAGCAGAATTTGGGGTGTGCTACTGGGGAGACCTATGTCTCCTAGCGTGTGAGAGGAGGCTCAGGAGTCTCAGAGATCAGAGGGACCAGGAACCTCTGGAACCTCAGAACAGGGCTGCCCAACAATGCAGGCCAAGCAGGACTGCACTGAGGAGGAGGGTACCCAGCACAGCCAGGTCCAGACCTACTCCTGTCAGGGAGGAGAGGGAAGGATGTGGAGGCGCAACCCACCCCACCAGCCATGAGTGTGGGGGCCTCTGGTGGGAGGGGAACCTCTCCAGATGTGAGACTCGTGCTTTTGTTGAGGCGACAGACCCCAAGCACTGCAAGTGGCCAAGCACTGCAGGCCACCTGAAGTGCCATCAGGGTCCCATTTGACACCCCACTGGAGACAGTGACGGAGCAGGAGGAAGACTTGTTGGACTCTTTGATCAGGCTTCACTGGGAACCAGCTACATAGACGGTTCCCCAGGACACACACGGTGGCAACCCATGGACCACTCCAATGTGGCCGGTGGGGTGTCAGGAATCCCACTGTGGTGGCCCCTTCTCTGCACGTGCTGGGTGCCCCACCCTGCACACAGATACCATGGGTCCATACTGCTGTCAGAGGAGGAAGTGACTTGGGGGCATCACCAGCAAACCCAAGCCAGGTGTAGCCCCAAGGTCACCCCAGTTGCAGCAGCAGCAGAAGCAGCTATTTGCTGAGGCTAGTGTGCCTGGCCCTTTCCGAGATTGCTCATCTCCAAGGACACTAGGATGCTAGCATAGTGACACTCTAGGGCATACTTGAGGAACTTTGAAACCACACATCAGGGAATATGCTGTGGGAGGCAAATCTGAGGCTCAGCCACCCTGCAACAAACTGGGGGAGGGGCCCCTGGTCACTGGCAGGCCATGTGACCCATTGGGGGGTTCTGGTGCCAAAGCCCAGGGGTCTCCACAGACCCGGCCTCCTACTTCCTCCTCAAAGGTCCCCACCTCCATTCTTCACAGAAGAGGATAGGCACATTCACGGTGAGAAGGAGGCCAGTGGGACTCTGGGCCACCGAGGGAGGGGTCTGCAGGCAGGCTGTGCAGGACGGTCACCCCACCTGAGGTGCAGTTCTCCCCTGGAGGGCCTGTGATGGAGAAGGCTCAGAGGGAACCTGAGCCAGCATGAAAGGAGAGTGGGTCAGGAACCTACTCCTCTCTCGGCTCTCCCCATCAGCCCTGCCCCGCTCAGGTGCCCGTCCAGCCCCAGAAGCCCCACCTGTGAGCAGGGCCAGGTGGACTTTCATAGTAACAAAGCGAGGCTCAGAGCTGGTGGGAGCAGAACAGCTAGTCCCAGCCCATCTTCCCCACACCAGGCGCCCAAGATGCCAGTACCTCTAACCTGGGCTCAAGGTACCATTCACCAGCTGTGATGGTGACTACTTCAGGGATCCAGAATCTGAGGATGGATGTCCACCACATGCACCATCACCAAGGGGGCAGCCTTGTAGTGAAGGGGACCCTAGCACCCACCAACTCTCCCCGGGTACTGGCCTAATGAGTGGCCCTTGCCAGAATTTGCAAAAAAACCTGGGAAAGAAACTACTTACAACCTTTGACCCATGATGTAATTTTCCATCCAGACAAATTAGCAATCCATAAACATTTACAAAATTACATGTTTTCACCCCATGAAAAACACCAAGTGCGTCTTGTGCCTAATCCACCCGCTCCGCTGTTCTAGAGAGACGGTTTTCAGAACCAACTGCTTCGTCAGGCCCAGGCGTTGTCGACACAAATTAATAGGCCTGATACGCGTCTGCACAATTACATTCCCACCAGCTTTAGGGGACTGCAGACCCAGATTCCAAATAAGATGCGAGTTCACTCAACTGAAACTTGCAGTATTAGATTTATAATAAACAGAGAGAGGTCACACAGCTATGCCATTTTTGAAAGAAAAGGAAATTGAGAGGGAACATTAGAACTTTATTCAACTCAGCCCTGTACTCTGTCAAATGCAGGAGCCAGAATCAGGAGCCTCCCCAATAGGCAGGGTGACCACACCAGCCTTAGGGGCACCCCCACCTCCTGACTGCAGCCACTGTGAGGTCACCTCCATCTCACCTTCACACCGTGGACAGTCCATCTGACCACGCTGGCCTCTGCCTTCTCCTTCCAAGCTGGGGCTCTCAGGACTGCTGGGTTTACTCTCAACCCATTCAGTTCAGAGTCCATAAAGGGAGCTCGCAAAGCAGATCAGTGACCATGACATTGTTTCTGAATTGGAGAAAGAAGAAAGGGACCAGACCAACTTTCTCCTGAAACACCAATGGGGATGGGTCTGGTTCCAAAAGCAAGGACCATCTGACCCATCAAGCAACTCGTGAGCATCTGCTTCCAAGGTCACCTCATGGCGGCAGACCACGTCTGTGCACACCCCCATGTCCAGGGTTCCATGTGGCCAGTGAGCAGGTGAGAGAGGCCAGGCCCCAAGGAGGTGACCTCCTACTCTGGGCTCCCGGTGTGCTTCCTCTCACAGACCACAGGAGTTTAGGGTTCAACAGGAACAGGCGACAGTGTCCTGAGCAGAAGGGGTCTTCTCTGCTGCCCAGCCAAGAGACAACAGGACAGTTCATTCATGGAGCAGTTTAACCCCTAAACTTAAGGGCAGGGCAGCTACCCGGACTCTGTTCACACCAGAGCAGAAGGCAGGATGAGAGGAGGGACTGGCCCACTGGGGTGGGAGTCAAGCCAAGGCTCCTGCTAGCTGGAAAATGGAGAAAGTTTCCTTAAACATCCTGTGAAAGGGTGCGTTAAGACATCATGACCCCATGTGCATGCATGATTACACGAACGGTATGAACCTACATCGTGCACAACCATAGAAACAAAATGATATACCCCATTTGTGTACAATGAATCAAAATGCAGTCGGTAAAAAAATTAAAAAATAAGTAAATAATTTTTAAAAAGACAGCAAAAGTCAGACAGACTGGCCAGGGAAGTTCTGTCAACAGAAGACTCTGGTATGGACATCCACCTGGGAATCGTTGTGACTGAGAACACTGGATAGTACGACTGCTTCTCCTGCCAGGTCCTTCAGGATAGATCTTTCTACAGACATATTTAGCACCAGGGGATGGCCCTCCTCTGATGAGGGGTAGGGGGACAGGCTTGACAAAGACCAGGGCTTTGCAGTCGTCACACCCAGGTGCAGCGGGAGACCACCCAGTCCACCTCCAGACAGAGCAGGCAGAAACAGGTTGTTCCACCTGGTGGTGGCCCCAGCCCTAAGCCCCCTCTGTACCTAAGAGCCATGGGCCTGGCTGTATGGGATCTGCATTCACAGCCTGAGACACAAAGACAGAACATGCACACATGCATGGCGTCACACATGCCTAGATACCCCACACCTGCACACAGGTACACACATGCACAGTGCACACATGCACAGTGCACACATGCACACACATGAAGAGACACACAGTGTACTGGTGCAGACAATAGGTTCACCTGTCTATCTGCAGGCACGTGTGCCCAGGCTGCTGGTGTGGCCTGCCCTGTCACACATCCATGCCCCTACACACTCAACCCCTCTCTCCACACCTTTCTCATCTCAGCCTCCGGGTTAGGGTTAGGATTAGGGTTAGGATTGGGGTTGGGGTTGAGGTTAGGGTGGTCAGGTGCACTAACCATCTACCTCAGAGATACCTGGTCTCCCAGAGCCACCTACCCAGGGGCGGAAGGACCAACGCCAGGCAGGTGCACTCCTGGCACATGCTGCCCCAGGCTGTACCTCCTGCTCACCCTGACAGCCCAACCTGGAGCTCACTCTGCACCTGGTATGTTCCAGAACTCGCTTCTCCCAAAAAACCAAGGTTCTCATCAAGGATGTGAGATGTCAGTTCCAAACAAGGATGACGGCAAGAATGTGCGTCTGTAGTTTCTGAAAAGCCAGCCACAACTTTTCTCACTATTTTCTGTTTTGATTAACTGATCTGAGTGGATGTTCGTCAGTTAACCTTCGACTCCAGGTGTCCTGTGTCCGTGTGGGTCACTTGTAGGAACCACAGGCATCCTGCTCACAAAGGGGCTGGGGTCTCCTCTCTGCAGGGCCCGTCTTGGTTTGTAGTAGTGCAGGCCCCAGCACCCCACTGGGAAGCATGCTCACCCTGCCTGCAACTCCCATCAGGGCCAGCCCTCTGGGAGCCACTAACCATGCAGAACGGAGGGACCCCACCAGCCCCTGAAGTCACTCCCTCCAGGTCCCATTCCCAAAACTTGAAGCACCTCGGAAGTATTTCTGACCCCCATAGCAGCAAAAGGTCGATGGTAGATCTGGGTCCCCAAGCTATTCAGGGGAGCTGAGGCCTCTGAGAGGGCATGGCGGCAGCCATCCTCCTGTACCTGGGGAAGGGGTGCCTCTTCCCTTAGCCTCTGGCCGGTCTGAGGAGCAGAAGCTGACCCCTGAGCTCCACGTGCTCAGCCTCGTCCTTCTTTTTCCTGGCTCTCCTCTTAGATGCCAAGCTACTCGTCCACACTGGCTGCCTAAATGGAACCAGGAGAAATTCATGAGAGGCCTGTCACAGCTGGGTCAGTGGGCTCTTACTCAGACAGATGACAGAGGGGGAAGGTGGAGAGGGACCACAAGGGCAGACTCCTTCTTTCCTCCTATACTGATTATCTCGAGTTACCCTTTTAGGAGGCTCTATTTATCCAAGAGACCAGAGTTAGATGCCCTCTGAGGTCAGCCCACCTGCTCTGTCCACAGGGCTCAGTTAGGCCAACTCTGTTCTTTGTCCTTAAGTGGGCACATGATTGCACCCACAGATCACTGATTTCCCTAGGCTGCAGGTATCAGCACAAGGGCCATCACGTGATCTGATGGTGAGAACAAACAGGACGCATCCTTGATGGTATAATGGAAGCACCCAGATCCAACCATGCCTGAAGCTGTCTATTCTCCAGCTCCCTATGCCAACCATACTCTGTTGAGCTTATGGCAGTTTGACTTGAGAGTCTAATACTTCCAACTGAAGGAGTCTTGATTTATACCAGTGTTTCAACATTTGCCCACTAATGAGGATAAATGCTTTAGCCCAAGAAACATATTCATGATAGTGGAATTATGACCAATGAGACATATATGATGTACTCAAAGCACAGCACCCACCCCGCCCTGTGTAGATTGTGGCCCACAAGCCAAGAGTGAGAATTTCCCACAACCTGCCCAAACCTAGACCCTCTAAGGGTTCTGAAGTGGGCCTGGAGTAAGCACCTTCACCAGCCCCTGGTACTCAGCAGTGTCTGGGACCAGTGTCTGGGACCGGGGTCTGGTCTTTCTGCTGCTGAGAATGGGGTGTAACCTGCAGGCAACCAAAGCCTAGGTGCCACTGCCTGCCATGTGTCGGGGGCATGGTTAATAGACCCAGCCTCCACACAGCTCTCAGGAGGGACAGCGGGAGAGGCACAGGTGTGGGTTAACCACAGGGCAAGCATGCATGTGTGCAGGCATGCCCTTAAGATTGTGCACATGTGCTGTGGGCATGCATGGGTGTTCAAGAGTGACCAGGTTTCTATGGGTGTGTTGGTGTGGGGCTGTCTGGGTGGCTGGGGACAGGCTGCACAAGCAGGGGTCTCTGGGAACTGACCCCAACCTTCAGCTGCACAGTCCCACAGCCTCTTGGCTGCTCCCAGTTGCTCGCAATGCCTTTGCACTCAGATCTGTGCTGAGACTTGAGTTTACAAAGCAACAGAACCTGGGCTCCCAGAGCTCCCTGGGAGGGTTCCTGCCAGGGGATGTGCACAGGCTTTGCTCATGGCCTAGGGTCTCCACGTGTGAGTTCATGTCCTCCAGGACCCCACTCTGTGGGGATGCGGTGGGAAGAACTGGGGAAGGCCCCTGGGAGCTGCCGCCACAGCCATGGAAGCAATCAGCGCCGGCTGCGCGGAATGTAAAGGTTAGTACATAAATCAAAGGGAAATGTCAGATGCCTTTTAACACTGATTGAGATGTAATTTGGGGCGGGGACTATGGGCAACCACTATGCACACGCAATGGCGGCAGGCCACAGAAGAAATCATGTCATTTGTTTGTTTATACATTCATAATCACATCAAGATTGATGGTCCCGCCACTCAGGCGGATGCAGACACCTCTCCTGCATTCCAAGGAATATTTATGGCTGGGCACTCTGGTCCAGCATCCGCTGACATGATACACACTGAGGATGTGCCATACCCAGGCTGTCTGAGCCTGAAAGAACTTTCCAAGTGCATTGGAGAAAATCTCATACTGAGTCAGCCCTGAGGGCTGGAGTCTCGGACAGAAGGTTCAGGTCCACAGTGCAGACTCAGGCCAGATCCAGAACTCATTAGGCCTAGACCTATGAGTCTATGTCCTATGTCCCCAGCCCAGACACCCCACCCCCTGCCTCGGGCCACCTGCAGCTCTCCAGCCCCAAGCAGGTGCTCAAAACAGAGCTTGACCTCCCCAGGCAGCCCAGGGTACTTCCTGCTACAAGAATCCAGGTGGGAGACTTCCTCAACAGGACTCCCATAGCACAAGAAATAAAAGCAAGAATCAACCACTGGGATAGATTCAAACTCAAAAGCTTTCTCTCAGCAAAGGAAACTATCAGTAATGTGAAGAAAGAGCCTACAGAGTGGGAGAATATCTTTGCCAATCATACTTCAGATAGAGCACTAATCTCCAGAATCTATAAAGAACTCAAAAAACTCTACACCAAGAATACAAATAATCCAATCGACAAATGGGCTAAGGAAATGAACACACACTTCACAGAAGAAGATGTACAAGCAATCAACAAACATATGGAAAAATGTTCAACATCTCTAGTAATAAGAGAAATGCAAATCAAAACCACCCTAAGATTCCATCTCACCCCAATTAGAATGGTGATTATCAAAAATACAAGCAACAACAGGTGTTGGCGAGGATGTGGGGAGAAAGGTACACTCATACATTGCTGGTGGGGCTGCAAATTAGTGCAGCCACTCTGGAAAGCAGTGTGGAGATTCCTTAGAAAACTTGGAATGGAACCACCATTTGACCCAGCTATCCCACTCCTTGGCCTATACCCAAAGGACTTAAAATCAGCATACTACAGAGATACAGTCACATCATGTTCATAGCTGCTCAATTCACAATAGCCAGACTGTGGAACCAACCTAGATGTCCTTCAATTGATGAGTAGATAAAGAAACTGTGGTGTATATATATATATATATATATATATATATATATATATATATATATACACAATGGAATATTACTCTGCCATAAAGAATGATAAAATTATGGCATTTGCAGGCAAATGGATGAAATTGGAGACCATCATGCTAAGTGAGATAAGCCAATCTCAAAAAATTAAAGGACGAATGATCTCGCTGATAAGTGGATGATGACACATAAGGGGGAGAGTGGGGGGAGTTAGTGTTAGGGTTAGGGTTAGAGTTAGGGAGGGGGACAAGAATGGAGGAAGAAAGGACTGTTTAGAGGGAAAAGAAGGTGGGAGGGGTGGGGGGGAAGGGAAAAATAATAGAATGAATCAAACAACATTACCATATGTAAACTTATGATTATACAAATGGTATGCCTTTAACCCATGTACAAACAGACAAACAACATGTATCCCATTTGTTTACAATAAAAAAAGAAAAAAAAACAATGATACATTGTCTTCTCTCAAATTCCTTCTCTTTGCTATTATGAGAGAAAGTAAGAATCCTGTATTCTCACTTGTGCTTAGTTAAATCTAAAAAAAAAAAAAAAAAAAAAAAAAAAAAAAAAAATTCAGGTGGGTCTCCAGCATCTGGACTTGGGGCTCCGGACCTCACCTCCATGACATGAACCCCACTGACAGCAGCTGTGTGTGTGTGTTCTGCATATCAGGCTGCAAAGTGGGTGTTGGCACAATAGTGGTGACCACTGCATGGTGACATATATACCAGTCTTTAGCTGGCACACCTTGAACAGATTCAACCTTTAGCTGACAATTAAATGCTTTGAAATACAATTTTAAAACATTGTAACCCTCCTTGGCCAACCTTTGAAGTTTTGAAACAATTCTACATTGTTTTTAATATTTCTGTGACTTCAATAAATAAAAGTGGCCCAGTCCTCTCTCTGCCTCGAGAACCCCGAACGTGCCTGCTCCTCCACCTACAACTGTGCATTCCTGAGCTGCCCTAGCCAGCCTGTCCTCCTGGCCTCCCTTGCTTCCTCTGCCCTGTCTTACCTGCCAAGGAAGGCTGTGAGTTCCTCTGCTCCCAGGTGCTGCCCTCCCTGAGGTCAGCCAGCGCCCCCTGCGCTAAGACTCAGCTGGAAGGCTGCTTCCTGCAGGAACGCCACACTGTCTGTGCTCCTGTCTAGGCGGGTCAGAATCCCTGACTTCGAGCACCCACTGGGAGCCCTGAGGCGCACCCTGAGGGCTGCCTTCCCTGAGCCAGCCCTGGGGCACTGGAGTGGCCTGCTTCGTCCCCACCTCACCTCACCTCACCATGGGAACACCTATTTGTCACTTATTCAACCTTTAACCAGAGAAAAACCAAGAAAATAACTGTCCAACTGGACTTAAAAAACAACAACAACAACAAAAAACCTGCTTACATGAAATAAACTTTAGCCGGGCATGGTGGCCCCCCGTAATCCCAGCAACTCAGGGAGCTGAGGCTGGAGAATTGCAAGTTCAAGCCCAAAACCAGTCCCAGTAACTTGGCAAGGCCCTAAGCAAGTTGGTGAAACCCTGTCTCAAAATAAAAAAGGGCTGGGGGATGTGGCTCAATGGTTAAGTATCCCTGGGTTTAATCCCTAGTACCAAAAAAAAAAGGAGGAGGTGGGGGGGAAGGAAGGGGAGAGGAAAGAAGAAATACACTTCACAGGAACACAAAAATTAAAAGAAAAAATATCATGAAACACTGGCCTATGAAAAGTGGCAGCCGTCTCATGTCAACTCGGACATCAAAGCAAATCTTCATCTCCTTTCCTGGAGACAGAGGGACACTTCCCAATGATAAACCCTAACTCTTATGAGGATTTGAAGCAAGCCCACAGTGACTGGGGCTGACGGGGGCTGACCAGGGCAGACGGAAGATGAGGACAGGGGAGACCTGACGGGCTGGCATTCCAGCCCAGACCCCGAACTCACAGCAGCTTTCTCAACAGCCACGTGGTTTCTGCAAGGACCACAGAGAGCTTCCACGTGGCAGCCCAGTACACCCTACAGGGCGAAGCAAAGCAGAGCTCGGAAGGACACTTACAGCCTTCACAGGAAAGAGGCTGACAGGACAATTCCAGTGACCTGTGCAGGCACAACGTGTTTGGAGATCCCCTTGCACTTGCTGGAGCTCGCTGGTGGGGTTCTGACTTGGTAGGAGCAAACATGAGCCAGCCCAAGAAGCATCTCCGGGCGCCTGCCAAGCACGGCTCCCAAGAATGACGCTCCCGTCAGTGACTGTGTAGCGAAGTATGGAGCAGTCACCAATGCAGGGGATCCAGCTCCACGTCAAGAGGGATCTAGTTCTTCAAGGACAATGTGACAGAATCTGGCATCGTGATTCCCAACCACAGTGGCATTGTGCTACCCAGGAGGCCTCGGGAACGTGTGAGGTTTACATTTCCGATTGTTGCCACTGGTTCTTGGCAAGGGATTGACCAGCGTCGGGTGTGGACCTAGAATGTGAAACAATCACCAACTAACGAGATCACCCCCATGCAATAAAGAACAGCCGTCTCAAAGTGCCAGTGCACCCTTCTGAGAGACTGAGTGCCATACCACAGGAGCCAGGTGGGAGCCACATGTGAGGCCTATGTGTGGCCAAGCTTCTCCACCTCTGGATTCTGTTTAAAGTTAGCCAGAGATGTGCTGTTGGCACCTAAGGGTTCTGCCTGACGCAGACTCCAGCCCAGCCTCCACCACCTCTCCATTGCTCATTGTTCTTTTTGTTGTTTTATGCAGGAGTGCCCAAACAGATGTTCCCAGATGTTGGCCACTCTTCACTCACCCCTGGTGCCTGCATCTCACATGGTCCTCCTAGAATCCCTTGGCATCTTCCTGCCTTTGTTGGAGCCAATTGTTTCTGTCAGGGATGATCTGGCTATTCAGCCCTAGCCAAAGGCATGTCCTGCTCTTCCTCTCCCTGTTCTGATTCAAAAGTGAGGATACACAGCCAGGTGGCCGTCCTTGAACCTGTTGGTCAGTCCTGACCCTTATCATCCCTGGCATTTCCCTCTGATATTTTATTTGAAAAACTTCAAACAGGCAGGGAAGTTAGAAGAATTTCACAGGGCACACCCCCTGACCCACCTTTCACAGCCGACTGCTACATCTTGCTGTGTGGGCTGTCAACACTTTCCCTCCATCTACCTAGGAACCCACCTAATTCTTTATGAATTTTCAAGTGTGTTGCACAATCTGTACGTTTCCCCCTACACGATTCAGCAAGTATGCCATTAGTGGAAGCTTGATGTTTGTGTACAAGGTTTTAGTTTTTGTTTTTAAGGAAAAATAAAATTTGCTACAGTGAAATGCATAAACACATCTTTTAAGTGTACCATCGTGAGTTTGGATAAACACATACCCTTCGTGACCCAGATTGAACAAAGACACGGAACATTTCCAGAACTCCAAAGGCTGCCTGGAGCCCCTCAGAGGGCCTGGCCCCCACCTGGCACAGGTCCTGTGGGCCCTAGCTTTCAGTTTTTGCACTCTGGAACTTCAGTGCAGAGCAGAGCTTCCTGCACCCAGCTTGAGGCCCTGAGGCTCATCCACAGAGCCCTGTCATTGCTGAGTAGCATTTTGGCCATTTTTATGGGCTTTCAGTATTTATCACAATTTCCATTCTGGAGCCAGAACCCTGACAGCACTGACTGCAAAGGCCCACATCTTGGCCACAGGAGAAGGGAATGTTTGGTCTTTCTTTGTGAAGTATGTTAGTTGCTGCTGGCTCTTAAAAGTAGGTGAATACCTTGTCAGGTTGAGGGCATCCCTTCTGCCCTGTGATGGCAAACCTGCAGCCGTCCTTGTACTTATTCCCCTGTACAAGATGTGTCTTCTTGTTCTGGCTAGATATAAAGTCCTCCTTTTATTG
Source organism: Sciurus vulgaris (assembly GCF_902686455.1). Taxonomy (NCBI): domain Eukaryota; kingdom Metazoa; phylum Chordata; class Mammalia; order Rodentia; family Sciuridae; genus Sciurus; species Sciurus vulgaris. The sequence continues at coordinate 24,990,228 of NC_136479.1, forward strand.
TTTTTTCTAAACGTTTTGATTATGGAGTGGTGTGGTTCTCTGCACATTTCTTGAACTTGGGGCTCATTGGGCTTCTTCAGTCTGTGAGTTTATTGTCACTGCTACATCAAATTTGGAAAGTTTTTAGCTGTCCTTTCTTCAAAAACTTTCCCCACCCACCCACCCACTGTGCTGGGATTCTCCAGCACAGGCACATTGGGTGCTGGAAGTCACCTCTGCAGTCACTTGCTGGCCACTTGCTCATTGCTTGCTCTCTAGCTGCACTTGGTGCAGTTCTGCTGTTCTGACTTGGAGCCGCCCACCTGTCTTCTGCAGAGCATCATCTGCTGCAGATCCTGTCATCTCAGATCTGATCATTTTCACCTCTAGAAATTTAACTTGGGCCTTTTGTAAACCCTCCCTATGCCTACTTAATTTCTGTGAGTTATAGTAAGTGCTTCCTTTCTCTGCTAACTCTAATGTCCATGCCAATTCTGGGCGGCTTTGATTGACTGATTATTCTCTTCACTCTGGATCATATTTTCCTGCTTTATATGAGTACATGTAACTTTAACTGGATGCCAGGCATTGTGAATTCTGCTTTGTTGACTTTGGACAGTGTTGTGTCTCTAAAATATTCTTGTGCTTGTTCCAGAAAATTCCTTAGCCATTATCTCCTCAAAGTTTCCTTTCCCTAATTTTCCTTGTGGAAATGCCAATCACACATGTATCACCACATTTTAATCTATCATCTGTCTATCTACCTATCATCTATCATCTAACTCTACCTATCATCTATCTTCATCTACCTTTCTATCTCTGTATCTATCATCTCTTTATTTTATTCTTGGTAATCTATTCAAATCAGTCATCCAGTTATTAATTCTCTCTCTAGTTGTATCTAAATCGTTTTCATTTCAATGACTGCATTTTTCATTTTCGGAAGTTTCTTTGGTGGGGAGGGGGTCTTTTTCATAGTCCTTTAATCCTGTTTTAAACTAACTTCTTCCACATTTTAATTGTTCAAATTTTTTCTTACTATTGGACATTTAACAATTCTTTCCTCTGAATTTCTTGAAGATATAATCTTGCTACTGGGTTTCTTGCACATCATGCATTTCTTCCTCATGGGAGTTGCATATTGTCATTGAGAGATCACGCAGTAGTTTTATCTGGATGCCCTGTCTGGCCTGGATGAGGTATGTCCTCAGGGAGGTCGCTTCTGCCAGAAGCCCCGGGTAGGGGTGGGAGGTGTGTTTAGTGGTGACTCCACTTCCTCAACTCCTCCCCTGAGTTCTCCCCACTTTGTGGTGATTCCACTGCTACAGTTCCCTCATTGTAATTCTCAGCAGAAGCCTTTCACCACCAGAGCCCAGGCCAAGCAGGCTCCTGAGGGACTGGGTAGGAGGCCACAGGGCCCAGCAGGTCCAGCCCTACCCGCAGGAATCCGTGCCTCTTATTTCCGCAGGCCAGGATCTCTTCCTGAGAAGAGCTGCCGACCATCAGCTCGTACACTTCTGGCGGGGTTTTCAGCTCTATCTTGGATTTTTTTCTAGTGTCTCAAAGCTGAGTTCCGTATCTGAAAGGAATTTGCTATGGTTTATTGAAACTTCTAACTCACTTGTATCAGAAGTACTTTCAGGACAGTTAGACCACAATATTGCTGAAAGCATGTGTCCCCATTTTACAGGTAAGCGTGCTGAGGTCCTGAGCTGTCCCCAGCGATGTGAGGTGAACAAATGTGAAACCTTTGACCTGACCTTAGATTACAGGTACATTTTGTGTGTGTGAGTGTGTGTGTGTGTGTGTGTGTGTGTGTGTGTGTGTGTTGCTGGGGATTGAACCCAAGACCTTGTGTATGTGAGGCAAGCATCGTACCAGCTGAGCTCTATCCCCAGCCAGGATTACAGGTACATTTCGCACATGGTACAGACAGCAGAGTCACTCAGCTCTCAGTGGAGGGGAGGGAATCTCACATCCCAAGGCCTATCTTTCATCTATGTGCACCAAAGGAACTCAAAGGAACTTCAACAACTTCAACAAATCCAACTGATTAAGGACCAAAGATTATTTGCTAAAAACAACACACTCAGAACAAAGAAACCATAGACCTCAATAACACAATCAATAATTTAGACTTAACGGACATTTATAGAATATACTATCCAACCAAGAGCAAATACACTTTCTTCTCAGCAGCACATGGTCCTTCTCTAAAATAGACCATATATTATGCCACAAAGGTAATGTTAGCAAATACAAGAAGATAGAGACACTACCTTGTATTCTATCAGATCATAATGGATTGAAATTAGAAATAAATGAAAGAGTAAAAAACAGAAGCTACTCCAACACCTGGAGATTAAACAATATGCTATTACATGATGAATGGATAACAGAAGATATTAGGAAGGAAATTAAAAAATTCTTAGAGGTAAATGAGAACAAAGAAACATCATATCAAAATCTCTGGGACACTATGAAAGCAGTACTTAGAGGGAAACTTATTTCAGGGAGCGCATTCAATAAAAGAAGTAAAAATGAACAAATAAACGACCGAACACTACAGCTCAAAGCCCTAGAAAAAGAAGAACAGACCAACACCAAAAGTAGTAGAAGACAGGTAATAGTTAAACTCAGAGCTGAAATCAACGAAATTGAAACAAAAGAAACAATACAAAAAATTGACAAAATAAATAGTTGGTTCTTTGAAAAAATAAACAAAATTGATAAACCCTTAGCCACTCTAACAAAGACGAGAGAAAACCCAAATCACTAAAATTTGGGATGAACAAGGAAATATCACAACAGACACTATTGAAATACAAAACATAATTAGAAGCTATTTTGAAAATCTATATTCCAACAAAATAGAAAATTTCGAAGACATCAACAGGTTTCTAGAGACATATGAATTACCTAAACTGAACGAGGAGGACATACACAATTTAAATAGACCAATTTCAAGTAATGAAGTAGAAGAGGTCATCAAAAGCCTACCAACAAAGAAAAGTCCAGGACCAGATGGGTTCTCAGCTGAGTTCTACAAAACCTTTAAAGAAGAGTTCATTCCAATACTTCTCAAAGTATTCCATGAAATAGAAGAGGAGGGAACCCTCCCAAACTCATTCTATGAAGCCAATATTACCCTGATACCCAAACCAGACAGACACATCGAGGAAAGAAAATTTTAGACCAATATCCTTAATGAACATCGACGCAAAAATTCTCAACAAAATTTTAGCAAATCGCATACAAAAACATATTAAAAAGATAGTGCACCATGATCAAGTGGGTTTCATCCCAGGGATGCAAGGTTGGTTCAACATCCGGAAATCAATAAATGTAATTCACCATATCAATAGACTTAAAGTCAAGAATCACATGATTATTTCAATAGATGCAGAAAAAGCATTTGATAAAATACAGCACCCCTTCATGCTCAAAACACTAGAAAAAATAGGCATAGTGGGAACATTCCTTAACATTATAAAGGCCATCTATGCTAAGCCCATGGCTAATATCATTCTAAGTGGTGAAAAACTGAAAGCATTCCCCCTAAAAACTTGTACAAGACAGGGTTGCCCCCTTTCATCACTTCTATTCAACATCGTCCTTGAAACGCTAGCCAGAGCAATTAGACAGACCAAAGAAATTAAAGGAATACGAATAGGAAAAGAAGAACTCAAACTATCCCTATTTGCTGATGATATGATTATATACTTAGAGGAACCTGGAAATTCCACCAGAAAACTCTTAGAACTCATAAGTGAATTCAGTAAAGTAGCAGGTTACAAGATCAATGCTCATAAATCCAATGCATTTTTATACATAAGTGATGAATCCTCAGAAAGAGAAATTATGAAAACTACCCCATTCACAATAGCATCGAAAAAAATAAAATACTTGGGAATCAATCTCACAAAAGAGGTGAAAGACCTCTACAATGAGAACTACAGAATACTAAAGAAAGAAATTAAAGAAAACCTTAGAAGATGGAAAGATCTCCCATGTTCTTGGATAGGCAGAATTAATACTGTCAAAATGGCCATACTACCAAAAGTGCTATACAGATTCAGTGCAATTCCAATTAAAATCCCAATGATGTACCTTACAGAAATAGAGCAAGCAATCATGAAATTCATCTGGAAGAATAAGAAACCCAGAATAGCTAAAGCAATCCTTCGCAGGAAAAATGAAGCAGGGGGTATCGCAATACCCGAACTTCAACTTTACTACAAAGCAATAGTAACAAAGACGGCATGGTATTGGTACCAAAATAGGTAGACCAATGGTATAGAATAGAGGACGTGGACACAAACCCAAATAAATACAACTTTCTCATACTAGACAAAGGTGCCAAAAATATGCAATGGAGAAAAAATAGCCTCTTCAACAAATGGTGCTGGGAAAATTGGAAATCCATATGCAACAGAATGAAACTAAACCCATATCTCTTACCCTGCACAAAACTCAACTCAAAATGGATTAAGGACCTTGGAATCAGACCAGAGACCCTGCAGATTATAGAAGAAAAAGTAGGTCCAGATCTTCAACATGTCGGCCTAGGACCAGACTTCCTCAACAGGACTCCCATAGCACAAGAAATAAAAGCAAGAATCAATAACTGGGATAGATTCAAACTAAAAAGCTTTCTCTCAGCAAAGGAAACTATCAGCAATGTGAAGAGAGAGTCTACAGAGTGGGAGAATATCTTTGCCAATCATACTTCAGATAGAGCACTAATCTCCAGAATCTATAAAGAACTCAAAAAACTCTACACCAAGAATACAAATAATCCAATCGACAAATGGGCTAAGGAAATGAACACACACTTCACAGAAGAAGATGTACAAGCAATCAACAAACATATGGAAAAATGTTCAACATCTCTAGTAATAAGAGAAATGCAAATCAAAACCACCCTAAGATTCCATCTCACCCCAATTAGAATGGCGATTATCAAAAATACAAACAACAACAGGTGTTGGCGAGGATGTGGGGAGAAAGGTACACTCATACATTGCTGGTGGGGCTGCAAATTAGTGCAGCCACTCTGGAAAGCAGTGTGGAGATTCCTTAGAAAACTTGGAATGGAACCATCATTTGACCCAGCTATCCCACTCCTTGGTCTATACCCAAAGGACTTAAAATCAGCATACTACAGAGATACAGCCACATCAATGTTCATAGCTGCTCAATTCACAATAGCCAGATTGTGGAACCAACCTAGATGTCCCTCAATTGATGAGTGGATAAAGAAACTGTGGTATATATATATAGAATGGAAAATTACTCTGCCATAAAGAATGATAAAATTATGGCATTTGCAGGCAAATGGATGAAATTGGAGACTATTATGCTAAGTGAGATAAGCCGATCTCAAAAAACTAAAGGACGAATGATCTCGCTGATAAGTGGATGATGACACATAAGGGGGGGGGCATGGGAGGGGTTAGTGTTAGGGTTAGGGTTAGGGAGGGGGGCAAGAATGGAGGAAGAAAGGACTGTATAGAGGGAAAAGAAGGGTGGGAGGGGTGGGGGGAAGGGAAAATTAATAGAATGAATCAAACAACATTACCATATGTAAACTTATGATTATACAAATGGTATGCCTTTAACCCATGCACAAACAAACAACATGTATCCCATTTGTTTACAATAAAAAAAAAAACACACACACACTCAAATGATAAAATCCTGGATTCCCCTCTGCACAGATGCCATGACTCCTAATTTGCACTGACATTCATGGATTCCATTGTTCTGTCCCAAATGATCAATGCATCAGAGAAGGTAGGCTGTGGAGAAGATCAAGGTGCATCGGTACCTTCCAAGGACTCAAGTCTAGTCAGGAGGAATAGAAGCAGAACCGACCCAATACCTGAAGGGCACGTCCAAGGATGAACTCCTCCCTTCCTAAGGTCTGCAGTGACACTTCTTTGTTACGCTGAAGTCACATATTTGTTTTAAGCTTCTAATAGAGTACAAGGTGCAAATCCCCTATTTAGTCCCATGTTCCTGTCAGCTCTTGCCATGATAATGTCAAGACAATGCCCCCCACCCAATCCCACATACTCTGTGGCTCAACAACAGCACAGGCCAGGGTAAGAACTCTGCTCTAAGTGCCGGTAACTCCACTCTGCCTCCTCATGGTTGAGCCCAGTCATGGAGGGTTTGGGGGAGGGGATTCCAGCTGCAGGGTGCAGCCCCCAGGAGAGGGGCACTTCTGTGCTCACCCAAGTTCAGACCTGCTATGTGGCCAGGCCAAAAATCAAGGAGCCAGGAAGAGCCCCCCAGGTCAAGGCCAATGTTGTTGAACAATTTAATCTGCCTCCCCTCCCACTCACAATCCCGAACCCCAAAGACAGCCCCCAGAAGCACTCCAAGCTCCATTGTTCTCATTGCCCTGCACATGAAGGCCTATAATTCCATCCAATTTTTTATTACACAAATTGGGTGCCACCCTGAGCTCTGCCCTGCTGCCACCTCCCCAGCAGCCCACCACAGCCCCCATGTGAATGTTTGCTAAGCTCGGCGCTTATGTATTGGGAGATGCCAGAAAGGGGCAGGCGGAGCCTCTGCTTCCCCAGAACGTAGGCCCAGCAGACGTCTGTCTGTCTGTCTGTTCTGGCTTCCCAAAGAGAATCTGAGGGAATTCATTCTCTCATTCCTCAGGTTGAGAGAACAGGACCCTCTTGAGTGCTGAGTCTCTCCACATCCCGGGCCTGTGACCTGCCTGATCTCAGCTGAGCCCCCAAGCAGCCTGGGATGTCCACCCTGGTCACTGGGTTGGGCACAGGAAAGCCAGGAGATGTGTGCCCAGGTCACAGAGCAGCTGCAAGGAAGCTGCTTCCAGTCCCAGACCCTGCAACCACTGTCCCACTGCTGGCAGCCTCTCTCCCAGGTGCTGCTGTCAGCTGGGTGCTCCCTGGTGCCAGGCGCAACCACAAGCTGTGGAAACTCAGCTGGGCTTCAGGGTGCCTTAGTAACCTAGCCAGGTGGACTTGGTCAACTCTCCCCATGGGTCCTGGGGAAATGCAAGGGTGGGCAGAGCAGGAGGAAAAGGGAGGTAGGTGGGAGATAGCAGCCATTGCCTCCTCCCCATGACTTGTCCTTAAGTTTTCACACCAAGCTGTCACACCCAGGTTGCAATGACTCACATGCTACCCAGAAAACTGCTTTTTACTGGAGGGGGATGTTTGCTGAGCAGACAAAACTTTATGCCCAGGTAGTTTCAGCATCGATCAGGGCAACAGTGAGGTTTAAAGTCTGATTTAAGACTCAACTATCAAAAGACAAATAATGCAATTTTTAAATGGGCAAAGGACTTGCCTGGACATGTCTTCAAGAAGGATAAACAAATGACCAACAACCTCATGAAGAGATGCTCCAGGACATGCAAATCAAAATCACAGTGAGACACCAGCACACACCCACCAGGCCACTATAAAGTTTTGTTTTTTTTTTTTTTTTTTTCCAAGGGGGAAATAATAAAGGTTGGTGAGGGTGTGGAAAAACTGAGAACATTGCACGTGGCTGGTGGAATATAAAATGGCACGTCTGCCTTGGAAAACAGTTTGGCATTTTCTGAAAAGGATGAATAAAGAGTTAAGACCCAGCCATCCCACTCCTAGGTATACAGGAAATTGAAAATAGGGACTTGTACATGAATGTTCACAAGCAGCATTGCTTGTATAGCTAAAAAAAAAAAAAAAAAAAAATGCAAACAACCCAGCTATCCATCAAAAAATGAATGAAAAAACGAAGTGTGGCATCCACACAGAGAATATCATCAGCCATGAAAAGAGCGAAGCCCCCCCCAGGCAGCAGCGTGGACCTGCCTTGAAGACCATGCTGTAGGATGGAAGCCCGACACAGCCTACACAGGTCACTGCCTGTCACCACCAGAGTCACCAACCACAGCGCTCCATGGCAGGAAATGCTGCCAGTGATAATAGGGAGTACGCTGCTTCTTTTTCAGGTAATGAAAATGTTCTGGATAAAATCTGCTGAGTTTCACTTCAAAATGATGAATTTTATGTTACATGAGTTGTACCTTCATTTTTAAATTGCACACACACCCACACCCTGACCTAGGGTGAAGTCACTGCAAAGTCCTCCCTCACCACTGTGAAAACTCTGACCCTGTTACCTCTCTGAGCCTGGTTCCTTATGCTTTAAATAGGGCAATAGTACCTCACTCACGAGGGTGTTGGGCCCTGAAGTGAGATAAGGAAAGAAACACCCTGGGTTATTGTGCTAAGTAACTGAGATAATGCATGCAATGTAACACCAGGCTCAAAAACAGGGCCATTTAAGAAGTCACCTGGCCCAGTTCCCATCGCACCTGTGGGTGATTCCGGTCTGACACCTGGCAGTTGGCCCTAATCCTCCCTGAATCCCCGGGTAAATCCCTAGGCCTTACACGGAGGCACTTAAACAGCTGCCCTGTGGCCCCTCACCCACACCGCTCACCCGGGGCCAAGTACCTGTCCCCCCAACAGCCTTCCTGCAGCTAGAGGAGGCCTCCGAATAACACCACGCCCCGCAGCGCCAGAAGAAATGTTGCGGAAAGGTTAGACTGGAGCCAACGGCGCGGCGCCCCGGGCCACCCAGCAGCTAGCCGCTCTCTGCGCCCTCGCCTCCGGGTTAACCGCGCCTTGGCCGTAGAAAGCAGCGCGGGCAGGTGCTGCACGGCATTGCACGCCATGATGAATCAATCCCCCTCGCCCTCATCCGACTTGAACACGCAGCGCGGTACACAGCTGACCCGGGCGCCGACCCTCACGTCGCGGGCAGGCGTGAGGACTGCTGCGGAAGCGGCCTTGTGAATCTGTCCCCAGACTGTGAAACGAGGGGCGGGCTCTCGAGGTGCCGCGTCGGGCCCACCCAGGTAGGATGTGCCCGACAGGAAGCCGTCCCCGCCTGGGCATGGAAGCCGAAGGCCGGAGAACTCGCGGGGCGGTAGTTTGCTGTTCATCCCACCACCTCCCTTTAAGAGAGGTAAACGCGTCTGCGAAGTCCGCAGCCTCCCTCCAAGAGCATGCGCGCACCTGCCCTCCGCAGGTGAGTCCAAGAGGGTGCACGGCCGCAGCACTCCACTAGGCGGCAGCAGAACGCCAGGGATGAGCAGCACCGCGACCCTGGAGCGGGGCGGGGACGATGTGGTGGGCAACTCGGCCGCCCCGGCCACGCTCGGACCTCCAGGCCACGCCCATTTGCATGTCGGGCCCGCCCACCTCTCCAGCCACACCCAGGTTACGCCCCCATTGACCACATCCTGGCTCCAGCCCAGGGATCCCCAGGACTCGGGACCTGCCCGAGACCCGCCCTTCTCTCGGGGGCCACGCCCACGCCCCTCCGGATGAACTACTGGGGCTGGGGTCGGTGGGTGGCCCGGCTGGAGGAGGGGTCCCGCTGTTGAGGGCGTGGCCAACAGGGCTTTTTCACGGCTCCAGACCTTTTCCGACTGGACGCTGGCTTTCTCCACTGATCCTGAAGACCGCCCATTTTGCTGAGACTTACACTCTAGCTGTCTGGTAGGAACAGGAGGCACCAGACCTAGGCTGGAACCCGTAGTGTGAGCAGCCCCTCCTGGACACGCAGACTATCACTTCCACTCCAGTTCCTGAACTTCAAAAAGGATGACCACGCCCCCCCCAGAACAGGTGGGTGCTGATTCCGTGCCAGGTGGGCTCTGACCCTAGGCCCAGGTGGGTGCTAAATTCAGGCCAGATGGGCACTGACCCCAGGCTAGGTGGGCGCTAACCCAGCAAAGCTCCTGCCTGACTTCTTCCTACCATGGCAGCTCTCTGATCTGGAAATGGGAGACTTGTAAGACAGCTGTCCTGTGGACACCGAGAAGACTGAGACAGGACTGAGACTCAGGTCAAATCCCATTTGTCCACCTGTCCATTCCCTTGCCCCCTGAGAGTCTCTGAGCAAAAATGGAAGCCAAGAGCAGCCTCTGCATTCGCTCCCATCCTGACTGAGAGGGTCCCCAGGTCAGGGCTCTTAGCTGTGACCAGAATTGGGGAGGCAGGATGGAAGCCAAGGGACCCCTGAGAGAGATCCCAGGAAGGCCATACTCACCTGCCAAGTCAGGGTTTAGAAATGCACAGACTGATTCTAACAGGTCTCCCCGGAGTGCCCACTCCCCAGTGGGAACCCATTTGCACATTGTTTTGTACTAAAACAAACACAGATGTCCTCTGGCATGGAATGCAAAATTTACATGAAATTCTATTTAAAAAATAGAAATGTTGAAGAAATTTTGAACTTGAGATAGGCTATTTGAAGTTGTACCCAGAGATTCTGGTGGGGCCACCCATTTTATGCCCTCTGATTTTAAAACTATGTCCACAGAGCTGTTTGAGAAACTTCATAGAAAGTCCCCATCAGTCACTAATGCTGTATGTAGTAAAAGTGCATTTTCCAGGGACCCACAGAGGGTGGGGTATCTTGGGGAGGCCACCATGGGAGACATATCTGAAAGGACAAGCAGAGCAGGGCAGGAGCCCACCCTGGGCACCCCAGACATGCCATCTCCAGTCCCCTTTCCCTGGAGTCCTCCCAGGCTCTGCAACCCTACCACTCCTGGGCCCTAGACCCACCATGAGAACAAGCTGGGCATTCAAGGACCACTTTCCTAAGGTAAGACTGTGACTATGGCACAGACTCCTGAACTCATGAACGAATGACGAAACCAGCAAGGTGCTAACCCTACAGGAGAACCAGAGCCGCACTCCTAGGAATGGGGAACCCCACCGGGGCAGGAGGGGAGAGTGTCTGCAAGTGAGCACCTGTGCAACTGTGCGCAAGAGCCAGGACCCAGACAGAATTAGCCTGCACTTCCAGGGACATGATTCTCTGGCATTAGCCTCAGCCCTGTAAAATAGCCCAAATGAAAGGCAGCAAAAACCTGGAAGGGGGAGAGACAACACAGACCATTTTTGAACACTTTTAGAAGCCCCCAGGGTGGCTCAGGCTACTGAACCCTGCACCCAGCCAGTGCCCTGGGGCAGGGTCTTGTGCCCCTCCCTGTACTCTCTCCTCTTCTCTCCCCTCCCCTTCCGTACTCTCCCTCTCTCCTCCCTACTCCACTTCTCCTTCCCCTCCCCTTCCCTTCCCACCTTTTACACCACCCCTCCCTCCCTTCTCCCTCCTTCCCCTCCCCCTTCCATTGCCTCCTCCCCTCCCTCTCCCCCTCCTTCTCCCTTACCCCCATTCCTTCCCTTCCCCTCCCCCACCAGCCCAAGCCTCCAGGACCTCACCTTGATATCTGGGCCCTTAACCACCTACCCGAGAACCTGCCCACCTCTCTGTGCTTTGTGTCCTATGGAAAAGGTCTGACCTGTGATCTGGCTTTGTTCTTTACTGGCCGTGTGGCTTAAAGGCCCAGTCTGCACATCTAAGCTCAGGTGGCAAAACAGCACTGCCACATGGCTGTGTGGCCATGAGGTGATTGGTGTCCTCCTAGATGCCACCCCATCCAAGCCCATTGCCCTGGCTCCTCTTCCCAGGCTAGCTCAGTGACATAGACCTCCTTCTCTCCTGCCCCAAAGCATTTCTAGCTCTGGATTTTCTATAGAATGAGCCCCAAATGCCCTCCTGTAGCATCTAACCTGCAGAGTTCCATCACCCTCCCAGGATCCACCTCAGCCAGTACCCATATCCCAAGTGCTGGGCCAAGCTGCTCACACACCCCTCCCAAGGGGGCCATGACCCTACATGTCCATCTCTTAATCTTCTCCCCTGCTATGTGCACACTGAAGGTTGGGTGTGTAACTCAAGGGGTCCCATCAGGGCAGATTACTATGTGAACTTACGAGACAGATGCTCCTTGGGAAGGGTGGTGTTTGGTGTGAAGCCTGGAATGGCAGCAGCTATTTTGTGCCCATGTGGGAGAGCAAGCTTTAGAATGAGACTGAGCAGGCAGAAGGCAGAGATTGAAGAAATCAGGGCCTTGAAAGTATTACTGACCCACTGGATGAACCCAAACCCAAACCCTCCCTGCCTCAGGACAGTCCCACGCACCAGCCCTGTGCTGGCAGAGACATCTTGGTTTGGCTTTTCTGGTGCAGCCATCCTGGCAGATGCACGCCCTTCTGGCTGCTCTTCACCTTTGCACCTATTTTCCTTGATACTCTAGGCACAGAGAGGCCATCTGTCTGACATGTCCAACCTGACCTCTTTGATGCCCACCAGTTGACTCTCACTGATGGTCAAGTCCCCAGAGACCTGCAGAGTTGGCCCTGCCCAGAATGAGACCTGCCCCAGGGTGGGTGAAGCAGAGTCACTATATCCCACGGGAAACTGGCGTCTCCAGTCAACAATGGCCATGGACCTGGTACCCCATGTGGCTGGCTGGGCTGTGATCACAGCTCCTTTTGAAAGGACACAGACAGCAGAGGCCAGGGTCTCCCAGGCTTGGAGACTTTGTAGTTTTCTCTGTATTTATTTTCTTCTCTCCAGTCCTTTCCAATAGACAGGCTAAAATCTCCACCTCTTGGCAGGAGGTGAGAAAATCGCCCGAGTGGGATTTGTGAGCAAACGCGGGCCTGAGGGCTCCTAGCTCTGCATCCTCCCCTCAGGAGCTGCAGGTTTTCTGTATACAGCAGCTGGCATCTGATTTCAGAAGGAGCGCTGGGCAGACCAGCCTGGATCCAGTGTTTTTTCAATGCCTTGAAATGTGCTTTGTGATTCTGGAAGCTTCAGTTGGTCTGCAATTACAAGTAGCCCTTATTAAAAATTGGTGCGGCCTCCCACATCAAACAAAATTAATCAGTAACAAGCTGTAATGGTATTAGGTCACTTCCCAGCGTGGTAAGTCAGGGTAGCCCTATCTGATTGGCTGATGTGCAGCCTCAGGAATTCTCCTGCATTTATCTGTGTGCCCCGAGCTTTGCACAAGATGTTTGTCTTTCCTTGAATTGCATGTGGGTATTGTCTTACTGAATACATTCCGACGGACCTGGTGGGTGTGTCTCGCAGGGCACACACCGCAGTCAGCCATCTGGTTCTGGCCAAGAACGTGAGGAAGTTCATGGCCCATGTCCCTCCTCTACTAGCAGTGGTGTGGATGGCCTTCCTGCACCCAGCCTCACCTCTGGGCATATTCCCCAGGTGGCCACCGAGGTGACTTCTCCTGACTGACTGATCCTCACAGCCCTCCCTTGTCTTCAGCATGGCCTGGTCTGTGAGGCCCCACAATCTTGTTGGCCCCACACTTGCCTCCACCCCACAGCCACCTGGACCTGAGTTGGTGTAGCAATGCTACTCGACCAAAGCCTCTTCCTATAAACAATTTGGAAAAGGTGGCCCCTTGTTTCCTGCCCTGGATTTGTGGGTGGGCTTGTAACAATGGCAGAAGCAATGTGCATGATGTGGGGCCCTGGTCTGATACAGGCACTTGAGGACAGTTTCCTGGGACATCATGCTATGAGGAAGCCCCAACTGGCCCAGACAGAGAAGCTGTAGGGAGAAGCCTGTGAGGACTCTGTGAAGGCGCTAGAGCCAGAAGCAGCCAAGTCAGAATCCCTGAGACAGGGGACTGAGAGATGGTTCAGTGTTGCTGTTGCTCTGAGTCATGCCTGGTTTGCAGAGCTTCGTCACTGGCCTTAGACAGGTGTGTAGGAGCCTTTGGTGGGTCGCCTGTGGTGCAGGTTCTTCTTGCCTAGAGCTGTAGCTCATTCTGTCCCCTTCCTTGTTCTTCATTAAATGCCCAGTGCTTAGTGCCATGCTGGGCACATGGGACAGACTCTAGAGTATACCCATGGGTCAAATGTGTGAGTGAGTGGGTGATAGGTGGCACCATTTCCTCTACCCCCATAGCAAATAGACAGGGAATAAGCCCAACAGTGGACATGAACTTTCTGACCACAACCCAGAATCTAGAGGACAGAATCTGCTGCTCTGACTCTGGGGCCCCTACTGACTGATTGACTAGAGGGACCTCTGCCCCATCTGCCCCTGGAATATCCAGTGCAGTATCCCTACCATGTCTCAGAAGCCTAGTCCTGGACCCTTCCCTGCAAGAGGATCTGTCCAGGAAGGAAGGCACAGGGAGCAAGCCCCACAGGCCTGCCTGAGCAGGTGGAGTGGACTGCTTGCCACCCATGGTCAGTCCATGGTAGCCAGCAGCCCCAGCTGCTTCTCATTCACCCTAGGAAAGAGAGGACTAGGTCTGAGCCAGAGGCCAGCTGGGTCAGCAATACTGGAGCACACTCTCTCCCACGCCATTGGCATTGGGCAGGGTGGGAAGGGGGCGCATGTTGACTGTGCTGGATGGTCCAGGCCAAGTTCTAAGCTTGGATGGGGACACAGTTACTGTTTGATGGTTGCCTGGCTGTGTGAACAAGAGTGGTTCTGATACAGATTCTGTTGTTTCATGTCTTATATCACATAAACACACACACACGCATGTACAGACATCCGTCTATGTGACAACATAGGTATATATGACACAGGTACATGTATGTCCTTCACATGTGTATATACACACAAGAAACAAAACAGTCACACTAACATCTCAACACTGGTATCTTGCCCTGTTTTTTTTCTGTGTAACACAAGGTCATCAATGTCGTCAAGTATTCTAAACAATTTTGGAGGGTCACCTACAGTCCTGGTGCAGGGATGTGCATACCTTATTCTCCCAATCCCCTGTTCCTGGTTAGCAGACTCCTGCTCTTTGGTGTGTTCAACCCTGCTTATGTCTGTAAAGGTTCCTTGTAGCAGAGTTCACCTGGGGCTTCCAGGTCAAAGGGCACCAGCCACCATCCTGCAGGTGTGTGCCTGGCAGCTCCAGGTAGTACAGACGTGCCTACTCCAGGGGTGTGGAATGGGCTTCTTATGGCGTCTTCTCCTATGCCACCATTGAAAGAAATCCTTGCCGCTTTGCTAGATCAAAGCATTTTTTAAGCAGTAGAAGAAAGACATTTTTTTTCATATGTTCATTGTATGTTTTTTCTTTTGATAATTGCTTGCGCATGTCCTTTGCCTGTGTTTATAAGGGGCAGAGACCCCCTTCCAATATAGCCTGCTGCTCACCTGCAAGGCCCGGCCCTGAAGGTGCCTGACAACAAAGCACATCCTACCTGTACGTACTCATAACCTAGTGTGTACCTCTCACCCAGAGTCACCCACCGATTGCCTCTGATGTATGTTCTTCAGTCTGTCTTTTTCAGATATTAAACAACTAATAGCAAAGATGACTCTTCTTTCCACGTCCCTGCAACCTCCTCCTAGAGGCACCTCCATTCAAACATATCCTGAATGTTCTGTAGGTGCTTAGCAAGCGTCTGCCATCTGTTCAGTTCACTTAGAATTTCTAGTAGTCCTGGCCTCAGTTACCAAACTTGGAGAGATTGAACAGCAAATTTCAGCAGCAGTGAAATCAGCAAAAAAAAAAAAAAAAAAAAATGTAGGAATAAGCAGACTGAGAAATGTGCAGAATACTTAAACATAAAGAAAATACTAAGACACTACAAGCCAAAGTTAAAAGTCAACCGACTGAGAAAGGATATTAAAAACCACAGCAGAAGCTAGTTTTCCAGCACAGGAAGAGGAAGAGTACCTCCAGGACCACAGGAGAAACACCAGCAGCTCCATGGGAATGCAGGAAGGGATACCAATGAACAGAGATTTAAAATCAACAAATTTAAACTTAATGTTAACTAATTAACAGCTGATTAACAGAGAGGGAGAGAGAGCTGTCCAATCGTGCATAACAAGAGGTGCAAACTGAAACTACGTGCAAATTCCATTTTATTATCTCAGATTGACAAATCACAAAAGGTAGGACAGTGTTTAACCAGGGCAAAGCTGTGGGTGAAGAGCGCTGCCCACAACTGTCAGGAGCTCCTCAGTGTACCTTTTATGGTCAGTGAATTGGCAATATCTATCAAAAAATGTAAATACATAGGCCCTTTGCCCAGCGACGTCACCCATCCAGTAGGTACCACAGCACACTGGTGAAGAGGTCCGTGTGCAAGGTCATTCTTTATAATGACCTAATAGTCCATTGGTAGGAAATTGCTCGATGACTCATGCTAATCATAATTGATCCCTAAAATGAAAGGCAACTCTTGAAAAAGAATGATGATCCGTTTGGGGGCCCTGATCAATGAGGTTGGAGGAAAAGATATCTTCCGAATGTATCCAAGAGCCCCTCCATGCCCACAGAGCAGGGTCCACAGAGCAGGAAACACAGGGCCAGCCAGTCCACCCATCCTCAGAAGCAGCTGTGCAGGCATGACTGGCACGGACAGAGCTTCTGGAAGCTGAGCAGAGAGGCCCAGAGGAACTTTTGCACTACAAAAGAGCAGGAGGACCAAGATCAGAGCACAGGGCTCCTCCTGCAACCAGAGTGCAGGGACAGGTCTCATTCTCAGCATTGCTTGTATGTCCACAGTGCAGGAGGTGCAGGGAGGCTGTAGAGCATGCTAAGAATTTAAGCCGAAGTCCACAGTGCTGAGAGGGAAACCGGGACTCAGGGCCTGTATTCCTTCCAGAGAGTCCTGGGGAAACACCCAGAACTGTCAAGGGGCATTTCTCCACTCTAGGCCTGACTCCAAGAGACTGAAGTCTTTGCCTTGAAGTTGCCACAACCCCTCTCCCCTCACCCTGCCCCTACTGCTACCCACTTGGCTAGCAGCCCCCTCCTTCCAGACCATTGGGTGAAGACCTGGGTTCAGCCTGACCTCTCCCCCGACGTGCAACTTGTCCAAAATTCTCTTGACTCCACCTTCAAAATAAGCCAGAATCTGACCTTTCTTTACAACCTCGGTACTCAGCTTTGGTCCCAGTGCTTAGTTCTCCAATGTGCTGTTACAACAGGTCCAGCTGTGTCTCCATGTCCATCACTTACTCAAGTCAAGGTCACTTTGTATTGCCACCAAAAGCAAAGCTACAAGCCTCAGAGTGACCCACAGGCCCTCTGTGACCTCTATCCCAACTTTCTAAAGAAACTGATTTTAAAATACTTTTAGATTTCAGGACAATTTTGAAGACAGTACCAAGTTCCAGTAGCCCCACACCTGTTTCCTGTGCCTGCAGATTTGTCAAAATTAATCATCTAATGTTGGCACACTGGCACCACGTATGGTTTAGATTTCATTAGTTTATCCACAGGGTGCCTTGCTATTTTAACACCTGCTTTGAATTTTAAACCCTGTGACGTGTATTACCTGTTAATTAAGTTATCTAACTTTATGTATTTATTTATTTTGTTACCAGGGAGTGAACCTGGGGTGCTTTACCACTGAGCTCTATCCCAAGCCCTTTTTATTTTTTATTTTGAGACAGGGTCTTACTGAGTTGCCCAGGCTGGCCTTGAATTTAGGGTCCTCCTGCCTCAGCCTCCTGAGTTACTGGGATTACTGGCGTGGACAGCACACTGGACAAAATTATTTAATTTTTAAAAGCATGTTCTAATTCCACGCTGGCCAAAGAATGGCCTCAGATGGATGCCACCCCCAGATCTGAGGCACCTCAAGCAGAAAGTCCAAGGCAGGCAGGGGTGCCTCAGGTATGTATCTGAGTGCCTGGGGCTCCCCCAGGAGTACTAAGTGGGCGGTGGGACGAGCTCAGGATCAGCAGGAACACTACTGCAGCTCGTCCAAACCTGGCCTGGGCCCCCCTCCACTGTCCTGTCTCCCAGCAGATGCAGGGACCATGGTTCAGAGCAGAAGCTCCAAGAAACAGCAGTGATTTTTTTCCAGGCTAGTTATGGTGGTGGACGACGGATGATGCTGCCTCTCAACCTCTCATGACAAAGCCCGTCCAGCACGCGTGGCCCCTTCCCAGGGGAATTGCTAACCCGAGTATGAAATCAGCCATTCCCAGGGCCTGAAGTCACTGCTGGGACTGGGGGACGGATGGGCACCAGGCTCAGCCTGCACCCTGACCTGCATTGTCAGTTTCCAGGGATAGTGCAGCTCGCAGCCCAGGAGTGGGGACTCGAACCCAGGTTCTGCAGGAGCATGCTGCTGGACCCACTCAGACCAGGCCATGGGCCCCAACGGGAGCGACCAGGGACACAGGAAGAGGCTGAGGTCCAGGAGACACCTCTCTTCACCTGGCTCCCCCTCTGTACCTGCAGCCAGCATCTGCCAGCAGGGGGCGCCTTTCTCTAATTCTCCCAAAGTTTTTGGAGTCAAGGTCCCAGCCCACCTTTAGGACACTGCAACAGCCCGTCCCTGCCATTCTGTTTGCCAAGTGTGAACCGGCTGCCTCCACAGGTTTTCGCAACAGGGGTCCCACCCAAGACAGCAGGAGGCAGCCCTGTAGCCTCAACCCCACGCAGTGGGCTCCAATGTCCATCCTTGCCTTGAGCGTCAGATCCCCAGGGTCTCTGATAAGGCAGCCCCAGGGATGTTGGGCCACACTGCAGGTGAAGCTTGGCTCAGCCCCTAGTGCCAGAGCTGCATGGGCGGGAATGGGCCTGCCCCTCCCAAGGGTGGGACCAGTGGGTGGGGCCCTGCTGAGAACACTGTCCCAGGGCTGCACCGCAGGGCCCTGGCTGCCCCTCCCGCCACCACTGCCCTCTGAAAGGCCTTTCATCCCCATGCCACTGGCCGCATCAAAGAACGTCTATGGAAAGTCTTATTTTTCCCCAACCAGAAAAGTTCAGGCTCGGAGCACAAACATTCGGCTCATTATTTAGAAATAACAAGTCCTCAGGGCCCTGGTATCAGATCAAAGCTCAGAAATTAAACTCTCCAGAAAAGGAGGCGGCCGCCATCAGCAGATTTGTGTTTGCTTATTTTTTTTCATTCGGCAGCTAAAAAAAGGGCCTTGAAATCTGCCTAGCGGTTTGGAAGTCTGGCCTGGGGTTTGCGCGCAGGGAGGAGACAGCACGCTCCGGAGGGTTCTGGGCGTGGAAGCTGAAAATATTTGGTTGACATGACAATGGAGACAGTTTGGCAGTTTATCAACACCGGCCTCAGGGAAAATCCTCCCGACTCCGCGTGCCCTAGCCCCGTTCCCCCTCTCTCTCCCTCCCTCTCTCTCACACACTCACACTCACACACGTACACATGCACACGCACGCAAGGGGTGGTACACAGGTGCCCACCCCCCCACAGTGGCTTGTGTCCACAAGGGCATGACACTGCAGCATCTACACATGTGCACACGGGGACCCTGTGATAAGATTGTACACGCATGCACACACACATTTGTGCGCACTTGTGTGTTCACACACGTTCACATCAACCAACAGAGGAGAACTCGGAAGTATGGCTCTTCTCTGCACTCAGGGAGGGGGAGCTGGGGCAGGGGCTGGCCTGAAGCGAGTCACACAAGCAGAGACAATACAGTAGACCTGCGAATCCCAGATCCGGGCAGGCTCACCCTCACTGGGAACACTACCCCTAGCTGTCCGTCCCTCCATTCCAAGACTCCCAGAACCTCACTGCACACTGCCACCAGCAAAGGAATGGACAGCCACAGGTGTAGGAAACAGATCATCACTGTCCCCTGGATTATCCCTACTGTGACAGCTACTGTCCTTTCCAGCTGGGCCATGCTGGGTTTCTCAGTAGGTGCTCTTGTGGACAAGAATCTCTAAAGAAAGAGAATAAATAAACTATGTGACGCATGTGGAGAGGTGGGCCACCTCGCCACTGTCCCCTCATACCCACCCTGCACTCCCTTGCCCCACACCCCTACATAACCCTCATACCGTGACTGCCACTCTTGAGCAGTGCCTCGTATCCCCTAACTCCTTGCCCTTATGCTCCCTGCCATCACCCTTGCCTTGGGATCCCACATCCCCATCCAGTGTGTCATGTCCATGCCCCAATGCCCACCACTCCTGGGCCCCATGCCCCAGGCTCCCATCCCCCAGCTGTGGCTCCCACTCCAACTCCTTAAGCCCACAGGCCCCTACGCCATATGCCCATCCCCATCCTGGGCCCCCATGACCCCCAAGTTCCTGGTGGTGCCCCACATCCCACCCCCAGTCCTCACACCACACCCCTACCCTGGTACTCCAATGTCTGCATGAAGCCACCAGCCCAGGGAGACCTGGGAGACCCTGGAAGCCAAGTGCTGGGTGGCGTCACTAAGGGCTGAATCAAACCCACCCTGAAACCGGCTCTGGCTTCCAGTCTCAGAGCCTTTAAACTCCCACCCACTTGGGGTAGTTTGAGTTGGGTTTTTTCTTAAATGCCACCAAAGGAAGCAGGAAGGGCAGAGCTATGACCCATTCATCCTCATCTACCAAGAGGGGCCTCAGCCTTTGTAGCTAACAAAGAAGCAGAGGTATTCAAGCAGAGCACCAAGCCATAGGCTCTGAGGGACCCCTCTTCCTGTGTTGCCCCTGCCCAGTCTCCCTGAGCTCTGGACACACAGGTCCTGTCTGCAGGCCCTCCTGCCGAGGCTCCCACTTACACCCCGGCCTGCGTACAGGGTCTGGCTAGCTCCTCCAGGGCACTTTCCCATCTGAGATCCTTAACCATGTCTTCAAGGTCCTTGTTTGACATAGAAAGTAACAAGTCAGGTCCCAACGTGGACATCTTTTCCTCTGGGACTCGCTCTGTGTACCACTGTGCATGTTCCTATAAACGTGATGTGCATGCAGACACACAGGCACATGATCCATACCTGTCCTGTATTCACCTGTGTGTGCATGCAAACAGATAGGCTGATGTAGTTAGATTCACCAAAAAGCAGAACCTGAGACAGTCCAAGTAATTTATTTTAGAGGCAATCTCAGGAAGCAGAAAGAGTAAGGCAGTGAGCCTGGGGTGGAAAAGCCAAGAGGCAGAGCAGCAGGGCTGGCTGCTCTGGTTCCCACAGGGACCCTGAAAGGCCACAGAGAGGCCAAGGAAGCCAAGTGTTCATGGTGAGGCAGGTTGAGGATGGCCCTGATGCATGTGTCTCTGCACCTCTGGGTCCCAAACTCCAGGCCTGTCGGCTCCCACCAGTGCAGCTAATCAGACAAGTCTTGGATGCAACCGGACTCAGGGGGTCCCTGGGCCAGTCATGCCAAAACACGCCATGCGGATGCACCTGTGCCGCCAGGCACATTGAGCTCTGCATCCAGGACGGCTCTGCAGTTGTGTGCCACAGAGCAGGACCAGGGTGCTGGGCAGGCACCAGGACCTCCTCACCCTGTCCCTCTTGGGGACAGCTGCTGTTAACCCCAGAAACCCTTGCTGAAGAAAGGATTTGCCTCTGACATTGGAGAGGCCAATGTCCCTTTAACGTTCCCCCAGAACTCCTGTCTCTAAGTTTAGTGCCAAACACAAAGCAAGTAAGAAGGAAGAAATGGAAACAGCTGGAAATGCAGACAACGTGACTTTTTTTTTTTTCTCAAAAAGTGATGAAAATAGTGTCCCAGACAAGTCTGTTTTCTAGGCAATGTTATTTTAGGGATCATGTATTAATGGCATGAGAATTAATGCAAATTAAGTAATTAGAAACAGGCTGGCAGCTAGAGCAGGCAGGTGCTAATGGACACTGATCCCGGGTCCCTCTGCTTCCCGAGGCCCAAGCTTCACAACTGGGAGGAGTGGCTGGCTACTGAGAAGAGGATGCAGGGGCACTGAACAGTCTAGTCAGGCATTCCTGGGACAACTGTGTCCCCTGGCACAGGTCACAAGGACAGGTCAGCCCAATTTGGATACCACCACAATCGGGCTCCACGGTGATCTGCAGGGCCCCTCAGATGCTGAGCCTGACCAGGCCTTCCCGGACTGTCTGGCAGCAACCTGGCTCTGGGCAGGTCTACAGGGCCTGGGCACCCATGAGGCTTGCTGTCCTGCCCAGAAGCCATCTCCTGCAGGGTGTCGTGTGTGCACAGCCAAGCATGTGCTTCACGACCCTCCACAGATACCTGACGGGTAGTGACATCAGTGATGTCACCCTCAGAGAACAGAGCTGCTCAGGGGACTGCTAGTCTCTTTTAAAAATGAGGAAAGTGAAGCTCATAAGGTTAACTGTTTTCCCAGAACACAGAGCTGGGGTGGGAGAACTGCATCTTCCTTGTCTCTACGTTTTCCCAGGTCCAGGGAGGACAGGGCTCACGCAGGCTAACCAGGACCCCTCCACACAGAGAGGTGGCAGGGCGGGGCACACAGGGGGCTCAGGGCACTGCCTGAGGATGAAGGTGGGGGCAGCCCACACCTGCAAACCACACCCCTGGGCCCTAATGCCCATGTCACTTCGGTGTGGCCCTGACAAGACTCTCCCTCTCACTCGGACTCCATTTCCTGCACTACAAAGAGGGTTGCAGGCTGTCAAGAGGCCTTACACTTAGACATTCTCCTTACCAGGCCCTGACCCTCCTGATCTCCATGCCTCAAGCCTGGGGCTCACTTTCTCTCACTCAGTGTGTTTCTTTCATCAGGGTCTCCTCTGTGCAGAATGTCCTCACATGATCCCTGGGAGCATAAGCCCTTGTGCCCTGTCCCTGGGGCCAGAGGCTGGCTCCTCATGAGTGCTAGCCCATCTCTGCAGCACAGCCCAGGCATAGTGGGTTCTGCCAGGTGCTGCCCAAGCCCGTGCCTCCTTCCCAGCACAGCCCCAGTCTCAGGCCTCTCCAGCTACAAGAAAGGAAGCACCTTCGCGGTCCAACCCTGGGAAACTTCCAGTCTGTGGCTACCTGTCAGTGTCCTCTTCAGGCCTGAGCAGGGGATGGCTTGGGTCCCAGAAATGGCCTTGTTTTGGATTGACCCAGCGTCGAGACTAAAGTGAGAGTAAGGGCAGTGTTACTCTGGGAGATGGCCTCAAGGTCGATGAAGTTCACAAGGCAGAGATGAGCAGAGTTTCCTGCAGGGAGTGGGGCCTCCCTTGCCACTGACTCAGGGATCTGCACACAACGTACCTCATGTGTCCCACAGAGGATGGAACGCTGAGTGTCGGTCCTGGTATACATTTGTCCTCAGGCAGGGCAGCATCCATGGCTGCCCTTGACTTGGAGCTGCACAGACGGAGGCTGAGCAAGGGTCAGTGGCACCAGAGAAAGCCACTATGCCGACAGGAGTGAGAGGCATGGAGACTCTGGGGGCAGTGGAAGCTGCCTGGAGTGGCTGCAGGTGAGCTCAGGTCGGCCAGGACACCAGCAGCTTCAGGCAAGCAACAAGTCCCATGGGGGAGGAAGCGGGGAGAAGCACCATCAGCCTTGCTCCTGGTCCCTGGCATGGAGGCAGGACCCAGTGGGGCTCAGAAAGGTGGCAACAACTTCCCCAGGACTGTCTAAGGAGCGGGAGCTTCTTGACATGCTCAGGGAAAGGGGTCACGTGAAATTCCCAGAGCCAAACTCATAAATGACCCCAAACCAGGGCCTTAAAGAAGTGTATTCTCATGGTCCTGGAGGATGAGGGTGAGGATTTGGGGGCTGGCGCCTCCCAGGCTGTGAGGGGATCTGCTCTAGTCACTCTCCAGCATCTGCTGTGGCCAGCAGTCCTTGATGTCCCTCGGCTTGTAGGCATACCCCATCTCTGTGTGTTTATGTGGCCTTCTCTCTGTGCCTACTTCTGACACCTGTCGTTTGATTTAGGGCTGACTCTAAATCCAGGATGATCTCATCTCCAGGCTCTTAACTAATTACATCTGCAAAGACCCTATTTCCAAATAAGGTCACATTATGAGCCTCTGGGTGGACGTTAATGGGGGGATTACTACTCAACCCAGTATAGGGGTTTTCCAGAAAGGAAAAGGCTCAGGAAGTAGGGTGGGGTACTGCCAGCCCTGGGGAGTCCTGCCCTAAAGAGACCTCTTGACACGTAACCCGAGGGCTGACTTGCAGGAAAGGCACCCCGTCCCTGTGTGCCCCTCCCTCCTGGTTATTCCTCCCATTTCCATCTCCAGCACCCGACAGCCTTCAGAACATACCACACATCCCTTAGTACATCCCTGTTTCTGCCAGGGGCCTCCCACCCTCCCTTTCTCCAGTCAGCTGCTTGAAGTGGGCCAGAGCTCAGCAGCACCAGCAGCAGCCTGTGAGAAATGCAGAGGCCCGGGCCCTTCCCCAGACTGTCAGAGCTGAGCTTCAGCAAGACTCTCACGCAATTCCTCTTGTACGGGCCCATGCTTGGCCAGGTAAGTGGGCAACTAGTCCTCCAGTCCTTGATGTCTGTCTGCCCTCAACTTCTCCATCCAGTCCAGAGCTACCCAAGGAGTCAGGACTCAGCAGTGCCAGATGAAAGACTGCACCTGCTAACCATGGCACACGGTCCCACTGCAGCCCTCAAAGCCCCAGAAATATTGGGGCCCAGGCTCTGGTTCCCCTCTATTCTTCCTCACTCCCAAGACTCTCAAGTTCTTTGACCATCACACATGATTTTCAGAAACCTTGTGCCCTAGGGCAGATGTCGGGAGCTGTGTCCTGGGCAGTGCTGCACAGCCAGGGATGGCCAGGGTCTACCTGTGGCTACACCGCAGCCCTGAGCCCTGACAGCTTCCCCTCTCCTGTACCCAGGCTCCTGGCCTTCTCAGGCTGCTTGGCAAGACTACAGGTTCTGCTCCCCAGGCACCCAGCACCCTGCCCCCTGGCCCCTGGCCCCTTGTTTACCAGTGGGGAGAACCGGCCTGGTGGGTGGGGTACGAGTCTGTCCCTGGCCCCAGCTGTGGAGCAGCTGAGCTCATTGGAAACCCGTCAGTGGGCCTGAATGCGGCCCTTGTCTGTGCTCCCCGGTCAATAGCTTCTATGGCTGCCCATCGTTTCTATTGACTCAAGATAAGTTCCGGGAGGCCGGAGAACAGTCACTGACCCGGTGTCTGCCAGCCAGGCCAGTCGGGCCGGGACAGCTGAGCCTGGTGAGTTCCCAGGCCGGGACCCAGAGGCCGGTGCTGCCAGCTCAGCAAACACCCTGCCGGGCGTGCTTTGCTCTTATCCCTGGGCCCTGTGATTGCACCTATAAGCCTCACACATGGGTGCCAGCAGGTAGGACTGTCACATATGCCCCCAGCTCTGTACAGAACACGTGTTAAAGTGATGTCATATCTTACCAGAGATCACTCAGTCCTCCGACTTCCACCAGTATTTATGGTTCCCAGCTGCAGGAAGAATCTAATCAGACTTCCGGTGGCTCCTGCCTTGTTTCTGGCACTCTTGCTCCTGGCTGTGGTGTTGAGCACCAGGTCCTGCTGGATTGGCACTTACCTTCCTGACAGGTGGGGCCCTGGGTCAGCCAGACAGGGAGCACAGCCAGGGGTTCAGGGAGGAGGCACCAGAGCAGGGGTTGGGGGCAGAGGGTCCAGCCTGATGCCCTTTGGGGGCCTGGGACATCAGCCAATCTATCCAGACCACCACTGCAACCCAAGCTTTGGAGAGGCTGAGGCTCCAGGCAGAGCCTGTCAGGGAAGAAAGGGGTAAAGAGGCTCTTTCCAGAAACTTCTTTTTGGAAAAAAATAGCATCTCTGTAGTCAAAAGTTCCAGTAGCAAGTGCAGCTATTAAATGCCCTCAGAGGAGGGGTAGCAAGGCCACTGCACAGACTGAGCGTGTCTTTCTGTCTTTCCTGGGATGTGATGGGGTTGATCTCCACCTGCCCACACCGCTTCCTGAACCACCATGGATGTAGGCTTACCTGCTGTGCTCCAGGCAACTGCACCCTTAAAAAGAAGCAAAACAAAGAGACGGAGCCACGTGGCCAGGTCAGTAGCTGCCTCAGCAGCACCTTCTGGTCGTGTCATCTCCAGGCCACTGGAACATGGGTTCTGGGGAGACGTGAACCCCCTCGTGGGCTGTGTCCCTCTCAGCCCATCCCAGGAGGCATATTGACCCACCAGGGGCCAGAGATAAACCCACCTAATGTCAGAATAAATAAGAGTCTGAAACCGGAGAGGCCTGAGAGAGATAAGACAGGCATTCTGGCCATGCAGTAGAAAGGGAGTGGGGACTGTGCCCCAGGCCACCTGTACCCCCAGCCACAGCCACAGCCCAGAGACACAAAGAGATCAGAGCCAGCCCATGTTAATCATTACTGGTTGGCTCAGGGAGGGAAGGCTGAGACCCTGTTTGTAGGAGACCAGGGGGCCCAGCTGCCCTGTGTGGTTCCTGAACCCGGCATCCCTGGGGCCAGGGACCCAGCGGTGAACCAGACAGGTCCATGCCTGCCCAGACTCCAGGTCCAACTTACTTGGGCATCCACACTAGTTAATGGACAAAGGGTGCTGCCTGAGCCCCATGGTGTCCTCATGGCAGGGAGAGAGCATGGTGCCGACCAGGCAAGGAGGACAGACAGTTCCCCTGACTGCGTTCAGGGACTGTGGGCAGGTTGGAGGAGGGCTGCCTCCTCCCCACCCAGCCTGAGCTTGCAGAGAGGAAGAGGAAGTGACCAGAGCCCTCCTATGCTTCAAGGGCCCCCATTCTGCTGGGCAAGCTGGCAGCAGATGGGCAGGTGAGGGGGCTTTAGAATTCCAGGAGACCTATTCTCAGAGGGACCCCCAAGTTCTCCACCAGATACCCCCAACACCCCTCAGCAGCTAGCAGAGGAACAGCCAGTGTTCAAGCAGCAGGCCAAAGACCAAGCAGCCTAGAGTATCATCCCCTGCCCAGCTCACGTACCTGAGGCCTGCAGATGCCTAGTCCACATTTCCAGGAGACCACCCTCCCTTGAGGTCTCTATGAGGTTCCTGCAGATCTGACTGCCTAGACTTGGCAGATACCCCTTCCCCAACCCACTGTGAAGCTTGCTGTGCCTCCCCAGGGAGGGGCAGAGGCCCGCACCGCAGGTTGAAGAAGGGGGATCTCACCCCTGTGCAGGCAGTCCAGTCTGCAGGAACTTCTCAGAGACCTCAAGGGAGGGTGGTCTCCTGGAAACACTGACTGGGCAATGAGGAAGGCCTGAGCTGAGGGTCCAAGGGCCTGGCAGCTGGCAGTGGAGACAGGGACCAAGTCTCACCTTGCATTCTGTATCTCAGCCCGGTGAGAGGCAGCAGAAGGACAGCATTGGCAGGTGCCTTGCTGAGCAGTTACTGAGCCCAGTGCTGGGCACTTGCGTGTGTTGTGGATGACCTCACACCAACGCAGTTGTAATTCTTACAAGAAAATGGCTTCCAGAGGAAACTAGAGAACACCACAAGGGCATGGAAATCCCATCCAGCCCCAAATGAGGACTTAGGACACAGAGCAGACCCGAACC
This sequence comes from Sciurus vulgaris, assembly GCF_902686455.1. NCBI lineage: Eukaryota > Metazoa > Chordata > Mammalia > Rodentia > Sciuridae > Sciurus > Sciurus vulgaris. Next base: position 25,017,306 of record NC_136479.1, read on the forward strand.
CCCACAAAGGAGACATGGTCCAGTGAGAGCCAGAGCTTAGCCAGAGTGATCTGGAGAGGATGAAATTTGTGCATACCTGTATCCATGTTCATGTACACCTGTCTCGGCACATGTGTGTGCATGTACATATGTGTGTGCATGGGCAGAGTGAGAATGTACTGACCCAGTGGCATTTTGAATGCAGATAATTTATTATTATCTTGCCTTTGTTGATTAATGTTCATCCTGAGCCTGGGGGGCGATGATGCTGAGCAGGGAGGGTGTGAGAGCGCCTGGTCCATATCCAGGATTCTGTCTCCCCCCTACTCTGAACCCAGGCTCCTCCTCTATATTCTGGGACTTTCACAGAAAATACAGGCTGTAGCAGTATTTGAAAACTAAGTCCTAAGGAAGCCTCGAGCTGGGTGGGGTTTCTCCCTCACCTTAGCTCACACAGCAGCAGTATCTGCACACCTCCAGAGCCAGTGCTGAGTTAGGCAGAGAGTTTTGACCCAAGATCTCACACTGGATCCTCTGTGGCTTCTCCTAAAATTCAGTTGAGCCATGAGGCAAAGGCCAGTTGGAATACCCCAGAGACCAGAGGGGTTGGGGAAAGGGGGAGCAGCCACACAAGGACACTGTCCAGGAGGCTGGGAGAACCATGGTGAGCTGCACCCCACCAGAAGCGCAGCTGCCCAGTCACTGTGTGACCAAGACCACCTGTTCCTAGAAACCAAACAGGCTGAGCACCATGTGTTGGGTGCTGCTGAGCCTGCTGGGGGTCCCGCCAGACCTCCCACATATCTCCTTGGTTCTCAGGGGACATTGGCCAGAGATGACCATCCTTAACTAACCTCAATTAATGACAAGAGCCAGGCAGGTGTCACCTTCCCCTCCTCTCCAACTCTCTCCTTGTTTGCTTGGAAATGGCCAAATGGCCTAGCAGTGGGATCAGCAGCAGGATCCAGAGACCGAGGAGCAGGTTCAGGCCCAGGCCCAGGCTTGGCCACCAGAGTTCACGAGGAGGTGGCCCTAGATCCCTCCAGCCCTGGAATGTGGGTTCTGTGGCCTCCTCCCCACTGTTCCTGACTTCCAAGCCCTTTCCAGGTGCAGAGGTTCAGATTCCAAGCCAACTGGTAAAAGGGCCAAGAGCCAGGGCCTCGCACCAGCACAGAAAACTCTCCAATCAAACCAGATCCATCTCCAGGATCTACCCTCCCTGGTTGGCAATAAGTCCAGGTCAGACACTTTCTGGCTTCCTCATCCCCACTGGTGGGCCGTGGAGGTCTGCATGAGTCAGGCCCCACTTGACCAGACCCCAGGACTCCCAGGAGCATGGAGAGGTCACCTCAGACAGCCTTGTCATTTGTGCCACACTCAGCTGTATGCTTGCAGCCAGGACTTGATGCCCATATCAAGTCCGGCCCCTTCCTGGCCGTCCACATGGGGATCCTGCCAGTCTGGAGACAGAGCTGGGGAGCAGCCCCTCCCACAGAGAAAGTGCCTCAGCCCCAGCCCACACAGAGCCCCTCGGAAATCCCACAAACTCCACTCCTCCCTCCCAAGTCAAGAACAATGCTTGATCCCCTCAGGGCTGCCCACCACTCCTGAGAATTGCCTCCTCGTCAGAGTCTGAGCAGGGACTGAAATGAAAGGAGGAGCTCACAGACAGTTGGGCCGTGACACACCTTGTCATTCTGCTCTCCCCCTCCATAAGAGGTTGTCCATTTTTATGAAAGAAAGACCCTGCAGGGGCCTCAGGAGCCCTGGCTTCCTATGCCCACACCCTGTTACAGTCCCCTCCCATGACCATGCCAGGAAGTCATGGTGCCACACCAAGGTCACAGTTTAGTCCCTTGGATCACCCACCTTATGGCAACTGCCACACTGTGAGGATGCTCAAGCTGCCCCTAAGACAGAAGCCAGCCATCCAGCCCCTCAGAGCCTCTGTGGCATGCCATCCCTGCCCAAGTATCCAGGACTGTGGTTTGTGACCACAGCCACTCCCAGCAGAAATGCCCCACCAGCTGGATGCCCCCAAATCCAGGACTCACAGAAGCCACAAGATAACCTTGTCATTCTAAGCCAATGAGCTTGGGACCATTTGTTCCACAGCAATAGAAAACTCATACTCTTCTTGACACTTTTGGAGTTTGAATTACAGAGCTTCTGCTGTGGGTCAGAGTCAGGCAGGAGGGTGGCTCAGGGTCCAGTGGGTGCCAGACCAGCGAGGCCCTAAGCAAAATGGGTCCCACACGCCCCCTGCCTGGGGAGCTCCCTCCACATACTCTGCTTAGAGAGGAAGGCCAAGCCCCAACCATCTCCCACCCTGTGACCACCAGGGGATCCCAAAGGGGCCTTCCTTGGTGACCCTCACCCTAGGCCTGATGTCTGGAACAGGATTCTAAAGAAGAAGACCCCCCAGTCTGATCCCAGGTCACCCCTGTTCTGCACAGCATGGGCTCCAGCTTGGTCTGCATCCCAGCCACAGAGATGGGAGGTAATGGCTCCCTCTCCTGCCAGGCTGACCTCACCTCTGAGGCTTCTGACCCAGAAGGTGCTTAGCAAGGGAGCTAGACCCTCTCCCTGTACAGACAGGACACGGAGGCCTAGAGAGGCATGGAGCCAGCCTGAGGCCACCCAGCAGGAATCAGCAAGGTTGGGATGAAGCTCTTTCCTCCTTCCCAGCCCAGCATTCACCCTGCAAGGGTTCCACGGCAGTGTTGCCTGAAGACATGCCAGTGCTGTTTTTCCTCTGGAACTTAAGCAAATACTTTGCTCCTGGGATGAAACATCAAGAAGTGTCCACACACAGGGCCCCGGCTGCTCTGCCCACAGTTCCCACTGTCTGCCCAGTGGTGCCTGCAGGTCCCATGGTGGGTGAGCCCTGGACCAGGTTAGCAGTGCATACCAAAACTGGGCCCAAAGCCCAGGCTGAGTCGGCATATTTTCCTGGCACCTCCCATGTCGGGCAGTGGCTCCCTGCAGGTGGGGACTGTCCTCCCAGGAGGTCTCAGGAAGGCTCCCAGGTGGGTGAGGTCACCCACTTCCTGGGAAAGTCTTCCTGCTCTGCAGGCCCCACTGGGCACCCATCAACCGCTATGGGCCACCTATTTACTCAGACCCTGGCTACTTGCAAAGGGATTAGAGGAGGCTGGCTTTGTCTGTATGTAACAGCCAAAGTCAGTAGAAAACCACACAGGGAGGAAGGGAGGGATGTAGGACTCTTGACCCTGGGAGAGAGGGCTCCTGGAGCAGGACACTGGCTGGTCAACAGTGGGGCGGAAACAGGTGTGCCTGCAGGGCCAGCTGGAGTGGGCAGAAGATGAGACGGAGGGGCGGGTGTTCCAGGCAGCCCAGGCCCAGCACGAAGCAAAACCAGCTCCTTTCTGTTTTGAAGTTGTGTCCTAAAGCTGTGAACCATCGGCTCACAGCAGAGAGCACAGGTCACGTGCAGCGCCTGTGCATTGCTCCTTCTGCAGAGCCCTCTCCTCCCAGGGAATCGGTGCCCTGATCTGTGCTGTGGCTGACAGCCCTTCATGGCTTCACTGTGCACCTTTGATTTGCTGCTTCTTAACTTCTAATAAATGAACTGTCCCTCCCGGGTCTCTTTGAGGCTCTGTGTGGAGCACTTCATGGCGTGAATACACCAGGAACACCTTCTGCTCTGCATGCACTTTGAGGCTATTTATGGTCATCAGTTTTATAGACTGCTTAAGAAATCCACTTCGACTCAGTCCAAATTCTCTTCTGTGACTATAGTTTTGCTTTATGTTTAGGAATTTCCTTGGTGGCAGTTCGGGGGGCGGGGGGGTGAAGTAGAGCCATGCTGTTCTCTCTTTGGGTGTGGATACCTGGAGTCCCAGGACCATTCTCTGGAAATCTCCTTGTCTGCTCCACAGTCCTGACCCCATGACCCCATGGGGCCCCCTGTCTCTGAGCTGCACTCTCTGTCCCACCTTTATCCCTCCCCTGCATCGGGTCGCCTGACAGAGAACATCATGGTCTTGCAAGGACCCCCACCGCTGCCACAGCTGCTGCCTCTTGTCTTTGTCTTCAGGAGTAGCTTCGCCCTGATCAGCTCCCTGCATCGCAACACACACTTTAGAATCAACTTGCAGGCTGGGGATATGGCTCAGTTGGTAGAGTGTTTGCCTTGTAAGCACAAGGTCCTGGGTTCAATCCCCAGTACCACAAAAAAAAAAAAAAAAAGATAGAATCAATTTGCCATGATCCACAAAATTAAATTGATCAACTAAATAAAATCCAGACATTTAGATGGGCTGTATGAAATCTATGACCCCTTTGGGTTTTTTGTTTGGGTTTTTTTTTTGGTGGGGGGGTACTGAGGATTGATCTCAGGAGCACTTAACCACTGAGCCACATCCCCAGCCCTTTCTTATGTTTTCTTTGGAGACAGGGTCTCACTGAGTTGCTGAGGCTGGCTTAGAATTCACGATCCTCCTGCTCAGCCTCCTGAGCCACTGTGATTACAGGCATGCACCACCATGCCGGCTTCTATGACCACTTTGTACAGAACCAACATCCCAACCACACAGGGACTCCAGAAGGAGTTGCTTGTGCTATTTACCTGGGTCCTCTTGAGTCTCAATGCTTGCAGACCAGCTTCCTTATAGAAATCTTACACCTGTTGTTTTTCCTATGCTGTTCATATTTTCAAGATTTTATGAGTGACATCTCTTCTAAATTTGCCACTGGTTTTAGAGAAAACTAGCTCATTTTATGGATGTTTTGTATCCAGTGCGCTTCCTGGCTCTTAAGAATTTCAGCAATTCATCCTGATGTTCTTGAGTTTTTCCATAACTGTGTGTTTGTTCCCTTCTGTCCTTAGACCTCCTGCTTCCATTAGTTGCTTCTGCTTTGGCTGAGAGCCCAAATGATGCTGAATGAAGATAAGCAGAGCAGAAGCTTTCACGTAGGGTGCTGTAGGTTTTATGCCATTTATCAAGTTAGGGAGGTTTCCCTGTTGTTATGTTTTAGATGTGGTGTCCCCCAAAAGCTCACATGTGAGACAAGGCAAGAAGGTTTGGAGGAGAAATGATTGGGTTATAACCTTAACCTAATCAGTTAATTAATTCCTGATTAACTGAGTGGTAACTGGGAGGTGGGCGGGTGTGGCTGGAGGGAGTGGTCAGTGGGGGCGTGGCTATGGGGTCCATATTTGTGTCTGTAGAGTGGAGTCTCTCCCTGCTCTCTGATCATCATGTGAGCTGTTTCCCTCTTCCATATTCTTCTGCCATGGTGTTCAGCTTCACCTTGAGCCCAGAGGAATGGAGCTGGCTCTCTATGGACTGAGACCTCTGAAACTGTGAGCCCTCAAATAAACTTTTCCTCCTCTACAGTTGTTCTGGTCAGGTCTTTAAGTCACAGCAGCGAAGAAGCTGACTAAAACACCTGTGTTCCTGGTTGAACGAACATTGAGTTTTACCACCTTGTCTCATCTACTGACCACAAGACATTCCCCTGTTGAGGCCAAGGCTTATTCATTGTCATGATTTGGATCTGGAAGATCCCCAGAAAGCTTGTGTGCTGAGAGGTTGGTCCCCAAGGCTGCAGTGTTCAGAGGTGGGGCCTGTGGAGCTGACTGGATTGTGAGAGCTCTAACCTCATTAGTCCCTTGATGGATTCATAAATGAACAGACTAGGAAGTGGTGGAAACTCTAGGAGGTGGGGCCAAGTTGGAGGAAGTGGGTCACTGGGGGCAGGCCCTTGAAGGAGACACCTTGTCCCAGGCTCCCTTGCCCCTCTCTCTGCTTTCTGGCCACCATAGGCCCTCACCATGATATGTTGCTCACTACAGACCCAGAGATAACAGCCATGTGGTCATGGACTAAAACTTCTGAACATGTTAGCCAAAATAAACTTTTCCTCCTGTAAACTGATTTTGCTGGTATTTTGTCACAGTATCAGAAAGCTGACTAACACATTAGTTGATTTTGATATTCAACCACTCTTGCCTCCAGAATAAACACAACTTGGTTGTGATGAATTATCCCATTCATACACTGTTGAGGGTTGCTAGTATCTTTTCAGGCTTGCTATTTTCCTCTCTGGTACCATGCGAGACAGGCTCTGTTATCAAGGGCGGACTGGCTTCTGGCAGTACATTGGAAAGTGTTTCCTGATTGCAGTTTCCTGTAAGCCTGAAGGGTAGAATTATTTGTTTCTTGAATATATTGATAAAAATCACCAATTAAGACATTTAAATCTGGATTTTTTTTTGAGGGGGGCATATTACTGGGGATTGAACCCAGAGGCACTTTACCACTGAGGCACGCCCCCAGCCATTTCTATTTTTCATTTTAAGATAGGGTCTCACTAAGTTGCTTAAGACCTCACTAAGTTGCTAAAGCTAGCTTTAAAATTGCAATCCTCCTGCCTCAGCCTCCTGAGCTGCTGGAATTACAGATGCCCACCTCTGCACCCAGTTGGAATTTTCTTAATGGGAAGATTTTTAATTTTAAACATATAAGCACAATCATGCATTGTTGGTAATGATGCAAATCCACACACTCACTTGGGCAACTTCCCATGACATGGCACTCTGCTCCCAGGACACCCGGGGAACCGTGTTCATGGGTCTACCCAGGACACGTGTAAAGCGCCCACATCTGCTTATTCTAAGGGTCAAAAGCTGGAAATCACCAATGTCCAGCTGCAGGGTCAGAGAACAGTGAGGTATCCATCCGTCCCCTGGAACAGAACCAACGGCAGATTCCTACAGCAAAGGTGAGCCTCTTGGCTGTATTGAGGGAAGGAATGGGAGACCAGGGCCCATTGCCTTCAAGCCCAAGCAGAGCCACCTGGTGGAGACACACAGGTGTGTCTGAGGGACCTGGGGGTCAGGAGAGCTGCTCTTAGAGGGAGGGCACTGAGGCCCCAGGAGTCTCACTCGGTTCCAGACGTGCTGTGGGGCTTGTGTCACTGGTGTGCACTTGTACACTTTACACAGCTCACCAGGTGTCACGCTCTGAGAAGAAGGGCGTGCGTAAGATGTGGGCCCGGGGCAGAAACGTGGGCGGGAAGGAAGAGGAGCATGCACTCCTGCTCTGACTGCTGGCCCCGGCTGCTCCTTCTTTTCTCATGTCTGTGGGTGATGTGGACGTCCACTGCCCACAGCCGCTGTGATCCCCTTTGCACTGGGCAGATGATGCCCTTCCTTCTGATGTATGCAGGGTTGCAGGAACACCAAACCACGCACGGTCCGCTGGGACCTTCGCATGAGCCATACCTGCCACGTTCCGAGCTGGACAACAGGGCTCTGCTCTTCCTCCCAGGAGTCCTGCAGGAATCTCGTGCCTATTGTGGACATTAGGCAGCTGAGGCTTCCAGGTGGACAATGGAAGCAAAGCAGCTGCCCCAGAGGCCCCGCCCTCTCCTGTAACATCTCACCAGTTCTTAGCTCTGGACTGGCTGCCTTTCCTCGGCTGTGAGGAACGTATCTGCTCTTGGCCTCTTTACTCACTGACGTCTCCATGTTGGCTTTTTAAAAATCATCCTCTTCATGTAATTAACACATTGGCTCCTTATCATTGTCCTTGCAAATCTTGTGCTGGTTTAATTTGCGCTTTTGCCTTGGCAATGGGGTTTTAACACAAATGTTTTGAATTTCACCTTAGATAAGTGTTCCTCACAATCTGCTTAGCTTAGAAACACGCTCCAGCGAAGCCTGGGTTTGTTCCTCTGTGTTCTGAATTCCCCAGCAGCTGATTAGTTGAGGCCAGCGCTGCTGCTTGTTAGCACTGGGCCATGAGTGAAAAGGGCATCGGTTCCTGGCCTGGTGAGGCTGGTCTCAGGGCTCAGGGACAAGGCATGCACACTGGGCCTTCCCAGTGGGCCTCCGCCTGGCCAGCCATGCTGACTCAACCGCCTGGACATGTGACCATCCTGGCCTCATGCAGCCTTTGGCAGAGCTCCTCGTTCTCAAACCTGGGTGCATCAGAACCACCTGGCGAGCGTGTACACCCTAGAACCTGCGTTCCTCATGAGAGCTCAGTGACATTGATCTGAGGGGTCATGCTTTGGGGAGCCTCATTTCCTCCAGACAAGAGGCCTCAGAATCAGCCCTTAAAAAAAATCTGCAAAAGACTCTCACCTGCCAACCTGAGGAAACTCACAACTGGTTAAGACAGAGATTCTGGGAAGGACCAAGGCAGGGGGCACTCCTGCAGGGGAGATGCACACTGGCAGACTGGCCTGCAGTTGGTTAAAGTCTGGGTAGGGCAGAAGGGCCTCAAGGCTGCTGTGCCTAGGGGGCAGCAAAGTGGGAGAGAGACTACTGAAGAAAGGGGCTTTGGAGAGCCCTTCATTAAGATGTGGGAAAACTGAGGCCCAGGAACAGAACGGCTGGGGTACCTTGTCCAAGTCTGAGCTAGAAGTTGCAGTCTGGCTTTTGTCTATTTGCATCGCAGGAAAACCACAGTGGAGCTTGGGCCCCAAGTCCCGCAGTCTCTCTGCTCAGGGTAGTTTCTCCGGGTGCAGCTCCAACCACTACAGTCCATCGCAACAGGGAGATACTGGGACCCTCATGGCTATTGAATCAGAACTTCCCGCTGACCACCTTCTGGTCAGACCACCTTCTGGTCCATCAACTGCCCTCATGGAACAAGTAGGTGTCTTTCTGGATACCAGCACCAGGAGGGAAGAAAGAAAGGAGAAGGATCTGCACACCACAGCCACCTGGAGGTGATAAGCCAACCCCGGAGACCAGTAGGCTTCAGCGTTGACCAGGGACACCTGGAGACCCATGAATGCTTTGCAGCCAGCAGCACCTCCTCATGTTCCATATTGGCATGTTCTACAGAGTGACCCGTGTCTGCAACTAGAAGTGGTGACCCTCCCCACACCCATTCTGGTACTAGGCTGACAGAGCCTGGATCTCACCACTGTGGGCCTGGTTCAGTCACTCGGTTGGTTCGGACAGGGTGTTACGCCCGTTTTCTGAAAACTGTGGGCCTAGAGTCAGCTCCAGTAGGAGATGCCCCAGGACCTGGAGTCCTCATGTCCCTGTGGCAGCAGCTCTTTCCAGGAGCGTGGGTCTGCCTCCCCAGGGTTGGACAAGGGACACATTCACACTATTATTCTCCTGGTGTCACAAAGCAGGGACTCTGCAAAAGGCGCCTGGAGAGCACCAACTCTGAGGCAGCAGGACATTCTTAGACAAGAGCAGACACGCGCCGCGAGGAAGCTGTTCCCTGAATTCCGGATGTGGCTCCCGGCACAGGCCTGGTCTTGTGGGGACAGGCAGCCCCTCCTGGTGCTGACAGCCCAGCCCTGCGGGCAGCCTCTCTAGACTGCAGGTGGCCTATCGCAGGCGGAAGATCAAGTCCCCCGGGGGGCCCAGGAGATGGATCGCATTCCTGGGGACCCACCCAGCCCCCTGCAAGTCAGTCCCAGGAGGACAGATAAGGAAGCTGAAGTCCTGGAACTCAGACTTGAATATGTGACCCAGATCCACAGCTAAGTCCACGGAGCCCAAGGCCTCGGACCCAGGATAGTCACGGAGATGGCCCCACAGCAGCCCAGGCAAGTTCACAGATAAGATACCCACACAAACAGCAACACAAAGGCCACTCTCCACTGCTTCAGCCCTGTGCCAAGCACTCAGCGGGCACTTTATGGCACATTACCTCATCTGTGCCCCACAACAACCTTGCCAGGTGGGAATTTCACTCCCTGTAAACAGATAAGGAAGCAGGGTTCACAGAGGCGTGGGGCCGCCCAAGGTCACACGGGTTATAAATCGGGCCGATCCTGGATCCATCTCAGGCCCACCTGGATGCACAGCCCACCTGGGCACCTGCCCCACACCCCTTTAATAAAAAGGACAAATAGACTCTTTGTTTAAAGAAGACTTTTAAAAGCCATGCAGCGGTTCTGCTTCCAAGTAAAGAACAGAGGTAGGACGCAAACACTGGCCTGGCCCCCAACTTCCCACCCATGTGGCAGCGAGGCAAAGCCTGCAGGGTCAGGGGCCCGGGGCCAGCGAGGGAGGGTGCTGGCAGCTAGCAACAGTGGGGGATGTGGGCTGGCCGACTGCAGCCCAACTCATGCACAGAGAGCCCAGAAGGCCCAAGAGCAGAGGCGTGAGGTGCCCTAGTGGGCCAGCAATCTGCTCCACCCTCCCAGCTCTGCACCCCTTAGCTCCTCTCCTGGTCAGCTGGTCTCAGGTCTGGGAACCAGACATTTTGGAGAGTGGGACCAGTAGAGGCCAGCAGAGGGTCTTCGGCCAAGTGCAAGAGGAACTGAGATTGGCCTTCTGATAATCCTGGGGCCCTGGCTGCCATTCTGGGCAAGACCCTGGAGGATCTTTCTCCAGAAATTCAGCAAACCCATGGGGAACAGCCCCAAAACACGGACCCTGGAGCCTCCTGGTGAAACATCCTTGTCACCAGCCCCAGGAACCCATTGGGTCAGGGTTTCTAGACCAGCACAGACCTGGCACAGGCCAGGTGGGTTGGCTTACCACAAGACAGAGTGGGGCAGGAGAAGCCTGCAGTGGGGAGACAGTGCACTCAGGCCTAAGACTGGAAGCGGTGCAAAAGGAACACCTGGAGGACCAGAGGGTCCAGACATAAAATCCAGCAGCAAGGAAGAGAAGCTCAGCAGGAATTTGGACCACAAGCTCAAGATATTTTTCAGAAAGTAGAGCTAAGGGACAAAGTGATATGAAATTGAAGAAAAAAGATTTTATAAACCATGGATGACCACAGATGATTGGATCAGGAAGTCCAATGGGAGTTTAGATAGGAGCTTAGAAAAAAACAGAAAGAGAGAGAGAGAGAGGGAATGGAGGGGAGGAAACCATTATAGAACCAAATCAAGGACTTCTCCAGAACTAAAGGAGGGGAGACTGAGATAGTTTCACCATAATCGGAGCCTGCAGATTCCACATTTTGGGTGGGAACAAGAAGCCTTGAGACCTGGGGCTCACACAGAAGATGCCAGTCAGACAGTTACAGAATCATGGGCGGAACAAACAACATCCCCAAAACCCTGCAAGGAGGAGCTTCCACTGAGGATTTTTGAAGTCACATGGAGGTCTGGAGACCAGGACTCACTGAAGTTCAGGGGACCCTCTCAAACAGCAACCACATGAGATGCTCAGATGAGGCGGACGCTCACACAAGTTTCCAGAATGGGGCAAGGCCAGGAGGGTCTGATTCCATAACCTAGTGTTTAAACTTCAAGACAGCATGGTTGACCACACTCTCCTGCCATGTGGACAGATGTCATATTACTGGGCATGTAGCAAAAGGATCATGAGCGAGTCCTGGCTTAGGTGACCAGACTTACTCCAGCTCCTTGTTGAGGGCTTGCAGTTTCTTTTCTCCCTCTTTTTTTTTTTTTTTTTTTTTTTTTTTTTTTTTTTTTTTGCTTTTCCCCAGTAATTGTACAGTGCAATGGTTTGGATTTGGAATATCCCCAGGGCCCATGTGTTAAGGGTGTTGTCCCCAGTGTGGCACTACTGGGAGGTGGTGGAAGGTGGTGGACTATGGAACCCTAGGCCCTTCCTCTTTCTCTTTTGCTCCCTGGTCATCAGGCAAGAGGTTTCGCTCCCTCCCCACGGGCCCCAAGCAACAGGGCCTGTGATCATAGACTGGATCCTCCAAAATTGTGAGCCAAAATGAACTTTATAAGTTTATTGTCTTTAGTTCTTTATTATGGTTATGGAGAATTGACCAACAAGTACAAGAATGGTCTGTGAACACATACTCTGCACACCCATGTCGTGCAGGAGAGAAACCCAAACACGGAAGTGCCAGCTGTGAAGCTCAGTGTTGGTGGGCTATAGGGGTGCCCTCTCCTCTTGTCCTCACAACGATGCAAGTCGCCTGGCTTCAAATTTGTCAATCTGGTGGCCACAGAAGAGGGCAGGGAGCTTGTAAAACATGTGTGAATTCCCAGGCAGCCCATGTGGTCCAGGGTCTCCCCTGCAAATCACCCCCCAACTCCCGCCCATTCTCCAGGTACTTTGTTTGCATTTTTATTGTTGATTTGCAGGCTTTCTTTTCTATAACTAGAATATTAACTCTGTTGCAAATACACTCTCCCATTCTGTGTGTTTTAACTTTTCAGCACTGTCTTTCCGTGCTGGGCCTCTAATTTCCACATGGACAGATGGACTCATCTTTTTCTCTGTGGCTTCTGAGGTCTGTGCATGTTTGTGAAATACACTTGCTGATGCAGAGACTCAGTCCTGTGCACCTCCCAAAACTGTTCTTAGAAAAGGCTCTGCCAGTCCTCAGAGACTGTGTGGATAAGCTCTAGATTTAATGAAAGGTCAGATTGGCCTACCCTGGTGGACACTGTAACCCAGGATACCCTGACCACTGACCTTGGGACCCCTGAAAACTGAGGAAAAATTCCATATTCTCCCCCAAAGGAAGCAACATTCTGATCCCTCAATCCAAGGGCAAGCTTCATACCTGTCCCTTCATACATATCAGAAGCAGGTGACTGACATGCAGAGTTGGAGAGTGGCCTTCTAGGTGCCTACTGGGATCCAGGGAACAGAAACCGTGCCCCCAAGGCATGTTCTGAACTCCAAAGGGCCCTTGGCACCCTGCCCTCCCCTAACACATGCCCACAGGCTGTGGCTTCAGCTCCTGGCCTTTCTTGGCTAGATCAACCAGCTGGTAAGATGGGCTCCACCACACATGGCCGTCCCAAATGGTTGGTGTCCCACAGTTTGCAAGGTGACTGAACAAGGATCATGAGGAACCTGCCTCAGAGTAAAAGTCATTCGGTCCTTGTAATGAATCCATTTCCCTCCTGTGGATTTTGTTTCCCCAACTAAACATTCATTTCCCAGAGAGTAAGGACCCTGGCTCACATTTCTCCCATTGCCTGAAGAGCCGAGCACACGACAGTGTTTGGGAAAGGGTGTCCTGATGTCCTGCTGCACCACCTGCACCGGTAGCTTCTTGGGGACTTGGGGACTGAAGTCTCCCATTGCATGTTCCTTGTCTACAAGAATGATGCCCAAGATCAAGGGCACCAAGTTCCTAGGCTGTGTCCCCTGAGCCACCCCACATTCCCTTCCAGGACTCCTATAGGACAAGGTTCAAGGACCAGAGCTTATTTTCTCACCTAAATGGGCATATTTGCCTCAGGGCTGCTGCAAGAGTTCCATGAACAGAGCTCATGAGTGGCCAGAGGGTTCACCCTGCCTTCCCCTTGTGGAGGAGATGGAGAAGATGACCCCATGCCTACTGCTGACCTCTGACTGATGGCTCAGCAGTTGCCCCACCGCATTGTTCTCCAGGACCAAAGAAATTGGCTTCCTGATTCAGAGGCCAGATTGCTGAGCCCATTACCAGGAGGGCTGTGACCTGGGCTGGCACTAGGTGACTCCACACTCTTCTTTCCTGAAGACTTTGCCAAGCCCGGAGCTCCAGGGCTCTGGGAGAGCGAGGCAGTCACCCACTGGTTGGTGAGGATGGTGGAATGAGCAGCAAAGCAGAGGCCTTCTTGGCTGGGATGGGCTCCAGTGGCTCTGTGGGAAAGAACCCTGATGGCCTTCAGTGACAGCCCAGCCCCACAGGGAGCAGTGGGCAATTGGGACAAACCAGCTGCCCTGTCAGCCTCATTGACTCCCTGTAACACTCCTCAAGATGGAAATTTCTTCTTTCTTGCTTTGCAGAAGTTGATGCAGGAGAACATGGTGACAGTGAAAACTGGGCCTATTCCAGGTCCAGCAAGTGCATCTGAGTGTGACCCTGGATTACTGCTCGGGTCCCCTGAACACCATGCTCTGGAAAGCGAGCCAGCAAATGGGCACTGTCCTCACTGTGCTCCACACCAGCCATGCACTGAGGGAAAGCTCAGCTGTCTTAAGTCATCGAGATGTGCACTCTGAGAAGCCCATGCATCCACACCACTTCCTGACCTCTTGGGGCCAGGCAGGAGTAACCACCCTTTATTCCTGAACCAGGGCTCACTCCTCACAGGGTGAGGGAGGGCTGGGCAGGGAATCCTAAGCTTGGGGTTCTTTTTAGCTCCATGACATTCCCTCCCTGAAACATTTCCTCTTTGGCAGGAAGGGTACCTCCACCATGCATATGTGGCAGGGTGGATTTGTGGGGTCCAGGGCCTGGACAGTGTGAAGGGCCAGTGGACTTGGAAAGATTCTCATGGAATGTGCATACATGATATACATAAGTATTCATGTATGAGTATGTGTGTGCATGTTGTGTGCAAATGTAATAGTGTACATGTGCTTATGTGCATGTATGTGTATGCATGAATATGTATGGGTATGAGTGCACTTGTGTGCATGCATGAGTGTGTGCATGAGCAGATATGTATGTGTGGACATTATGTGTCATCATACATGCAAGTGCACAAGCATGTATGTGTGAAGACATGCATGTAAATGCACACATGTGACTACAACTGTGTTCCTGATCATGTATGCGAGCACATGTGTGAGCATGTGTCTGAGCATATAAATATGTGTGTGCCTGTGTGGGCATGCATGTTTTTGTGCTTGAGCAAGTTGTATGTGCAGGTGTGATCACATGTGTGCACAGGCATGTATGTGTTGTGTTAGCACATGTGTGAATAAGCAAATGTACGTGTGAGTAGTTTTTGTGTATGAACATACATGTCCATGAGCATGTGTAAGTGTGCACATGTGTGTGCATGAATACTATAACTATATGTGCAAGAACATGTGTACGTGAGCATGCGTGTATGTAAACTCATGAGTATATATGCATGCATATGAGCATGGGTAGGCATGACCATATTTGTACATAGGCATGACCATATGTGTGTAAGTGCATGTGTGTATGAGTATTATGTGCATGTGTGCATATGAGCACAGATGTGTACATGAACATGCATGTATGCATGAATTCATGTGTGCGGACACATAGTAAGTGTGTGGACTCATGTGTGCTGAACACAGGTGTTTGCATATATGGTATGTGAGCATGGGTGTGCATAAGCATAAATACATGTATAGGTGCATGAGCACATATGTGTGTGTATGAGTGTGTGTGTATGCATGTGTATGCATGTGTGTGTGTGTGTGTGTGTGTGCGCTTTAGAAGACACAAGTTTTTCCTTTCTCTGTCTGTCCAGTGATACCAAGTGCTTCACTTTGGACCTAGGAAAAACACTCATCTCAAGGGAGAGGGGACACAAGTCCAATGGGATGGGAGAAGTCTTCCCACGTCATGTTTTAGTGGATGTCTCTTACAAAGAACAGATCTGGCTGTTAAGATGCTCCATTCAGGAAAACCTCAGCCACTCCCTTGTGTGGGCATCAATGGGGTCTTTGCCATAAATGTACCTCCCATCACCAGTGAGGATACTTGACCTGGCATAGCCTCTGGGTCAGCATCTCCCAACCCTGGGCCATGACCCCTCCTGAGGACACATGCCTCCTGCTGTCCCAGGCCCCGCACGCTCCTGTTTACCAGCACTGTCCCTACGTGCTGAATGGGCCTACAAAACTCTTCTCTGGAATATTAAAGTACTGAGGACTCTCATGGGTATGTCCCAGGGCAGAGCTGGCCCAGGAAGTCCACAATTTTTAGCACCACATAAAACCATTGCACCCAGGCCTCTTTTGAGCTTCATGGCCTCTCTGCCAATGGTCAGCCTGTTAGCTCAACCCCACTCTAGTTCATCAAGACCTCAGGACATCTTGGGAAACCAAGTCCTGCCTCCTCTTCCCTTGGCCAGCAGGCTCAGCCATGGCCATGGTGGGGGCTCAGCCTAGAAGGTGCTGGGCACCGCCTGCCACAGCCAGCCCCTCTGTCCGCATTCTCTCTACACCCAGAGAATAGAGAGGCCCACAGCTTGCTCAGATTTTAACCCAGCTCCCGCCTGCTCCCTTATCCAGCCACCAAGCCTGGGGCTCAGGGACAAGGGTTCCCAAGAGCCAGCTCTCAGCAAGTCACCCAGGACCCCACCTCCACTATTTTTCTAATGGTTAACTGGCATAATGAAAACAGGTGATAATGAGGTTTCTGATCCCATATCGGCCTCTCAGCCAAGGCGCTGTGATTGCCTGGAGCACAGAGCGTTCCACTCGGTGGCCTGCGCAGCCGACCATCCTTTCATCTGCAGCCAAGCTGTTCAAAAAAGAGAGCTTTTTCCCAGACCAAACGCCCTTTGCCAGTGCAAATTTTGCAGTAAAAATAGAAAAGGAAATTCTTCTTAATCTGCTGTTTCATGTGTGACAAGCGGTTCCGTGGTGGGACAGCGGCCCCAAGAATGTGCCACCCTCTCTCTAGGCCTTACTGCCTCCCCCGGGTGAGTGAACACGGCTCGCTGAGGCCCTTTGTGCTCTTCAAGCAGCCGGCCACAGTTCTATTGTGGGGACCAGAGACTCCAGGCTGGGGTTGCCCACATCCCCTTCTCTTTGATCTGAATCTGGCACCGAGGATGCAGCCAGCCACCATCTGAGCCTCTGCTCCCCAGGACTTGGTTCCTCATAATCCAGTCCCTGACCCTCAAGCAATTGTTCACAGATCCAGACCTGGCAGCACAGCCCGCTGTTCCCCCAAACCAGACAGCAAGAGGACACCCAAGAGAAGATCCAAAGTCTGCTCAGGAATAGTGAGGACAACCGTCAGGCCTCCAGGGTCAGGCTGCTCTGTGGCCCATCTCTGCATTTGCCCAATGCCCTTTATGGCCAGGTGTGTCCTGTCTCCCTAGAGGGCCAACCTCCTGGTCAACCAGTCTGGGAACCAGGAACACATTTTACCAAAAATAACATAAAAAAAAAAAAGTTCCAGTGGATACTTTTTGAAGTTTCTAGGATCTGGGCTCTGTTGTTCTAGGATGTCGCTAGCTGAAGGAGTAGATAAGTGAGTGAGCAAGCGTGCAAACGGTGCACAACCCTCTCAGGGTCCAAGGGACCATGGGGAGACCTCAACATCTTCTACCTTGAAAAGTGGCTCTAGCTGCAGGACTCAGGACTCACACGGACCCCAGTTCTGTTCAGGACGCGTTCTTCCAGGGAAAGGATGACCTTGCTCAAGTCCTGCTTCAGGTGGCCCCCACTGCCTCCCACTCCTGCAGGATTTCTGCAGGTTTTGGTTTTTCCCACCTGCACTCACATGGGAGGGGACTTTATGCAGGGCTGAGCTCCACTGGCCTGGTCTCGACAGGACTGGCTGCCCGAAGACCCTCCAGCTCCTGCCGCCCAAGCAGGTTGCTCATCCATCCCCTCCCAGGGAAATCTCTGTCAGGTGCCAGTTTCCACAGGTGGAAACAGGAACTCGTGACACAGAAAGGAATTATTCCAAGTTGGGGTTCACACTTCCATAGCACCTATGCCCAAAAGCCAAGGCTGACAGAGGGCTGGCATGATGCTTGATGGGTGTTGGGGGGTCTTCCTGCAGGTGGAGCAGTGAGCAGGTAGAGGTAGAGGCATGGGAAAGGGTCCTGGGAGGGGCACACTGCACCTGTTAACCTGCAGCACTTCCCCAGAGCCTCCGCCCTGCCCCCAACTATCTCCGTCCAGAGCTGCTGTTGTTAGGAGACCAGGATATCTGGTTTAGAATGCACACGTGAATCAGCGACCAAGTGGGTGGCCCACCCGCTGTGTGGTGGGATGCAAGGAACCTCATCCAGCCTGCTGCCAAGGAGCTTCCTCTGCCAGAGGAGATGCTCCACAGCTGCACAGCAGGAGTGTAGAATTCTCAGGGGCCCACAGGCACAGGAACCTGGGGAAGGAGAGCAGATGGGTATGATCCAGGGCCTGCTTAACACTGCCCAGGGTGTGGGCATCCAAGGGGCATTGGGTGACAGGGACATCAACCTCAGAGGCAGCCTCCCACATCTGCAGAACTGGAGATGGCTGACACTCACTTCTGGGAATGAGTGATTTATGAGTGGCCCTTCGGTCCACCAGGAGAGATCCTGTAGTCCAGCTACTAACCACCAACTGGTGGCTCCAGTGTCCCAAACCCAGGTCTGCTTCAGTTCAACAGAGCAGAGAGCCCAACCTTCTGCAAGGTATGTGGCTCAGGAGTTAAAATCCTGAGCCTGAGACCAGCCAGGTAAGAGTCAACGAGTGCCATGCCTGTCAGACACCCGGACCTCAGGATGCAGTGTCTGGAGAGAGGACTTGAGAGATGGGAAAACTGAGGCTGAGAGGCAGAACAGGAGGTGCTGACCACAGCTCCATCTCCCCACAGGACCGCTCCTGGGAAGATGTGTTACAGCTGGGCGGCTGTGGAGAGGTGGAGGGAGTCTCCTTGAGATGCAAAGTTCACTCGCAGTTCACCACTATTCTAGTGCTGTGCCCTGGAAATCCTTTCCTTGGCCGTGGGAAAACCTCAGCTGAGCAGGAGAGAACCCAAGTGAGGCATGAGCGAGCTCTAGTCCTGTGGACCCAAGGGCTGGCGAAGGAGGAGAGAGGGAAGGGAAGGGGAAGGGAGGGGCAAGGGAGAGGGCGGGGAGGGGGAGGAGACAGCAAAGGGGCAGCTGGGGAGGGGTGGGGGAGGAGCTGGGGAACAGGCCACCAACTTTCAAGGCAGTGCCTGGGCCAGTGCTATACCAGCAAGGATGGGGCAGGCGCCTCCCAAGAGAGTCTTCAAGAAGAGGGCCAGGAGGCAGGGGTGGGGTTTCTAAAGAACATCTCCTTCCTTTTCTGACACCTCACTGTTTACCTCTGACGTCTCACCCCTTCTCAAGAGCCTTCTGTGGCTCCCACTGCCTGTGACTGGAGTCCTGGTCTTCCCAGAGGAAGTGGCATTTAAACAAGGCCAGGCAGAGGGGAGGAGGACAGCCAGCCAGGGCGTGGGAACCAGTGAGCCCAGATCCAAGGGTGTGTGTGCATGGCCAGAGCAATGGGAGAGAGTGCTTTGAGGACGGAGGAGACAGCAGAGGCCGAGAGAAAGGCCCATCCTGAGGGCAGCAGGCTACACAGGGGATTTGGCTGCTCTGAAAACCCCAGAAGGAGGAGCTGCCGGAGGTGCTGCCTGACCCATGGGAGGTAGCTACCTGGCTTGGGGGCAGCAGCTTTCTGAGAAGAGTTTTTTTTTCCTTTTTTTTCCCAGCTGGAAATGCAAGCTGGAGAGGTCACCTCACCTGGCACGTGGCAGGACGTAGCCTGAATTCAGGAGGAAGGAAGCACAGGCAGAAGGCAGCGTGTGAGGTTAGAGAGAGCTGCCTGGCCAAGCATCCACTTCGAGCCAGGACATGCCGGCAGCCAGCTCCCCTCGCCCCACTCACAGTCAGGACTCTGCCCACCTGAGGCCCAGCCCACCCCCTCTCCACACACCCCTGAAATCCTGGCTTCACATTCACTCTGCACTGTGTCACCTCTCTGTCTTCACTGCAGGTCAGGGCAGGACCCTGTGGGAGAAGGGGTCCATGAGCTGGTGACTTGGGTTTGCAGTCTAGTATCTGCTTTGAAACCAGCTGAGTACTTGGGCCGTGTAGACAGAGGGACACTTCTGCTTTGTGGAGGACCTGGGACATGAGGCTTGGCCCCCAGGGAACTGTCAGACAGTGAGAGGAAATGGGGCTTGTGCCAGCCCTTGCAGCAAGAATGGAAGGTGCTCTGAGTCTGGAATCTGTGTGTCCCCCCACCCAACTCTCAACTTCCTTGTCTGAGCGATGGAAACAACAGCCTGTTATGAAGCCCACCTTATCAGAGCCTATAGATATAGGTGCTCTCTAGAGACTGCAAGGATGGATGGATGGATGGATGGATGGATGGATGGATGGATGGATTGGATGGATGGATGGATGGATGGATGGATGGATGGATGGATGGATAGATGGATGGATGAGTGGATGGATGGATGGTGGAAGTGTGGGTAGATGGGTAGATGGATGGATGGATGGATAAATGGATGAGTGAAAAGGTGGATGAGTGTACAGGTGGATGGGTGAGTGTGTAGAAGGGTGGGTGGGTGGGTAGAAAGTTTAATGGGTGGATGGTTGCATGTGTGGATGGATAAGTGCAAGGGTGAAGTGGGTGAGTGGGTGGGAGGGAGGGGCGAATGGTAGATGGTTGTGTGGGAGTGAATCGTGGCTGGGTGGCCAGGTGGAAGGGTGTATTAGGTGGGCAGATAGGTGGAAGTGTGAGTAGAGGATAGATAGATGGGTGGATGGATGAATGGGTAACATACTGGTGTAACAGAACTTCAGAAAATTTAGAGACAGACAGTTAGGGACTCTCATTTGGAGGGCTGGGGATATAGCTCAGTGGTAGAGTGCTGGGTTCAATCCCCAGCACCGCAAAAAAAAAAAAAAAAAGGGCGGGGGGGCTCTCATTTGGTTCAGTAGCATTTCCTGTCAACTTGTGTAATGCATCAGGGGAAGTCCATGTGAAAAAAAAAAAAAAAATGGAGTCTCCAGAAGAGAACTTAGGATATATCACAGCAATTTCTGCTGCTGATAATTACTTGAGTACTTACCTGATGCTGGAGAGTGAGTCAGTGAGAGTCCTTATTCCTCTTGCACTGAAGCAGACAGCAATCATAAGACCTGCCCTTGACCTGGGGAGTGGCCGTGTGGTGAAGCCAGGCTGTGGGAGAAGCCTGTGTGGCTGTGTCTGAGCCGAGCTGGTTCCTCTCTGTGTTACCCTCCATGTGGCCCCAATGTGTGTGGGCTCACAGGGGGCATTCCCACACAAAACTCAGGAAGATCTCCATGACACAGTGTTCCACTCACCTAGATTTGTCACCAGAAACAAAGATCCTCCTCATTATTAAGAGAAAACAGTTGCTCAGGGCCAGGTCCAAGTTGAGGCTAAAGGGCCAGCTCAGGGAGCAGTGTCAGAAGCTGCCTCTCATTGCAGAGCCTCAGGTTTCTCAGAAGACCTGGTACTGTCCTCACATCTGGTGTCTGCTCCAGTCACAGCTGCTCCTCATGGTTCCTGGTCCTTGTGTCTCAGACTTTAGTGAAGCCCTGACCTTGAATCATGGGACAACTCAGCAATGGTAAATTCTTTCACATTTTTCAGTCCAGTCTCTGACAGAGAGATTGCAACTGTCCAGTCCGTCGCATATCTTTGGTCACTTGTTCTCTGGACTTGGTGTCTTCCCTGGATGTCAGCTCTGGCCAAGGCAGAGGGTTTGGAGACCTGGAGCCCAGAATTTGAGGCTCCAAACTGTGGAGGAGCAAGAGACTTCTGACTGAAACATCAGGGCACCTGTAATGTGTTCGGGACTGAGCAAAGCACATGACTTCAGGACAAGAGACGTGGCCCGTCCAACTCTGCAACTTCCCTCCAGTTCCCTGAGTTTTCTGTATTTAGAGCCAGCTGAGTATCTCTTGTCCTCACTCAGGTCACATGACACAGCGCCTGGGTCTGAAAAAAACAAATACATCCCCGAAAATCTCTCTACAGCTACTCTGCCCTCCGGCCATCTCCAGAGGCTGCTCTCCATGGCCCAGACCCAGCATCCTGCCCACAGCAGTTCCTCCTCCTCAGTCACTGCCTTGCCCAGGATGGGGGCCACCAGCCATGTGTGGCCGTTGAAACTTTAATTAAAATCCAATAAAATGAAAAAGCCTATTTCCAGCGTGACAGGTACTGTGTTAGGTGGCTCACACAGGACCTTGCAGTGGCAGTTCTGCTGGACTGCGCTTACCTGGAATATTTCCCTGGCCTAGATGGCCTCTGCCTGGTTAACACCGACTCCTCCTCCACTCAGCTCAGAGGCATGGCCTCCAGGACGTGGCGTTCTGCTGTCCTCCTCTCAGTATGCTGCTAACAGGAGTCCCAAGTCATGGCTGTAGGGCCTCCTCAGGCAGCATGTCAGGGGCAGGGATGTGGGGCTGGGGATCAAACCCAGGAGTTCACACATGCTAGGCAAGTGCTCTACTACTGAGCTACACCCTCAGCCCTTCGTATTTTTTATTTTAAGACAGGCTCTTACTGAGTTGCCCAGACTGACCTCAGACTAGGGATCCTCCTGCCTCGGCCTCCTGAATCTCTGGGATTATAGACATGGCAAACGTGCCCAGCTTCTCATCAATTTTTATTAGGATGGAACCTAATGTGCATGGGAGTGTTGTGTTTGTCCTGGCAGCCTGGCATCCAGCAGGCCCAGCATACATCTGCAGGCCGTGCAGGGGTAGCGTTGCTTGGCAGCTCCAAGCAAAGGCTAGGGAGGACAACACCTCTGTGCCCAGAACACAAGCTGGGCCAGTTGTCTTCATGCAGACCCCTGTCCACCGTGACTTCCTCCTGGTGTGCCCAGAGCCCTGGCCCTCTCCCTGCAGCAGGCTGTGTGGCTTTGCCCCAGTGCTGAGCTTGGTCAAACTTGGTGCTTTTTGCTTTGAAGGAAAAGCCCTTCCCGACACCTCCTGCAATGGCCCAGATGGCCTACCTGGGCCCTGGTATGTATCCAGCACCCTGGGCCTTAGTTTTCTCCTCTGTGACATGGGGTAATGGTCCCAGGCCCATTCTTAGGAAGGCAGGAGGACCATATGGCCAGGGGACAAGAACAGGGAAAGCACGTGGTCCTCTGAACCCCTGGGAGGAGCAGTCATTGTTACTGGTTCCACATCAGGAAAAGAAATCAGCACTGATGGTCCAGAACTCCTCGGCAGCCCATGCCCTGCTCCTGGTGAAGACAGTGAGAATAGGAGGCTGGGCAGAGCACAGGAGGGATCGGGTGGAGGGGGTGGGTGGGGATTCTGCTACAGAGGAGGTGGTAGAAGCTAAGCAGGCAGCCCCTCTCCCACACCAGAGCAAGGGGGCAGAAGACAGGGGCTTCTGCTTTAAGCCAGAGTAGACAGTTTTCTTAAAGGAGCAGGAAGCACATGGCCCAATGGGGTGGGCTTTGGCCTGTGAGAGCAGGTGATGGCAAGGAGGCCCAGGAGCATCAGTGACCACGGACCAGGACAGCACACGGGAACCAGCCAAGGGGGTGGCAGGGAGGCACCAGGAGTGGCTGTGCTCCTCCCTCCCCTGGCTCAGCAGAGGACATGGACGGAGGCTTCCCCCGACCCAGGACTGCTGATCATACCTGGCCTCCAAGCCCAGCCTGACCCTCCTCCAACAGGGAGCTACTTGGAGTGGGCAAGGGTCTTGGGGGCTCAGCACTGCCAAAGGAAGGCAGTGAAGTTGGCACTCTCCAGGGCTAGCAGGAGCTCTGTGCCCAGCTCCTGGGAAGGCTGGGGAGCTGCAGTCCCCTGATGAACCCAGCACCCACTTACTGGCGTGTGACCTTAGGCAAGAGGCTGCATGGGGCTCAGGTTCTCATCTCTGGGATGGACAGGATCAATACCCCCTTCTCAGTTCACTGGGAAAGTCAACCAGAGAATTCACAATGCCAGGGATAGGGGACTCATAAGTGGCCTCAAAACCATAGTCAATTCATTTTCCACTCAAGTCCACAGTGTGCAACTAAGACAGAAATTGTGGAGATACGTGCCCGTAAAGCCCCTGGGCTCCCAGCCCTATCCTGGCTAAACTTGGGAGTTCGCGGGATACACGGTGGCTTCATTTCTGGGGTGGTGACAGAGTCCCCTCAAGTCTAGGAGAGGGGATCAAGAGCACCTGTTCTGCAGACAACTCTGCTATGGCTTAGATATGGTTCGAGTGTTCCCAGAATTTATAAGTTGAAATCTAATTCCCACTGTGAGGTGTGACGTGGTAGAAAATCCATCTGACTACGTGTTCGGAGGTGAGTTCTGGGAGCTGCTTAGGATTCAGTAAGTCCCCAGGTGGAGCCCCCGTGACTGAATCCTGGTGGACTGTGAGAAGAGGGAGAGACCAGAAGACACACACACACAATACACACACACGCTCCCTCTCTCACCGTGTGATGACCTGGGCCACCTTGGGACTTTGCCTGCAGGAAAGCCATCAAGATGGGGCCCCTTGACCTTAGACCTGCAGAACTGTGAGCCAAAATAAACTTATTTTCTTTTTAACTTATCCAGTCTGTGGTATCGTGTTGTTAGCAACAGAAAACAACTAGCACAAACACCAGGGGGAGGGGAAGGCCTGGCTCCCCAGCCAGACTCCACATGGCAGGACTGAGACCTGAGAGTGGCCTCCACAGTGTGGGCTCTGGCCCCCCGCCCCCCACCCCACCCCCGCTTCTCAGGCTGCCTGTCTTCTCTATGAGACTCCCAACCTGCCCTTCAGTGGGTTCCAGGTCATGGGTCCCTGAAGGCTCCTTTCTGGGACCCCATGTGCCTCTTTGGGCAATTCCTCTCTTGGCAGCCTATGGAGCCCTGGGGTAGCTTGGGTCCCATTTTCTGGACCTGCAAGCAAGCCTTCAGGAGGTCTGAGGGCCTGAGGCTGCCCTGCTGGCCCTGGGTGAGGGACACTCCAGGGTGGCCCCTCACAATCCCGTACATCCTCTGAAGCCTGATGGCCTCTGCCCCTCACAGGTGTGGGACACTGGATCCAGGTCTGAGTAAGAGGTACAGGAGACCTCTGCCATGAGCAGCGAGTGCCACTCAGCTTTCTTCTTCCAGGGCTCCTCCTGCTCATGGGGAGCTCAGAATGCGGCCTCTGGTCACAGACTCTCCCATGGCAATCCAGAGCAGGAAAGGTGGATGGACTCTTTCAGGAAGCCGCCCTGTGCCAGCACCTCCACCAGCATCTCTGTGCCTTGACCCCTCATCTGTGGAACGGTCCTAGCAACAGCACCCATGGGTGCTGCAGGATGAGGAGGGGAGGGGAGACCTGCCCCTACTCCTCAATAAGAGCTGCTCCTTTGTAGACGTTGCTCTGTGAGGGGCTCTTTGCTGTAGCCTGGGGCTGCTGCCCTGGGACATGAGCTTCCCCATCTGTGAATTGGGACCTGGCTCTGGCTCTTGGCTGACCAGAGATGAGGGCCAGCCAAGTGCTCAGTGTCTATCTTGTTTAGTGGGTGTGGCTGCTGGTGACCTTGGATGGGTTTCCCTGGCCCTGGTTCCAGGTTCCCCATTTGTACAATAAGAGGTGATGGCCTCAAGGACCAGGCCCCGCCCAAAGAGTGGGGGTGCATTGTCCCCACTCCCTCCTTGTCTAGGCTGGCCAAGGGAGGGGAGGAAGTGGGGCAGGGCTGCTGAGAGACAGTCAGCCTAGATCAGAGGGCAGGTCCCCCCGAGGGCGGCCCTGGACGCTGGACTGAGATAAGCATTGGAAACTATGTCCAGAAGGAAAGAGCTCGATAGTCACAGGGACTTCTGGGAATTGGAGAGGGAGGTGTTGGGAGCACAGGACCTCTAAGGTGCCAGCTGCAGAGGTAGGCTTTCAGCTGAGCACCCCCACCCCTCATATCATCCTCCGTCCTCAGATACTCACCCCAAGTGCCCCCATCCAAGCCCTGTCAGTTTGCAAATGTCCCCTTGTATAAAGATGTGGGTGGGATCGAATCAGGGCTCACTCTACTCCAGTAAGACCTGGTCTTAACTAATTACATCTCCATCAACCCTATTCCAAATGAATTCACATTCTGAGATCTTGGAGCAAGGATGCCAGCCCATGAATTTGGGGACACAACTAGCACTAAAGTAGGGAAGGGAGAGAATAGGCTATGGCTTTTGCTTCCAGGATCCTCAGAGAAGGGTCAGAAAAGGGTCCTGGTCTGGATTCCTTGGAACATGATCTCACAGCAAAACCACCAGGCCAAAGCCTTATTATGGACTGCAGGACTTGGGGACAGAGAGGAAGGGGAAAGCAGGAAGCAAAGAGCAGCTGACAGTCAATTACCAGCCCCACAGGGACTCTGCCTTCCCAAGCCCAGGGGTGCTAACCACACAAACC
The DNA here is from genome assembly GCF_902686455.1 of Sciurus vulgaris. Classification (NCBI taxonomy): domain Eukaryota; kingdom Metazoa; phylum Chordata; class Mammalia; order Rodentia; family Sciuridae; genus Sciurus; species Sciurus vulgaris. The sequence goes on from NC_136479.1 coordinate 25,042,999, forward strand.
CCCGAGGTGGGTCACGAAGGCACTCAGAGCAAGCCCTGCAGAGGCTGAGCCAGGGCAGAAAATAGAGGGCAGCCCTCCCTGGGAGGGGCCCAGGTCAGCCAGGGCTCCCTACCAAGAGAAGGTCAGAGAAAAGGGACTTTAGTGGGCAGGAAGAGGATGCCCTAAGACCCAGCTCCCACCTGGATCCCTGAAGCTCCCTGGTCGTCTTTTGACCCCAGAATGAGTGGCTCTTCTCCATGAGCTAAATAAGTCTCCTTGGGCCCCTCCATATCTTGGGGAGCTGGGGATGGACACCAGTTTCCAGAGGCAGCGGGAAGTCCCTCCTCACCTGCCTGGCTCAGAATTACTTTCCCCCATCCCCACCTGGAAGCCTGGAGCTGCCTCAGTTCCCTCTCCTGCCCCACCCGATGAACTTCCCTGTGGATATAGGGACCAAAGCCAGCATGCAGGGTGTCCAGATGCTGGATCATCTGGGTCCTCACGAGCCTATTGTACTTTGTATTCCATGTGAGCATTTGTGAACACCATTTCAGAGCTGTGCAGAGAGGTTCTGGGACCCCAGTGAGTTCACTGAGGCAGAATAAGGGGGTCTACACAGGATCTCGCTAAAAACATGTCCAGAGACACCCTGCCCAGACCCTGACTCCCTCTCACCTGCTCCTCCCACAGAACGCAGCTATGAATCCAGGAAGCAATGCCAGCAACCGAGGCAGAGTTCCAGGAGGTGTAGGAGCAGTGGGAATCCAGGGCCAGGAGAGACAAGCACGTGGCATACCCAGCAGAGAAGGGCCCCAGTCGGCATTTCCTGACCCCCTGCCCAGCAAGAGAAGACAGCCCAGGGGAACACATTCCTCTCCAGGTGGAGCAGGAGTCCTGCCAGTCACACCTGCAAGCCTGGGGCAGGGGGCTTCTCACAGGAAATCCAGCCCTGGAAAGCCCCTTTGTACTATGGGTCTGAGACCCTCCCCTAGAGATATGGGTGGCACCAATGGGGGTGTGCCAACAAAGGTGGACCCACAGGAAGCAGCCCACAGGCAGAAGCTTTTTCCAAGGACTGCCAGGTGACCTGGGAAGCCCCTGACCCCTAAGGAGACTCTAGGGGAAACCCCTAGCTCCAGATCAACCACACAGAGGACAGAGAGTACATGCCACTGAGAGCACAGCCCCCGACACAGGTCAGGTCCTGCAAGCGATCTATGGGTGTCTGCATGTTAAAATGGGAAGCTCCATTAGGACGCCACATTCTAAGATTGAAGCCCAAATGTCCAGGACGTGATTGAAAAATGCTCATTGTAACAACAACCAGGGCATGAGCCACTCTGCCAACTCCTTCCCACCCCCCAGCTGCCACTGGACTGCCATCTGTGCAGAGGTCCTCAGCCACCTGTTAAGCAGCTCCCCTGGTCTCCACGCTCACCGGCATCTTGGCAGGCGCAGCCCAGCCCATGCAGGCTCTGGCACCTCCATCTGCTGGTGACACTCACTGGCTCCCGGGTTCCATGAGAGTCAGGACAAGTCTTCTCAGCCACACCAGAACTGTGTGGAAAGACCAAGCTTGAAAAATTCAGGGTATCCACAAATAAGTGTCAGAAGCACAATGAATAGTTTGAAGCAGGGGCGTGATGTGGCCAGATTTGCATGATTAAAGATCTCTTAGAGAAAAGCAAATCTATGGAGACAGTGAAAGATCAGTGGTCACCAGAGGCACAGGAAAGAGGGAGGGCTGGTGGAGCCCAGCTTAGGGTGGAACAGTTTCCTGCAATAATGTACCAGTGGATGCAGATCCAAATCGTATGCCTTTGTCAGAATCCCTAGGTTGCACTGCCAAGGGGGAGCCCTGAGCCACCTGCGGGACTCACTAACAATGTAGCTGTACTGATTCCTCATTGTAACAATGTGCCACATTAAGGCCAGATGACACAACCAGGGAAACTGCTTAAGGGATTATATATGGGGATTCTCTGTACGTTCAGCTCAATTTTTCTGTAAACCTAAAACAACTCAGAAAAAATAAAATGAATGCCTCATGGTTTCAAAAACCATGAGACAAATGCACATCCGTTAGAACATTTAAATGAAATCAGGTGAGAACAGACATTAGTGAGGTTGCGGAGCAACAGGGACCCTCTCGCTGCTGGTGGGAGTGAGTTCAGATCGACACAATCCCTTGGGAAACAGACTGTGCCTTCCAATGCTATTAATGAGTCTATTGCAGGAGCCATGCATGTACCCCAGAAACACGTGCCCAGGAAGATTTGAGGTGCCCAGGAAGAAATAACCTTGAAGCTCATGAACTGTAGAAGGCTGTGACTGATGACTGCTATATTCAGTGGAGGCTGCAGGTGCCAGTGAGCCTACTGGGGACCTATTTATACAAAGCACAAGAACAACCCAAGCCAAACGGTGGCGGTGGAGCCAGGGTGGGTCTTTCTTCAGGAGGGGCCTGGAAGGAGGGGCAGAGGTGAGGCAAGAGACCCCTATCTGCTTTATCGCATGGGAGTTGGTCATGTCAGGTGTTCACTTGCTGACAGTTGTCCAAGTTGTGGGATGATGATTTGTGAACTTTTCTATGGAAGTTTAACACCCATTTCTTGCTTCTTAAGTCACCCAGGCTACAGAGCAATAAGAAGGCATTTCCAGCTGGAACCCCGAGGCTGGGTCTGGCCACACTACTGCCCGGGTGGCATCTCTGCCTTTGCTTGAACTCATCTCCTTTGCCACATCGGGCTTAGGTACAGACTTTGCACTCCATCTCTTTCCTGGAACCACACTAGTGTGCCTGTCAGGTCTGTGGACATTGGAATCTTTGAGTGAATCGGCCCTGCCCAAGCCCTCAAAGTCACATCATGGTGGCTCCTGCTCACCCTACACTCAGGCAGAGCTCATCACCTCCCACAGCAGAGAACATCCTCCTCCACCTGACAGACCCAAGGATTGCTGGTCCTTCCTGCCTGGTGCCCAGGGCCAACTTGAGTCCTGCCTTCTCTAAGGTCTTGTCCCAGCTGAGGACAGGGACAGGGTTGCCCAGTCCCATATCCCCTCATCTTGCAGCCTTGATGTGCTCTGGGGCCTCCCCTCCCCCAGAGCTGGTGCCATTTTGGGGATCACCTCGCATGGTCAAGATGGGGCTGCATGCAATGAGAGCTGACCAGAAAGTCAAGGTCTTATAGTCCTGTGTGGCACAGACACATGGAAGGTGCCTTAGAAATGTGTGCTGACCCATTTAATGACCAGAAATTATTTCAAATTATTGTGCCCACACTTCCGCTTTCTACCCTTCTTCTCCCCTGGGCTGCCCACCTCATTCTCTGCCTGACTGTCCTATGAATAGTTGGTCTTCAGAAATGACCAACATGAGGAGAAGCCCTGGCCATTTATAGTAACAAAGAGAGGGCAAATGTGGCCCCAGAACCAGGCACTTGGTAGGTCCAGGCCCCATGCCCAGCCCAGCTCAGCCATTCCGCTTCGAGCTCAGCAGTAGCTGACATGTCTACAACAGCGTAGGGTTTCTGCAGGAGTCTTGGCTTCTCACATGAAATGGGTGTATCTCGTAGGCCATAGGAGAATTAAATGAGCCAACGCGGGGGAAGCACTGGCCCAGTGCTGACTCAGGCACTTGTTCTCTGCAAGCTGATCCACAAGGATGTACTAGAACTTGGTACCGTAAAGAACAACCTCCAGGCCTCATGGGTTTAATGTGACCAAAGGGGCTTCCTGCTCCACCCTGTAGCAGCTTTGTTCATCCCTCATCCCAGGGGGCCTCGGTGACAGACTCTCCAAGTCATTGCCAAGGCAAATGGAGGTGAAGGGGCAATAGCCTGTGGCCCTGCAGGCTCACATCAGGGTGGCATCTGTCATTTCTGGTCATATCTCAAGGCCGGGTCAAGTCACCTGGCTATGCCTCAAGCCAGCAGTGTGAAGCACATCAAAAAGCACCTAGGAGAGAAAGCCACAGCTCTGCTGAGTGGCCAGGACCTCACACCTGGCCTGCAGGGTGTCCTTGGAGACTGGCTCTCACCTGCCTGCTCTGAGGCCAGCCTGAGCAGGGCTGACCCCCTGCCACGCAGACCTGCTCTACAGCTCTGGAAGCTCAGAGCACTGTCCCGTCATCTCCTCTGTGGCCAGGTTGGGTGGCAATGACCATGAGGTGACAGCTGCCCTCGCCTACTGTCTATCTATGTGATGCGTTTTCATACACTCACTCGATGTGCTGGGCACTTCACCTCCCTGTCCTCTAGCTGGGGGCCATTGGCAGCATGCCGACCCAGGCTCTGCCTCTGCTGGTGACCTGCTCTTAGCTCCCATGAGGTCCTTCAGAGAGTGGCCTCAGCTAGGACTTGCCTCACCTGAAGCCCACCACAGACCAGGGCTCACATCTCAGGGCTGAGGCAAGTTGCCTAGCCATGCCTCATGCCAGCGGGGGAAGCACATCACACGTACCTGGGGGAGGGAGCCACAGAGCTGGACACACACGTCAGAGGATACGAGGGCTATACTACTTCTCAACACACAGATCTCTGACCTCAGGCGGGATTTGTCCACCCATGTATCTCTGGTGACACGACAGTCAGGCCATGTGCCTGGAGCGAGTCCTGAATCACACCCAACTTGAAACAAATTCCAATCTTCACACACCCCCAGGCCCTGGCCAGAGCTGGAAAAGTGTTGGTCTTCACTTTGTGGTCATACCAGGGACACTCAACCACTGTGACTTCAGAAGCCCATTTCAAGGCTATAGGATATGTTTCCAGTCCTTCCCTTCCCCCGGTCCCCAACAGCCCTCAGAGGCAGGGGCTGGGGTGGTTCCCTCTTACAGATACAGAGAGGAGCTGGCATCTTATCTGAGGTCACATAGCTACTAAGCCATGAGCCTGCCTCACTCCAGAGCCCTGCCTCAGGGGTCTGATTTTAGGGGAAACTGGAACAGGTTTGGAGCAGAAAAGTCAGAATTAAAACCAACTGCAGGAATATTACCATCAACACCTATTCCAATGTGGGTGGGCCTCACAGGAGGCTGGCAGAGGTGCCATTCTAGAGACAGTAAGTGGAATGGGGTGCCAGGGCTGGGGAGGGGACAGTGAGTCAGTGTTCAACGGAGACAGAGCTTCTATTTGGAGGATGAGAACATTCTAGATAGTGGGAATGGCTGCATATTTAAATTGGTTAAAACACACTGACATACACACTCACAATCACATACACACACAATCACACACACAAACTGCATATGCATATATGCAAATTCACACATACACACACCACACACACTGCACATATACACATACTCTCCACACATGCATGCCAACTCACACACCACACACACACTTACACACACCCCATTGTCAGCAGAGCAGCTGACCATCAAGAACCTGCCTTCTCCCAGCTCTGACCAAGGTGCCCATTCTCCTCTGGGGTGAGGCATCTCAGGACCACAGCAAAGGCTGAGGCTGCTCTAGAGAATTTGCCTGACTGGCAAGGACTCTGCACCAGACATCAGAGTAGAATTATTTGTCCCCTCAAAACAGAGGAGCTGGCCATCCAGGAGTCGAAGATGGTATCTGGGATAAGGTCACAGTCAGCATCCGCTGCGCTGGCCAAGGAGGCCTTGCAGCTCTGGGGGCCGCAGGGGCTCCAGATCCCATGCTGAGTGAAGCCCACCAAGTCATATAGCCAAAACCAGGTGGCCAGGTAAGGACTTGACAAGAGCCATCAGGGATGTCTACATCTGCTGCTAGAGATGAGGGCCAGAACTTTCCAGCCTCCAGAGAGACAGAGGACTGAAAGACAAAGAGACATGAGGCCACCAGCGAGACATGGGGGCTCTGCTGCACCTTCCTGGAGCCTGGGTAGAGCCAGAGGGCTTCCTGGAGGAGGAGGCTGTGTGAGGACAGAATGTCAGCTTAGGAAGAGCACTTCGTGTGGACAACAAGGAGCCACCCAAGATTGTGGAGCCAACGGTGCTCCAAGGGTCAGGTAGCAGGGAGCTCCGGCCCAGAGGGGTCCAGATGCCCATGGAGGGTCAGGCAGTGAGGACCCCTGTCCAGAGGGACCTGGGCATAGGTAGAGGGTCAGGGCCCTGTGGAGTCTTAAATAAGTGAGCAGAAAATAGCTGATGAAGCCAGTCCCCAGGTCCCCATTCCTAAGGTTTCCTGTGGGGCTCCTGAAGGCAGACCTTGGCCCATCATGGGTGGCCTTTCCCTGGGTGGGCACGGCTAACCACTGGCAGTGGGGGGCTCCTGCATAGTAGGCAGGGGATTGGTGTGGGGCTGAGCCTGCAGGAGCAGCAGACTGGCTGCTGGGTCCACGGACAGGCTCCCAGCTACAGCCATCCTACCAGCTGCCACCACAAGTGAGGACAGGTTCAGGTGCTCTTCACAGGAAGCCCAGGAAGCGCTCATTGCTGTGGAATGTGTCTGTCTGCTGCATTTCTCTGCCAGGGCCCTGATGGAGGGTGTGACAATGGGGGTTGCACCGTCCACACCCTGCTCAGCACCCCTGGGCTCTGTCCCCAGGCCTTGGGGAGCCACCTCGGGCTGCACCTGGCAAGGTCAGGTCTCCCCACCCGAGCGCGGCTGCTTACCAGTGCCAGGTGGGGAGGCCATGCATCTGGGGGGCCCTGAGCTCCTGAGGGATAAGCCAGGCTGACAACAGGGAGTGGGCCCTTGCCTCCCCACCTGTTTGCCTTGGGGCTCCCTTCCCACAGCCCTCTGCGCCCCCTAGACCCCCTCACCTTGGCAGCTGGGGGACCCAGAGCTCCACCTTTATCCATGTGGAGGAGCAGGTTGGGTAAGTCCCTGTGGGCGGAAGCTGGCGTGATAGAGCCAGCATGGGTAAATAGATCTAATGAGCCAGAGATGGCTGAGCCCCAGTCACCACCCCTCCACATCTCACAGTAGGAACATCCACAGTGCTGGCGGGGGAGGAAGCCCCCACATCCCTATGCCAGAATACGCCCGCCCAACAGGTGAGAAACTGAGCTTCCCCTCAAAGCCTCACAATTGGCAAGAGGAAGAAAGACCCAAATCCAGACCCTGCGCCCAAATTCCAGGCGCTTTGCAGCAATTCCCGGGCCACTGAGCAGGGCACCTGGTACCCAAGGGGAGTTGAGGGAGGGGACGAGGACTCCAGCAGGCCATGCAAGGGACTGGGGATGGAGACCCAAGCCCTGATCGCAGGTTGGCCTCACTCTGCCCATGAGCCTGTCACCAGACCCTCTCCCACTCATTGCAGAGTTAGGTAACAGTACCTGAATGTTGACAGCCAGGGGGGCCTGGATGTGTGGTGTCTGCAATTCCTGCGATGTGAGTACTCCCTGCTCCCAACAGGCCAACTTCAAGCCACCAGAGATGTCCTGAAGGAAGAGTTGGGAAGAAAGACAAAGTGATGCCTGTGGCGTGGTATTTCCACCATTCAGGGTGATGTATGGTAGGTAGTCTCAGGCATGCAGACAGGGGTTCAGAATGAGGCCCAAATCCTTTCTGTAAAACAGAGCTTGCAGGAGCACAGTAGTGCTCCATGTCCCTGTGTGGCTGAGGCTGCTTTCTTAGCCAGTCAGAGCTGAGGGGACAATGGAGACTTTGGAGCAAAAGAGTTAGGAAGTGATGTTTAAGTATTTATTACCTGTTTAAAAAAATAGCTTTGTTGAAGTATAATTCTTCAATAAATTGTACGTATTTAAAGTATTGGTGAATTTGACTTACATATACACCTGAAAAACCATCACCCCCATCAGACGATCACTCCCATATTAGGTTACTTTGCCTGTCCTAGAATTTTACACAGTCATGAACATGTGCCTCTCTCTGCCTCTCCTTCTCTACACCATTACTTCGAGTCTCATCACTTGCTGCTGACAACCACTCCACTCGATGCACAAATTAAAACTTGCACAATCTCCTGCAGGTGGGTGTTTGGGTGGCTCTTGGTTCGACACTATTTCAAATAAGGCCACAGTGGACATTTGTGTACAAGTCCTCTTGTGAGTGGGCAAAGGCCAGGAGAGGCGCAACTGGGTCTCTCGGAAGCCTACACTTAGCTTTCTAAGGTGTGACTAAACTGTTTTCCGAGGTGTTTTTGTACCTTCCCACTGACTATGTAGGAGAATTCCTGTTTCTCTACATCCTTGTCCACACTGTGTGGTCAGTCTTCTTCATTTCAACCACTCCACTGAAAGTATAGTGATATTTGATTGTGGTTTTAATTTTTATTTCCTGAACAGCCAATTAGATGGAGCATCTTTTCATGTGTTCATTTGCCATCCATGGTGTCTTCTATTCTTTTTATTAGGTTTTTTGTAAGTTTATGAGTGAGTTTTGAGAGATTGTGTGTACTCTGAGTGCAAATTCTGTGTTGAATGTATGATTTGCAATAATTTCACTCTAGACCCTGATTTGTCTTTTCATTCTCTTAATTTGAAGAGCAGATTTTCCTTTTGAAAAGTTTCTATGGATTGTCCTTTTAGTGTCATCCCTGAAAGGGCACAAAGCTTTTCTTTTATGTGCTCTTCTGAAAGTTTTGTAGTTTTAACTTTTTTATTTAAGTGTATAATCTATTCTGAGTTGCCTTTTTCTATGTGATGTAATGAATGGATCAAAGTTCAGATAGAAGATAGATGATATATGGAGTTATATAGATGGTAGATAATAGAAAGACATAGATAGATGGCAGATACATAATTGACAGCTATAAAGATGAATAAATAGATGATATATAGATAAAAAAGGAAAGAAAAAGGTAACTAGAAATATGGTAACTAGATAGATATAGAGATAGATGATAAATTGATAGATGTTGGAGAGATAACTGATAGATGATAGAAAAAAAGATAGATGATAGGTAGATACAGAGATAGATAAAAGAAAAGTGGGTAGATGATAGATTGATAGATGATAGATATGATAAATAAGTAGGTAGGTATCCAATTGTTCTAGCATAATTTATTTAAAAGACTTCACAGAATGTCCTTTGTTCTTTCTCGATAGTAAGTTATCCACATATGTGAGTCTTTCTCAGCTCTCTCTCTGTCCTATGAATCTGATAGATCATCCTGATTACTAGAGCTTTGCAACAAGTATTGATATCATGTACCTTTGGTCTTCTAACTTTGTTGTTCTTTTTTAAAGTTGTTTGAGCTGTTCCAGACCCTTTGCAATTTCACATGAATTTATGAAGGTTTCTACTGTATACAATCTTTAATAGATACAGAGCTATGGAGGTCACCTGCTACTTTTTGAATGGGATCTGGTTGTGTTCTTCCTGGAAGCATTGAGTTTATTGGCATGGGCTATTCATACTATTCAAGTTGTCTCTTCAGTTCTGTAGAGTCTGTAGTAATGCCTCCTTGCTCCTGCCTGACAGTGGTATTTGTTATCTCTCCTTTCTGATCTGTCTACCTAGACTTTTACAATTTTGTTTACCTTCTTAAAGAGCCAACTTCTACTTCATTTATTTTCTCTGTGGTCTTTCTGGTTCCCATCTCTGGATTCCATGCTAATCTTTATTGTGCTTTTTCCTTGACTTTCTTCCTTTTCTGGTTTCTTGACATGGAAGCTGAGAATGCTGACCTGCTTCATTTCTTTTTGGCTAAAGGAGGCATTCAGTACAGGTGAGTCAATATTTTCTGTAAAGGGCCACCAAGTAAATATTTTAACCTTATTTCTAGTGACACTTTTTGTCTTAAAGTCCATTTTCTTTGATGTTTGTAAAAACACTACAGCTATCCATGCTGTTCACATGGCCATCTTTCACTTTTCAACATGTGTGTCTTTGAATCTAATGAGTGTCTCCTATGGACAGTTATGAGTTGGATCTTGTTTTCTTCTAATTCAGGTTGACATGCTGTTGATGGGATTACTGAATCCATTCACATTTAATGTTATTACTGATACAGACAGATTTACACCTTTTTGGCTTCAGTAGTGTCTAGTTCCTCTGTTCTCCTTCTTTGTAGTTAGTAGAAATAGTCTAGTGCATTATTTTAATTCCTTTAATTATTTTATCTACCTTATCATCTATCTACCTATCTACAGCTCTACTTTTTAAGTTTTTTTTTTTTTTTTTTAGTAGTCACTCGAGGGCTAACAATTTACTTCTTCATTTGTCAGACTACTTCAGATTTACATTATCTCATTTCCAATAAGATACAGAAATTCTGCTTCTGCATGGCTCCATACCATCCCTGTTTTATGCTATTGTTACAAATCTGCTGACAATACATATTCTAATTATCACTTTAAATTATTTTACACCTTTTAAAGAGACCAAGAGAAGAAAACATGTGTATAGAAGTCTTTTTGAAATATGTGTGCTAACTTCCTCACTGATCATGTCTCGTTCTCTTCATCTCACCTTGTGGTCCCACCATTTCCTTGTATTTTGGTTCTGTCCCCACCTTGCTTCTCTGGTTTGTCATTGTCAAGTACATTACATTTCTATGCGTTATGGGCCCAGCAGTAAAATTTTATAGGCATTGCTCTATGCAATTGCTTTTTAAATCAGTGAAGATAAGAGAGAAGAAATGTGTAATTATCCAGCCTTTGACAATTACTTTGCAGGTATTCTGTGCTTTGGTGTGGATTGAATTGCTATCAGGTGTCACTTCCTCTCTTGGGTATTTCTCATGAGACAGGTCTGCTGCAGTAAATTTCCTTGCTGTGTTTGTTTACCTAGTGATATCTTTGCTTCACCTCCATTTGTGAATAAATAGTTTTCCTGGACACCGAATTCTTGGTTAACAATTGTTTTCTTTTCTTGAATCTCTCATCCCACTTTTTCATAAGCTGGGCAGTTAGCTTTATGGGTGTTATGGTTTGGTTGTGTGGTGTCCCCCAAAAGTTCTAGTGTGAGACAATGTAAGAAGGTTCAGAGGAGAAATGATTGAGTTTGAGAGTCTTAACCTAATCAGTTTATTAATTCCTGATGGGATTAAATGGGGGGTAACTGGAGGCAGGTAGGGTATAGCTAGAGAATGAAAGAATTAGGGGGGGTGGCTTTGGGATATATATTTTTTGTACTGCAGAGTAGACTCTCTCTCTCTCTCTCTCTCTCTCTCTCTCTCTCTCTCTCTCTCTCTCTCTCTCTGTCTCCTTCCTGATGATGCAAGCTGCTTCTCTCTGCCATACTCTTTCACCATGATATTCTGCCTCACCTTGAGCCCCAAGGAATGGAGCCGGCCTTCTGTGGACTAGGACCTCAGAAACCTTAAGCCCTCAAAGGAACCTTTCCTCCTCTATAATTGTGCTGGTCAGATTATCTAGTCATAGCAGCAAAAAAGCTAAGACAATGGGGTTCCTTTCTATATGTGATTAATTATTGTTCTCTTTCTGCTTTCAAGGTTTTCTCTTCATCTCTGGAATTAAAATGTCTAATTTTTTTCTTTTTTTTTTTTCTTTTTTTTTTTTTTTTTTTTTTTTGCCTGTGTGTGGATCTCTGTATTTATCCTACTTGGAGCTGTGGAGTTCATGGAAGCAGATGATTGCTTTTTATTGAATCTGGGGCGTTTCAGCCATTATGTCTTTGAATGTTTTTCTGTCTTCTCCCAGCCCTTGCACGGGGCATGCGTGGGTATTGGTGCCCAGTGGAGCATGCATCCTTTTGCTCTGCTCTCTCTGCTTCTTCCTTTTTTCTCTCTTTCCTTCAGATTATTTAATCTCTACTGAGCTATCTTCAATCTTGCTGATTCTTCCACAATTTCAAACCTACTGTTTAAGCCCCTCAAGCAATTCTCCAGAATTTTCACATGGTTCTTGTAATTTCTCTTTACCGACATTCTCCATTTTGTGAGCCATCGCCATCACGCTTGTGTTTCAGCCTGGTTTCCTCTGGTTCTTTGATATTCTTTGTTTTGATTTCCTGGAGTTCTTTGACATTTTCAGTAGCTTCTTTGAGTTTCTGTCTGCTAAGCGTAGCACCTGGGGCCCCTGGAAGGCACTTTATATTCTGTGCTCTTTTACTGGACCACACTTTCCTGTTTCGTTGCATACCTCATAATACCTCATAATACCTCAAAATGGAACATTTCAGATAGTGTATTGTAACCAATGTGGATTCTTATCTGTACACCAGGGCCTTGTTTGTGTTGTTAATTTGTTTAGTGATTTGGCTGAACTCATTCTGTGAAGTCTCCTTCTCCTCCTGTTATATTGTTCCTTTGATGGTCTCATTGTTATTGCCTTTTTTCTTTATCTTTAAACCAATCTTAAGAGTCACCTCTGATTTAGTGCAGTTTAATGGTAGTCACTGGTCATAGTTTGTGCTCAAGTCCCAAACCAGTGAATTTTCCCCTTTTACATCCAAATATCGTCCTACCAATGGTGTGGTTTGGAAACTGCTTGTCAGTTCAGGAAGTGTGCGATTCACCCCTCACTGTCACTCTCCAGGGGTGAGGTCCCAGGTGTGCACATGGTCTAATGGATCAGCAAGTGTTGCTGGTCTTACAGAGCACATCCTCCAAGATCTCCTCCTTAGAGTCCCTGCTTACCTGCCTCCACTGGCCTCACACCAAGCCATTGCAGCCGATCACTCTGTTGTTGTCCACATTGCCCTGGAACAAAAAATATTCCATAATCAGATCCAAACAGTACCAAATAGTTCCTTGACAGGGAAAGGGCTGCCAGTTCTCTTCCCTAGAAGATCCTCACAATGGAGTAGTAACCGGAGGGGAGCAGACCCCCCAACTGCCCTGCTCAGGAGGACTTCTCAGCATGTGGAAATGAACACAAGATCTACTAACCTGCCCCTGAACACTCGGAATGGCTCTTACACTTCAGGGAGTTGGGGAGTGGGTGCTCTCCACTCAGTCACCAGGCTCTCAGGAATAGTTGTCCTGCAGCACAAACTCATGGGGAGGTCTCAGCCCACAGTTCAAATGCCAAAGCCATGATTGTCCTGCCAAGTTCCATAGACTCTGTTACACAAATGCCTCTCCATCTCCAGATTTCAGACCCTTGTACTTTGGCTCTAACCATTTTCAGATCTGTCCATCTGTAGAGGTATGACCAGATTCTTCATGAAGCCATTCCCAGAACTCACTTAACTTTTTGGAGACTTAAATAAGAATTCACCCCACTTTTACCATTTTAGATGCTTCCATTTATTTTCTGCAGATCTACATATATCTGATATCACTTTGCTTCTTCCCAAAAGGCTTCCTGTAACATTTCTTGTCATATGGGTCTGCTGGGGATGAATTCTTCCAGCTTTTGCACAGCTGAATAGTCTTTACTTCACCTTTTTTAAAAGTTATTTTAGTTGGGTATAAAAGTCTAGGTTTGCAGGTTTTTCTATTGGTAATTTAAAGGTTCTTTTCAACTGTCTTCCGTCTTACTTTGCTTCTGTGAGAAATCTGCTCTTATCTTTTTGTTCCTCTCTCTGTACATGATGCACCACTGGTTTTAATCTGGCTGCTTTAGAGATTTTCTACCCATCACTCATTTAGAGCAATTTTTAATGTACTTTGGTGTAATTTTCTTCATATTTCTTCTGCTTATGACATAAGATCTTCTTGGATCTTTGGGCTCATTTTTCATCAAATTTGGAAATTTTCTGACCATTATTTCCTCAAATATTTTTTCTGTTCCCTTCTCATCACCCATCCTCTCCTTCAAAGACTGAAATTACACATACATTAGACCACGCATACATTATCCCAAAGTTCACTGATGTTCTGTCCATTTAAAAAATTTTTTTCACTTTGCATTGTTTCCATTGATGTCTTCAAAATCACTAATCTTTTCTTCCATAACATCTAATCTGTCTTTTTTATCTCCCCAATGAATTTTTACCTCAGAAATTATAGTTTTTTATCTCTAAAAATTTGATTTGGGCTATTCTCTGTCCTCCACATCTCTGTTGAACTCACACATATGGGATGAAGTGTTAATAACTATTCTATGTCCTTGTCTGCCAACTCTAACACCTGTGTCAGTTTAAATTGATTGAATTTTCTCTTTATTATGAGTCATATTTTCCTGGTTATTTATCTGACTGCTAATTTTTCAATGGATGCCAGACATTGTAAAATTTACTTTGTTGGTAATATTTTCCACTCTAGGGGCTAGATCTGAGAACTCCCCTCAGTGCCATGAATTCTGCCAGTGTGACTAGAAAGTCTCCTCCTCACTCTCAGTGCTAGGCTCCACCATAAGCCTTTTCAAGGGTCTCTTCCCTGCCTTGGATGATTTTCTCACACCCATGCACCAGTCTGTCTGTCTCAATTCTCAAGGACCATCTGCAAATCTGATATTTTCTCTTCATGCAAATCCTTATCCTTAGAACTCTTGCCACCAGTCTCCCCTAGACTCTGCTTTATCTCCTCAACTCAGGATATCCAAGGGTCCCCCCTCTACTCCTGTTCCCTGTGCCCAACCATCCCAGGTGGTAAGTGGAGGTTCCACAGGAGATAGCTCATCTACTCCATCTTTCAGGGAGTACCACCCTTCTCGGCCTGACACCCAACTTCTTGAAGACCATCGTATTTTGTCTGTCTTTATGTTGTTCTGGTGGGAGGGTAAACTAGCTCCATTTATAATCTGTTTTGACTGGAAGTCCTCACAGTTTACTTCACTGTGAAAAAGAAGCATGGTTCCTCCAGTTCCTATGACCAGTGTCTTCTATGCTGGGCTGCTACCTCATTCACTCCCATCTTCCCTCATCTGGGACAAAACAAACACAGGGTACATGCTCAAAAACTGATTGCCTGCTGTGCTGGGATGTGATTTTCCTCACTGAATTTTCTTCCCCCACTGTGGAAATACCATATGAAGGAGAACCCTCAGGGCAAGTATGGACTCACAGTGTGCCAGGGTCCCAGGAGAGATAAGAGGATTCAGCTCAGGAGCTACAACCAGAGCATAACCAGGAGGGCACATGTGGGAAGTGGGCTTCTATAGAAACTGTGGTCTCACACTCAGGCCATGTTGAAGCCACACGCTTCATGGCACCATGACATGGTGTCATGGGCCAAGGGCCAGGCAGCCCAAAGGAAAACTAAAGCCCATTCAAGTTTATTGAGAGGGAAGGGCTTCTCAGATGACTTTAAGCTTGTGATGTTGAGGAAGAAAATTTAGCCAGGGACAAAGGAAGAGAAAAGAACAGAGGAGACAGCTCACACCAAGGCCCAGAGGCATCAGATGGTTGGCTTGTACAAGAAGACATCAGGTTGAGCCTATGAAATTGCCATGTTTATAATCAAAACTGCTGAATGCTGATGATTTCATGTTTAAAATTCATATAAAATATGGAGCATGAACAACCTACACATAAATATTTTCATTTTATGTTTTTTGAAGTAACTTACAGTAAAGTGCACAAATCTTGATTCTAACAGCTTGATGACTTACACGTACCATGTAACCACCATGCTAATCAAGATATGGAACATTTCCAGCACCAAAAGTCCCCTCAGGCCCCCCAGTCAGTATCCTCCTCCAAAGCCTGGCACATGTAATTGATCTTTGAAGTTCATATAAATGGAATCACGGGCTTTTCTCTTTTGTGTCTGATTTCTTTCTCTTAGCACTATTTGTCAGATCTATCCCTGGTGTGGCAAACAGGACACAGTATTTAAATGGGTTTTGCTTTATGGTTACCTTCCACTAATTAGTAACATCCCCCAAAGACAAGACAATTTCTGTCTTTTATCTGCCAAATTCTCTGTGCCTAGAACCTGGAACAGCAAGCAACTCAGTAAATGTTTGCTGGGTGGATGGATGGATAGATGAGTGGGTGAATGGAAGGATGAGGGGATTGATAGATGGGCAGATGGATGGATAGGTAGATGGATGAGTGCATGGGTGGATGAATTGATGGATGAATGGATGAATGCATGGAATGATGGAAAGATGCATAGATGAATGGATGGATAGAGGGAGGGAAGTATGGATGAATGAGTGGGTGGAATGATGAGTAGAGGGATGAGAGGGTAAGTGGATGAATGGATGGTGAGTGGGGTAGGTAGATGGATGGATAGATAGATGAGTGGATGGGTGGTTGGGTAAATGTATGGGTAGGTGGATGGATGGATGGATGGATGAATGGATGGAATAGATGAATGGATGCATGGATGAATAAATAGGTGGGAATAGATGGAGAGATTAGTGAGTAGGTGGATGGATAAGTGGGTGACTTGGTAAAGGAAATGACAAAAGCAGAGCCCTAAGCCAGATTATATACTTTCTCTCAGATTCCTCTAAAGAAAACAAACAATACACAAGATAGCAAGAGCTATTGAGTCCTTAAATCTAGTGTCTATGGTCTAAGTTTTTTCATAGGCACATTTTACAAAGATTTTTTAAAACCATGTGTCCTTCTCTACACCAAAGTTCATATCTATAACATTGTATTATAATTTTAAATAATTCATTTTTTATCAATATTCTGAATAAATTATTCCACTCTCCATGCAGTGAGATAGGATGAGGGTTGGAAAAAACTTGAACCAATATTTTGTGACATAATTTAAATGATTTTAAACACTTTATTGATTAATGGACACCATTTCTGGAAGAAATCACCTATACAATGTTATCCATGAGCATTTTTGTTATGTCTAGAAAGCTGAGGAGAACCAGGATTCATCTAAGCAGGAGGGAAGATGGAGAAAGAGGGAACCCATGTCTTATCACCCTGTTGTTCAACTGAGAGTGACAATGGGCTCAAGTGCTACACACCATGAACACTGTGTGCATCTCAGGAAGAACACCGGGCACCACCAACCACAGGGACTCCAGGCAAGTGCTCCATCTGCATTCCAAATTTTGGAAAAGCGACCCTCCCTGGTGTGTGCCACAGACAAGACAAGCAGCAGAGCCCTCTGTCTTCTTGCCTGCAGCTGAAACTACCACGCACTTCCACACATGTGTGCGCCTGCTTGCCATTGAAGGTACCAGTCTAATTCCTGGGATTTCTGTCTTCCATTCCTCAGTCCAGACAGTTAAATTACATAAATAAAGTCACGTGTTGATCCAGGTCATTGGCCCGTGGGGAAATGCAAGCTATTTGCTCAAGTTTGGGTTTTCACACCTGAACCTCAACAAAAAACTTAGGTGGTCTCTTTCCTTTTAAATTATCTGGACTTTTATAATGTATTTAAATGTTTTATTGAAATTCTTTCCAGTAACATTAATAGCACTTATTGTAAAATGGTTTCAGCAATATGGGAATGTGTAAGATTCAAAGTGGGAGCCCCTTGAAAGAGATGAGTCTGGTCAAAAGCACACAGGTTGAACTACACTTGGACAGGCACACATATCAGTTACACAGGCAGGAACCAGCTGCCATTGTTGATTTTAATAGAATTGAGATGACACTGAACCTGCAGTTTGGGGCCTACTTTTCCTTCTCAGGGAGACACAATCCCCACAGAACCAACCAGACCTCAGGTGGTGGGTGCACCAGAGGGGTCGTGTGACTGTGGTCACCAGAGCTGGCTAAAGCTTCCAGAGCTTCCATCTCACCTTGCCCTAGGCCTGCACAGAAGCCTCTATGTCAGAGCCCTCTGGTCTGACCCAAAGAAGACTACCCACCTGCCACCCCAGGTGCATTGTGTTAACACTGCTGTCCTTTTGTCTCACAAGAGAACACAATGGCAGGACTAATAGAGGGTCAGGGAAAAAACTCTCCCCGCAAAGGTGGCAGCGAAAGTAAGACAATAATTTGAAGGACAGTAAAAAGGGGGCAGTAAAAATAAGTGGAAAAGAGGGACACCCCCTGTCCCAGTGACCCAGGAGACCACAGGCAGTAGGAAGAGACCCGATGTGGAGCTAGACTTGAGCACTAACCAGTCCAGTTACCAACATGCTGGCTGGATGTGCACATTCACTGATGGGCCCAGAAACCAGCACCACAGCTAAACTGAGAGAGCGCACTTTGGATTGGGACCTAACAAAATCCCTAACATCGATCAGGCATAGCTGGACCCAGGGACCCACATGGTATCCTTGTTCTCATGTTTCCTTCTAGGTATCAGCTGGCTCTTCTCAGATGGCAACTTAATCTTCAGGCAGCCTCTACTTTGTGATGGGAGCAGCTGATTATCTTAAGGACCAGGTTTATGGGCCATCCCAGAGGCAGGGGAACCTTCCCTATCAGGAGCTGAGTCGGAGTCCCTGGAGGTCTCCACCCTGAACCAATCCCATAGCCAGGGACAGAGAACTCTGCTGGCCAAAGTTGGGGAAAAGGAAAATGGATCAGGCTCCTCCCCCACAGAGTGAGCAGAGCAAGGTTGGGAAGGGGTAGCTTTGGCTTTGCCTGTGCAGGGCAGGCAGGTGCATTTTGACACCTCTGTGGCATGAAGTGAGTCTTATAGCCTCTCTGGGCCTCAGTTTCTCCCTCTATAGAGAATGACTGTGCCCCTCACAGAAGCTGATGCAGACAGGAAGGTGTATGGTTGGCCTGCCTGACAGACAGGGTGCACTTACCCTCCAAAGCCTGGAACTGACTTCCTGACCCCTCCAATGAGGAATTTTAAAGCCTGGATGCAGAAAACTGGCAATAGTGGGGGCAGGGACACCCACAGCACCATTAGAGAGGCAGGTCCTTGTGCACAGAGCTTCTGGGAAAATGTCCTCAGGCCTTGGCCTCAACAAAATGTCCTCAGGCCTTGGCCCTTGCAACCTGTGGCCCTACTGCAGCATGAGACTCAGGGCAGTTCCTGTTAGCGCTGACACATCGGGGAGTGCAAAATGCTGGAAGCTCTTTGGAAAATCATTCGGTGCTTTCCTAAAAAGTTAAGTACACATCTGCCCCCAGCATTTGTTCCACTGCTGGGTATTTAACCAGGGGAAATAGAGATGGATGGCCACAAACTCTCACACAAGCATGCTCTTAGCAGCATCATTTACAAGAACCCAGGAGGATCCAAGATGGCGGACTAGGGGGAGGTTGCATTCCTCGTAACTCCATAACTGGGGTTTCAGGCAGAGAATATCTGTTTCTTGGTAAGGCAGTTTTCGCTGCTTATTGATCCCCTGCTGTTTACCCCATTTGTCTACTGCGATCACCTGTAGTCTGCCAGCATATTGACTACTTTTTGAGTGCAGATTGCTCACTGTCTGGTGCCTACCATCCACCATTTGCCTGCTGCTTGCCTGTCCATTGGCCCATCACCCACCGCACGATTGTCTAACAGCAGTCAGCAGACTGACCACAGACTGCAGTGGAGCACCAGCTGCCTGCTGTTGCCTGGAAGTTCACTGTCACAGTACCTGCAGGTTTGGTTACACATGGCTGCCACCATTTTAAGATAACAGCCAGGTCTTGTAGGACCCCTGGCCAGACTGACTGAGCCCCGTCTCCAGGATCCCTCAGCCTTACCGATCACTCCCTGCCTCTGGGGCCCTCACATCAACTGACTGCTCCCCACCACCAGGACCCCCAGACTGACTGACTGAGCTCTACCACCAGGACCCCCAGATCAACTGATTGCACCCCGCCTCCAGGATCCCGCAACCAGACCGACAGCACCCCACTTCCAGGACCCCTGCCCAACCAACCGCACCCGCCTCCAGGACCTCCAGCTCACCACACCCACACCCTGAGCTGCAGCTCCCCATTTGCCAACACATTTGGAAGCCAGAGTGGCCATCTTGGATAATCCTGGAAGCTGTATCTCCCATCTTTAGGTGGGGCAAATCCCATCCTGAGACACCTGCTGAAGACTGGGAGCTCATTGTAAGTCACCTCTCATATATCAGGCTACTGAAGACTGGGAGGTTTGAATACTGTATGACTGTTACAGTGTAGATTTTCTTTTTCCTCCTTATTGAAAAATTTTAAGTTTTTATTTTTTTACTTTTCTTGCTCTCTTTTCCTTTTGTTTACCTGTTCCTTCAGAGTCTCTTTCTCCCTTTTCCCATGCTAACAACCTACTTCTTTTGATTACACTCTCATTCTTTTTATGATCTAGAACTTCTATATATTCTTTTCTTATCCAATTAACAGCTACATTCTACACCCTCCACATCCTCTTTGTCCTCCATTAGAAACTGTTGTCCTTATTGTAAATCTATGTGTTATACTGAAGATAATAATTGAATTCATTCTGTTTATTATGACAATATTGTTAACATCCTCATAAAGGCTGTTTGGTTTCAGGTTGCATACTGTCTGAACTGAGCACTGCTAATATTGATCTCCCCCTTAAAGAAAAGGTTTTGGAAATCTATAGGGTCACTATAAGCCTACAGGGGGGAAACTGCAATATCCCAGATCTGCACTGCTAGAGGGGAAGATACATGAACAATGTGAAAAAACAAGGGAAGAAAATGATCCAAACAAATCTAGATTCTATATTAATAGAATTAAGTGACAGTATGATAGAAGAAATGTCAGAAAAGGACTTTCGATTATACATGATTAAAATTATTTGTGAAGCAAAGGATGAGAAAAGAGAGCAAATGCAGGCAATGAATGATAATACCAATAAGCAGTTGAAAGAGCAACTGCAGGAAGCAAAAGATCATTTCAACAAAGAGATAGAGATTCTTAAAAAAAAAAAAAAAAAAAAAAAAAGATATCCTTGAAATGAAAGAAACAATAAAACCAAATTAAAAAACTCAATGGAAAGCATCACCAACAGACTAGACCACTTGGAAGACAGAACCTCAGACAATGAAGACAAAATATTTAATCTTGAAAATAAAGTTGCCCAAACAGAGAAGATGATAAGAAATCATGAACAGAATCTCCAAGAACTATGGGACATCATGAAAAGACCAATAAGAATTATTGGAATTGAGGAAGGCAAAGAGATGCAAGCCAAAGGAATGAACAACCTATTCAATGAAATAATATCAGAAAATTTCCCAAACCTGAAGAAATGGAAAAATCAAATAGAGAACACCAAATGCACATAATCACTACAGATCCACACCAAGGCACATTATAATGAAAATGCCTAACATACGAAATAAAGATAGGATTTTGAAGGCTGCAAGAGAAAAGCATCAGATTACATATAAGGGAAATCTAATACAGATATCAGCAGATTTCTCAGCCCAGACTCTAAAAGATAGAAGAGCCTGGAACAACATATTTCAAGCTCTGAAAGAACATGGTTGCCAACCAAGAATCCTATACCCAGCAAAACTAACCTTCAGATTTGAAGATGAAATAAAATCCTTCCATGATATACAAGAACCCAAATCAGGAAACAACACAGATGTCTGCTGACAGGAGAAAGAATCAGCAAACTGTGACATGTCCTCCTCATGAAAAAGTTCACAGTCAGAGAAGGCTGCAAGCTGCCAGAGCATTCAACCCATGGATGAATCTCAGTAATTTCACATTGCACAAAAGAGGAAAGACATGATAACATGCAATTCTGCATGGCACAAAACCAGCTAACCTGGAAATCAGTTCAGAGGTTGCTCAGGGAGGGGTGGTGATGAGAAGGGTCAGCAGGAACCTTCAGAGGGACTCCATGATCTGCCTGGACATGTTCTGTCAGGTCCAGCTGACCGATATACTCACTGACCCACAGTGTACCTCTGGAGCGGCCTTCCAAGCAAATGAGGGAAACCAGGCCTCACAAGATTCATCAGCAGGGTTAAAGATTGGCACAGGAGCTGCCATCTTTGGGGAATCCTGGGGGGTTCCTGGGTGCTGGGTACACTATTGCCTGAGCTGTTGCTTGCTTCTTGTGTTGGCTTGCCTGGTAGCAAAGCACTTGAGCTATGTGCTTCAGAGGCATACATGTGGCACCTGGATAAAAGTTCACAGAATCAGGCCTCACCTTAGGCTGGAAGCCACCATGTGCTGTGTCACAGTCACTCATCTCCTGGATCATAGCTCCCTCCTAGGGCCCCCATGGGCTACCATCAAGCCAAAGCCCAGTCACTACCCCAGGTCCTGGTCACACCATCTCCCTGCATGGGCTCCCCATGTGTGTGTTGGGAGTGTGGGGGTTAATCCCAGCTGCTAAGGATCTCCAGTATGGACAGGAGATCCCAGATGTCTACCATGCAGCAGGAGCCTGAAACCTGCCTCCCTGTGTCCTGCCCATCTGTGCCTATCCCTCCCAGAAGCCCAACCCCGTCACCCTGAATCTCTAGGGCCATTGCTCAGCAGGGCCAGAAATCCGGATAGGCAGAACAAGTGTCTGGGCTTCTGAAGCCAGCAGGGGAGGGATGAGGCTGGGTCACCTGCTGATGTTTTAAAAGAATAAAGACCTGTGTCACTGGCCCCTCCCCTGGAAACCCCACTCTGCTGCCTGCTGCCCACCCTTCCATCTCCAGACCACCCAATTCACCTAGTACCTTCCAGACAGCAGTGGGTGGGGGAGGGTTCAGCATGTGGCTGCCCCCCAGGGAGGAACTAGTACCCAATCCGAATCCCCCCTCCATGGGTGGGGGCAGGAACGTTCTCCACACAGGTCTTCAGAGACAGAAGTGTGGCAAACACCTGCTTTGAATATCAAGGCTCCCAAAGATCAAAAAAGAAAGAAAGGTATTTTGGAAACATCTAATGTGCCAACTAATTAAATGTCTGATTATTAACAAGCTCCCTCACAGAGGGAAAGGCAAGATCCCCAACCACCCTCAGTGAAAGAGAGACAATGTCTGTCTCACACTGGAAGCTCAGGCACCAAAACAAAAATAGACAAATGAAACTACATCAAACTTAAAAGCTTCTGCCCAGTGAAGGAACCGACTGAATGGGAAAAACCTAGGAATAGAAGGAAGTATTTGCAAACCATTTGCACTGTATCTGATAAGATGTTAATCTTCAGAACTTACAGGAAGTCCTACAACTCAACAGCAAAACCAAACAACCTGATTAAAAAAAAAAAAAAAAAAAAAAAAAAAACAGGTGGAGGACATGCACAGACAGTTCCCCCAAGAAGGGTAAAAATGATCAACAAGCACATGAAAAGACACTTAACATCACTAATCATTAGAAGAATGCAACAGAACCACAATGAGAAGCTACCTGGCCTATCAGGATGCTACGATCAAAAAGCACAATGGCAGGTCTTTGCACTGCTGATGAGAATGTAAAATGGCACAGCTATTATAGAAAATAGGAGGAGCCTCCTTAAAAAATAAAAAATAGAATTGCTGCATGATCCAGCAATCCCAGTTCTGAATACAAATCCACAAGAGTTGAAAGAAAGAATCTTGAAGAAATATCTGTGCACCTGTATTTGTTGCAGTATTATTCATGACACCTGAGAGGCACAAGCAACCCAAGGGTCCATTGATGGATGATGGACAGACAAAATGTGGTCCCTCCACACAAGGCAATATTCTTCAGCCTAAAGAGGAAGAATGTTCTGACCCTACAAGATGAATGAGCCATGACGACATGACGTTCAGTGAAATAAGCCAGTCCCAAAAGACAAGCACTGTGATGAAGTAGCTAGCCCAGCCAAAATCAGAGACAGAAGGAAGAATGGTGGTTGCCAGAAGCTGAGGAGAAAGATGGGGGCTCATTTACAGGGTCCAGGGTTTTAATTTGAAATGACAAGCAAATTCTAGAGATCTGTCACACAACAATGTGAATATAGTTAACACTGCTGAAAAATGGCTAAGATGGTAAATTTTATACGTGGGTTTTTTAAGTACATAAATAAGACAGAAAGAGAGAGAGGGAGAGAATGAATCTCCTTCTACATCCTGAAATCTGAACCCCTGCACAGAGTAAATCACAAGGGTAAGGTTATTCACTCTTTTCCCCTCTTGACCTGGGTAAGTGTGGCAGTATTCAGGGCATGGTCAGAGGGCAGGGACACTGCACTCGGGCTCTGGCTGCCCCTTTCTGCAGCCTCTTACTCCCAAGACTCTAAAATACGACAATTATCCCCTTCTTGCTTCATGGTGGACAATCAACAAGAAGTTCATGGAAAGAGAATTTCTGGGTTTCTCATTGTGTGGCTCAGATCACCAACTAGGAAAAGTGAGGTCAGAGACAACAAGAACCCAACTTGTTGCTGGAAGAACCACAGTAGGAACTCAAGGAACTCAATCACAGTAGGAACTTAGATGCTCAGGATTTCAGGAGAGTTAGCAAATATTCATCTATCCATCCACCCAACCATCCACCCATTCTTCTATCCACCCATTCATCTATCCACCCACCCATCCATCTATCCACCCATCCATCCATCCATCCACACATCCATTTATCCACCCATTCATTTAAAAAATATACATCAAATGTTTATTCTATGCTGGGAACATAGACAGGAAGTAGGAACAGAAAGTCCCTACCCTCCTGGAAGTTCACAGTTCAAGAAAAGAAGATAAATAGGTAGATGCCAGACATATAGATGATAAATAAGTAATAGATAGAAAATAGATAAATAATTGATAAGGAATAGGTAGATGGATATTAGATGTGTGATGAATAGGTGATTGACTGATGGAGTGGTAATTGACAGGCAAATGGACTGATAGTCACCATGCTAAACAAATAGGAGGAAGAAGTCATTTTCAAAAACCAAGAGGGTAGGGGTGGGGGTGACAGCTGGAGAATGGCAGGCCCTCCAGGAGGGGGCACCAGAACTTCTGCTGAAGGCTGTGGGGGTCACAGGAGGCTGCTCCCAGGCCTTGGCCAGTGAGGCACAAGGGTATCTGAGTCACAGGAGCCTATAGGCTGTGGCAAACAGTGAGGCAATGGGAGGTTGGGAAGAGGGTAGCAGGACCGGGGAGTCCTTAGAGGGTTAGGAGGAGGCCCCTCCAGGCCCTGCTGAAGACCCCAGGCAGCACGTGACCCAAGCTCGCCTGGCAGCTGAGCTGGACTCCCTGCATTCAAGGGTGATCCTGCCCATGTGCTATCTTGAATCCATCCACCCAGACACAAGACTTTCCAAGACCTCCCACCATGCTGGAAGAGGCTGAGGAATTTGAAGGCCCAGGGACCAATTCTGATGCCTGAACTAATCCAGGTGGCCTGGAAGGATGAAAGCTCCCCTGAGGGACAGCAGAGAAGAGGGACACCTCCCCTTAGCTCATCCTTGACCACATCTTACAGCAGGAGGCCTTCCCATGCTCACCAAAACTGCTCTAAGCAGGTTTGTGCCAGGGACAGACACACAGAGCCAGCCATTCAGGAGGTGCTTCCAACTCACATGGATGAGCCAGTCAATGTGGACCACAGGGATGGCCTCTGAGCCCCAGGCTCCCCAAAGAATCCAGATGAGCAAGTAGAGCCAGGTGGGTCCGCCTGTCCATAGAGATCAGTGCTGTGAAGACACTGATGGCAGTCAAGATCACAGTACAGGTGCTGTCAGCTGGGCAGCCTCTGGGCATGTCAACCTCAGCAGAGTCTAGGGTTCTGCTCTGGGGACAGGCCAGCACCCCCATCACCACCATCAGGGACCAGGAGGGGCTGTCTCTGTATCCCAGCTCTGTATCCCACACCAGCATGTCTGTGGGTCTGTTTAGTCCTGCAGGTGGACAGGGTGGGGCCCCCTGCAGAGACTTCTTCAACGCATTCCTCAGTTATGCCTGGAGAGGACCTGCTGCAGGTGTTAGGGCCACAGCTCTCCACGGGGCAGAGCCCTGGAGCAAGGCATATTTGCAGTGTTTCCCCCAGGCAATGGAAGCTCTGGGAAAGGAGGCTGAGGGGTCCCTAGAGGCCAGGACCCAGAAGGTGAAAAGCAACTGTTCATTTCTTGGAGGATGGAGGCCCAGGGGCTTATACTATCACAACCAGAGAGCTCTTGTGCTATCACTGAAAATGTTCAGACTCAGCAGCAAGGCAGGCACAGGGACCAAAAGCAAGCTCTGCAAGGAGGTGGACCCCAGCACCAACAGCCCTCCCCCTCCTATGCCAGGCAGCTGTCTCCTACAGTGCCACAGCACACCATACCTCACCAAAATGTAACAGAGCATGCCAGGACACACCAGGACACACCACACAAGAACCCCCATGACACAGCACAGCACATGGCCCCATGCCATTCTGTACCCCGTGGGCACACCTGGGCTGAAGCAGGACCCTGATTCCCCATGTCCCAAGCAAATGAGTTGGACAGAACACCCAGTTCCTCATGGCCTGAATCTTTGCCAACCATGCCTTTCCTGCTCTTGCTGCTTCAAAACAGCATTTGCCACTCCCAGAATCTAGCAGGGATTTGGGGGAACATTCAGGAGACTAGATTTTTTTTCCAGGTAGCTACTGCCCTCCTTAATTTCTAGGTAAACTTTGCAGCAGGCAAACAAGGTCTAGATGAGTCCATGGGCTTCCACTCTCTGAATCAACCCCAGCAATCAGGACAGAGGCAGAGGGCTCCACCCATTAAACACCAGTCAGCCTGCAGCCGCCCAGAGGGTCTGTGAGGGAGGGACTGGAGAAGCCAGCAGAGCCTGGGGTGACCATCCCCAGGACACCTCGTTTGGAAAGACCCTGCCTACCAAGAACCCAACCTTCAACAACAGTTCACTCATTCCCCATCTTTTTTTGTTAATCACAAACGTCTGACATAGTGAATCAGAAGTCCTGAGTCACACGTGTCTCCTATGGAACAGAGTGATGCTGTTCAGGCTTTATGTAAAAGAAACCCAGGATATACATCACCAGGTAGCCAAGAGGTTTATATTTGTCCAACAGTTGTAACCTGTTCACTCTAGAGTCCTGGCTTCAACTGGGATCCTGGCTCTTAGCACATTTAGTGACATAAAAATGGGCAGGTTACTTTAACTCTCCATGCCTTGGTTTCCTGGCTGTGAGATGGAACACAAATCCTTGAAGTGACTCAAGGACCCCTAGTCTGAGTGCTCCAGGGGACACTGCTGCAAGGCCAGTGAGAATATCAGTTTTCCAACTCTAACTTCCCTGAGAAAATCAGCTTAAAGCAAGAAAGGTTTCCTCTGGTGCATGGTTTCAGAGACTTCAGTCCATGGCTGCTGGGCCTGTGGCCAGGCAGGACATCACAGTGGGAGCTCATGGTGGAGCAGAACATCCAGGAAGCAGAGAGAGTGAACAGGAGCCAGTGCTCCCATTGTTGCCTCCAGCTTGCACCCCACAACCTCACTTCCATCGGGCCGCACCATCTTTAATAGCACCACACTAGGGATGAAGCACATGGCTTTGGAGGACTTCAGGTCCAAGCTGAACCACTTAGGAGGCAGATGGATTGGTTCTCTTCTTCACCATGAAGACCCCTCCTCTCATCCTTCCCACTGTCAGATGCCCACCCAGCTTCCTCCTCCCACATACCTGAAGGCCCCTCTCAGGGAAGAAGAGTCAGCAGCGACCCCTGGGAGGTCATGAACACGCCAGGAGCCGCCTCACCTCTTCTTCCCAAGGAGGTGCTGTGGCACATGGTGCAGAGGACAGAATCCCAGGCTTGGATTGGGTCAACCTGGCTGAGCCTCACTCAGGCCTCTGCCTCCTGGTAATGGTAGACAAGTGCTTGAACTCTCTGGACCTCAGTTTCCCCATCTGCTGGTGCCTATTGGGTGTGGCATCATCACCATCAAGGTCAGGTATCTTGTCACCAGGCACCTGTGCACATTTCACTCATGGTTTGATGGAGACCCATGCTACAGCCACCTTCCCCCCTTTGCAGTGACCATGGTGGGAAAGGGAGGTCACTCTCTGGACAAAGTCACCCACAGTCAGCTCAATGCCTTATCATCACATGGGAGAAGCCAGTTCACCTGTCAATCCTGTTATGTGGCCCTCTATCTGCATCTACAGAGTCTTGGAGGAGCTGAAAGCGAACCAAGCAAGTCTTCCCTCCTCTTAGCATGGCCCTCAACCCTGACAAAGTCTCCATTTCCTAGGCGCTTGCTCTGCAGCCAGCACTGTCCTGAGTGCTTCAGTGCATATCTAACCCGGCAGCAGGGTCTGTTGTGTCCCCACCTCACAAAGGAGAAAACCAGGGCACAAAGAGGCTGTGCAGCTTGCTGAGCTCACATAGTCACACATGGGGCAGCAACTGTACTGGGCAGGGGAGCAGAGCCCTTTGTGGATGAGGTGGGGGGTCCTTGAGCAACCAGTGGTCAACTGTGATGGCCCCCTAAAAAGGCAAGTTGGGTCCTCATTCAGTGTGTGACCTTATTTGGAGGTGGGGGTCTTTCCAGTTTTTGTGAAGTTTAACTGAGATCTTTGGGGTGAGCCCTGATCCAACCTGACTGTCTTTATAACAAGGGACTTTGTACACAGACATGTGCATGGAGAAGAGGAGAGGACACTACTATAAGTCAAGGAACCCCCAAGTGCAGGATAGGTCACAGCTTCCTAAGAGACCCCTATGCTACACACTGGGGACACAGAAGTGGCCAGGTAGCAGCTGCCCTCAAGTCCCTCCAAGCAGAGACAGAAGATGGGCTAAAATCAGAGAATCGAACACAGACTGGAGGGGCACCAGGTGCTTCTTGTCACATAAGGAGATACATGTTGTGGAACCTCCATGGAGCCTGCAGATTGCTGACCACACAAATACCAAACACACCAACCCCATAGATCATGGAGTAAAGGAGACATGGGTGGTGAAGAGGCGAAGGAAGACGTTAACAGCCCCTGTGGTTAGGTCTTACCTGGGAATGAGTGGGTAGGTGGGAGGGCCTGGCTTATCCAAGGGGCAGCAGCCTCTGCATGGGGTCTCAAAGACTAAGTGAGGCTTGGGACAGCATGGGCAGGGCCTCAAACAAAGGTCACATAAACTTGTGAATGGAGAGGTCTCTGAGCCCAGTGTGCAACCCATAAGAACAAGCATCCCTGAGGTAAAGTCTATTTCTGAATCATGTTTAGGTTCCCAAGGCCTGCACAGAGCAGAGCACACAGGGACTGGAGACATCAAGGGAAAGTGTGTCATCCCAAAGACATGTCCAACTGCACACAGTGCCTTGACATTCCCCATGAGAGCCACATCCATCCCAAGGCACCAGCACAAGTGTTTAGTCCATTTACATTTATTGTAAATACTGGCATCATTGGATAAAGCACACTTCATTCAATGTGATGGATGCACACTTCACACGTTTTGGTACTTCTTCCCGTATCAAACCTTTTTCATTCTTCTCTTGTCTTTTTCCCCACTTTCCCTTCCTGCTCTGGTACAAATCAATATTTTATAGTAGTTGTTCTCCAAGTGTGACCAGAGATCTCTTCAGGGGGCCTGTGGGGTCAAACTCTCTGTGTGCATCAATAACACCAATTTGTTTCCTGTCCTGACTCCTGCCCATGTACAGCTGGCAGAGTAATTTTCCAGACTGTGACACATCACCTCACCAGAGTGACACAAAAGCAGGTGTGAGAACCCAGCTGCTCCGTTCAGCCAAACATTCAAGAAATTCACAAAAGTGTAAAACAATGCAATTCTTCCTCCTGTTTATTTTGGAGCATGCAGCTACTTAAACTTAACAATATTAATTTATGTTGCTGTGTGATGGTGGATTACTGTTAATAATACTTTTGCTGAGAGTGGAGCATTAGGGTTCTTATTCCCATCTCAGGGATAAGCAAACAGCAGCTCTCGTCCTTCACCTTGGTGTGACATTGGGCTGGCTGGCTGTCTGCCCTGGCCTTGTGCCCTGATCCCAGGACAGAAGTGTGCTCTCTTCTGCCATGGTCACCTCTCTGTCTTGGCAGGGAAGATCTGTGCTGGCCCTTCCCCGCCCACCTCTGAGCCTGTGGGAGGCCGAGGCGGCTGGAGAGCAGGATGTTTTTTTGGAATCCCATCCCAATTGGCCAGAGGCAGCTCCAGTTTGTCCAGGGAGCCCTTGGCTCAGCTCTCCTGGAACCCTGCCCCTCTCCATTTCTTGCATCCAGGCATGGGGGCAGCCAGGAGTGAGCGGGAGGGCTCTCTGCCAGGCGCGTGGCCTGAGAGGGCCACGGGGGCTGACGTGCAGGCCTGGAGGCCGGGGCTTTCTTCTCCAGTTTACGTCCCAGCTGTGGGAGGCCCAGGAGCACCCAGGGCCATCACCATGCCCTGGATGAGGCTGGGGTGCTGCCATGAGGTGGGGGCACAACCCTGCTCAGGCAAGGAAGGGTCTGTGCTCCCAGCCCTATTCCTCTCCAGCCATCCCAGGTGGCCCAGGCCCAGCTCCTTCCCAAGTGCTGCCAGGGACGCCCTGGCTCCTCTGAAGCCAGGCATCCTCTGATGAGGCTGGCAGCATCCACCTGGACACACTGAGGAGCTGGGACCCTGACCAGCCAACCTGGTTGGCACAGAGGCTACCTCCTCCTGGTCGCAGATTGGGAGCCAACCTAGAGTCCGCTGCCCATTCTCTGCCACAGTTCCAGAAATAAGAGGCGAGCCCTGTGTTCCTACCCATGGCTGGAGTGAGGGCCACCATCTCAACAGCTGTCTGTGGTCTGGGCTGGACCTCCATATCTTGAAAACTACTGTCTTCTCAGGTTCCCGTCAAAGCCCTTGATGTTTCCGCTCCAAAATGGCTGCCAGCATTGCCGTAAATGGAGACTGAGTAGCCCAGAAGTCAAAGCTTCCAGACACTCTAGGCTGGTCTGCCTCCTGAAAAGGTGGAGACACAGCCATAGAGGGTCCCAGAGAAGCTGCAGCGACATAGGATCTACACAAATATCTTCCCTGCCCAGGACCCTCCTTCAGACATCTACCCAGGTCCAGCTGTGGAGGGACAGCAAGGGTTCAAGTTGTGCCCTCACCAAGCAGGACCCTAGGGAAGCAGCACTGGATACAGGGTTCAACCTCTCCCCAACACCTTGCTCCCCCAAAGCCCCAGTAAGCTCCCCAGGAAATGTCAAAGGACACCTTCTCATGGCTAGACCGCAGACAACTGCATACCCCCGCCCCTGTCAAGGAACACCCAGCAGGGGGACCCGCAGGCAGAGGTTTCCTGAAGCAACCCAGTAGTGGTCCCCGCGGCCTCTCACCACCAGGGACCAAGAGGCAGAAAGACCCAGGGAAAGCTGTATAAAGCTTCATGTACAAGTTGATGGTTCTGTTTTGATTTTTTTTTTTTTTTAATTGGTGGGTAGTGAGATTTTCCTCTGTTCTCCATCCACCTCCTCCGGATTCCTTTATCATCTTCCCATAGGAGCAATGGATAGAGCAGGGTCTCCCAGGTCAAATCACTGAGCAGGATCTCTCCATGGCTGACTGGGTCTTTAACTAGATCCAGGCTGGCAAGAGTGAGAGGAAACTTGAACTTCTTCCCCTGGAAGGACCCTTGGGAGACCAGGATTCACCATGGCCAAGGAGGACTCTGAAGACTACAGATCCCCAAGGAGGTTAGCTGGTCAGGACAGTGTCCAGGAGCTGGAACCACAGTTCTGTGCTCCCCACCAGCTTGGCCAGGCCAGGGGAGGCTCCCAGCCCTTGGATCCCAGCACAGGTTTGGGAGAAAGAAGGGGAGAGCCCAGATTAGCTCAGAAACTTCCGTGGATGAGGGGGTTGCCTAAGAGCCAGAGCATCTCTTCAAAACCTGCCTGGGGCCTCTGCCAGCCAGCCCTGCTGCCCAGGAGAGGCTGAGCCCAATACAGATGTCAGTACAAGTTGGACGGATACCTGATGGGCCCTTGGAAGGTGCCAGGACTCTCGCACCCCTTAAAACACAAGCTCGTCACCAGAGGCTGTGGCACAGGCCTGTAATCCTAGTGACTTAGGAGACTGAGGCTGGAGGATCACAAGTTTGAGGCCAGCCTCAGTAACTTAATGAGAACTTAAGCAACTTACCAAGACACTGTATAAATTAAAAAATGTTTTAAAGGACAGGGGATGTAACCATTCAGTGCTAACATGTTCCTGAGTTCAATCCCTGGTACAAAAAAAAAAAAAAAAATGAGTTCATCTAAGGCTCTGACACAACCCTGTGACCGGGGACTCTACCCTCTGCAATTCACAGGCACAGCTATAGAGGCCGCAGAACCTCCTAGAGTCAGAAGTCCCATCACTCCCTGGGTCAGAGTAGGCTGGAGCCCAGGTATTTGGATCTGGGGTCCCTGCTCTGCCCACTGCTCTAGCCGGTTCCCACTGTCTGGACAAGCAGAGGTCCCCATCCCTGTGAACAATGGGAGCACTGGCATTTAACCAAGATCACCACAGACCCCACTAATCTGTCCCTGAGACCCAGGCTACCCTGCTGAGTGATCCTCTGGGAAATCCAGGGCTAGGGGTGATACACAATGGAGGGGCCACCCCTCAAGGCTTCAGGGGTGGGGGTCTGTGGGGAACTGAGGTATTTGGGGATGGGGAGAGATGACCAATTTCACTTATTCCTGAGTAAAGTGCCTACCGCCCATAAGCCTGATGAAATCATCTGCCTTGCCAACACCCGGAGCTGGTCCAGGTCGCCACGGATGGGGTTGGCCTCTGCTCCAACAGAGGTGGCAAGGGCCAGGAAATGAGGACTGCTCTTGCCAGTGCTGCCCCCACACACAGCGCCTGACTGAGCATGTCAGAGACCTGAGCACCTGTCAGCACATTGTCAACAGATGGCAGTTTGCTCTGAGCACTGGATAGCGACAGGCAGAGCCATCCACTCTGTTACCCAAGCACTGAGCATCTAACACAGCCCCTGAACCTCGAGGAAGCTGTAGGGGCACAGAGCCCTCCTTCACAGGGGACCGCTGCCCATCATGGAGAGCAAACCTGGTATGGGACAGCTGAGCAGGGTGGCACCCTCCCCGCAAGTACCTCCGCCTGGCCCCACAGGCTCCAGTGGGAGAGGAACAATGCCCAGATGGTGGGTAACTCTGGGAGACAAAAGCCAGGAAGACAGACCCAAGGACAGCCTGCAAACTGCACATGTGGTTTGCAATCCCAGAAGATGGGGAAACTGAGGTCCCTCAAGGCAGCTACCACCCGCTGGGCTGGGGCTGAGGCCTCTTGGCTCCTCCCCTGCCCATGACTCAGCATCCTGGCTCAGACCCTCGGCAATTCTCTCCCGCAGAGGTGGCTGCCTGCTTTCTTCTGGGCCCTGGCTCTGCACACAGTCCCTTTCAAAGTGAGTCCTACCCTTGGTCAACAAGGGCTCATTCAGCATAGCTGTGGCCAGCACTGGGGAGAGAGGGGCAGGGCAGAGCATTTTCTAAAAGTGTAAGTCATGTTTTTCTCAAAGGAACAGAACAAGCAATTCCCAGAAAAGGAGACAGACTGGTCATGCCTCATGACAAGAGGTACCTTGCTCCTAATCTAGGATGGCCCAGTCAAAACCCAGAAAAGATGCAGGAACCCTTCCAGTGCTATTTGGGATCCTTGAAGGCAGGACCAGGGCTTCCCAGGGCCAGGAGACCCAAGTCCCCATGTCCCTCACACATGCCCCAGGGGCTGCCACACTTGGCTTCTTCAGCAATCAGGTGAGGAGAAAGATCAGGCCTCACCTGAAGCCACCCACAAGAGAGAGCAGAGGGTACACTGGACAAGCTGACTGACTGCTCTCTCCCCTCCCCCGGCTGGGCCCAGGCCTGGGGACCTGCATCAGGCCTCCTCCCAGTTTCCTCTGCCCCAGGATGAAGGGGAGCATCCAGGTAAACCAGTCAATGGGTGGACCTCACTGCTGACCGCTGTGCACATGCAGTTCCACCAAAGCACTTCCAGCCTGCTGTGGTGCACAGCGAACGCTGTTTTGGTGCGGACAGGGCCAGATTGCTGGGGGCTCAAGGCTGAGACTCAGCATGTGCTCTGAACCCCATCCAGGCCACTTTGCTCCCACCGCACCCAACAAAGCATGGCCAGAGGCCTCACACAGATCACAAGGTGGCACCATGGGCCCAACCTACACACAGCCTCTGAGGTATGGAGGGAAGAGGAGGGCAAAGCACAGCTCCAGGAAGCAGGGCGGAAGTGGATACTCCCCTCCAAGGCTGGCTGGAGGCACTGTGGCCCTAGGACACACATTTATTTTCAGGATTTGCCCTAAATGCTCAGGGAGGGATGTTGCCAGAGGGCAACCCTGAAGACAGGCATCCTCCTGGTGCTGCTTCTGTGGATGGCACTGAACCCTCAGGCCAGGTGGTACGGACCCCCAACAGGGCCAGAGCATAGTCACCTGCCTCAATACCCTGATAGTCAAAGAAATGTCAAACTGCGGTGGGCAGTGACCAACCTGCCCACAGCCATCAATACCTGTGCCATTTGTGGAGTGACTGGCCCTTGTGCAACTGTCTCCAGGCTGGTGGGGCTCAGAGCATCACCCCAGGCCTGGGTCCAAATGTAGCTTTCTTGCAGAGAAGGCAGGGAGAGAAGGGTGGGAGTTGAGGCTGCCACCACCCACCATGGCCAGCCTCCTCCTTTACCCTCCACCAGTATGCACCGCCTGGACCTTCCCTCTCCTTGCCCTATCTGAACCCAGACCCTGGGGACATGAAGCTAGGGCCTCCCTGCTGCCTGCCAGCCCTGTTCTGTAGGAGCCAGTTCCTAGGTATAAATTCTCCCACCATGGCTGATCTCAAGGCCAGCAATATCAGGCAGGTGGAGCTAGGGCAGGAGCCAACTCCCAGCTCCTCTTCTGGCTCTTCTTCGACTCTCCTGGTTGGGAGATTTACCCCCAAGGGAGGTGAGAGAATACTGTATCTAAACACATGTTGGTTTTTCAGCATTTTATTATGAATCCTTTGCCCGCTCCCAGGATTCTACAGTTAACCACAGCCATAGATTTTTCACCACTCTATCCATCTGTCCATCAACCCACCTTAGTCTTTTGGATGCACTTCACAGTAACTCGTGGACCTCTCAATATTCTCTCCAAATTTCCAGAGCACCGTTCCGTGAAGCTCAAGACCGGTCTACAGTTGTCCTGCTTCCGGCAAACTTTACTGTCGGTAAAGCCTCAAATCTCAGAAGAGACAAGTTTTGACAAAGGCATATATTTGTGTAACCAGTCCCTAGGAGAGGTTACTGTCACCAGCTTGGACCAGTGTGGTACCAGATCAGTCCAAGGTGGGCAGGACATGAAGAGCTACTGCTCAGTCATGCTGGCCATGCTGGCCACACTCAAAGAGCCACACAGACACAGACTCCCCCTGGACGAGGCTGCCCAGAGCCCCTTCAGGCCACACTTGGAATCTAAAATGGGTTTGTTCTGGTTTTCCCCAAGCCTTGCTCAGTGGGATTCCCCAGGCACATGTCCCACCTCTGCAGCTGAAGGTGGAGTGGAGGGAGCTAGCACTCCTAGGGTGGATGGGATCCCAGTTTCTTCTTGACAGGATGACCCCAAGCCTGCACACGCAGGCGCAGAAATGCTTGGCCACGGCCATCATGGGCTCCCCACGGCAGGGGCCTTGCCCCTGGGCATCGTGCGAAGCTCTCAGCGGCTTCAGCACAATTATGCATTTTTCATGGAGGCAAATGGTTCTGTGAGCATTCGTTTGATGCCCAATCCTAATACAGCAGCTATGGGACCTTCAAAGTGTTACCACCTGGTATTAATAAATCATAGGGCTTACACTAAATGAGGCTGTTAGCTGTTACAAGGCATCACTGGAGAACAGCACTCCCGCCAAGAGGAAGCTGCTGCCGGGAAGCAAGAGGAAGCCGGCTCCCGTCCCACACACCCCACCCTGCTCTGCAGCCTTTTGCATGTGCTGCGTGGCCCCAGCTGGCTTGCCTGACTTCTCTGAGCACAAGTGTCCACCCCGGATCACAGGAGATAGTCCCTGCCTGCTAACTCCCATCACCCTCAAGGATACAGCCCAAATTTCTCAGCCAAAATCACCAAGTGCTGCACCATTCAATTCTGCTGAACAGAGACCCTGTCACCCACCCTCTGCCTGGACACCTAGTACACCATAGGCAGGGACCCTTTTCTCTCCTCCAGCCGGGACCCTATGTGATTCCTCTGAAGCACCCCTACCCTGGCCCACACCTGATGCTGGCAGACCCGGAGCAGAGCGCTGGAGGTCCTCGTTCTATGTCTGTGCATTTAAAGGCTGGGAATCAGACAATCTGTTAAATTCATCCAGGTTTTCTGTGCTCCATTTCAATAAAGCTCAAGTTGACCTAGACATCCAAGTTCAAAGTTAGAATTCTCAGCCTACTTGGAACTTCCCTGACAAAATTGGCCACATGCTTTCCTTCCTGACCCAGCCTTGCTGATCATGGGTGAATATAACATACTGATACTGGCTGCCATATTCCAAATGACCAACCTGGGTCCACACTCTGCACAAATAGTTGACCTTGGCCACCTTGGCCCATGCACAGCCCACTTCAGGAGAGGGGCAAGTGAGAAGAAAGCATGGATGGTCAGGAGGACATCTGGGAAGGAACCCCAGGGCCCTTGCCCCTAGTGTCTAAAGAGCAGTTTGGGTTTGGGGGCACATCTCCTTAGCCCATGGGCCAAGGAGGGAGAAAGTAGAACCCTGAACAAGAGTGCCTCCTGCTGGGCGCAAGGGTGGGCCACCCTCACCGGGGTCCCCTGCAGCCCAGGGCTCACCGTCATCTGATGGGCAGTCATCCAACTCCAAATGTCAAGTGTCCGCCGAGCCTTGAGTAAGCCAACTGTGAAACACCACCCTTATTAAAAGTTAAATTATATGAACTCACAGACGAATAAGACAGTAAAAGCACAGGTAGTATATACTCCACAGGCATCACTTCCACTGGTTTTTCTGGGTCCTGCCGCATCTGTTTGAGTCTTATTGGTCGGAGAGGCGCGGTACACTGGGTGCCACAGTGTGTCTTCCCAGCTCTGCACACGCGAGCCCTTGGGTGGCACCTTGTCAGCACAATGGGAAATTACCCATCACCACCTACCGAGGCTCTTCCTCCCCAAGCTGCCATGCAAGGGTTCCCAGCATGCTCTGCTGCAAGACCGTCACCACCCAAGCTGCCTTTCCATTCACAGTGACTGAAGCTTAACCTCACTGAAAACTTTCACGGGAACGCAGGACACGTCAGCTCTCGGGAGCCCTGCCCAGCTATCGGGCAGCGAGCACAAATCCTTTCAGCAGGATGCGCTTCTCCCGGAGCTAGGGAGGCCAGCGTGGCCTCTGAGGGTTCCAGTGGCCCAGTTGCCCGGAGCTCCAAGTCACCCCTCCCCACACTCTGCACTCTGTGACCTTCCACAGAGAGGCTGAGGCCAGCAAATGCCCAACCAGAGAAGGGGCCAAGGCTGGCCAGGAGAGGCCCACAGCCACAATGGATGTTCCCCTCCAGCTCAAGCTGCTCCAAGAGTTTTGCCAGGAAGGCCAGCCACACAGGGCGGTGATGGGGGGTGTCAGAAGGAGGCCCAAACAAGGCAGCAGCTGGCCAAGCAACCTCAGCCCCCTCCCCAGCAGCCTCCAGACACATCTCTGGCCTACATTGCAGCCTTCAAGGGAGGCCGGCGCCCACTCCCTCAGACTGGGCAGCCTCGCCTGGTCCCGTGGTCCTCAGGAAAGAAAGGCTCAGACCCAGGACCCAGAGAGCCACAGAATTGAAAAGAGGCGTAAACCCAGGAGCAGCTTGGGGGTGGAAGGGGGGCAGGGAGACTCAAAGCCAGCACTCAGGGACAGATTGCTCAGGCCTGTAGCCAGAGCTGGCAGGGATGGGGTGAAGGGCTGCAGGGCTAGAGAGGGGAGCTGGATGGTGGGGTCAGCATCAACACAAGAGCCAAGGGCTGGTCATCCTGGGGGCTGGTAAGCAGAGTACTGGGGAGTGGACACTAGACACTGGGCAAGAGTTCCAAGGCTGAGGGACAGTGGCCAGGGCCTGGTCCAGGAAGCTAGCTAGCTGGTCTCTCTCAGGCAGGTGTGTACAGGCTGAAGGTACAAAAGGCCATCAGCCAAGGCCACTGGGCCCTGCACAATCACTCAGGCTGTGTCCTGCATGGTCCAGGTGCTCAGAATGAGCTCCAGAGGAGCTGGGGTCTCCCAGCCAGGCCTGAAGCACAAGTCTTCTATCTTAATCATTAGAGGTCCTCCTGCCAGGGGGAGCCAGGCTTCTAGAGGAATTTCCTCTAGAATGGGTGGCATGGAAGCCCTTGAGTTGGCAGCCAAAGGCTGAGCCCCGGTTTGCAGAGGACTACAGTGCTGGTAACCTCCCGGCCAACAGTGCCAAGCAATAGGGTTCAGGGATTCCAAGCTCTCCAGAGACACCGACCTGGTGTTTAACCAGTGGCTTCATGGTGTCCCTGTCCTTGAAACAGAGTACCTGTCAGGGAAGGAGACTGCCCACAACAAAACGGATTTCCACAGAGATGATGGACTGCCTCTAGGGAGGTGAGCGCAGAGGCTGCTCCGCCCTCATGGCATTTGTGACAAACATCCACACCCTCCTTCAGTCAGCTCCCTCTGATGACATTCAGTGTGACCTGTGGGCTCCACACTTCAGTGCTCAGGAGACCCAGGACCCAAGGGAGCCCAGATCCCAGGGAGGGTCTTGAAGAGGCAGGAGATCCAGGCCTAACCACTTAGAAACAGGCTTTCCATGACTGAGCAAGGTCAGCTGCTGGGAGGGAACCAGGTGTTACTGGGTCACCATGTGGGAAGGGAACAACCTGAGAATAGACCCAATATAGGGACAGAACAACCAGGAGGCCAGGCCCAAGGGAGGGTGGTAGCCCGAACCAACCATGCCTGAAGGCAACACCTGGTTTTCAATATGAGACATAAATGTCCTGTTGACCCAATTTGAGTGGGGATTCTATCTCCTGCACCTGGAGGGTGCTAAGGCCCTCTACCTGGGGTCCTGCCCTGCCCTCTGCAGCCTTGGTGGCCGTCCCCTTCCCTAGGGATTGGCACACAGTTGGCTCTCAATTCTGTCTTCACTGCATCTGCTCATGATCCTCCTGCCTCTCTTCCCACCCTCTGGGGGTCCCTCCCAAGGCTGCAGCATCCCCCCGTAGTTACTGTAGAAACTGACTCCAGAGGACACACAAATAGCCCACAAGAAGGGATCCCTGAGAGTTGAGCTTCTGCCCCATGGTAGCCTCCACACCCCACTTCCCTGTCCGGCCAATGCAGAGGAGGGAGTTTGTAGACTGAGAATCACAGTCTGATCTATAAGGTCACCGCTCTTACTTTTCCCAACATGGCGCTGGTCAGCCTTCTCTTCCGGATTCTCCTTCCCATCGCTGTTCCCACTGGCGCCACGCCACACCCAATCAGCACTCAACACCTCCACCTGAAACCCACGGCAACAGGACTCGTCCTATCAACTCTCACTCCGTTTCATGCCCCCACCAATCAGCACACACCCGGCTCTATATAAACACACTCCTTTCTGAATAAAGCGGAACTACTCTGGTGCTTAGCTTTGACCCGTGTCTCCGTGTGAATTCTTTCATGATCCCCATAGTTTCTGGCTGTCTGCCCTCAGAAAAGTTGCTTAACCTCTCTGAACCTCATGAGTTGAAAAGAGGCTCAATGACACCCACCTGCTAGGGTTGTGAGGAAGCACAGGAGGGTATGAAGAACAAACCAGCACAGACCAGTCAAGCAGGGGTGCTGAGCAGGGTTGATCCATGGACTGGGCTGGGCTCTGTCCAGTTTGGCCTGGTGTTCTTGGGTCGTGGGAACATGACAGCTCTATCCTTCTGACTGCAGAAAACCCACTAAAGAAAGCCATGCACGCTTCCCCCACTCAGTTCCTGTGATACTGCTCCTCCAACCCAAGAGGAAGGGAGGAAGGGATAGGCCATCCTAACCCCGGTGAAGGGCAGCAAATGTGGGCACCTGGGAGGAGATGCAGGCACTCCTTCCTCACCTGGGCTTCCCAGTCCTGGAGCATAAATCATCCATGCAGGTAACAGATGGGCCCTGCCCACTCCTCTGCCTGGGTCAGCCACAGGTCAGCAGGCAGTGAATCTGCAGGGATGGCAGGTTTGGTGTCAACTAGGCAGGTCACAGGCTTCAGCATCCTTGGGGGCCAACAGGAGCTGAGTCCTCTATGGAGGCCAAGGGCACATCTGGCACAGAACCCCAGATCTTAGCATGCCTTGGTGGTCCTGAGCAGGGCGGCATACTTGGAGGCCCCACCTCTGTTGTGAAGAATGGGGCTGGAGCTGCCATCATGGGACCCGGCACACAACAGGCTGCCCAGGCACTGGCTGGGGACCAGCGCCCTCCCTGCGGCTGCTGCACCTGGCTCCCCAGGGATTTGGCTGACTGACACCTGCAGGTGATAGATCAGCCTCCCTCACAGGACGGCAGACGGCTGGGGGCAGGCCAGACCTTGTGCAGCGGAACCACCGGAGGTGGCCGAGTCCTTCACAAAGGCAAGGGGCCCTGAGCCCCCATTTCTAGGGGTCTGATCCGGCCGGACGAATGCCCCCGGGAAAGCAAGGCGGGCAGCCCTCGCCAGGGCGTGCAACGCTCCAGCTGGAGCAGAGGCTCAGGTTGCTGGGTCACATATTTTCCAAATGACAACTGCTGCTGGCGCAGGCCAGCACAGGTAGGGGCAGCCAGGCTCTGTGTGGGGCTGGGAGGCCCCCGGATGCCCCAAGACCGCCCAACCTGCCCACTCAGCCTGGCCCCGGCAGCCCAGGAGCAAGGGACAGAGCACGCCGAGGCATCCCAGTTGATTGGGTCAGTCTTCCTGAAGCACCCGCGGCACAAAGCTCTGTGGTGTGCAGGGAAGACACAGCAGCTCTACAAGTTACCTGTAAAACAGGATCACAGAGCCAACCTGTAGGGCCGGGTGAGGCCCATTCGGCACGCGCCCCATGGACGCCTACAACCCAGCCTGGCACGTGGCTGCCACTCAGCAGCAAACCCTCTCCCCACAGTACACTGGAACCCAAG
Organism: Sciurus vulgaris; assembly: GCF_902686455.1. Lineage (NCBI taxonomy): Eukaryota > Metazoa > Chordata > Mammalia > Rodentia > Sciuridae > Sciurus > Sciurus vulgaris. The sequence goes on from NC_136479.1 coordinate 25,083,589, forward strand.
CCTACAGAGAGCTCCTGTGGCTATTTGCTGGAGAGAAGTGGGCACAGAAGCAGATCCCCCCACCCTCCAAGACATGGACATCTGGAAATTCTGTGGGCACACAGGAGAGTGTGGATGGAGAATTCCATCTTCCCCAACACTGGTTGTCCACTCAGAGACCCCCAGAGTAGGTGCCATGACACAGAAGCACTCGGAGGGCTCAACTCCCAACATTCTACCCCGCCGTCTAAGATGCCATTATAGTTTGCAAGTCTCTGCTGGTGGTCCACCTGCTCCCACAAACAAAGAAACTCCCTCACTCCGGGGACAAGTGAACAATTTTCTGAATGAGACTGTTGTGGGCTTAGCTGGGAGGCACCTGGGGACAGAGGTTAAGGAGCCAGGCTTTGGGGGCTAAGAAACCCCTCTCAGATCTTCCCTCCACCCCTGACCAGAGATGCAGCTTCCAGCACCAGATCTCTCTTGGGACAGTGGTGTCTACTTGGGACAGAATTGAAGCTGTAAGTCTGGTAAAATACTTAACCCAGGGGCCTCACTCAACAAGGTCACCTGCTATTGTCGTTCTTGTTCTTGATGGTTTAGCATAGTTAGCTCCTCAAGTTGCAGCCCACTCTGGGTTTGGGGCCCCCTTCCAGCCCCTCCATGCTAGCTGGGGACCACAGCCCCAAGGCAGAGGAGCTGCCTCTGTGACAATAAATTGAAGGCTGCTGCTGAAGAAATTAGAAGTCGCCCTTCTCCCATCTCCGAGAGAGCTGGGCCAGGGGCCTCCACCTTCCGGAAGAAAGCCTGGGGCAAGGGATGCGCTGAAGCAAGGGAAGGGGCAGAATGTCGACCAAGCAGTAAGTCAACACAGTTCAGACAGAAATCCCCCTCGCCTCCAGCACAGGACAGGGGAGAGGGGATTTTGCAATGCGCCCGTGCAGTGCGGCAAACCTCTTCACAAAGGCTCTCGCTGCCTAATGGATTGATTTAAAGCTCGGCCCTGATCTCCGGTGACATGTTATTTGTGTAACCTGCAGTTTTCTGCTCACATAGTAATTTTCACCTCCCTCCCTGTCAACCAGGGGACAAGTTTTCACCTTAAGTTGGAGCTGATGAGCAACCGAAATAGCAGGAGGCTCCTAAATGAAAGTAATCCGCAAAGGGGCCTGACTGACGTGCACACAATGGGCGCCCGGATAATGTCCGGGTTATCAAAGCAGACCAGGTGGGCAGGCGGGAACAGGCATGTTCCCCAGGTTTGGGCGTCTTCCCCACCCATCTCTCAGGGGTCCGAGGCATGGATGAGCAGGCACAGCGATCTCTGGCCCCGTGCATTTCTCTTTAAACATGTTCTAAATGCCAACAAAAGTTTGATTACAGTTTAGTTGAGATGGAAGACAAGAGGAAGGAACTGTGATATTCAGTAATTAGAATCTCCTTCCTCTGTATGGAATTGTATTTCAATCCGAGACTTTATTTATTTTTTGCCGTGGATCCTGATGACACACCCTCATCCCAAGCCTGGCAATTCCTGAACAAGATGTCCCTTCCTGATGACAGGTGTGCAGATGGAAAGTTTGCCTTGAGGGCAGACAGGCCTGTGCTGCCTCTCAGAAAGGCCAATTCCTCAGAGGCTGTGTCCTTGTCTACGAAAAGGGAAAAAATTAAACCTCCATGCCAGATTTGTGTAAGTTCAATGAGAGAATTTGATGGCACGAAATAGAGGGGTTATGTGAGCAGGTGTCCAGCACAGACAGCCCTGTGTGGAACAGCGTGCCCCTCACCAGCAGCCAGAGGCCCACACTCCCCAGACCCAGCCCTGGACCAGCCCCCAAGAAGGGGCCTCTGTCTTGTTCTTCTGAGTTGCATTCCTGTGTCTGGGATCTCAGGGTGGCTTGCTGGGTGGCCTGCAGTAAACCTGGAAGATGAGGTGGCTCAGTTTCCCTCCTACAAAATGGACGGAGCCACCTCCTGCCCGCCCGTGGGAGGTTAATGAGTCAGTGTTTGTAAAACGCTTTTCAGATCAGATGAAAGGGCTCCAGGAGGGGGGCCTGCTCATTAGAGGGGATTGTCATGCCCACACCCCCAGAATGAGGGCCCAGGGCAAAGCCCTAGCACAACCTCCGGAGGGCCGAGGCCACAGGGACTGCCACAGCTGGTTCCGTCCTGTGCAACCCGTCCATGAAGTGACCACTGCCCCAGCTCAGGCAGGTGGGCTGGAGGGAAATAGGGCAGATGGTGGGCTGGGCTTGCCCCTCCCCCACTGCTGATTTCCTGTATTTGGGCGACTAGCCCTTCCCCCGCCCCAAGGTCGGCATTTTCATCATCAATGGGGAGCAGCCCGTGGGGGCCTCTCTGCATCTGAAGGCACAGACGTTCCCGGGTGCTGCCTGTGGCCTGCTCCAACTGAATCAAGCCTGAGAATGGATAAGGGAGCTGTCCCATGATCTCTGGGGACACTGGCTTGCCCAGACCATGTGACCAGTGGACACAAGAGAATAAGGTTTGAGTCACTCTGTCCCAGTGTGGAGCACCAAGCACATGGAGGAGGGCCCTCAAATGTGCACTCCAGGAAAGTTCCCACTTTCTGCCCCATCCAAGGGTCCCTCCCATGTCCAGCTCCAGCCCTGGGTCTCTGCTGCCTCTGCCCAACCCTCTCATGCTCCACCCCAGAGACCCGGTCCACTGGACTGGTGGCGAATACCCTTGGAAAGTTGAGAGCCATGCTGTCCAGCCCTGCCTGAGCGCTGTGCACCCGGAGTGGCCTGTCCCAGTGGAGATGAGTCACACACATTAAAAAACACACACACATAGGACTTCAGACTCAAGGCCAACATTGTGGAGCATTGCACTAACATTTTTTTTTTTTTTTTATCAATTGCATGTTAAAATTACAGTGTTTGGCTTTCTGGGTCAAATACAGTCAGAATTAAACTTTAGCTGTTTCTTTCTACACTTAATGCAGACACATTGTATGTGCTCACATGCGATGGCTCTTGGGCAGCTCTGCCCTGGAACAACCTCCTCATCTTGCCAATGAGGAGTTGGGACTGAGAAAGAATACAACTGTCTCTGCTGAGTGAGTGAGCAAGTCCTTGGGGAGATCAAGTTCAGAAGAGACCAGGGCTGCAGGTGCACGTGCCCACAGGTGGGAGTGGGTGCCTTTGGCTGACCACTCAGGCCTAGCCACCCCACTTGGCTGCCTCACTGCTGCCATCTCACTCTGGAGCTCAAGAGTTCCCTCAGTGCCCCTGCCAGCTCTGTGTGCAGGTCACCCTCAGACCCCACTTCTCTGCACATGACCCTCAAGGGACCCAGCACACTGTAGGTGGTCAGAGCAAGTCCAGGCCTCTCCTGCCTTCTTCTGGGGTCATGTTTATTTGTTCATCTATTTGAATCTGACTGCTCTCCAGTTATGGAAGTCCTCCTCCAAGGGCCTTGCTGCAGATGTCCCACTTGGTGGGAGACTCCTGCATCATCTCACCCATCCTCAAAGGGCTTCAAGAATTGGGGAGGTCATCGCCTCCACTGTTGGGCTGAAGGATTGGTCCCTACTCCCAAGGGGTTTATTGTTACTTCCTCCTTCTACAACCCTTCTCTCCTCAGTTTTGTCTTTGCTTAGAGTCCCCCAGAAACAGAGACTGAGCAATCAGTTTATTTGGGAGGCAATTCTGGGAAAGATCACCATTACCACCATGTATTTTGTCTTCACCCCATTTCCTGGGATACAATTCCTAAAACCCTAGGACTATCTATCAAAAGTGGCTTTGGTATGCCAATAAGTCTACTGGTGGCTTGGAGACCCAAGGTGGCTTCACAATGAGGCTGATCATCAGATCTCAAGGTGGAATCAGAAGGTTGGGATCCAGAGATGGAACAGGAGCAAAAGATTGAGTTGATTATCAATGCTAATGGCATGATCAATTATGCCTCTTCAATGAAGCTTTCATAAAATCCTAAAAGGTGCCAGGCACAGTGGCATATGCATGTAATCTCAGCGGCTCAGGAGGCTGAGGCAGGAGGATTGCAAGTTCAAAGTCAGCCTCAGCAGCTTAATGAGGCCCTGTCTCAAAATACAAAATAAAAGGGCTGGAAGGGCAGAAACAGCTAGGGATATGGCTCAGTGGTTGAGTGCTCCTGGGTTCAATCCCCAGTACCAAAAATAATAAATAAATAAAATTAAGTGGACAGGGTTCAGAGAGCTTCCTGGTAACTGAACACATGGAGGTTCCCTAGAGGGTAGCATTCGAGAGGGCATGGAATCTCTGAGTCCCTCCCCCACATCTACCCCATACATCTCTTCATCTGTATCCTTTGTAATAAATCAGTGTGTTTCCCTGAGTTCTAGTGATTCATTGAACTCAAGGAGATGGTTGTGGGAACCTCTCTTTGTAACTGGTGAGTCAGAAGCTCAGGCAAGACAAGCTTGCAACTGGCATCTAGAAGGCAGGCAGCCTTGAGGATCAATCCCTCAACCTGTGGGATCTGACACTCGCTCCAGTTACACAGTGTCAGAACAGAATCAGTTTAGAGGATGGCAAGCTGGTTGTGCTTTGCAAGATTGCTTGCTTGGAGTCAGAACAATGTTGTAAGAGTTTTGTATAAAAAACTGAGTCTGAATCAAATTCTGACCTGCAGCTCCTCTATAAGAGGGCTGCAACCATCTAGCCTACAGCACAAAATAAGAGAAGTGGGTGAGTTAATGAGTGTATGGATAGATGGATGGATGGGATGAAGGAAGAATAGATGGATAGATAGTAGATGAATGAATAGATGGATAGATGATGAGTGGATGGATAGAAGGTAGATGGATGGATAGATGAATGATGGATGGATGGTAGATAAGCAAGACATCTCACTGACCTGATCTACCTTACTGACAGTTCATGGGCACCAGGCACATGAGAGCCTAGGACCTGGCCTGTGACGTGTAGTCCCACAACCAGGATGGGTCAGATACCATCATATCAGACAAGTTTATGCCTTTGCATTGCCGAGGGCAGAAGTAGTAAGAAAAAGTGAGATCCACCTGTGTGCCAAAGGCCCCTGCTCCCATTCAGGTGACAATGATCCATGGTGAGTCCTCATAGGCCCATTTTTAACAAAAGAGCCATTGATATACCCCAAGCTGCACTGACTTGCTCTGGTGGTCTGATCTGCACCTGGGGCTTCCTGACACCAGGTGCAGAGTTTCTTCTACCCCTACCTCCCTTTACAAGCTCCATCCCAGCTGCCAGGAGGAGAGCCAAGCTCTTCCCAGAGTGGGTGGCCAGTGAGAGGCCCTTGGCCACCACCTTCAGTTGTTCCTGTGACTGATACTTGAGCCCTAGACTTAGCTATTTTTAAGCCATTAAGTAATCCTAGTGGAGGCCAAAAAGAAACTAAAACCCACCTCTAGCCTAGCCAGGAGGGCCGTGGAGATAAAAGGTCATATTGAGAGCAAGTGCCAGGCCTCCCATTGTCCCAAGTCAGCTTCTGAATGAAAGCAAGACTCAGAGACTCTCAGGTGCCCAACTTGGGCACTCAGCCACCACCCACGCCTCGGAGCATACCCTCATTGAAAACCACTCAGACCACCTGGGTTCAGCTGTGCGTGCTCCCTCCCTGCAGGCTCTTGTCCTGTCTGCAAAATGGGATCTTCTAACAGGGTTTAGATGCATTCATCACTGGGTAAGGAGGCCAGAGGTGCTTACGGCAGGTACTCAGAAAATGTGACTCCCAGCCTGTTGCCTACCAAAGGCTCAGGGCTTGGGGGCTCTGGGGAATAATACCTGGTACTTAGAAATTTCTGTTGTCAGGGCCTCTAAAACCTCCATGGCACCCAGAACGGTAGCTCAGTGGTAGAGTGCTTGCCTAACATGTCTGATCCCTGGTTCCATCCTCTGCACTGCCAAAAAAAAAAAAGGCTGCCTGGCAGAGGACCCACCCCAGTTAGTGTCCTCAACTATATGGAGACCCAAAGCTGAGATGGGTGGAGGGGCCCTTTACTTAACCAGAAACTCTTAGTTGAACATAAAACCAAAGAGGAGAAACCAAAGGAGGATCGTTTATTGATCTCCAGATTCCCTGGGGGTTTTGTTCTGTGGCACTGGAGTGTAAATTTCATAAAGCAAAGCTGTATCTTGTCACTGCCTGATTTCCTCACCTAGACCCAGAGAAGGTAGCTATTTGTTGAATTGGATGGTGGATGGGTGGGTGGACGGGCTATTGTTGGATGCATAGATGGTAAGTAAATTAATGGATGGATGGATGGCGATTGGATGGATAGATGAGTTTGTTGATTGGTAGGTGGTGGATGGATGGATGGATTAATAGATAGTAGATGAATGGACGGATGAATGGTGAAAGCCCTGGAATGATGAGTGAAAGAAACCAGACAAAAACACGATTTCATCTGCGTGGAAAACACCAACATACAGTGAGGCAGAGTGGGCCTGCAGAGGGGTCAGGAGTCCACAGCCCAGGAGGATCCCCCATGCAGCATGCTCGGGGTCTTGACTTTAGTGGTGATTTCACAGCATATGCTTAGGTTGAAACTTATCAAACTACACTCTTGAAATACGTGCAGACTGTTGTATGTCAATTTCACCTCAATTAAGCTGTTCTAAAAGAAGAAAGAAAATGTGGTACATATACACAGTGGAGTTCTACTCAGCCATAAAGAAGAATGAAATGATAGCATTTGCTGGTAGATGGATGGAATTGAAGAGAGGACATCATGCTAAGTGAAATAAGCCAGACTCAGAATTCAAGAGTCAAATGTTTTCTCTCATATGTGAAAACTGGGCAGAGGGGGCATTTAATAGGGCAGGGGGATCTCACAAAAATAGAACGGAGATCACAGAGTAGAGGAAGGGGGAGCATGGGGAACTACTAGGGAATGAAATCTACCAAATGATGCCACGTCCAGCATCATTATAGCACAATGAATCCCACTTGTATCTATAATTATAATGTGCTAATTAAAATATTAATTGTTCATAATTAATAGTTAACAATAGTTAATTATTGATAATAATTAGGGAGTTGGTTATTAATAATAATTATTAGTTATTAGGGGAGGGAAAGGAAAGATACTGGGGAGTGCAGGGGTATGGGAGTAGGAAGAATAGTTGAGTGAAACAGACATTATTACCTCATGTACAGATATGACTGCCTGACTGATGTGATCCTACAATATATATACAATCAGAAAAATGAGAAATTATACTTCATTTATGTATGATTTATCAAAATGTATAAATGTATTCTACTGTCATTAGAATAAATTACAAAATTAATTGAAATGTATGTTATTTGTATGTACAAATGAGGAATAATGAATCCCACTGTTATAATTATAATGTACTCATAAAAAATAAAATTAAATAGATAAATAAAAATCAATGTTAAAATAAAAAGAAGAAAGGGCTGGGGTTGTAGCTCAGTGGTAGAGCGCTTGCCTAGCATGTGTGAGGTACTGGGTTCAATCCCCAGCACCACATAAAAATAAATAAATAAAATAAAGCTATCGCGTCCACAAAATATATATATGTGTGTATATATATATATATATATTTTTTTTTTTTAAAGAAAGAAGTGTGATCCTGGAATAAGAGGATATTCATAAGGGATAAGAATGCTCATTATGGACTGGGGATATAGCTCAATTGGTAGAGTTCTTGCCACAGTGTCCTGGGTTCAATCCCTAGCATCACCACTAAAAAAAAAAAAAAAAAAAAAAAAGATTGCTCATTACATTCTACACAGAAACGGGGAACAAATGAATCAGAGAGGTGAATATGAGTAAAACCCTAATGGAGAGGCTTCCTGGGGAGGAGCCAGCACTGAGCCAGGCACCCAGGGGTCTGCCCTGCCCTGCACAGGGATTAATGGCCCAGAACTACCACGCAGCCAGGACAACTTCAGGGTTTGAAACTACACAAGGATCCCCTGAACTGTCTGAAATGCCCTGAAACTAAACCATTGTTTCAAAATAAAATGAATTTTAAGCAAATACACAGACCATAAAGGCCTAGAAAACATGGGTGTTTCCTACATTAAAAAAAAAAAAAACTTTCGTTTCACAAAAAAAAAGAAATTAAAAAGAGAAATGACAAAATGGGAAAACATTTTCAAATTATATCATCGACAAAGGGTTAATAGCCCTGTCATATAAATAGCTTCTGCAAATAAAGAAAAAGATTATAGGAAAAAATGGGCCAAAGAAATGAATAAATAACAGAAAAGGGAAATACCAATGTCCTTATCATATGAAAATATGCTCAAAAAATAGCCAGTGGAAAAACAAAACTGAAGCGGTTTTGTCTATGGGAATGTGAATATTAATCGAAAGGCATTTTGAGGTATTCTAATCAATTAGAAAACCTTTAAGTGGGTTCAGGCCATCAGGTAAGTGACCTGCTTTTCAACTGTAAATTTCATGAAATCTACAAGCGCACCAAGCATTTCTCAAATTCATATGTGCTAAATGATTTCAAAGACTTTGGATAAAAAAGAATTTTAATATCTCATTAATAATTTTAATTGATTACATTGATATGATATATTGGGTTAAACAAATGTTACTATGATTAACTTTACCTGCTTCTTTTTATCTTTTTAATGTGACTACAAGACAATTTAAATCACTTATGTGACCCGTACTTTTTTCTACTGGACATGCTGACCTTCTTTTCCATGTGAGAAAACTGGGGCCAGGAGAGGGTGGAGTCAGCAGCCCCCCATGGAAGGAAGGAGTCGGCTGAAGCCCCCAGTGACCCCGAGTGTCCAGATCACCCCATCCTCCCTCCGCCACCAACATGTCTGGACAGGATCAGCAGCCTCTGCAGCCTGGGGATATCAGGCCTGGGGGGAAGCATCCACTCCACCTATGCAGGCCACCAAAGGTCACCCACCACTCTGCAGAACCCACGGGGAACTGAAGCCCAGATGGTGCCAGCTCTGTAGTGACAGGATTCTCTCCCCAGTGTGGCTGCCAGTCAGGCACTGAGTTGGGTGAGCCACACAGGGACAGGAGTTTTCTGTGCCCGCATCCCACAGAGATGCAACCGAGAGTCACAGCCACTGGGAAAAAGCATGGAGGCTGTGACCAGTGCCTGGCCCAGAGTGTCCACCTGGGGGACATTTGTTGAGTGAACAAATGAGCATGGCCTGAATGAGCACCTGGTACCTCCTGGCCTTCATCCTCTTTCCTTTCCGGAGGGCCTTACTACATCCTGCCCCCATGTTTCAGGAGGGTCCTGAAGCCCCTCTGAGGGAGGGGCTCTGCCTCCCCGTGTGCACCTCTTTGCCTGCCTCAGCCTCGCTCCAGCTCCAGCTCTCTCAGTCTGCTTCTCCCCTCTTTCCTCTTTCTTGCTCTCTTGCACTCTCTCTCTCTCTCTCCATCTCTGTCTCTTTGCCTGTCTCTCTCTGTCTCTCTCTCCCTTCTTTTACCCTGGCTTGGGAATAAAGCTAAGAGTCACTTCATCCCTGCATTCCAGGTGGGGCCTGGTTGCTCCCCACCAGGGCAATGAGCTCTGAGCTGCTGCAACCCCGCTGCTCCGCTGTGCTGCCTCTGTCCTGCCCTGGGAGGAGCAGTCAGGTCTCAGGTAGCCAGGAGGCACCTTCCCAGGTCTCTCAGTGGGCACCAGAGCCTCCTTCATGCTGTGTGGGTCTAAGCAAGAGCTGGGGTCACCCAGGCCAGCAGGTGGGACGACACCCGCAGTGCCTCCTTCCTGTGGGTCCACTGGACCCTCCCTCCAGGGAGGCTGGCTGCTGGAGCCTCTCTGGGAGTGACACGTGATCGGGTCATTTCCCTGGACTCAGAGCCACTCACCTGCCTCATCCTAAGAAACAAACACCTCTTGCCCAGAGCTTCTGATTTTCCCAGATGAGAACCACGGCTCCACATTCTCGCAGTCTCTGCAGGGAGCTCCGAACCCAGGGAGCAGCAAGGCCAGGGGTTTTGGCAGAAAGTGGCCGAGCTGGGACCCCTTAGGGCACACAGGTCACACCCAGCCCCACCCACAGAGTCCCTGTAATTTGGGAGTGATGTTACCCCCATCAGTATCTGATGAAAAGTCCCCATTCAAAGGAGGGTGACTTGTGGTTATCCAAAATAGCCTCAAGAGCTGCCGCCACCCCAGGAATGCCCGGAAGCCACACCACGGAGGACAGAGGTCACCAAGCTCCAAGGCCTTTGAGGCTCACGAGAGACTTGAAGAAACTTCAAGAAGAGCAGTGAGGGAGGGCCCCTCCATGGCCTGACCCACCGGAGCCTCGGGAGAAAGTTCTGCTTATGGGATAAATGAATGAGCTAATGAATAAATGCACCAGCCAGGAGCAGACCCTCCCCTGGAGCCACAGAGGGCACACAGCCCTGTGGCACTATGATGCCAACTTCCAGGCTCCAATGTGAGAGGCCGAATCCTGGTGCTTGAGGTCCTTCCTCCAACATTGGCAAGGAGCTCACATGAGGAGCACTTGCCATGGGTGAGCAAGGGAAGGACTGTTGTCCCACCCTTTGAGGGTGCAGGACCTCAGGATCTGTGCAAGATCAAATAGCAGTATCCAGGATTCGAGGATCTCAATGAGGGACCTCAGGCAAGCGGCTCCCTATCTTTGTACCTCAGGCTTTGCATCTGAGAGATGGGTTGATCCTCACACCTCCTCTCAAGCTGTATGAAGAAGGAATAAAATTAGCCAGGGGAGGACCCCATGCAGTCCAGGGCAGGGAACTGCAGAAAACTTGACTGAAACCACTAAAATTGTCAGGGCCCAGACACTCAGTGGGGGCTCCTCAAAGCCCTTCAAGACTCAGAAGCATGGCCATCAGGGCACTGACTGGCTGACCTTCCACACCCTTGTTCCTTCCTTGCTGAGCTGTCCCTGCCCTGGACCTGCAAGAAGACATCAGAATGGAAGACTCCACCTCAACCTGCAGGAAGGGAAGCAAAGACAGGCCCTGGGGCCCTCCAGTGGAGATGGAATCCACCCTCCAGGAAGAAGGGAATGGGGAGGCTGCTCCTATCCCTCTCCTGGGCCTGGTGGCCTGCTGCTGTGGCTGGGAATTTTGGGGGTTGGGGACCCAGAGCACAGTCCCATGGGGAAGCATCTGTGAGATGGGCTGGTCCTTACATCTCTTTTCACAGTCCCACTCATGAAAGCCAGGGCATCTCAGGGAAACAGGGCTGCCTCCAAGGACATCACACAGCCTCCCACGAGACACCTAATGCCTGGATGTGCTGCAGGACATGACTGGGATGTGGCCCTGCCCCTGGAATGGCCCCAACTATGAGAGAAGGACACCAGCCCATCATGTCCATTGAGGCACAGGCCCAGTACCAGGGATGCCTCGCAACCCCAGGAGGTACCACTGGATGGGAGGCCCAACAGCACCATTTGCCCAGGTGCCATGAACATCTGTCCAGCTGGATCAGATCCTTGGGAGAAGCCACAGAGGAAGCTGTGCTAGTCACCCATTCAGCAGACGCAAAGCACTAATGTGCATGAACACTCACACCCACCAATTCCCAAACCCAAAAGGAACCTATTTTGATTATAGCAAGCCTGTAGGTTGGGTCAAGTTCAAAGATCAAAATGTCTGTTCATTGAGCCACGTGATGCCAGACATGGTCCAAAGGCTTTTTTTTTTTTTTTAATTTTTACAGACTGCATTTTGACTCATTGTACACAAATGGGGTACATCTTTTCGTTTTTATGGTTGTGCACAATGTAGATTCATACCATTGGTGTAATGGTCCTAGGACTTTTATCCATGAACTCACTAATGCTCACATTAGACCCTTGAGAAAGGTACTCTATCACCCCAGTTCAAAGATGAGAAAACTGAGGCACAAAGCAATGTGGGCCACGTTCCGAGGGCACGTGGTGGTAAGGAGAAGACAGAATCTGACCCCACACCAGGATTCCTAGTTGTGTAAGTTGCCCACTTTTATTTTATGCTTTAGTTTGTTTCATTTCGAGCTAGTTATGGGAGGCGAGGGCCTGGGGTGGGAGGGCCAGATGCTGAGTCCTCTGAGAGCCTAAGCGTCTGAGCTCATGGCCTATCAGGTGGCAGAACCACGTGGGTCCCTGGCATCTTCCCACGGATGGCATTCTTGAGAGGTGTTGCTGTCTTTGGAGTGAAGTGACTGCCTTGCTCAGGCTCTGGTGAGGAAAAAAAGACAGGGACAGCTGCTTCTGCCCCCCGCTCACCCGGCTCAGGAGCCGCCCGTGAGCTCCTCGTGGCTTCCCGTGACAGAGCTTGCATACCCACCGCCCGTGTCCTGCCACTGACTGGGGTACGTGTGCTAAGCCGCCATCCCACTGCTGAGCAAGCAGGGCCAGGAAGGTGAAGGTATGCCAAAGCAGAGCTGAGCCTGAGTTTTACTTCCTGCAGACCCCAAGTCTGAGTTCTAACCACTGACCAACTCAGTCACAAGGAATTCCTACACCCTAGCCACCTCTGATTGCCGAGAACCATTGCCTGTCTCTCCCTCCAGCTCCCAGGCCCTGGACTTCCACCCTTGGAGCCATTTCAGAAAGGAGCCTTATGGCCTCAGAGTGCCTGGACATCAGTGCCAGCTGGGGCCCGAGGGAGAGGGAGACTCAGAGGCTCTGTGGGCCACAGGGAAATGAAACTTCAACAGACTCAGCTTTGAGTCCTCAGTAATGGGAATGCAGAAATGTGCCTTCCTGGGGTCATGCCCTGGAAGGCCAACGGGTTGGGCAGCTCTGTGCCTAGCTTCTGGATATGTTCCCTTCTACCAAGGAAATTTCACGAAAGGTCCTTCCAGATCCTTCTCAGCACAGGTGCAGGCAGGCCTTGGTTTCTCCACCCATAAAAGCAGAGGAGAGAGGGAAGCCAGATGAGCTCTGACTGTCCTTCCAATGCCCACTCACCTGTCCTGTAAAACACAGCACTTGGGTGTCTCCAAATCCTTGCCACAGATGGAGATGACCAGACAGAGGAGACCTTTCCTAATGGAGGAACTGCACATCACATCTCCACGTGTCCTGACCCTCCATGAGGTTTGGAGCTGCAAGTCACCCATCTGTCTCTCCCTCTGACCCCAAGGTCAAGGCCCCGTGATTGGAGCTGAGTCAATGTCCACAGGGACAGCATCCCCCTGACACCCTGTTAGCCTTCGGATGGCCAGTAGAAACAGACGTCTCCTCAGGGCTTTCCCTCTTGGCTCCAACCTGGAAAGAGACCTCCAGCCCCAAGTCTGTTTCCATCCCAGCCCCACATGTGACAGCAAGGGCCCCTGGGACAACCAGGAGCCTTGGGCAGACCTACCTCTGCCTTCACTGGCCCTCTCCAGGCCCTGCCCCGGGCAGCAGAGGCAGAGGGTCCAAGCCCTGAATCACACTTCCTGGGATCAACCTGTCCTCAGTTTCCACATCCATAAAATAGGAGCAAATTGATGTCAACTCAGAGGGCTCTTGGTGCAAAGTCTTACCAGAAATTGCTGTTCACACAGCAAGCTTTAGCAAATCCCTTCGCCAAGGTACTAGGTCTAGACTGGACTCTGGGGACACAGGGAACAGATCAGGTGGGGTCCCCAGGGAGTGCATGAGCTACTATGAATGCCAGACGCATCATTACCACCACAGCTGAGCCTCAGTTTCCCCAACTCTGAGTGATGCTCACTTCAGAGGTCCAAGACGCCTGTGACTTTTCCAGTCCTGCCCTCCATCCCCAGGCCTGTGTGGTCCAAGTGGCTTTCTGGTGCAGGGATGGGACTAGGCAACCTTTCTCATGGCCAGAGACTAAAACTCCCCCTATGCTCCCAGGAAGGAGCCTGCTCCATGGCCCCCCGCCTGCCCGCACACCCACGGGCAGCCGCAGGGACACGTCCTGGCAGCCCGCCAGCCCCCGACATGCCTGTGGGTGATTCCTGGAGCCCAGCCAGACGCTGTCACACACCCCAGGGGCCCCTCAGCATTCTTGGCTTTTGTTTCCGATGACGCGGGGTCCTCTGGGAAGGGAGCGTCCAGAGCCAGGAGGGAGCTCTAGAAGTGGCTTGGAATCCCCACTGCAATGGTAGGAGCCTGGGTCTCCCACCCCTGCACCAGGAGGCTGGTCGCCGTGTGGTTTTGGATAGGGCATCCCACTGAGAAGGCAAGGGGTCAGGCGCTGCCAGTGCTCTAGGTGAACAAGACGAGATGGACTCAGCCCAACCTTCAGGAGTCCAGTGGGGGCAGGGAAGCGGAACCAGGAGCGGTGTCCACGGGGCTCCAACCGGCTGGCCACAGCTGCTGGAAAGACCAGCAGGAGGCTTCCTCCCACTGCTGGTGGGTGGCCTTGTCCTCCTGCTGACTCCCAGCTGAGAGAGGGTGAGATTGAGATGAGGGCCGGGGGTCTAACCCCACCCCTGTGCCTCCCTTCGGCCCTGCTGTTACGGGCAGCAACAACTGCACCCTATTTATATCATCCGGCCTCACCGTCCAGGGGCTGCCTCCACAGAGGCCCGGCAGGAACTCCACGAGATCCGTTTACATTTAAAATAAATGTTTCCTTAACTCGCATCTGGTGGTTGGCAGTGAATTTTGGGAATCAGGAGTCAGTGAGCCCACGTCCAGACACTGGGGCAGGCCCATCCTGCTGGATACCCAGGGAAGGCCCAGCCTGAGTTGTCCCCAGACAGCAGACAGGAACAGAGCCACCCAGCCGAGGCCACCCAACCCCACCATGACTCTGTAGCTTTCTGTGAGTTTTCCATGACTCCATTTCTCACCTGGCCAGGCAACCTCAGGGTCTGGCTGTGGCTCCTTGGACACCCTGGAAGGCATGTGACCAGCTCCTAGCTCACTCATTGCTGACCATAACCCCACACTGGCCTCCCCAGCTTGATGCCTTGACCTCTTCCTCTTTCAAATGGGAGTCCTACCCATTGTACCACCCTGCTGACTGCTCTGGGGACCTCAAGACAATAGGGTGACAGGAGCTAGATGCACGGTCTTAATTTCTGGGGGTACCCATTGGACGCTGACCAGGCAAAGCTGGAATCCACAAGTCCTGGTTCACAAGATTCTGGAAGCTAAGGGTGAATAAGACTCTCCAGCCCCCAGGCCGGCCCTGCACCCAGACTGCTCTCAGGAGGAGCAGCAGTGCCCCAGATAGGCTGTCTTCCCAGAGAAACGAGCCGTGGGGCCAGGCCAGTGGGCTGGTGGGAACTCAGGTCAGCCCCGGGCATCTCTTCATTCAGGCGACTCTGAGGGGCTGGAATGCTAATTTCCCCACGAAGGAATCCCACAGGGGCCATCGGGACCTAGAAACCTGCCCTCAAGCAGTCCTCTGGGCCCTTCTCTGCTGAGGACACCTGTGGGGTGGTTGCCATGGCCTCCGAAGTGCTGAGCGTGAGCCATGCAGGTCTGCACCAAACGCCAGCCTGCAGGTCTCCCCATGCCTCCAGGCCAGCATCATGCCTCTTTCAGAGAAGAAAACCGAAGGTCTGGAAGGAAGAACTGGTGGGCTGCAGAGCTGGGCCTGACACCAGGCTGATCAGTCTTGCAGAGTGGAGAGCCCTGGGGTCAGGAGCAGCAGCAATGGTGATGGGTGAGGACTGGCCACACAGGTGTCGTGATGGTCAGAGCATGCCCTCGTTGGCAGCTGAGGGCAGTTCACTGTCATAACAAGAGCCCACATCGCTAAACTCAGCAAACCCTGGGTGCCAACTGAGTGTGGGGATGTGCCAGGCAGTGAGTCAGACCAGGCCTTGTTATCAGGTACCTCACAGGCTGTTGGGAGAGGAAAAAGAGTGGGAAGGTGGCCCTGAGGCAGCAAGTTTGGGCTGTAGAACTGGGGAAGAAAGGGGGGACACCAACTGTGAGTAGAGTGCTTCAGGGACAGCTTGATCCAGGAGCTGCTGAGTTGCAAAGACTGAATGGTTTTCCACTGGAAGAAGAATCAAGTGGAGAGAAGACTGTGTGCAGTGTGGCATCAGAAAGAGTATGCAGAATCCCAAGTGCATTGAGGGTGGAGCAGATTCTCAGGGGCCTTGTGCACTTAGCAGGGAGCTGAGAGGGAGCTCCATGTAGATAAAGCAGAGGCAGGACCCCTGGCCAGCAGCCCCTTCTATTTCTGAACTTCCCCCTTAAAGCCACTAGCTGGGAACCGGAGGTGGTGCTGGGCAGGCACCCACCCAGTGGGGCAAGAGCTCCTCCGGCCAAGACACCAGGCACTTCCTGACTTGGCTCGGGTCTTGGGGGGGGGCATTCCAGCTGGCATTCCAACTCCTCCTCGACACTCTGTCCATTTCCTGCCCTGGCTGCAAATTTCAACCATTTCCTTCTTGGGCCACCTCCGGCCTCTGCCCACTGCATGGCCCTGCGCTGACCCTAGGGGGACAGAGGCTGGTCTTGTCCCTGCCAGCTCCAAGTTTGGAACCAGCCCTTCCCTCAACATCCTGCTGAGAGGCCCAGGATACTAGGGAGGGATGCAGAGCCACAGTGTGGGAAGAGCCAGGGTCTGGTCCCCTAGCCCAACCCCCCTTGTACCTAACTCCAGTGGGCACACATGAGGCACCTACTGTGTGCCACACAGTCACATGTGTGGGAGCTGCTGCTTGAAGCTGAGATTCCAGGCTGATGCTCAGGAAGAAGCCAATCTCCTCGGGCCCAGGCAGTAGCCCTGCAGCAGTAGCAGCCTCAGTGGATGGCAGCAGTGGTGCATGGTCCCACCTGGCCTGGAAGCCCCCTGCTCAGTGCCCACTGCCCAGTGGCCTGCAGATGCCAGGAAGGACCTTCTGTGATGTCTGAATGAGACGATCAGGACCCCAACCGAGCCCCAGGGATCAGGGTGGGAGATGCTTGCCTCCCAAACACCAGGAGCACTTGGGGGCCTGGGGAGCTTCATGGAAGACATGGCCCCAAGAAAAACCCCAAAGGATTCCTCAGTCCCCCAGACTGGGCTGGAAGTCCCCCTTCACAGGAGTCCAGTGGGGGCAGGGAACCAGGAAGGGTGTCCACGGGGCTCCAACCCCGTAGCAGGCATGTTCCCCAGGCCGAGTCCCAGGAGGCTGCCAGAGGACGTCTCCTGTCTCATATGTCTCCTGACACAGGAGTCCTGGCTGCTCCTGGGGAAAGGGTCTGCTTGGTCAGCCTTGTATTGGGTTCACACAGTGAGCCAAGAGGACCCAGAAGACAAGGCTCATCTTTTAAACAGGAACGCTACTGCCAGCCACGCAGTGTTGGTGAGGTTTGAACTCCTAACCACCAATTAGCAGCCTCATTTGTGACCTTGTCCCAACCCAGGGTCATCAAGATTCTTCCTCACACAACCTAAGGAGGATTTGCTGAGGTACAGGGAAGACACCTAACCTTGCTAAGGCCAGAGAGGGACAGGAGGTTCAAGGCCACCCTGCAAGACACACCAGAGATGCACCCAGCACCCCATCTTCCTGCCCCACCAGGGACAGTGCCCGGCCTGTGCCCTCCCAACTCGCAGTGTGGGGGCTCCAGGAAGGGCAGAGAGTGTCCCCTGATCAGCCCTGCAGGGCAGCCAGGAGAACACAGAAGGCCAATGTGGGGCCCAGCATACATAAAGGACGTGTTCATCTTGGCCGCGCCAAGCTGGGCGCCCTCCAGCAGAAGCTGTGAACCCAGACGCGCGGCGAGCGGAAGGTTTTCCACCCTGCAGCTCAGCGACCCGGCCATCCAGCTCCTTGATAAAAAGTCTGTGAGGCTCACAGCTTGGCCTAGAGAGATGAGGACAGAGTCCCAACACACTCACTTAATGATTTAACAGCCAGAACATTTGTGTGATACTTATGCAGTAAATCCTCCCATGGAGGGGTTTAGCATGTCACAGGAGGGTTCTTCCAACCCCACCCCATCCCAACCCCCAAAAGAAGAATCCTGAGAAAATCTCATTTCACCATTTCCCATAGAACCAGGTGCAGGGCAGCTGTGGCAGGCGTGGCAGGAGCGGCTCCTCATAACGTCCTCTGCTGCGTCCGCAGCCACAGGGAGCGTGAAATGGAGGCTGCACTGGCAGACAGGTGGCCACTGCTGCTCGGGCTGGGGTCTTGGGTTCCCTGGAGCCTGCTGCCCCAGTGCTGGGGAGGGGCAGCAGCCGCCCTGGCCTAGTATCAAATCCAGACTGGAGAATGTCAGGACTCAGCTAGCTGAGCAGTATGCACCCAAGCACCATAGTGGATCCTTAGTAAAACTTTTAAAACCTTTAAACTTTTAAAATATTTATGAGTTAAATATTCAAGTAAAATTTGGACCAAATTTCCATCCCAAGGTCAGAGCAAACCATACTAATTTCTTCCCTGTCAACACACATACGACCTAACCTCACCTCAACCTGCTCTAGGAAATAGATCAAGGGGCCCCCAGTACTTGGTTGGGGAGGCCAGGGGTGTTGGGAAGCATAGGGTTACCTCTTCAAGAACAATACATCTGCCAGGCATGGTGGCGCATGCCTGTAATCCCAGTGACTCGCGAGGTTGAGGCAGGAGGATCACAAGTTCAAAACCAGTCTGTCAGCAACTTAGGCACTTAGTAACTCAGCAAGACCCTGTCTCTAATAAAATATGGGCAGGGGTGGGGGGAAGGACTGGGGATGTGGCTCAGTGGTTAAGCACCCCTGGGTTCAATCCCCAGCACCAAGATTGATTGATTAATCTGTTTGCAGAGCTGCTTGGCACTCCAAGAGGGGCTTGTCCTCTGCTTGAACACCCAGACCCCCATAGGTGAAGTGCCATCTCAGGAACCGCGCCTGATCCTCTGTGACTGCAGTTGGTGAGCCACTGAACACCTACAGGTGGCAGGCTTCCATGCACAGGGAGTGGGGAGAGTTTCCTCACCCTCACGAGGCAGGAGGGACCCTTTCCCATGACAAGAAGCTCCTGTGCATCACTGTGGAGTGACAGCTATGTGAGGCCCACGCCCAGTGACGGGGGACGGGCTTCTGGGCATCCTCAGATGCACTTCACTGCTGGCTGACTCAGAGCTGGGAGGGACTGATCCCCACAGACTGCCCTGCGGCCAGGGGCATAGAAGAGATGGCAGGAGCAAGCCTGGTTTCCCGCAGCCAGCAAGGGCTCCTGTGTGCTCCCAGGAGACAAGACCCAGGGGTCAGCCCTTTCTGGGGGACCGTGGGGGCTTCGCCTGAGCTGGGAGCCATCCACATGGCACCAGCAGCCAACGCCCCAGCCACCCTCACACAGAGGGATGAACTGGCCCAGTTATCGTGTGGCTATTGGGCGTCTGCCTCCCCGGGGCCGCCAGGGCTGTCGGTCGGTAGCAAACACGATCTCCTCTAATAACACAAATCATCTGAAGCTGTAGAAGCCACAAGAGGAAACAGCTGTGCACTGCTGGCTGCGAACACGGATTTCTACGCCCATCGCTCAACTCGCCCGCTCCAGTTGCTGCGGAATTCTGGATTCTTGGCCATTTTCTGACAGAAGAACGCTCTGGGCTGTGGAGAAGAGAGCTAGGGAGCCTTAGAGAACCCCACATTGTCACACACACACACACACATACACACACAAACACACGAGTCGCAAGTCAGTCCAACAGACCACCACTGAGCACCTACTGGATGCAGGAAACCGTTGTCTCTTTCCTCACAACCGTCAGATCCCTCCACACCACTGTTACCTCCTTATTGCCACAATGTCCTCATGACCCCCACATCACCTGCTGAAAATAACCACACCCTTGTAAGCACCATATCCTCACCACCACTATCACAACACCATCACCTCATCACATCACCTCCCTCTCACCATCACCTCCTCATCCTATCACCTTTACCTCCTCTTGGCCATCGCCTCACCACCACCATCTCACACCCTCTCCTCATCACCATCACCTCTGACCCACCGTCTGTCCTCTTCGTCACCATCACACCTTCACTGTCCCCCATCATCATCAAACCCTTGACCCTATTTCCTTTAATAAGGTGTGGCATGTCTTTTAGACCCAGCAAGTAGTAGACATGAAACCATGGCCAGCTCTAGAGATTCCCCCTGCCTGTTCCCACAGCCCTCCTGGCACTGGAGAGGTCAGTGGGATGGGCCTGTGTGGAAGGTCCCGTCTCCTGTGCTGATGCCTGGTCACTGGAAGCCCAGCTGAAGGTTATTCCTAAATCCTGTTTTCAAATCTCTGCATATGCCACTTGTATTGGGAAACTCTTCCCTTCTAATGAAGCCAAGGTGTTAATTTCATGGTAATTATGTGACTACAAAGCACCCTGGCTCCCAGAACCAAGGTGGGCATTTCCTGCATTTTGAGAACCCGACTCATGTTTATGCAATCCTGGGAAGAGGTTGATGAGCAGCCTGCCAAATAGTGGCTGCCACCATGAAGCTTTCCCTGGGGTTGGCGGCAGAGTCTGTGAAAACAGTCCTGTTAATCCCTAGGAAGTGAATGCTCATAAGGGTCTGGGGCAGCTGCCCCCAAATCAGAGTTTTTGGCAAAGCCCTAGATATTTTAAACTGAAAAAATCAAAGCTGGATGTCAAAGAAGACAGGGCACTTCCACAAAGCTCAGACAAGGATGGCCACATCCAAGACGCACCTGAGCCTGAAAATAAACTAATCAGGGGCTGGTCCGGGGGCCAGCTGGGTCACGCATGGTAACACATAGCACAGAGGCTGGGAAGTCCACATACCTGCTCTCCCCACGTATATCTTTTCTATCTTCCGGGAATAAAAGTGGCGGATTCTAGCCCACCCTCCTCCAGGACGACTTCACTAAGGTCATAACTAGTTACATCTGTGTGTGCATGTGCACGTGATCAGAGACTTGTATGTGTACCTGTCTTTTCTCTCTTCCTGGGACAGCAGCCATGTAACCTTCCAAATAAGGTCACATCCACAGGTTCTGGGTGGACTTGAATTTGGAGCAATGGCTCCAACCAGATCACCCCCACCATCACCACCTGTGGCTCCCTGTGCCCCTCATCACCTTCTGAGCATTTGATGACATAACCCTGATGACCATCTGACTCTCCCTCCAAAATATGAGAAAGCACATACATGGCTCACCTCTGCCCACCCAGGGCCTGGCCGTGATGCACTCTCTACAGATTCTGGATGGATAAATTGATGAATAAGTGAACAAAGAGCAAATGAGGGAACACAGGGGCCATGACATGTCTGGCGATCTGATCTCTAGGAACGTTCAGTAATGCCATTGGTCCCCAGCAGGAAAGTTCTGGATCCACAAACAGCCTGTGGTAAGGTCTAATCAGCTGGGTGATCCCACAGCCTAGTCACTGTCTGAACCCCACTTTCCCATCTGCACAATGGAGCAGGGGGTTCACCTCACTTCCTTCTTTTCCTCTTGCCCTTCCCAAGTTGACCAGAGCAGGGCCAGGTATGTTGGGAGCCAGGGTCTAATGAGGGATCACTCAGGTCTCCAAAATGGCCTCAGAGAAGGACAGTGTCACAGATAGGGAGACAGGAATTCTGGACCTGTCTTTGCAAACCAGCCCAAGACTAAGCTCGTGAAGGACCATGGTAAGTAGTTCTGAAGACCCCCACTGTAGGAGGCCATTTGTCCAACACGGTGGCCAGGCAAGCTCAGAGTTGGGTTCTGGGGATGGGGATCACATCACACCTGCCTGTTACCCTAGGGGCTGGAGGGGAGGGAGCCCCAAGGAGGAGGCGGCTGGTGCCCAGTGTTTTAGTCAGCTTTGTTTGCTGCAGTGACTAAAAGGCCAACAAGAACAATTTTAGAGGAGCAAACGTTTATTTAGGGGCTCCTGGTTTCAGAGGTCTCACATCTATAGACAGCTGGCTCCATTCCTCTGGGCTGCAGGTGAGGCAGAACAACATGGCTGAAGAGTGTAGGAGAGGAAAGCAGCTCACAAAATGATCAGAAAGCAGAGAGAGAGACTCCACTTGCCAGATACAAAATATATACCCCAAAGGCACTCCCGCAATGACCACCTCCTCCAGCCACACCCTACCCGCCTTCAGTTAACCACTCAGTTAATCCCTAACAGGGGACTAATTTACTGACTGGGTTAAGGCACTCACCTCAACCTTCTCGCATTGTCTCACACATAAGATTTGGGAGGACACCTCACATCAAAACAGTAACACCCAGGAAGCTTCTGGAAGGCAGTCACCCTGGAGTAAGATCTGAAACTTCCTCACACAGCCTGTCCAGGCCAGACCCCATATTCCTCCCCACAAGAGAAGGGAAGGCCAGAGGGCTGGCAGCAAAATCAGTCCTGGAAGCTCCCTGGGGCTCCAGGGCAGGTTGGGTTTCTAAGAAGAATAAACTGCCTCACAAACTCAGACGGTGCATCCAGTAACTGGAACACCAGGAATAGCCCTGCTGACTCAGTCCCTCTCTGCTCTGTGGGAAGCGCCAGCCGCCGGGGCTCTGGCCCCACAGGTCGTGCCAACGCAGGCCACAGCTCCTGAGGAAGTGAGAAGGGATTCTGCGTGGCAGATGTCCTGCAGCGAGGAGCAGCCATGAGGCACACCCTAGATAGCCTGAGGGGACACCCCTCGAAGGTGCCTACCCTGGCATCTGCGCCATAGAACTGGGAAGGCTTGAAGCTCAGGAACAGGTCACAAGCTCTTTGGACCTTTGTTCTGATATTTCCTCTCTGCAACCTGCCTTCCCTAGGTCTCCATCTGCACAGGGGAAACCTCTGGCCCTATCATGTTAAGCAGGAAAGTTTCTACACACATGTATGTGCACATGCACACACAGAGACAAACCTAGGTCGTTCTGGGTTTTAAGTACAGAAACACCAACTCCCAGTGACTGCAAACCAAGGCAGTGCATTGTCGTGCCACAAGAAACTCAGGCTGATGTGCTCAGCAGTCACGTGACATTCCATGACTCAGTATCCCTCTTCTCTCCCTTGCTGGGCCTCAGATCTCAGAATTGTCCCCTTGTGGTCGTGAAATGATGGCTACAGCTCCAGGTATCACATTATCATCCACTAACATCTAAGGAGCCTTTTGCCCCTTTTGAAGAGCTGGGCAGATGTTTCTAGAGTCCTCGGCAATCTCCTCTCTGGTCCTGAAGTCTTACTGCCAGCACAGAGGAGGGCGTCAAACCTGGGGGCAGCCAGTAAAGACTGACACAGAGATACAGAAAACAGACTGGAGTAGAAACCCCAAGCCAGCAATTTTTGGTTGGAAGGATTATAGGAAGTTTGTTTGTCTCCATGCTACTTATTCAAAAGTGAATATGTATTTCTTTTATATTAATAACAGTATTCATCCAGGCATGGTGGCACATTCCTATAATCCCAGCAACTCAGGAGGTTGAGGCAGGAGGATGGCAAGTTTAAGGTCAGCCTCAGCAACTTAGTGAGATCCTCTCTCAAAAAATAAAAGGACTGGGGGTGTAGCTCAGTAATAGAGTATCCCTGGGTTCAATCTCCAATACCAAAAATAATAAGAATAACTTTCCTAAAGAAATCCTCTCATTAGAGGCTGGGCGTGGTAGTGCGTGCCTGTAATCCCAGCAGCTTGGAAGGCTAAGGCATGAGGATCACAAGCTCAAAGCCAACCTCAGCAACTTAATGAGGTCCTAAGCACATTAGAGAGACCCTGTCTCTAAATAAAAATATAAAAAGGGTTGGGGATGTGGCTCGGTGGTTAATCACTCCTGGGTTCAAAAAGAAGAAATCCTCTCATTACTAGAGCACAGGATTTAAAATGTAAAACCATGGTGTCCTCGGAAGGCAATCCCAGGGTCTGTGGGGAAATTAACAGAGTGACCAGTGTTTTCAGGGGTCCTTACCCACCAGATTCTTCATTCGTGATAGAAATTCACTCTAAGCTGTTTTATTTTTTTATAATTTTTAAAGCAACTATTTATTATTAGACCACAAAATCTCAGCAGCTTGACAAAAGAGATTCTTTCTCTCCTCAAGACTGTAGCAGTCCACATGGTGACACAGGGATCCAGGCTCCAGCTGAGAAAAGCTCTGGGGCCTCTGATTCCTGATTCCTCTTCATTCAACCAGCAGTCAGGGAAGAGGGTAGAGGATCATGATGGAGCAGGGTAGACGGTTTTAGTGGCCAGACCTGGAAATAACCTACATCCCGTGCACCCAGCAACATAGTCATACCTTGGGCCACCCATCTCATTCAGGGACAAAAAGGGAAGGGGCAGCCGCCACACCAGGGTGGGCATTGCTGTTTGTGCTACTGGGGTCCCAGTCTCCCAGCACACAAACCCCTTTTCATGCACACGAGTGTGAGCAGTGTGCAGAGTTGGCCTCTTTCTCTGGAACAGACTATCACGCACTTCTGCCCAGGGTTTAGAATCTCAGGGGACAGACACAGGCACCAGGAATACAGTAGGCATCATGCATAGCACCAGCAGCATGGTGACATTGTCCATCAGCCTTCCCAGAAGCATGCTGCGGCCCTGGCATCAACCCTCAGACAACACCCAGTTCTGTTGCGTCCCCAGCCTTCCCATTAGTCCTTCGCTTGTCCAGGCCAATTAATTGTCTATTCTGTGGTCTGCAATCAAGGCCCCTCCCACTAAGACAAGTCAGTGCTGGACTGACAGGGCAGCAGACATCCTCAGGTGGCAGAAACTCCTCCACAGGTCTCTCAGGAGAACAAGAGCCACTGTAGGTTTGCACCAGCACAGGGAAAAAGTGGAGCTATTTCTGTGGAGTTGGGGCAACTGGGGCAGCAGTCCTCAGGGAGGATTGGGCTCCCCCATATGCTACAGGGGCGGGGAGAGGGATGGTTTCATGAGACCCCTCCACAACTGCCAGCAAGCATTCCACATGACCAGGATGGGGACACGAATACCCATGAGTCTCTCAGCTCTTGTTTTTGTCACATTAAAACACAAAATTAATTCAGCCATTTCTTCTGACCCCAAACTGTCTGAGGAGGACAGCAAGCGGAGAGATGAATTATTCATATCTTTGGAATCCATTATCCCAACATGTGCAAAAATAAATTGGGTTTTCCTCCTAAAACAGGGCTGTTTCACCTGAGGGCTGCGGTCAGAGGGGTGCCGTGCAGACAACACGGGCTCCCTTGGCGCCCCGACACAGGGGAGGTGGCGGGACACAGGAAATGAGGCCCATATTCCTCTCTGGGGGAGAGTGGCCTGGGGCGAGCGGGCTCCACATAGCAGGGATTGAGGCCGCTGCAGGGGCCCAGCAAGGCCTCACCCTGCTTGACTCTCATGTAAGATGAGTTTCTGAACCACCATTGACAGGCTCCTAAGGGTCAAGTCTGTGGCTCTAAATCAGAATTATCCCCGTGGTCAGGAGACCTGGGGACCTGGAGAGCAGAGAGGTCATCCAAGGCCAGGAGCCCACCCTTCCCAGTCATGCTGAGCCTTCCACTAGGGCATCCCTGGCAGGGTTGTGAGAAGGATCAAGGTCACCCACAGGAATTCACAAGGAAGGAGGGACGGAGGGAGGGAGGAAGAGATGAATGAATCGCGCTCAGCATTTTTCATTTTTCTCTCAGATGGCTGCGTGGCAAGTCTGATGACGGCTCTCACATTGGGCCCAGCACACTGGCAGCAAGGGGCAACTTCTTCCGAGGCCCAGGCAAATACTGAGAAGCATGGCATGGCCAGCCCGAGTCACAGGCAGGGACAGCCCCTGGACCTCCCTTTCTGGAAGCCATGGCCCCTTCTTAAGGCAGACTTGAAATGGGTGAGCCAGGACCCCACATGGGGCTCAGTCCAAGATGCCTCTCGGCCCCACTGGGGGTTCACTGAGGAGGTCCACCCCCACCTTTCATGTGCTGCTAAGGAATATTTTCAGCTGCTCTGGTGAAAGGAACCGCAGGGATCCGTATACAGTGGGGAGGCTGCTTTCTGGGGTCCAGTCACAGCAGAGGAGGTGCCAGGTGCCCCCACCCCAATTCACTGTTTTCAGCAGGAAAAACAGGATCAGACAGGGCCCCCCCCGGGCCTATGGATGAGCCCAGGTCACAACCATGGAAGGGGACAGCCAGCCAACCAGCATTCCCAGGACTCTGATAAGAAAGTCCCTCTTCCAAGCAGGCCACCATCCTCTCTCCTGGACCCAGGAAGCAGCCCAGGCAGGAGAGACCCTGCCACAATTCAGACAGGAATCCAGGCAGGACCTCCAGAATGGGACGTGCTGCCTACGCCAAGACAAGCCTCTCACACCCCCAGCCGGATGGACCAGTGCTCGCTCCCTCTCTGTGGAATTTGGGCTGAGCCTGGGAGGCTGCCCCAGCTCTGCGTGGAGGGGTCTCCAACCTTTGTTCCTGAGGGCTACAGAGAGAGGGTGCTGCAGTTCCCTGGGGCAAGCAGACCTCCCCCTGCCCACCCCGCCCCCGCTGCCCATTACTCAGGCAGAGAAGCGCTCGGGCAGGGGCTGGGGGTTCCATTGCGTGGGTAAGTGTCCTATCCTACCGACAGAGGTGCTGCTCAGGGACCCTGTGCAGCCGGGGCAGGCTGGGTCAGGTTGAAGCCTGAACCCAGGTGGGTGCAAGCCCTCCTCCCTGTGTCCCCACACCCCTCCTGTGTCCCCACACCCCACACATTCGTTCCCGCCCAGACGGGAGACAGGACTTGCTCTCGGCTGTTTTGTGGAAACCCACGGATCGTCTTCAGTGCTGAGAAAGTTCTGCTCCCAGACTGCAGCTTCCCAAGGTGTTGCCATGGAGATGAAATTTCTGTCACAGATGAAAGTGTTCGGGGTCAGGAGATCTCCAGCATAACTAGGACAGATTTTGAGGGGGAATGCCAGGATTCTGAGACACGTGAGAGGATGCTATGCGCACTTTCCCCGGAGGGAGCTTTCGGGCTGCTGCGGATCTGGCGCAGAAGCCCAGCCCCCTCCAGTGTGGCCTCCCTCCCCACTAGCTGCGGACAGCCACTGCCTGGTATTTGAGATTCAATTGCATTGTGGGTTGAGGTCTCGGGACCTGAGATGAGTCCACTGGCCACCAGAAGGGCCTGTGGAGTTGCTGTGGGTCCTCAGGCAAATCGCTTCCATCTCTGGGCCTGGACACTGCCAGGAAACCCGGCCCTCCCCACCCCAGGGTTCTCAACACATTGCTTAGTCGCCTGTCCAGGCCAGCAGTGCTCAGGTCTTTTCCTCTGAACTTGAAGTTGGGAAGAGACCCTCCAGTCACATGACAGGCACTTCCCAAGCTCCGACCCCTCCCACATGCCCTCCTATAGCCCACGGCAGTCAGCACTAGAAATTTCCCTTGTTCCAGGTCACTACGGGTCAGTATGTAGGAAAAGCAGAGGCCGAGCCCTAAGCGGGCAGGGGCAGTTACACAGGCCTAGGGATCCCAGATGCCTCACCAAGCCCACAGCACAGGTAGGTTCAGCCATCAAGGGCTGTTTGCCCCGACACTGGCACCACACTGAGTAAACACAGCCCTCTGCCCTTGGGTGGAGCGCACTCTGCATGGCCCAGGACCCACTCTAATCCTAGAACTAGGTCCCCTAACTCCAGTCTTCACTACCACCAGGTCCCCAGACCAGGTCCAGAAACTTATCACTCCAAACCCATGAATGGGGTGTAGAGAGGGGGAGGAAGGAGGGCTGGCTTCTCAGGTGAGAACCTCTTCAGAATATGGGCCCAAACTGGGGTCCTTGTGCATCCCCACTTACCCTGGGCTGGCACAACCTTCCCTAGTGGGAAGTTCACTTTATAATAGGAAAACCACGTCTGCAGGCCTTGAGGATGTGGAGTGCAGGAGCCCTACCTGCAGAGACTGCACACAGACCTCCGCCATCATTCCCCCCACTCTGGGCCAAGGCCCCTGCCCCAGCACACAGCCAGAAGGTGGCCAGCTCCTTCTGTGAGCTCCCCTGGCCTCCCCAGACCTGCTTCCAGGCAAGGTCCTTTGCCTCCTAATTGTGGCACTTTAATTGCTCAAACCCCTTGCCAAGGTGCAGATCCAACTTGTGGCAGGTGTGTCTCACGGGGCCCTGTATGGAGCTGCTGGACACCCATCACCACATGGACTGCAGGGGCCACTGCTCACCCTGCAGGAGAGAGACCTGAGCCCACAGCAGGACCAGAGCCATGCTAGCAGCAACAGCTCCTGGGATCTACTCACATGCATCCCAGCCCTGCCATAGCCCTGCTGTCCCATTACCATAAGCTCCTGCAGCCCATGTCACAGAAGGGGCTGGGGAAGACACAGATGGCCAGGCAAGGGCCACTGCCACGGGAAGGAGACAGTAGGGCAAGATAAGGACACAGTGCTGTGCCAGTATCCCCCAGCCAATGGCATCCTGGATGCCAGCAGAAACCCTGGCTTTGGAGAATATTTAATAAACTGCGAAGGAAACAGATATATCCAAAATCACCCAAATCATCTGCACTGAAACATGAAAACAGGCTTCCTTTGGTGGGTTTTGAGATTCTTGATTTGGTATCTGACTGTAGCAACTGATATGTGTCTGCATGTGATTCTTGCAAGTGTCTATCTGTTTGTGTGACTCTGGCTATATGTCTCTCTGAATATCACCCTGATCCCAACCAGACACCATAAGAAAGAATGCAGACTAATATTTTTCTTGAGCATAAATACAAAAATCCTTAACAAACTATTATCAGCTAAAACAAATAATATATGTTTAAAGAATGAATACATAATGAGGTTATCTCAGGAATACAAATAATTTAACATTTGAAAAACCAATCATATTAATAGAAATTAATATTGCAGAAACCTACAATGAGATTCAATAGACACAGAAAACATATTTGATAAAATTCAATACTCATGCTTTTGAAAACTTCAGCAAACTAATAGCAGAAGTGTATTTCCTCAATTTGATTAAAGACATCTACCAAAAACCTTTTACAACATCATACTTCATGCCAAAATGCTCAATACTTCTACACAAGAATAAAGATTGTTGGGACAAGGGGTGTAGCTCAGTGGTACAACTTATAAGCTCAGAATATGCAAGACTCTGGGTTCAATCCCCAACACCAAAAAAAAAAAAAAAAAAAAAAAAAAGAAAAGAAAAGAAAAAAAAAGAAAGGTTCTCCATTCTATGATCTCTTCAATCTTTTCTGAAAATAGTAGCCACTACAATAGGCAAGAATTTAAAAGCATGAGAGTGGAGAGGAAGAAATTAAATCATTCTTATTTCCAAGTAACATGATTGTGCATGTAGAAAACTTGAAGAATTCTACCAAAAAAAAAAAAAAAAAAAAAAAAAAAGATCAACTAGAACTAACAAGAGAATCTTATAAGGTTACAAGATACAAGGAAAATATACACAAATGAACTGAAACAGAACAATCGACAGAGGAGTAACAAGGGAATAGAAGGCCTAAACAATATTCTAAACCATGTTGATCTAACAGAATTCTCCATTCAACCATAGAAAAACACACATTCTTCTCAAGAGCACAAAGACTATATGTTAGGCCATAAAGAAAGTCTCAATAAATTTAAAAACATTGAAACTATACAAAATATATTCTCCAACTGTGACAGATGGCATTAGAAATCGTTAATAGATGAAAATTTAGGAAAATCACAAATGTGGAAGTTAAACAACATTTCCCTAAATAACCAATGAGTCAAAGAAGAAACCCAGGGAAAACTAGAAAATAGTTTTAGGTAAATGAAAACATACACACCCACACACCAAAGCTTAAGGGATGCAGCTAACGCAATGCTTAAAGGGAAATTCATGGCCATAAAGTCCTACATTTCAAAAAGAAGAATTAAAGATCTCAAATCAACAACTTAATCTTCCATCTTAAGAAACTGGAAAAAGAAGAGCAAAAAAGCCCAAAACAAGAAGAGGAATAAAATAATAAAGATTAGAGGGAAAGCCAGGCATGGTGACACACGACAGTAATCCCAGTGGGTTGGGGCAGGCTGAGGCAGGAGGATCACAAGTTCAAAGGCAGCCTCAGCAAAAACGAGGTACTAAGCACCTCAGTGAGACTCTGTCTCTAAATAAAATACAAAATAGGGCTGGGGAGGTGGCTCAGTGGTCGAGTACCCCTGAGTTCAGTCCCTGCTACTCAAATATATATATGTATGTGTGTGTGTGTGT
Source organism: Sciurus vulgaris (assembly GCF_902686455.1). Taxonomy (NCBI): domain Eukaryota; kingdom Metazoa; phylum Chordata; class Mammalia; order Rodentia; family Sciuridae; genus Sciurus; species Sciurus vulgaris. The sequence goes on from NC_136479.1 coordinate 25,113,553, forward strand.
GAGTAAAATAAAGAATAGAAAAACAATAGAAAATATTAACAAAACCAAGGATTAGTTCAACTTGCTTAATTCAACAAAATCGACAAAGCTAAATTTGCTTCACTGGCCAAGGGGAAAAAAAATTGAATCAAATCAGGAATAAAAACAGAAACTTTACTATGAACCTCACAGAAATAAAAGTAATTATAAGAGAATATCATGAACAAATGCAGGGCAAAAATTAGACAACCTAGATGAAATGAACAAATTCCTAGGAACACACAAGCTGACTCAAGAATAAATGACTCCAAGAAAAATGAAAATCTAATAAGCAAATAGATTGAACTCATAATGAAAAAATTCCAGCTGTGTGTGGTGGTGCATGCCTATCATCTCAGCAGTTTGGGAGGCTAAGGGAGGAGGATTATAAGTTCGAGGCCAGTCCCAGCAACTTAGTGAGGCTGTAAGGAACTTAGTGAGATCCTGTCTCAAAATAAAAAATAAAAAAGGCTGGGGATGTGGCTCGGGGTTAAGTGCCCTTAGGTTAAATCCCTGGTACAAAAAAAAAAAAAAAAAATTCCCATAATGAAAAACTCAGGGCCAGGCAGCCTCACTGATGAATTCTACCAAACATTTGAAAAGGAGTTAACATCAATGCTTCACAACTCTTCCAAAAAATAGAAGCAGACAACAAAACCAGATAAATACATCACAAGAAAACCACCAAACCACCACTCTCCCTCAAGTCTAAATAAAATTTTTTTTCAAAAAAATTAGCAAACCAAATCCAACAACACATAAAAATAACGGCTGTATCTCGTGACCAGGTAGCATTTATCCCAAAGATGTAAGTTTCATTCAACATACAAAATAATCAATGTAATACATGATAGTAAGAGAATAAAGAAAAAAAAAAACACATGATCATTTCAATGCAGAAAAAAAGCAATTGATAAAACCTATCATCACAGGGGGGAAAATGAGTAGAAGAAAATGTCCTCAACCTGGAAAAGGGCATCTACCAACACCCATAGCATCATAGCTAATGGTGAGGGACTTACAACCCCGCCTGAGTAGGAGCAGGACGAAGATGTCTGTTCTCGCCACCTCTGATCCACGTTCCACTGGAGGTTTGAGTCAGTGCAATGAAACAGAAAAGACACAAAAAGCATAAAAGTTGAAAAGAAAGAAATAGAACTGGGCAGAGGTTCCTGCAGCGGTGACCGGTTGTGGGTCTGGAGCACCTCTGCGCCACTCTTGCCCGACGCTTTAGGCCTTTTGCTTCTGAGCCAGCCTACCTCGCTCCTCGGCGCCATGACCACCACCACCACCACCAACTTCAAGGGTGTCGACCTCAACAGCAGGAATAGCTCTAGGGTTTTGCAGCTTCCGGTGGTGAATTCAATTTCTCATTAGGCTTTGATGAACCAACCGAACAGCCCATGAGGAAGAATAAAATGGCCTCTAGCATCTTTGGAAAACTTGAGGAAAATCCCCCTTCTTGGGCCAAGTCGGCAGGTGCCAAATGGAGTGGAGGCAGGGAAGATTTGGAGTTATCTGGACCACAGAGAAGGAACTCTTCCGAAGCAAGCTGTGGAGACTTCTTTGATCTGAAGGGAGAAGGTGATGTTCATGGAAACATGGACACAGACCTGCAAGGCAGCCTGGGGCAGAGCGAGGAAAAGCCCATGCCTGCTGCACCTGTGCCCAGCCCCGTGGCCTCGGCACCTGCACCATCCAGAAGAAACCCTCCTGGCCGCAAGTCCAGCCTGATCTTGGTTAACTGACTGTCCGGAACTCTGTCATTTTGTTCTTTTGTTTTCTTCATTCTTGTGAACCGTGCAACTTGAGCCTGACTCTGTATCTTTTGAATTTGTTTCATTAAAAAGAAGCATTTTATGTACTGCTGTCTTTTTTCGTTTGTTCGTTTTCTTCCTCCTTTTTCTTTTTGAAGAACAGTTTTCTCTTTGAGTCCTGGGTCTGTGGGCCATGGCATGAGTGTTTTCTAGTAGTAGACTGAAGGGAAAGTTTTGTGATGCTTAGTACCGTGTTTTTAAGAACAAATCATTTGGTTCCTGATGTGTTAGAGGCTCCTTTGGACTGAGGCTTTTGACACACTGTTCTTGGGTTTACCAAGGTTGGACAGATCTTCCACAGTCCACAGGCACCGCCCCAGCAGACCCACCACGCCGGGTGGTCTATATGCAGATCTTCTCCATGGCGACGCCCTACCTATGGGTGCCCTTAGCTAAAGCATCTTCCTGTGCCATACGGAAGAGACCTGCACCTCACAACTCGCTGCCTGAAAGCAAAGAAGCTGCCTTTTCTTTTAACCTTAAGAATGAGCCAGGTACTAACACGACTGGCTGGCCAGGAGGAAGGCTTCCAGTGCACAGTCAAGCTGCTGGGATTCAAAGTGGTGAAGCAAGCCAGGGATGCGAGCCACCAAGGTGGTCCCCATCCAGGAGCAGGTCCCACAGGGGCACTGTTCTTACTGAATAACTTGATGCTGGGTGCTTGATGCCGGTGCTTGGCCATGAAATAAAAGTCTCATCTTTAAAATGTGTGTTGTACTCACAATCCTGGACTGTTGCTTAAAGTACACAATACCCACATTTTGAAATAAATAGGTAAATAAATAAATAAAACTACTACTAACTGTAGGTAACGTGATCTTATATTCAGAAAATCCTAAAGAATGCACACACACACACACACACACACACACTTGAGCTATTAAACAAGTTCAACAAGGTTTCAGAACACAAGATCAATATATAAAAATCAATCAACGTAGACTAGCAATGGACAACCCCAAAACGGAATTAAGAACGATTCCATTTACAATAGAATCTAAAGGAACAAAATACTTAGGAATAAATTCAACAAAATTAGTACAAGACTTGTACCTTGAAAACAAAATGTCATTGCAAGGAACATACTGTTAAGGGACTGGAAGATGTAATGTCAAGATGGCAAAACCTACAAACCGATCAACACAATCCCTATCAAAACCCCAGCAACTTTGTTGAGGAAATTGACAAGATGACCCTAAAATCCAAATAGACAAAAAAAAAAAAAAAAGATCAAAATGATCTCAATAAAGTACTAAGCTGGAGGACTAACACTTTCTGGTTCAATATTGATTGCAAATTTCACTATTGAAGAGTGTGGAGTTAGCATAAACACAAATACATATTAATAGAATTAATTGAGAGGTCATAAACAAAATCACACATTTATGGTCAGTTTATTATTATGGAGAATAGTCTTTTCAACAAACGACGCTGGAACTACTAGATTTCAACAAACAAAAGAATGAATTTGAACCCCTACCTCACACTACATTCAAAAATTCACTAAAAATGGACCACCAAAGACCTAAATATAAGAACTAAAACTATAAAACTCTTAGAAGAAAACATGGTCATAAACCTGCATCAATGCATCTTGTATACAAAATTGGGGGCAATCCTAGTCTAATTTGATCTAATTGAACAATCCAATCACCTTACAAATGAAGACAGTGAGGCCAAAGAGACGAAAGTCCCTGTGCAAGGTCAGTGACCCATCAGGGACAGGGCTGACTTTCAGTTCACCAGGCTGACTCAATGACCATGTTGGTGTGCATTCTCTGTTGAGCTGAAGGATGGATGGTGGATGGTGGATGGTGAATGAATGAACAGATGGTAGATGGGTGGATGGCTAGTTAATGGATAGGTAGATGGATGGGTGGATGAATGAGTAGATGATAGTACATGATGGTGGACAGTGGATGGTGGATGGATGGATGACTAGATGAATGGCAGATGGATGGAAGATGGCTGGTGGATGCTGGATCGTGGATGGATAGATAGATAGTGGGTGGATAGGTGGTGAATGAACTTCTTGAGACCCATTGGCCACAAGAAACAGGTCTCTCCTGTTTGGAATATAGATTAGACTTTTCTATTTTTCAGTCCTGGAAGTCGTGGGTGGGTGCTACTCTGAGGGTTAGTCCTGACTCCTGGCTGCTGAGGCTCAAGGGAACTGGAGGACAGGGCAGAGGGCCTGGCCCAGCAAAGGGTGGGAGAAATTGTTCTGGGGTCAGGTAGGGTTCACTGGTGCCTGTGGGGCTTAGTTAAGAGCTTCCAACTTGACAGGTACTGGAGCCTCCTCTCCAGATGGCTGTGCCTCTGTGGGATCAAGTCCTGGCAAGTCTACAGCGGCTGCTTTCTCTTCAGAAATGCACTGTAGGAGAAGGCCCAGGTCCTGGGGATCCAGCAAGACCTTGGAATCTCTTAGGGGTGCTGCAGGCTGTGCATGAGATTCTGACCCTGCTCTCCAGGTGCCACAGCCTCTGGGAACCTGCAGGGCTGAGCCAGGACAATGAAGCCTCAGAGGTGGAGGCAGTGGGGGATGGGGGCAGGGGATCTCAGCACTTGTTCCCAGACAAGCTTTGCTAGTCCCACCCCTCAAAGCACAAGAAAACATAGCCTCCTGGCCCAGCCCAGCCCCTTCTTCATGCATCTTCCTCATTGCCCCAGGACAAGTACCCAGCCCCCCCCCCCCAATACTGTAAAACACCCATGCACCTCAGAACTGGAATAGGCTACCAGCATTCTCCCCATGAACATGCAGACCCTCCCCCCAGGAGGCAAGGCTGGCCTGCCAACTGTATACGCTACATTTGTCTACAGGTCTGAAGCCCTGATGCCTGGGAAGCTTCTCAGGGTACAGAGCCCCTCAGGCAAGGTGAGAGGGTCACCACCGTGCTCCCCACCTTGAGGCTGGAACATAGGATGGGTTCTCTGCCCTGTCGGAGCTTCTTGGGCAGCAGCAGAGGGGTCTGTGTGTCTATCTAGATGATAAAGGGCTTTCTGGGCAGCGTGGCACTTGGTGGGGCCCCATGTCCAGGCCACAAAGGGGCAGGAAGGTTGCTTCCGCTACCCCCGCGAGGGCAGGGACCTGGGGCTGCGGGCACTCTGGGTACGGATGCCCAATGCGTGGCAGGGCAACCCTCGGGTCAGCCCTCCAAGGAACGCTGCCCACTAATCGGCAGGCTGGGGGCCAGATAATGAATACTCCACATTTTTTGGCGGCTCAAAGGCATGGTTGGAAACAGTCGCTGTTTCATTCTGCAGAAACCACACGCTTTTCGTCTGAGTGCCCGCAGGGAGGGGTGGACTCCAGAGGTCGGGGTATGCTGGGGGCGGGCCCCCTCCAGCACGCTGTGGTCACCTCCAAGGCCAGGCTGGTCCTGGCTCCCACCCAGGAGTGAATGCTGAGGGCCAGGCCCTGGAACCCCAGCAAAAAAGAACTCGGGTTGAGCAAACAGCCTGCTGCCCCTTGGCACCTGGCCTCCTCAGAGCTCACTTGGGTCAGGGTCTCTTCTGGTGACACTGGTGGACCTATAGAAGACTCAGACTCCAGCCCTGAGGGTCTGAGGCCACGGGACTGGTGAGGTCACAGACAGAAGCTCAAGATGTCCAGGGCGAGGCTCTGCCTGGGGGTAAGTGCCAGGAAAGCTTCCAGAACTTCCCGTCTGGAAGCTGACTAGCCCAATCCTGCCTGCATCTCAGCGCACAGCTCTGTGCTCCAGGAAGGGGATGCGTGCATTCTTCCCACCGGGAAGTGCAGGGTGCACAGGCGATGGTCCTGCGGCTGGACCTGGAATGACCCTCCCTGCTCCTCCCTCACTTCAGGGACCCCTGGTGTTCCCCAGACATGGGGTCAATTCCCTTTTTTTTCATGATAGCTGACCAGGACACCATCCAGTCCAAGGTCATAGTGGGGTCACCCAAGGTCACAGTGAGGTCATCCAAGGTCATGGTAGGCTCACCAAGGTCACAGTGAGGGGCTCTATCAAGGCCACACAGTAAGTTCACCCAAAGCCATGGGTGGGGGTCCAAGGTCACACCATGGGCAGAGCCCACAGAGCTGCTTTCTAAAGTCCACCCTCACAAGTGCCCATGTTTTCCAGGCACTCCGCCTCCCTGACCCAAATTCAGACCCTGAGGAGGGCACTGCTGGTCTGCACTCCTGGCCAGCCCACTAGAAACCCTAAAAGTCCAGCTCACTCCACAACAATGTCACAGGGTACAGTTCTCTGTCACAGGGGACAATGTCACAGGGGACAGTTCCCAGAGAATTGTCGTTTGTGGCTGCACACTGGTCCAAAGGGCCCCGCTGGAAGTGCGCCATTTCTAAGCCTGCCCTGGAGCCCTGCTCCTTCCACCAGGGCCTGCTCCCTTAGACCCATTTCCATCCCGCTGCGGACAGCCTGCATGGCTAGGGCCTGAGCAGGCAGCAGAGCCAGCAGGGAGGCCAGGGCTGCTCCACGTCATCTTCATTGTAAGAAGCAGAACAGGGCAGACGTTCTGAGAGGGCAGGAGTGCAGGAGGGTACCGCCTGTGTCCTCCGGGTAACAGTGTAGTGTGGCACTCACGGAAGGCCTGGCTAGCCAGTGGGAACAGACATACACGTGGTGTGCTGGACACCCCCGAGACAGCTCTGGGCTCACCGCACCTTCCCAGTGCCCATGAGGTCAGAGGTGCCCCACAGGATGCCCCATGGCTTCCTATCTCTGCTGCCCCAGGCCCCAGGCGGCCTCGGCTGGGTATAGATGCTGGCCCCTGGCCTATGGGAACAGGCCCCTCATAAACACTGACAGTTCTGAGGTGTCTCCCAAGGTCTTCAGAGACCTTGGGGGTGGAGCCAGGGGCCTGACTCAATCTCCCAGCCCCCATTCCTGTTCCTGGGACCTCTCTCCCATGAACTCTGCCATTCTTTCAGGCTCCACTTTGGGGTCTTTGGGGCCAAGGCACCCCAGATGCCCACTTTGCAGCCCAATCTTCAAACAGGGCACCCCACCCCTTCTCCTAGCTACATCTCCCAGTTCAATCCCACCCTGCAGCAGAATGGACACAGGACCCAAGCTCAGGGTCCACCTCAGCCAGCAGTGAGCTCACCTGCACTGTGGGAACCAGGGATTTGTGTGGACATGGAGCAAATGCCAGGGATCCAGAGCCGGCCGCATGCCCAGCTGGGGTCCTGAGGGACACCTGCCCCAACCCTCCCTTCTGCTTCTGCCAGTCTGGCTAGCTTTCCATTCACTGTCACTGTCTGCTGGAGAACGTGGAGGAGAGGGTGGAGCAGGGCAGGGTCAGCAGGCCCCTCCTGAGGCCTGGGTACCTCCCTGAGGTAGGAGCAGGCAGCAGGATGGAGACCAGAGCCTGGGGGTATCTGTGGTGAGAAGATAGGACCTTGGAGCACTTGAGAGGCTAGTCAGAGGTTGGGGCCAGTGAAGGCCCACTTGCCCCCGAAAAGAAGCCCATGCAGAGGCCCCAATATCCCACAGGGTCCTTCTCATAGCCTCTCAGGGTCTCCTTCCTATAGAGACCTGAGCCCTAAGTGGTTGGGCCAGGGACCAGACACAGGGGCAGCATGGGCCAGAGCTGCCAGGTGGGCTAAGGGTCTGAGGTGGCACATCCATATCCTTTCCCCGGGGTGCCTTTTGGGAGTTTCCCACTGACTCATCAATCCTCGTCACCATCATTCTCTAACAGATGGGGAAACTGAGGCTTCAGCAGTCTAGGCAGGGCCTACCAACCACCCGCTCATGGATCAGTACAGGGAAGGCCACGCCGTGCCCTCCGTGCTGGACAGCAGGGGAGGAGCCTGCCCCAGGTAAGAGGCCCTGGAGCCACCCCCCTCAAAACAGGTCCTCAGTCACAAGAAGCCACATGCCAAACCCACAATGTGCAGGCTGCCTCCGCCCTGCGCAAATGAATTTTTAATTTAAATCAACATTCTTTTAAAAAATTAAATCAAACTATTTTAAACTTTCTATCAGAGCCAAAAATGAAATATCACAGCATTGTCACTAATGTGCTTTTAATCCAAAGCTCGGCTTAACACGGCCCCGTCTGTCGCAGCCGTCTGGAACACAGGCCAGGCCACACGGCTACTGTGGAGCACCCAGCGCTGGGCTAGGCCTGGGAAATAGAGTCATGTTATTTTATCATTCCCAGACCTGAGGCTCTGCTCCCCCACCCCAGCACCCACTGCACCCCACTTGAAGCAGGGATGAAGGCCCTCAACAGAACCTTAAGGTAGGGGCAACCCAGGACCCAGGATCCAGGCCTCATACCAGGATGAAGGCAGCTGGGCCAGGTTCAAATCCCCCCTGAGCACTCTGGGAGGCTGCCTGGGCCTGAGCCCCTCAATCCACTCACCTTACTTCACTAGAGAGGATAGGGAAGGCCCTCCACTCGCTAACTGCACCCCTAAGCCCAGAACACTGCACACTGGTCTCTGCCAGATTCCAGCATGTCAGGGAGTAGCAGGAAGGGCCCCACTGGACATCAGGGTTCCTGGATTAAAGACTGGCCCTTGGGACAGTCCCAAAGTCCCTCTGTGCCTCAGTTTCTCAGCTATGACACAAGGTATTAGCAGCAGTCCAGAACACCCTGATCAGGGGAACAGGTGTGCAGAGGGTCCTGTATGACTGAGGTTTGAGCTCAAATTCAGCTTCTTCCTGTGAGCTTGAGCAGTGTGTGGGGGAGGGGGAGTGGTTCCAGGCTGTAGCAATTCTTGTCCCATCTCATAGGAGGATCTAGACACACGTTTCTTTGAAACCGAACCAGATGGTTTTAAGTGAACAGCAAAGGGCCCTCACTCCTGGGCTTGGCCACCATAAGTTGCCCAAGATGCAGTCAGGACTGTCAGCCAGTGTGGGGGCTGCCAAGGTCCACAGCACACAGCGGTTCCCAGCATCGCTCACACTGGGGCAGGGATCCGAAGGCCCAGAGAGATAGAGGGTTCCTAGCCACACCTGGCCTCCACAGAATTCCTCTGCTGCCCACCCCCCCAGAACCATGTCCCTGGGACTATCCTTTCAGGGTCCCTCCAAATAAGTCACAGCATCTTAAGTAGGCTGCCTCCACCCTGCAACCCTCAAGTAGGCTCAAGTTCCCATCCCTGGAATTTCTAGAGAAACCCAAAGCTGAGTACAGAGGGGTCATGGTCACCTGCAGGGTTCACACAAAGGGCACTCCTCTGCAGACTCGGGCAGAGGTCCAGCAGTTCCTGACTCTGGGGCCTGGCCTCACCTGGCACAGTCCCAGGCAGCCCGGACAGTTGAGGCTGGCTGGTTGGAGCCAGTCTGGTCCAGACCAGGGTGCCTTGAGGTGGGGGGTGGGGGGCTGGGGCGGGGGCGACTAGAGCTACAGAAGGAGCCCAGCAAAGGCTGCAGAGAACTCAGGACAGCAGGCAGGAACAGGACCTGTCTCCACCAGTGCTTGGCCTCTACATCCTCAGGCCTAGAAACACCAGGGATTAGTGTGGCCTGATTCCAAGTCACAGCATCAGGAGGTGGGAGATGCCAACACCCCCCCCCACCTCCCACCCCTGCCTCAGGCACCTTGACAGGCAATGTCCTCACCACACTGGGCAGTGGTTCCACCATGTAGAGGTGCAGGTGGAGGCCCTGGCTCAAGGTTACAGCTCCCAAGATGGAAGAGGGCCCAGAGCAGAAGCTGTCTTCTTGGGCTAACACCCAGGTGCAGCCTGAGGCCAGGCTAGAGGGGGTGCAGGCAGGAGCAGAAATGTCAGGAATGCAGGACAGACCTGCAACAAAGGCTGCAGGCGTGGGCGGAGGCTTGGAACAATCCAGTCAAACCACAGTCTCCCTGGCCTGCAGCCCCACCTCCACCCTGCCTGCCAGGCCAGACTCCCCAGTAGGACAGGAGAGGCCCACTGGGCTCCCCCAGGGTCCTCACCTGGGAAGCAGTGAAGAAGCCACAGGCCATCTTCCACCAGTGCCACTCCTCTGCAGGGGCCCAGGACTCTAGCCGCTTGCTGTGGGATTCCCTTCCCCACATCACCAGGTTTCTGTGCTCTTCTGTTTTAATGGACACGGCATCTCACCAGATGGCTCTGCACACACTGAGCAGTACATCAGCATCTCACAGAAACACCAGAGAGAGGTTCACACATCTGATGCGTCAGAGGTGTATCTCAGGTGCAGTGCTGAGATGGTACAGGGCCAGGCAGGGCCTCAGCACCTGGCACAGCATCTGTCCATCCACAGCGAGGAGGTGGGGGCACTCCCTGCAGACACCCTCCAGGCGTGGAAGCCCAAAAGCCACAGCGTGAGGAAGAGGCATGGAAGACACTTAATAAGCACCAGCACTATGGAGACAGACCCCAGCCTCCCTGCCAGAGACAATCCCACGGGCAACAGGGGCTGAGAGCCAGAGGAACCTGGAGGGAGGTGGCTGCCCAGGCTCCAGGCATCCTGCATTAGGCCAAGCGGTCAAGACAGCTGGGCTTGCTGCTTGACACTCGTCCCCACAGGACAAAGCACTCTGGCCCATCCTTGTCCACTCTGGAGCCCAAGGGCAGTGGCATTGCAGGAGCCCATGTGCAGCCAGGTCCAGAGGCACCAGCCAGATGGGATGATTCCAGTTCCCATTTTCACCCAACTGCTCATGCACGGGACACAGGGACGAGACTCCAGGAAGAGACCAGAAACACATGACCACAAAAACGCTTTCCACGGCATCAGTCTTGATGTTGTTTCTTTTTTCTTTTGGTTCAAAAAAAAAAAAAAAAAAAACAGCAGGTTCGCAGGTAGATAAAACTGATAATATTAAAAATACAAACTTCACCTTTACAAATCAAAATGAAAAGGACAAAGAAACCACACACACACATTTCTGTTAATACAAGCAAAGCACAACATTTTACCAAAAATAAAGATTCTAGGTTCTGCCCCGACGCCACCGCAGTGGGGAGTCCGCGTCGGGAAGCCACTCTGCCGCAGGCACCAGGACAGCAATGGATGGCTCCCGTGGAGTCCTCTCAAAATGGCTTAAATGGAAAAATACGAAGTACGTGGGGCAAGGGGGAAACACAGGAAGCCAGAAGCATGTAGGAAATGATGCATAGGTGGGTATACCGCGTTTATTTTAATACATCTCATTAGTTTGCATCCTGCTAGGAAAAATACCGTCGCTCTGTCCTGACAGTTACAGCAGCCTCGTGTGTTATGGGCGTAAATGTCATCCAAGAGATAATTAAAAAAAAAAAAAGGAAAGAAAAAAAAAAAAAAAAAAAAAAGCTAGGCAAAGAGTAAAAAGGAAAGCTCCATCACTTTATGGTGTAAAAAAACCCACTTAAGGCTCCCGGGAGGGTCCCACAGACTCCAGTGCTGTGGCGAGGAGGCGTCCAGTGGTGGCTCCAAGGCCTGGCTTCCCCACGCCCGGCTCCGACTCCGGGAAAGCACCGCGGCCCAGACAGATCCACCCGCGAGCCCACTGCACTTCCACCCCGCGGGGCGGCCCTTCCGCCGACGGCTTGGATGTTTTTTGAGTCCGTTTTGTTTGTCGTGTTTTGTGGTTTGTTTTCTCTCTCTCTCTCTGACAAGGAAGCTTACAGTTTCTCCGAGTGCTACAATACTCGCTTTGCTGTCACACTGAACAAATGTACACTGTCTCTTTGTTCTCCAGAGTGCTCTTGGACACAGTTTTTCACGGAGGAGAACAAAGACCGCAGGCCGGCCATGAAGCACCGTACATAGTAGGTTCAGGAATGTAACACGCCATGTACATCCGTGTCCCAGGAGAGGGCTGCTGCCGATCCTCACCTCACATCTGCAGGGAGAGGGAAGACAGAGGCTCAGTGGTTGGGCCACCAGGCACGTATCACTGAGGCAGTTGACCCAATCAGGGGCACACACTGTGCAAGCCTTAGGATTTAAACCTGCCGTGAGATTTGAAGAATCAAATTTGCCACCTTAACCATGTTGCAATATCCTGAAAGAATCGGGACTAGGCTCACAGCATCTCACAGAAGAACATGTCTTGAGAGCAAACCCCATGCTCCCATGGTACAGATGGGGAAACTGAGGCCCAGAAGGGCTCTTTTGCCCTTCTCCCTGCCTTCCTTTCTTCCAGCATAGGTCCTGGACAGGTTCTAGAGCTCTGGCAATCATTTTGAGCCTGCAACTAGCTGAAAATAGATGGCACCAGCCCCAGACAGAGGGATCCCTGGGGCCAGACTGACCTATGCTGGGTTCTTTTGTTTTTGCTTTCAATGCTGGCTACGGAACCAGGGCCTTATGTACGCTAGGCAAGCGCTCTTATCCCTGAGCCACACCCCAGCCCCAGTCTACCTCGCTGCATCCTACATTCCAGCACCTGGTCCACCCGAAGCTGGAGCCTAAGTGCTCCTTGGCCCTGGCAGCTCCCTCTCACTGCAGGTGAATGGACCTCGGGGGGCAGGCAGAGAACCACCCCTTTGCCACACCCTGGGCTGCGGAGGCCCTGACTGAGCATTGCTGGGCTGCTTCAGGGATGCCAAGTGGGTGCTTTCCTCCCAAGGGGTCCTCACAAATGGGCCCAACCCACAGGCCTTCAGAGCCCCTTGGACTGGCAGACGTCCCCAGCCACATGGCCCAACAGGAGCCAGGGCTCTCAGACACACTATCTCTGAGGAATCTCCTCTAGTCTACAACAACTATTTGTCTTGGATGCCATAGAGGCCCACGTGCCAAGAGGAAGGGCCAGGCCAGTCGGGCTCTGGCCTCCTGAGCCAGACAGGCCAACCAGGGCCGGGAAGGCCCAGAGCTGCCCTCCTCCTCTGGGAGGCAACAGACCTCCAATGTCTCCCAGGACAGCCCGTGAGAAAGTAAGTCCTGGCTGACTCTCCAAAGGGCTGCCTTTGCCCTTCTTTCTCCCCGCGTTCCTTTTATCTTCCAGTCTGGAGTATTAATATGACTTCTGGAGCTTGAGCAGCCACTTGGGCCCAGGAGGTGGTTCTGGCACCCGGGACTGCCACACCTGCTTAGCTTTTCCCAAACTCTGAGAGTCAGAAACTTCTACCCTCTCTATCTGATGTTGCTGATGCACGGGAGCCAACAGCCCTGTACTTCCAGGGTCTGCTGGTCCGCCTTCAACAACCCATATCTGTATCCGGTTAGGCCTCAGTTTCCCCAGCTGCCAGTGGAGTGGGCAGGAGGTGGTCCCAGTGGGTAAACACGAGAGCCACCATGCTGCCCCAGCATCCCAAGCCCTTCCACTTGTGTGTGATACTCTGCAGCCCAATCAAGAAGAGCAAAGCCGAGGGAGGGGGAGCTGCACGGAGCCCACGCCCAGCAGACACCCAAGCACGCAGCCCGAGGCCCCGCGCCCGCCCCAGGGAAGCTGATTCGCTGCAGTGATCATCAGTGATCCTCGGTGGATCGGCCTCCCAGCCCTGCAGCATCCCAGCGCCCGGCGGCGGGGCCTACCTGGCTGGCGCTCTAGGTGGGTTTTAACCTCTTTCTTTTCCGTTTTTTACCTGACTCCCTACGCCTTCCTGTTAATGAAAGGGCAGGGACCGTGAGCGGAGCGGCCTGGAGGCTGTCGAGCAAAGCTGCAGCAATAAATACCTGAGGTGTTTATCTTTCTGAAAGAAGCTCGATCCGCCCTGGCACAGAGACACTTCCGCGTCCCCTCCTCTGCGCCCGGGCTGGCAAAAGAGCGGGTCACAACACCTCGCTGCTATTGGGCATGCTGCCCGGCATGGTGGAGGCCAGGACCCCATTGCAAGGCCGCAGCCATGTCCAGCGCCCCCCTTCCCATCTGCTCCTGCTGCCCACCTGAACAGGGGCTCTACAGCCAGGTTTCACCTGCCCACGCCCCAGCACCCCAGAGAAGCCAAGGAAGGACCCCATGAACCTCACTCAGGCTGAACCCTCTTCTCCAGCCAGTTCTGTGGCTCATCCTGTGCTCCCCAGGTGGCAGGTCTCCTCCCTGATGTCCCCAGAAGCCAGGCCTCCAGGAACCCCCAAGAGCAAGGCAGCAGCCACTTACCCGTCTCCTCTTCCCGGTGGTCTGGACTCAGGCTGGAGGGTGCGCACGCACACTCCAAGTGCTCCTCCAGCCTCACCTGGACCTCTTTCAACCGCGGCTTCTTCCTGACGTATTCCACCTTGGCCACCTGCCAAGACAGCAGAGCCACTGACACCTGGGGGCTGTGGACACCATGATGTGGGGCCTGGCAGTTTGGCCCTCCACAGGCGGAGGATGGAGAACAGCATGAACTTGACTTCCAACCTCCCTCCACCCTCCTCCCGGGCATCCTCCCTTGAGGTGGGAACAGGGGCCAGGTGAGAACAATCTTGGTCCCATTTTTGTTTAAAATAACCCAAAGGTTCATGTATGCCCAGGAGGTCTGTGGGCTGCACATGGCTCGGGGGGCTGGGAAGGCATCTGCTTCCATGTTTACCTGCACCAGGAATGTTTCCAAATATGTATTTTACTACTAGTGAGGAAAAAGAAGCCCTGGCTGGCTGGAGACAGAGCCCTGCCGCTGACCTGGGCTGGTGCTGGACCTCCTGCAGGGGAGTCTCTGGTTCCACCTGCCTATAGTCCTCTAAAGAGTTGACTGGACTCCAGAGGTCAGATGACCCACATGGTCCCAGCCACTGGCTGACTTCACACCAGGCCTGAGGCTCTCCTCAGGCTGAGAGAAGGCCTGCCCTTCTCAGAAACATAGGGCAGGAACCCCAGACTGCCACAGTGGCCACACGAGGTGGATCCAGGAGTGGGTGCAGGACCACGATTCAAGTGCAGATTGCTTAGAGGCCACCCAGAACCCAGCAGGAGCCCCCTCATTCATGAGCACCAGCCCCCAGCTCCCTGGGCACAGAACCACAGCATGGACCTGCCCCACAGCCCTCCCCAGGAGCTGCAGGAGGAAGCAGAGGGTCCTAGGCTCAACATCCAAGTGTTCAAAAATGGGGGACCAGAAGCCAATTCACAGTCCTACGGGACAGGCACTGTGCCCTGGACCACACACACTGGGTCACAGGAACACAGCTCTGCACCCATGTGCACATGTGAATAAATACACATGCCCACCATGAGAAACACACGTGCACAGAGTAAACACTCAGTCCATGACTGTGGGCAGTGCCCACCCAGTAACTCCGTTCACCCCAGCACGGATGAGGAGCCATCTGCCCAGAGAAGCAGTTCTCTCCTTGGGTCAAGTGCAAAGACCATCACTTATTTAGCCCTTTTGGTATATCATCTCAATGGCCAGAAAAGGAAACTGAGGCATGGGGAAGCCTCTTGCCCAAGATGGCCCCAAAAGCATGAGTGGCAGCCTGCCCCTAACCCCTGGGCAGCCCACCTGCCCCCGGAGCATAGGCTGGGGAGCAGCTCCAGCCCAGCCCTGCAGAGCCCTGCACACCCATCTGTGTCTACACTGGGAGGGCCCTCAGGGCTCACCTATTCCATCCCTCACTGTCCAGGGGAAAACGGGCTGGGAAGAGCAGGTTCACCTAGGCTACCCCTGGAGGTCAGGAGTGCCACACCTGGCACTGGCCACAGACGAACAAGGAGCTCCGTCCAGGGCCTTGGCTCTGCAGCAGTCAGGGGACAAGGAAGGGAAGGTTTCCCACATGTCTCCCAAGGAGCCTGGGGGCCAGGAACCAAGAGGACCCCAGTCAGAGGGGTTGGCCCTCTAGCGGGCTGGCAGCTGCCCACAGCTAAGCCAACCCTGAGGCTCTGGGAGCCAGACTCTGCTGAACCCTGCCGTGGCTGCCACCTCAGCTGTGTTAATGGTTAACCAGGAGTGCAAAGGGTGCCGGGTGCCTGGCGGGCGTGTGGACTGGCGTGGGCTGCCTCAGGTGTGAACACAGGCTGCCAGGTATGAGCTCAGACTACAGGGTGTGGCCAGGGGCCAGGGGTCAGCCCTGGAGGTTTCGCTACGTCAGGAGGTGGGAGAGATGCCCGCCTGGAGGCAGGTGTGCAGGACATGCCCTGGGCTTCCCAGCCAGGGTGTTCCACCAGGTACCTGCCTGCAGCGGCCTCAGCCAGCCTACACCTGCCCCTTTCCCAGGTCCACGGCCCAGGAGGAGGAGCCTAAGAGCTGTACTGTGCCCTCAGACACATAGGCCCCCGGCTATGAAATGGGGACATCTAGCTTAGCCACCCAGGGATAAGGTGAGGGATAAGATGCTCTTGCAGTAGTGCCCAGGACTGGGACAGAGCCTGCCCATGCCCCAAAATCAGCCCAGGCTCTGCTCCAAGAGGCCAGGTCTAGAGGCCCCCAGCGCTCCCACATGGCCCACTCTCCAGTCCTCGAGTTTCACATAGTAGTCTTGGCTGCCGGAGCAGAGCAGGGTCTCAGAGACCTTCCCTTTGAGGATGGGATAGTCCCCCTACAGATGAACAGCACCCAGCTATACCCCTGCTGTCCAGGAATCAGATTCCAAGTCTGTCTCCGTGCTAATCACTGGGGAGCCTACAGCACACAAAACTGGGCCCAGCAGCCTCCTCCCTCCCATGGGGCTCTGACCACAGACTCAAGTGGGTGGGTGCTCTGATACCTGCCACCCTGGCCTCTGCAGGGGACCAGAGAAGCAGGACAGGGCTATTAGAACCCTGGGGCCAGGCTCAGGCAAGGTGCTTATCTTGGTCTTGGCCCTGGCCCTGGCCCTCCAGGTGGTACAGCTTCTTTGGTCAACAGTAGCCTCACCTAGATCCCCCTGCAGGGTAGACACTAAGGCCTGGGCTCAGCCAAGATGGCCCAACAGGCCAACCCCCTTCCCCCAGGCCGGAAGCAGGCTTGCTCTTCTCCAGAGACAGGCGGGTGCCATGAGCAGGGTGGGCTCCCGGGACTCCAGCAATGCCACCAATGCCACCATCATGCTTCTCAGAGGGGAACAGATGGGGCTGCTCTGGTCTGGGGGCCCACTTTCTCTCCAGACAGCCCCATGTTTATCAGAGAAAAACAGCGATTTACGGTCGCACCTGCTCCTGGGTCCGTGAGGGTTCTGGCGGCCCCGCTACCTCTGTCTGGCCAGGAAATGGCTACATTTTTCTCCCAAGAACACGTTAGGAATATTAAATTCTCAAAAACCTTCTCCACAAAAGCAAATTCTCAAAATAGAGACTATGACATCCCGGGGACCCCCATTCAGGCCCCGGGGCCCCATGCAGCTCCCAGCTGGGGGTGTTGTACCCTCAGCACAGGGTCTACCCCCTCCTCTTTCTGGGACACATGGGCAGCACCTTCTCACACCCAACACCCTGACTCCCACTTCTTTCAAAGACATCCACTTACACCCACCCTGGTAAGCCACCAAGTTTCCCCAGTCACACTGTCACCCTCAGAGATATTCCCTGAGGGCTGGTCCTGATCATTCCGGAGCTTCGGGACAGGGCAGATACACACTACCACTTACTGAGCCCAGCACTGTGACCCTTACAGCAGGCACGAGCCCAGGATGGCCCATTTTAGAGAAGGAAATGCTACAGACAAGCCGGCAGCCCCGCTCAGGATCCCCAGGCTTCAAATCCCAGGACCTTCTGTTTTCTAGGGATGGAGGCCTAGACTTAGAAAGAACAGAACCCCAGTCCAGAGGTCATGTAGCCCCACCCCAGAGACCATGTGCCTGCCACTCAAATGGATATCTCTCCGAATCCAGAAAACCCCTGCTTAGCCAAACCCACACCGGGGCCCTGTGGGAGCAAGCCATGGGTCCACAGGCCCCGCGTGTGTCCGTCCCCAACCCAGGAGGGAGGCCAACACCAGACTTCACACTGGCATGAATGGAGCCCTGCCCAACCTGCTCCTAGGGCCCAACCTGGCATCTCAAACGCAGTGACTCCAGACTCCAGGGCTCACAGCCTGACAGGTACCATCACCCACTATGCTGACACTCAGCCTCTCCACGCCAGTGTCCCTCACACGGGGAAGGACGCTGGGATCCCTTTACCTGAGACCAAGGCTACTGCCATCACCCCTTCCCCAGAAGGACCTACTGGGAACTCCCCCCCAGAACACTGTTCTGGCCTCCACCAGGAAGGGAGGCCCATCCTGGGTGCCTAGTGAGCAGACACCTTCTGGAAGCCTGAGGTACTGCCAGCAGAGCCAGGCCCAGCCAGAGCCAGGTGATGACAGTGGGTGCTGCAGTGGAGATGAGCTGACGGAACCTATGCACTGATGCCACCAGACCCTGGCTCCTGAGACTGCCTTAAAAGGCACCAGCCTGAAGCTTTCCAGTGCAGCAGGAGCAGCTGCCAGTTCCGGCAGGGCCAGATCAGATGGCAGCTCAGAGCTGGAACCCACCCCTGACCTCACAGTGGCCCCACAGTGCAGGGCCAGGGGTGGACACTGCCAGGCGAAGTCCATCACACACTACTCACACTGGATCAGGACTTTGGGCCTCAGCTCTGTCTAGGCCAAACAACTGGGGCAGCTCTGTGGACCAGGCTTGTCCAACAGCATCCACATCAGCTTCCACACCCCTCTCCCAATCCCTGCAAAGGGGTCTGGAAGAAATGCTGACAATGTGATGCAGGACAGAGAAGCATGGCTGGAACCCCTGGTGGCCTCTGCCCAGGGCTGATGGTCAGTGGTAGCTTAGAATCCTTGCAGGTGCTAGGTCCACATTGAGGCCTCCTTTCCACACGTCCCCACAAGAGAGGAAAGACCAGCCCAGGTCCCACACAGTGGTCACAATACTTGAGTCTTTGAGCTGCTCCCATGGAAGTCACAGGGGACTGGCCATCAACCCCAGCAAGACCACCGGACACCTGGCCTGATTCACCAGCCCGGGCTGCACTGGGTGGCCATTCCCAGTCTTGCTGCCATCTGTATGACAAGGTGCTTAAAAATCTTCTGAAGACCATAAAGATTGGAGTTCCAGGTGGACAGGGCTGCCATAGGCCTCCGCAGCTCCAACTAGCCCTGCTAACCCCTTATCCACTCATACAAGTGCTTGGCTCCAAATGAGTCTGTATTGCAGGCCCACCTCCCTCTGTCCAGGTCATCTGCCTCAATTCCCAAATGGAGCAGGACAGGCCTTCTGCTTGGCTTCCACAACAGGCCTCCTGTTCCTGCTGACCTCTTTGTCTCTGCCAGAGCCCCCAGTGTCTGGGGCCAGATGTTCCCCTGCAGCCTTATGGGTGGGTAGGGGGAGAACCTTCCCCAAGAGGGAGCTTTGGAAGGGCCAGAATCCAGCTGTAAGACTCTGTCCCCTTAGGCTAACCACAACCCTATGGGCAGGTAAGAACCACATAGCCAAGGCATGACCCCTGCACAGTGCAGAGAAGGGGGCCTCTCTCAGGAAGGGCACCTCTGAGGGCACCAGGTCAAAAGACCTTGAACCCACCTGGTCACTCGGGACCAGAGAAGGAGCCATCACTACCTAGCTGTGAATGGACACTCTTTGTCCTCACCCCAGAGGAAACGTGGGGGGTCCCAGAGGCCAGAGGCCATAGGAATAGCCCAGTCCCTCAGTGCCCAGTGTCCACATGAGACATCTCACCTGGATCTGACCTACCCCTGTGCCCAGGAGAACAAGACAACAGGTGTCCCAGACTCTCAGGACTCTATGACCCCACCCCCACCTCCACCATACCACTGATAAGAGCCCTGAGGCCCAGGGAAAGGGCCAGGGTTCCACAAGGGATTGAGATGGCCTGGGCTAAGGAAGGGATCCCTGGCCACTAGAGCCTGGAGGACTGAGTCAGCCCCTACTGTCTGCCCTACAGACAGGAGAGTTCCCCAGACAAGCCCTGAGCCCAGGGAAACCCTTGGGCCCCTTAAGGGGAGTGCCAGCCTGGGAGATCCAGCAGTAAGATGTGGAATCTGCTCATTCTACTCCCAGGGCTCCATGAGGACCAAGTGCTGGAGATCACGATAAGTCTTAGCTAGTTGGGCATGGTGGCAATGCCTGTAATCCCAGTGGCTCGGAAGGCTAGGGCAGGAGTTCAAAGCCAGCCTCAGCAACTTAGGAAGGCCCTAAGCAACCCTGTCTCTAAATAAAATATAAAAAAGGACTGGGGATGTAGCTCAGTGGTTAAGCATCCCTGGGTTTAATCTCTGGTACAAAAAAAAAAAAAACAAACAACCAACGATAAGTCTCAGTCACAAGTCTAAGGCATCCCACCCTGAGTCTCAGACCTGGCAAGGGGAAGAAAGTACTTCCAAGCATTCCCTCCAGGGACAGAGTCACAGTACATGGTGGAATCTGAAATGGTTTCTTCCTAGTGTCAGAAATGGATTCCAACACTGCCCTAGAAATGAAACCTCAACCCTAATTCCAAGAATCCTTTTATCCAGGAAAAGTGGCCCTGCATTAAAAGCCTGGCTAAGCAGAAGTGGCCTGCTCTACTGATGGGAGCCATGCTTGGCAGGCCTGCCACACCCCAGCTTGGATCTGCTGGTCCTGAGGGTCATGCAGGACATAATGGTATCTCAACTAACTGGAACCAGTCTAGGGTATCCAGTCCCTGGATGGGAGCCCCAAAGACTCCAGCCTTAACTGGCCTCATAGGAGCCCAGAAACACCCAAGACACTTGCCCTCTAAAGTCCTTCGGAAGACAGAGGCCATGCCCAGACCCTGGCACAGAAAACCCTCCACCTGAGAGGGAGGCCAGTCACCCCAGTGTCACAGCCACTCAAACCTGCTGCACAGGGGGACACATGGGGCCAGACAGGCAGACCCAGACCCCACAGCCCTAAATCAGGCTGAAAGCTACCAGCCCCAATCCAGCTGCCCAGAGGAACTGAAGCAACAAAATCTGCCCCCAGGACTGAGGGGGTGAAAGAGAAACAGTAACATGTGAATCCCCCAGGGTTGACCCAGGGGTCACCATAGCTTGAGCCTGCCTAGGAGATGGCTGTGTAGCCAGCTGTGTGCTGGCCCTCAGTGACCACAGGCTGGTGCCAAGAATGCCAACCAGGTCACTGGGTCCTCACCCACTTCCACCTGGGCCTTCCCTAAGCTGCTTCTTATCCTCCACCACACAAGAGCACCCGGCAGCGAGAAGTGTTGGCGCACATCTGTAATCCCAGAGGCTGGGGAGGCTGAGGCAGGAGGATCACAAGTTCAAAGCCAGCCTCAGCAACTTAGCAAGGCCCTAAGCAACTAAGTGAGACCCTGTCTCAAAAATAAAAAGGACTAGGGATGTGGCTCACAGACAAAGTCCCTCTGGGTTCAGTACTCAATAAAGAAAAAAAAAGCACCAAGCAGACCACGTGCTGGACTGGTATGGTGGCTCACCTTGACACTCCGGTGGTGGACCCGGGAGGGCTGGCACTTGACACTGCTCGTGTTGCAGCAGCCGGTGCAGCGCTTCACCTCCACACACGGGGGCCAGATCAGGAAGTTGGCAGACGTGGGGTCCACCTGGCTCCGAGGTATCTCGTAAATGACCGTCCTGGTCTTGCAGACTGCAGGAATGGCTTCCTCTGCAGAGGCAAGATCGTGGTGAACACAGAGGCCCCTTCCATCTCTGTCAGCACAGCACAGCACAGCAAGTGTGCATGCCTTCCTGACCCCGCCTGGCCCCGTCCATCCTGAACGGGCCCAGCCAAGGAAGGAGCTGAGCCCACATCACTGATGCCCCCAGTGTAAGCTGGCACACCGGTCCCCAACAGCCACTCAGGAGCGAGGGGCAAGGTCAGGGCTGTGGGCAAAGGGAATGACCTGACCCCAAAGACCCAAAGAAAACCCTGGGCAGCCCCTGGGGAACAGCCTGGCCATGCTGGGCCTACCCCACACACAGCAGCCGAGGGGAAGGAGGGCAGCAGAACAGGCCCAGCAGCAACCCCCTACCACCTGGGGCCTAGCTCACAAAGGTCACCAAGAAGCCACCCAGCTGGCCCCCAGGGAGGAGGCAGCAGCCACTTCCTGCGCTGCTGTCCTCAGTACAGCCCACCCCAGCCCTAAGGATCTCATCTGCCTACCAGGTGTGAAGTCCTCATAGGACTCTGGGGTACATACCTTCCTCCCCAGATAACCCTTACTAGGCCACCCCCAGACACTCTCAAGGGGCCTAGACAGTCTCTGGGGCCACACACAGCCTGTTCCCTCTGCCCTCAGCAACACTGTGGGCTGATATAGACCCCTGGCCAAGAGCTGGGGAAGCTGGAAGCAGCTAGGGGCAGGAGGTCCAGTCCACCAAGCCAGCCAGGGAGAGGCTGGCACCGCCTAGGGTGCATGACCTATGTGCATCCTACAGCCCCCACACTCCAGGGCAAGCAGCCCCGTCTTCCGCAGGCTCTCAGGAAATAGATATGCCTGAACTGCAGTCAAAGGCTCTAACAAAGGGGCCAGCAGGGGAGCTAGCCAGTTCCTCCACCAGGTTCCTGTCCACAGGGTGAAGAGACCCCCGAGGGCCTCTAGACACACCAGGGAGGAGTAGGCATGAGAAGTCCCCAGGCCCTGGGCTCCACATACTGCTCTGGGTATTTGGGAGGAGCCGCTGTACACTTCCCACTCAAAGCTCCCCTCCAGGGAGAGGCCTTCCACCCACCCTCAGCCTGGACTAGGAATCCTGAGCACTGGATGCTGGGACTGGCTGGGGTCTGATCTGAGGGTGTGAAACCAGTAACTGCACCAATAACATCCCTTGCTCACAGCACCTAGAAAGCACCTACATACCACACCCAAAGGTGAAAGATATAAAAGTCTACCTTTTTGTGGGTGCCTGAGGCTCAGAGAGGGGATCCACTTGCCCAGAGTCACACAGCAATGAGCAGTCCTACAATAAGTGGCGGCACCCTCAGATGGAATGGGACTGAGTGGGTCACCCCCAACCCCAATAGCATAGGCCAGGCTCTACAGAAGACTTTTTCCCAAAGGAGGCCCGCCTGGAGCCCCAGAGATAAAGATGAGTGGGGCGGGGCCCTGGGGAAGGTGTCTCCAGAGGCCCCAAGCCTGGCATACCCGGCTGCACCCGTCTTGTGGCTAGAGGCCCAGAGCACTGGTGCTTCACATTAGGAACTGGAAATTAAGCTCCGCCACGTTTTCCAGCAAGGCCTCCACGTAGACAGGCCCCAACAAGACGGGGCACTTAAGGAATTTATGATGGCTCTCCTCTCCTGGAAACTCTTGGCCCGGACTAGGACTGCAGCGCAAGGCAGGCGGGAGACACCGCATGGAGGTGGAGGAGGGCGGCCTCCGAGAGGGCAGGAGGCCAGAGCTGGAGGAGCAGGCCCAGCCTTTGTCTCATGGCCAGCTCCTCCCACCCGCGCAGCTCCTGAACCCACCGATGCTCCTTTTCCTCCGAATGGGCACAGGCCGCTTCTCCTGCGCATGCTTGGTGGCATGGGCCCTGTGGGCTCTCAGGCTGGTTCCCAAGGCATCCTCGGCTCCTATGGGTAGAAAGAGAACATGGCGACAACTGTCCACGCTTGTGTGGCCTGCCCTGTGGGCCTGAAAGACAGGGTCCCCACTCGGGACAAAGGGCTCAGTCCAACCCTCCTAGTAAGCAGGCGAGGTCCCCTGGGCCCTCTCCTTCCACTCAGGGCTTTTCAGATGTGCAGTGAATGAAACACAACCAGGCCAAATAGTCCTGTCAATGCAGAGGTCCCCAAAATGCAGGGGAAAGCTGAGACCCTTTCAGGAAGGGGCTCCAGGTGGTCTCCCCGATGGCACCTTCTCCAGTGAAGCCACGCTGAGGGCTCAACCAGGCCAGAAAGTCCCTGAGGCCATCTAACCCAGAGCCAAGAGCCTGTACCGTCCAGCTGGGCCCATCTCCAGGCTCCACCACAGCCACAGAAATGAACTGAAAGATGGGGCTCCTGAGACTCGTGCTGGTGCTGAGTGGCCCCTGCCCCCATAAACCAATCCTAGATGAAGTGTCCTAACCTTGGAGGGGCATCAGAAGCAAGGCCAGACTGGGCTGTGAGCCAGCCTCCACTTGTTCCTGAAATAAGTCTGCCCTGAGGGCCAGAGGCCATGAGAAAACAGCAGAAGGGCACGGCACTCATGGAGTGTAAGTGAGGAGTGGCCCAAGACCTGAGGCAGGAGTCCTGGTGCCAGGCAGAGAAGGGAGGTGGTCTGCAGAAAGCCATAGAGCAACAGCCCAGCACTAAGACCAAACCAAGAACCCCAACCCCACACAATACAGAGGCTCTGAGTCTCAGACCCTCCAATTTCTGGGACTGAGGAAGGACACAGCCCTACCACCTGTCTTGTGGACAGACCAGCCCAACACCACCCATACCTGGATACAGTTGGTACTATGACTGGGTCCTCCAGATGCAGCAGGAAGTCCCAGGGCATGTGTCCAACAGCCAGGACTCTCTAAGACTTGCTGGGTCCCATCTTGCAGCCTCCTCCCCTCTCTAGCTCAAGGGATCCCCCGCTTCCCAGGTAGGAGCCCACCCCAGTGCAGGACACGCAGCCTAAGGCTGCTGTCTGCCCAATCCATCCAAGCATCCACAGCCAATAGCAGAAACCCTGGCCTCCTCCTCTTCCCTGAGATGTCTGGAACCTGCACAATTAAAATGAGAACCAAAAACCTTGCATAAGGTATGAATGTCCAAGATGAAGGCTGAGCAGAGCCCAACTTTTGACTTAAAATGACTCAATGTTCCAAAGCTACTGATTTTTTTTTTTTGAGACCCAAAATAAGATCAGAACATAACTACTCATGCAATAAGAATTTCCCATCAACCAATTGTTACAAGGAGCACTTTTTCATGAAAAAGTGACATTGTGAGTCACGTCCTGGTGGTGCCCATCTTGCCATGGCCAAATGGAAAAGGTCCATCTAAGCTTCTGGAGACTCAAGAAGGACACCAACAATCTAACACCTTACTACCATCGTGCTGGCTCAACTGCTTCCCTAGGGTCTTAACCTTTATGGTTATACAGTAGGCTTTATCAGTCTTTCACCCCCCGAGGAAACCTAGGCCCCAAAAAGTGGAACAAGACAAGGACAAACGGCTAGTGAAACGACCCTCGGGACCAGTGGCTCAGACTCCCACCCCAGGCCCCTTGGTCCAGTTTAATGCACTGAGAGAATTTCAGTCCTCAAAGCTCAGTGCTGTGGATGTGCTATGTATGTATTAGAGATAAGCAAGTGCAAGCTGCTCCTACTCAGACAAGCCGGTCCTCTATTCCTCAATCAAGATGGGGGGTCACAAAAGCAGACCCTTGTTCAGGGGATGCAGTCAAATGATTTATGCTCTTGGCAGGAATTCAGATGAGATCTCTCACAGCCCCGCACAAATCATCCCCTGAAACCACTCTCAGGACAGTTCGCCAAGCTGTTTCCCTTTGGTCTTCGATGAAGGTGTCCACAAGATGACACATGGCAACTTACAAGATAGAGACTCCTCCTGCCCTGTCCTGGTCAGGTCTTAATGGCCAGGACAGGGATGTTTGTGTATCAGTTACTCAATGACCCATGGGCATCCAGCTAGACCACTCTGTAGAACAAAGCTCAGCTGCCACACCACTAGCCACAAAGGCCCCAAACTCTATGGCTGCTGATCACTGAAAGACACATACAAATCCCCTCATACTGTACACTGTGGAATACACCCAGCTCCAGTGACATTCTGGGCCAGGAACACCACAGCCTCTGGAGGTTTCGCCACACCAGGGATAAAATATCAGGTTGAAAGCAGTTTTCTCATCTGTAAAATGGGGGTAATTGGCCCATTGGATGTGTTACCTGCCTGTCACAAAGCTCCACCCACTCAAGGTGGGGACCAGACACTCAAAGCCCCCCTGCTCGAAGTACTGCATAATTACCCTGGAGGGACCTATCACCAAGAGTCCTCCTAGAGACCACCCCCTGGGGAAACCCACAACAGGTAGTCAAACTGGGCATCTCCCATCACCTGGCCTTTTCTCGCCCACCCAAGCTTTCTAAATGGCTCTTGCCAGACCAGGGTACCCCTAACAGGCCAGATGTACCTCTGAGTAGACCTAAAGGGGAGGCCAGGGCCCAGCGGGCAGCCTCTCAGGAGACCTGGCCCCCAGGGCTGCCTACAACCTCCAGCAAATCCCCTCAGTCAGGAAGAGGGGGGATGGGGGCCAGGAGAACCCTACAAGTTCAGGAGCCAACAGGCCATTCCTGTCCTCTGATCAGAATAGACTCTTCTGCTTCCAGACTGGGAGAGGGGATGTAGAGATACTTTGGAGTTTTTGTCACAAAGAGTCCCCACCCCAGGTCAACACTGGGGAGCAAGATGGTTTCCAGAGGTCCTCATTTCACTCTCACAGTTTTTCCCAGGCACTCCGAGAATCCTATTCAGACCCAAATGTCTAACAGGTGGACAGGAGCATATGACCCACCCCTGCATTCCCCAGGGCAGAAGGGAGAGGCAGTCCCCCTTTTATAGAGGCAATTTGAAAACCGCCTGAGGACTATCTGTGCACCCTGGCTTTTTCCTTTGGATTCTCCTAAAGAGGCTCTAGCCCAGAAGCCCCCAGGTCAGGAATTCCATCCTCAAACCCCACAGAGCTGCAATGCTAAAAGTGTTAATGGGTGGGGGTGGGGTGGGGTAGGCGGGGCTGCAGAGACCAGCATAAGAATGGCCCCAGCAGAAAGTGAATGGCCCATTTCCATGCCACATCCAATGACTGACCTACAGGAGGTCCAGCCCAACAAGGTCTCACTCCCACAAGCCAAGAGAGCAAAGCCCTGGAACCTTCTCACAGAGGCAGTCTCCAAGCCTCCAAATCCACCAGGGACCAGTGAATATTTCCCCAATTTCTCAAACCAAACTCTTCGCCCCCAGCTTGCACATCAAGGGACTGGGTCAAAATCCCCTGGCCCAACTGTGATCTCTAAGTGAAATCCTACCCCACTCCTGATAAGGATCAGGAGAAGGATTTCCTGGGTCAAGAAACTACAGAAACCAGCCGCCTTGTTAGAAAATGGTTTTGGCATGGAATGAAAACAGTTTGGGCTTCTCCACCATCATAATTAGGTACAAATTTCCAAATGACTAGACCATGTGATTCTACTTAATTCCCCCACCCACCCCCCTTTTCAGAGTAGCTGCAGTGAGAAAAATCTTCATTTCACTTAAAATTCTTCACTTTGGCTGCCTTTCACTCCTCTTCTTGACAAGTTCATCTCAGGCCTTTTTAAAAAACCAGTCAGTAGGTTTTCCCGCTTGAGTACCTCCCTAGTTAACTCGGGAAGGCGTTCCAAAGTGTTAATTTTGAAAATGGCGCCACGACGACCCAGAGGAAACCTGGTCCTCCAACACGGGGCTATCTCTCCAGTCCTCGGGGAACACAGTCCCCAGCACCACCACTGCCCCCACTGCAGAGACCCCTTTAACTCTTGCAACCTTGGATCTAGTCCACCCTGCAACCAGACCTTCAAAACTCCACATTTACAAATAAACTGTTTTCTTAAGTGGCTGGGCTCCAGACTCCTGGAGTGAGCCCCCAAAATAGCCCCAAGCACATGTGTCCTAGGCGTGCCTTTTTATTGGGTCGCGAAAAGAGAGAGACACTGGCCTCCAGCAGTCACAGAGGCCCAGCCCGGGAAAAAGCGCAGCACCAGCGCGCAGGGCTTACTAAGCGGCCCTGGCCCGACAGGCTCCGTGCCCCTCAGGGTCTAGCCAGGTGGCCGGCGGGCCAGGCGCACCAGCCAGGGCTTTGCCCACCCCGATCAGTCCCGCGCTCCGCAGCCCGCACACCTGGCGGCCGCGCCGGCGCCCTCTCCGCGGCTGAACTTCTCATGACACGCGGCGTTTTCCTTAACTGCGAAAACAATCCCCCCGCGAGCAAGCAGCCCTCGGCCGCCGCTGGGAGAGAAAGTGGCGACTGGAGGAGAAACGCCTGACTCATGCGCCTGGGCGTTTATGGCCGAGGAATGGATTCTGACCTTTCGGTGCGCTTCGGAGCGGCGCCCGGCCCGGCCGCGCGGGGGGCGGCTCCGCGCAGACTCCCCGCCCGCCACCCGCGCCCTCCCCGCGCCAAGGGCAGGGGCGCGATTTACCTACGGAGTCTATCTCCAGGAGTCGCTGGAGGTCGCGGATGCTGTGGATCTCACTACGGGCCAGCCGCTCGATCAGCTCGCGGGGGATCTCAGCTTCCTGCAAGCAGACCACACGGTCAGCGCCCGCGGCGCGCGTCCAGCAGTCCAAGGCCTCCTGCCAGGCCCGAGGGGCTGCAGCACGGCAGCCCACACGGATCCCGCCGGGGCCGTGGAGTGGAGTCCGAGACGAGGGTGGGGTGGCTGAGTTCCCAAGTTCTCCGCCCCCATCCTTGTCTGCCCTTTGCAAAAAGAGGCCCCCACCGCCACCTTTACTGCTGGAACAAAAGCCCCCACACTCCAGCCTTCGCCTGGGGTGTCAGTTACAGGTCTGGGGGAGGCGAGGGGGCCGCGGAGTTTCTGGTTTAATAGTGAAATCCACATCTAGAAAAAGCGAGTCGAAATGCGTCACGGATCGACGACGAAAGTCGCGGCAGCTCTAACACTTTAATCTAGCCAGGGGCTTAAATTTCACGCCCTGGAATCCCGGGCCGAGTTCTTGGAGAAGAGGGTCTCCCCTCACCACACGCGCGCGCGCGCGCGCGCGCTCGCCCCACCCGACTCCGGCCCAGCCGCGGCCCTAGCGCCGACTAGGACGCCCAAATCCAGCGGCGGCGGGAGAGGCGAGGGTTAAATATCCACCTCCGGCTCTCGGGTCGCTGCCCAGCCCACCCCCACCATTCGGCCTCCCCCACTCTCCCTCCCGGTGTTTACAGGGAGTCGGGGGTCGCTGGGGGGCTCAAGCACTAAGTTCCCACGACAGAGGCTGTGGAAAGTCATTCATCACGGCAAAGCTCCTAGGGACTCAGGGGCGGGGGGTGGGGACGCCAGCGGTGGGAGGGCGCGGGCGCCTGGCCCGGCCCCAGCTGCCTCGCTCAGCCACCTGTAAGCAGGGCCCCGAGCGGGCCGGACTGCACGGGCCCTGTGCCCGGCGGGGCTTGGGGATTGTGAACCCGGGGCTGCGACTCGGCGATGCCCACCCTGCCCAGCCTGGGGCTTCCGCTGCAGCCGCCTCTACCTGTTTACTAGCCACCCAGCTTCCCTCTCAAGGCTCCACCGGCTCACACACACCCACTTCTTTGCTGCCCGCACCCCGTTACTGCATTGCCCGCCACGACCCGGCTACCCCTCCCCGAAGACGCGCCCGCGCCCCCCGAACTTTCTCCCCACTCTGCACCTCGCCGCTCCGCCGTCCCTTCCAGGCAGAGCGACGCAACACGCTGTAGACTCACTAGACACACTTGGGCATGGCAGAAAATAGACCCAGTTGGGAAAATTTTTAAATTGACCAGTCTAGTACAAATCAAAATGCTTTCTGCAGAGTCTGGGGCGCCCGGTCCCGCGGGGGGCGTGCGCCGGGGGAACCAGAGAGGGGACAGGGCGCGGGGGTGGCACCCACCTCGGCCAGGGCATGGGCGAGGTATCCGCAGCCGAGGAGCAGTAGGCAAGCCCAGGTCCTCATCGCGTCCCGAGGCGCTGGCGGCTCGGCGGGGAGGCGAGGCCGCAGGGCGGGCGCTCCAGCCGGGCTCCTGTGGCGGTGAAATTCAGTACCATCCCTCAGGGAACGCGGCCCCGAGGAGGGTGGCGCGGAGAGCTGGGAGCAGGCGGAGCGCGCCCGGCGCGAGCAGTGAGTGCGGCGCCAGCGAGGAGGAGGAACAGGGAGAGCGCGCCTGCAGCGCCGGGAACCTCCTGGGCCGCCGAGTAGGGGGTGGGGACGGAAGGGGCGGAGGGCGGGGGCTGGGCTTCTTCCTTGGTGCGTTCCCGGTGCTGGCCGCCGCGCTAGCTCCCCGGCGCTGGCTTTAGGAGCGACCCGGCCGGTAATTCCGCATATTTGCGGGCATCGGCTCCGAGAGGGACCCCGGAGCGAGGCTGGGGCCGCTGCCGCACCACCGATCACCTGTCTGGACGCCCGGCCGAGCCCCGGCTGCCGGCTCGCGCTTTCCCTGCGGGCTGCGGGCAGCTCTGGCGCCCACCGCCGGCCCGCGCTTGCCTCTGTCCTCCTCTGATGCCGCCGCCCGGCCGGGCACAGCGCGGCCCAGCACGGCGCGGCCCGGAGGCCTGCGTGCGCCCCGCCGCGGCGCGCCCTCGGCTACGGCGCTGCGCTCCGCCCTCCGCCGGCAGAGAACGGGCAGCTCCCGCGGCCGCGCCGCCTGGCAGCCGCCGACCGCCCGGGGCCTCGCTGCGCCGCCCGCGCGGGCCTGAGGGCGGGCGCAGGGCCGAGTCGGCGCCGCTGCCGCCGCCGCAGCAGCAGCAGCAGCCGCGGGGAGAGAGGGAGGAGGAGGGCGGCGCAGGCAGGTCCGGCTCGCCGGAGTTCTGCGGGCTCTGCAGGGCGCGCGTGTGGAGCCGGCCGGCAGCGGGGAGGGGGTTATAGCGCCGCCGCCGCGCCCCTCCCCCGCCCCCGCCCCCCGCCTCCCGCGAATTCCGGGCCCCGGACCCGCACCTCGGAAGCGTGCGGGGGTCCTGCGGCCGGGCAGGGCCCGGCCGCCACCGCTACTGCAGTGAGCACACTCGCGTTCACGCAGGCAGCTAAATCCATCAAAGCCCCGCGCCCGGCTCCAAGCACAGGCGGCAGGGTTCCCCACGCGCCCCTCCCTCGAGCTTGCCCACCCTCCAGTGCCAGCTGCAATCCTGCGGCACCGGGCGGGGAGGGGAGGAGGCCGCCGCAGAAGCGCCGCCGCCGCCGCCGCCGGCTCGCCTCTCTCGGGCCCCAGCAGCAGCAGAGGGCAGCGCCCAGAGCTGCTGCGCCAAAAAGGGCACGAGAGCCAGCCCGGCCCCCGCCCCAGCGCTCGGCCGCTTTCCACCGTCTGGATCCAGGGCCCCTGCCTTCCCCTTTCCATAAAAGGAGGGGGAGTGAGTCTCCAGGGAGAGGTGGGGCTGGTTTAAGGGCGCGTCTGGGGCACTCACCTGGCGGCTGCCACGCGCCCCCGCCCAGGATCCGAAGCCTGGGCACCTGAATGAGGAACCTCCACCCACATTTCGAGGTTGGAACAAACCCAGGTCAGGGAGGGGTCTGCCTGCCTCATCCCTCTCTTGTGACCCCCGCGTTCCCCCGGGTTCCCACTCCCTCGCGGAAGGCCGGGCTGCACCCTGAGCCGGGAACTGAG
Organism: Sciurus vulgaris; assembly: GCF_902686455.1. NCBI lineage: Eukaryota > Metazoa > Chordata > Mammalia > Rodentia > Sciuridae > Sciurus > Sciurus vulgaris. Next base: position 25,144,419 of record NC_136479.1, read on the forward strand.
AGAGTGGAAAGAAGAGAAAGGAGACGCTCGTGAGGAGCACCTGGGTTGTGCGTCGCAAGCCGCGGGGCGCACAGAGCGCCACCTCCGGTCAAGGCTCAGCACAGGGAGCGACGCGGGGGAGCGACGCGAGCAGACGAGGTCTGAGAGGGGCTGGACCGCTCCCCCGCGGCGAAAGAGCTGGCGTGCCCGGGCGCGGTGGATACCGATGGTCTAGACCAAGTGGGGTTGGACCCGGACGGCAGCATCAGATGCCTGCCAGTGTCCCTCCCTCGAGGGGGCGTACTTCTCAGGTACTAGGGCTGGGGGGTGGCGGCCCTTGGAGACCCCGAAGGTAGACGACTTAGGCTGGAAAGTAAGAGACGCCCGGTGGGTGAGGGGCAGCCCAGAATTCTGCCGGCCCCAAACATCACCCCCATCCTGTAGATGAGCCGTGCCTCCGGTGGCAGCCTCTCCCTCTGGACTCGCAGGGGAGGTGCGCAGCCCCGCGGGCGGCTTCCGTATTTCAAAGTCTGAGTCGAGAGGGTCTTTGGGGGCGCGCACATTCACCCAAATACCTGGAGGGCAGGGACTCTCCCGGCGTTTCTGCGGCGTCAAAATAGCGCTTTCTCGGGTCTCCACGAGCCCGCAACCCTCCACCCTCACCGCGACCTCGCCAGGTGATCAGGAAAACAGAACAAGGGAAAACTTGGACACGTTGAGAAGCCCTGAAAATCAGGCCTGGTCCCTCCTGGTGAAACCTTCTGCGACTTTGGAGAGGCAACCTACTGGCGATGGTTTCTGGATGGTTTCTGGAAGGTGGCCAAAAGCACACTGCCTGGACCCAGGTCAAACCCTCACCTTCTTATCCTGGGAGCTGTGCGCATCGTGTCCCGCCGAGCCCTGGGCTCCTCGAGGGCAAAGGGGATCCCAGGACACAACGTTGGGGTTCGAGGATCAGGTGTGACAGTGGGTGTGGGAATCCAGGTGGAAGGTCGCGTTGCATTTCGGAAGGGGTGCCGCACCCTCCGGGCCCCAACCCCCTCATGGAGGCCGCTGGTTACTAGGAATCCTTGGACGGGGGTTTCTCTCTGCTCCCTTATCCTCCTTGCACTTCGTGGGCGCCCAGCTGGAAATGAGGGCGGGGTGGGGGGTATCTGGGGACGCGGAAGGGGGCGCCCTGGGCTGGAGTCTGAGTGCGCTGGGGTCAGGGTGCACCACCCAGACGCAGGAGCTGCGGAGATCATGGAGCAGGTATCTCTCTAATCGCTGGCCGCTATTAAAAATAAAACCGCGACCCGTCGTCATAGCGACCACGACAACAGTGGCCGCCGCGCGGTGGCGAGAACTCGAGCGGCCGTGCGAGAGCCGCCTGGGGGACTCGGGCACACGCGCCCTGAACTCCCAAGGTACCGTGGTGCGAGACACGGGTTCCTACCCCGCCCCGTTCCTCTCCTCCATATCCTCAGAAAACAGGAGAAAGCCGACCCCTAGACGCCGGGTTTCTGAGACCTGGAGAAGGAGGCACCGCAGGACAAAACCAAAAGGCGGTGGGCTTGGGTGTGAACCATGTCCGGGCGGGGCGGGGCTCCTTGCCCTCCGCTGACTCCCGCTTCTTGGAACGCTAATTGTGCTCATTTCAACTCCCGGAGAAGGGAGGTGAGTGAGTAGGTGGGTTCCGGAGCTCCGCCGCGGGAGGAGACAGTGCAACCAGAGCCAGGCCGACGGGATTTTGTGCGCGGGGGCCGCAGCACCTGTCCCGCCAGCACTGTCGGTGGGAGTGGTCACATGCTTTCTTCTGGCTGGGAATCGAGTTTCACTTCCAGCCGCTATTAGGCGGTTCACACGGTTCACTGCAAACATTTGATAATGAGGCTAAATATACTTTAGAGTTGGAGGAGGCGTGGGCGGCCGCTGCCCAAGCGCGTGGGCGCGGCGCTCCAGGCTCTGCGGGGCATTCCCGCCCAGGCTCTGGAGACCCAGACGCCGACCCGAGGTACACTGCCAGCCTCCTGAGCAGTGAAGACGCGGCCCTACTCCGCCCCCACGACAACATGACCCCGGCTGCCGGCGCGCTTGCGGGAGGCTCTGAAGCGCCCGAAGTCAGCCAGAGTCTTGGACAGAAGAAGCGGTTGCAGCGAGGAGCTCGGGAGGATGGGGAGGAGGTGTGGGTGAGAAGAGCAGGTGCACCTGGCGGCCGGGGATGTCCGGTCGCCCCCGAGCTGGTGCTTCCGGGTCTATCTCGGGCATCCCTGGCGGGCCCCGACGTTCCCGTGGGCCCGTAATTATGGTGTCAGGTTCTCCAAGGAGGACGAGTGGGGGCGCAACCAGGGGACTGGCCGGTGTCTGCCGGTTGCTGGTTCCGTCCCGACACAATCCAAGACCAAAGGCACTCAAGAAAGGCAGGCAGGGCCTTGGTCCTTCCTCAGGTGGTACCTAGCAGGGGGTCCCCTCGGGCAGGGAACTGGAAGGAGACAACCAACCTTTATTAAGAAACAGACCCCAGCACTTTGTGCAGATGTGGTCTCATTTTACCCTAAAACCCACCTTCCTCCATCCTCACTGCTTGGCCACTGCCCTTCCAGGGCTTGGTACCAAGAGGCATTCAATTATTGCTGTCATTATTGCTATTTATTAGTAGTAATGACTAACATTTACTGAGTGCTTGAATTGTGCCAGGCTGGTGCCAAGCCCTTTCACTGTATCATGTCATTTCGCACTCAAGTGACACCCGGGAGGCTTCAACTCCCTCCCATTTTGCAGGTGAGAAATTGAGGCCCTTTGCAAGCAATGAGGCTTCCAGTTCCTGGGCTTCTCCATAAATACACAATCTGAATTACTTGATACACTTGTTCCTAGGGTTCATAGGCAGAAATGTGAAGACTGATATGGCCACCGTGCAATGCAGTAGCCCCAGGACTGGAGTGCACACCCACCTGAGCCCCAATCCCAAAAGGCAAGATCCTGCTCTGTCCCTTGACCTTGCCACCTTGGTCTGAATTGTCCCTAGCCTGTCCTAAGCTCAGTTCCCTCATCTGGAAAAGGAGAGGAGGAACAGCTGTCACCCTACACCATGGTGATCATAGTAAGTCAGCTCCCCCCAGCCCAGTAGAGGTCCCAGCACATATCTCCAGACCACAGGGCCCTGACTATGCAGATGGGGACATTGGAGGCCTATGCCCCAGTGTCAACTCGGGTCTCAGAACAACTGGCAGTGGTGTGACACCCAGTCCCCATTTATCTGTGGGCAAAGCTTTCTTGGTTCTGGCAATTAAGCCAGAAGTAGCTTCAGCCATGTGGGCTCGCTCCTTGAAGATCAAACAGGCCGAGTGCAGGCGCTAATTAAGTCATTACCTCTGGCCCTGAGGCTAAGGATCAGGCCTTTCCAGTTCAGGCTCCCCAGAGAGATAAGCTGCTTCAGAGTAGGAAGGCACCTCAGTGTCTCTGCACTCTCAACTCCCTATTTTTATTTCATTTTAAATACACCAACAGAAATGAAATTTAGTGTAGCACATGAGCCCACAGTCATCCTGTGACTATTTTGTGAATGAAGACCTACATTAGAGGACACTTGGTGGCTTCAGGAAAATGTCCAGGGTCTAGGTCATATCCAGGGCAGAAGCACCAGCCAGATGTGGTTCCAGAGCATTTAAATGCAGCTGACCAGAATTTTGTTGAAAGGTCAAAACATACCGGCTTTAGAAGACTTAGTGCATGTAAAATTTTTCATTAGAAATTGTGTTAATTACAGTTTGAAAATAATACTTCGGATATTTGAAGTTAAATAAACAGCATTACAATTCATTTTGCCTGTTTTGCTTTCACTTTGTTTAATGTGGCCACTAACACCTTTAAAATGACATCTGGCTACATGCTATATCTCTTGGCACCCAAAATTCATAGCTGCATGGTAGAACAGACAGATATGGAGCCAGGAGAGACATGGAATGCCAAAACCTCAGGTGTAGGGACCCATATCTGGTCAACTCCCCCCACTGCCACCCCTCCCCTGCCTGAGTGACCCCTGAGCAAGTGGTTTAGACTTTTGGAAGCACAGCCTCTTCTGGGTAACAGCCAGCTCAGAAATTTGCTTTGGGAAATATTCACCTGCTCACTCAATAGGTGAAGGTGCTGAGCTGGATGGGAGGTGGAGGAATAGCATCAAGGACTTCCCAGAGCTCAGGTTCTCCAAAGCAATATGCACACAAATAGGGGCGTGCCACTTCAGGTAGCCAGCAAAGGACAATCAGAGATGGAACCAGTCACGAGAAGCTCTAAGCCAAGCATTCTAGGCAGACCAATCACAGCAAGTACAAAGGCCCTGGGGCAGGGTCCTCTCTGGCATGTTCAAGAAACAGCAAGGATATGAGAGGGTATGTAGGCAGAGTGGGGCTGAGGAAGGTAGGCAGGGACTGGAGACCAGAGTCAGGCATTTGGGTTTTAGTCTAGGGAGGACAAAGCCACTGGAGTGAGTCCAGGGATGTGGGAGGTATGATCTTCCACCATCCAGTTGGCAGTGAGTCACCTGGTTTGAATCCAAAACCAACTCAGGGCTCCTTCCCTCAGGCCTCTGTCCTTGACCATGGACAGGGTAGGAGGGGCCTGTGATCCCCGTGTACCTTCAGGGTTTTGGGGTTTTTTTATTATCATTTTTTTAGTTTAGTTTCTTTTTGGTACTGGGGATTGAAGCCAGGGATGCTCTACCACTGAGCCACATCCCCAGTCCTTTTAAAATTTTTATTTTGAGACAGGATCTCACTAAATTGCTGAGTCTGGCCTTCAACTTGCAATCCTCCTGCCTCACTGGGATTGCAGGTATACACCATCACCACTGGCTTCTGTTTGATTTTGATGGGACTTGCCACCAGGCAAAGACACAGGTGCCCTGGAAGAGTCAGGGAGTCAGGCTGGGCCTGGGCCCAAGGACTGGCCTGGACATGCCGGGCTGGCCACTACGGCCTCTGCAGAGAAGCCAGGCTCCATCCAACCTCGAGAGACAGCCCCTAGCAATCGAAAGGCTTCCAGAGGAGTCTGGAGCTCAGCAGCTCTTTTAAGCAGAAGCATAAATTGGATGGAGTCTTTGCGCATGGTGTGCAAAGAAGCCAGGAGTACCCTGAAGAGGCTGGGCCTGAGGGGCAACCATGAAGCCATAGCAAGTGCAGGGAAAGTACCAGAAGGTCTGAGTTAGGGGAAGCCTGCCAGAATCTTTCCATTGAAGCCTCATTTCCATCAAAGAAATGAAGAGAGGAGAGAATGAGCAAGAGAGGAAGTGGAAGAGAGGAGGAACAGAGAGACCTTGCTCCCTGTCCTTTCACCACTGTGACAGGAAGAGTGAAAGCCACGGGCCAGCCCAGCCTACCTGGTTAGACCTCAAGACTCTAGAACCCAACTTGGCCTGGGCTAAGGGAGCAGGAGAGAATAGTGGTTCTTGTAACATCAGGCTCAGGAGTGGCAGCAGGTATGGATGGATCAGGGTGCTCAGCCCATGTCTGTAGAACCAGTCTCCTGCCTCATCTGCCTCCTTCTTCAAGGTGGCTAAGCTTAGTGCAGCACACATCTCCCTAGCTCAGCTCAGTCTGGGCATGTGACATCCTGAGCCCCCACTGTGTCTGGGAAGGAAGACACACGCTCCTGTGGCCAGATCTGAACCCAATGTCCAGGCCTGTTTGGTTCCAGGAGAAACACAACCCTCCAGGTGGACAGAGCCCTGTGTCCCCTCCTGGCTTCAGATCTGCTGAGGGGCTTCTTTGCTCCATCCAGTCCTGCTCTATCATGCCAGGGGAACCTTCTGTGGGGTTTGTGGGGGAGGCTTAGCCCTCTGTTCTGCATGACCTTGGGTGGTCCTTCCTTTTTGGAGACTTGTCCCCTGCCTGTGAACACGAGCTTTGTACCCTGCCTGGTCCCAGCACAGAGACCCACTTTACCTGGAGGTAGTCCCTGAGGGTGGAGGCAGAGTCCTGTAATCGCAGCCTCTCTGCTGCTTGCTCAGGTGCAGGGAGGTGCAGAGCATCCCCGCGGAGGCTGCCTCTGTCTGATGGGGCAGTGCAGGGGAGCCATGCCGAGCCCCTGTGTGGAAACACCAGCAGCAGGCTTCCCTGAGCACCTACTACATGCCATCCTGCAGGTACCACAGGGCCTTGGCCTCGTGGGCAAGAAGGGGCTTGGACGAGGGGAGGCTGTTGGCTGTGCATCTTCTACCTGTTGTTTCCCTGTCTGAGCCTCTGTGACCTCAAAGGTGATAAGAGGATAATAAAGCAGAAGTAGCTGCTAATTAGGGTTGTTTGAGGTAATGCTGAAGACGCACTCAAATGGAGCCTGGCCTGTGGCCCAGTGTGCAGAGGGATACGTGTGATTGGATATGCACACACTCAGAGCCCCATATACAGCAGGTGCTCAACAAACAGAAGTGGGTCCCCCTGCAGTCCAAGGGTCTCCACCCTGGTGTGGCAGAGTGGCCCTGTCCTCCCCAGGACAGGTCTGTGGGCCTGGGTGACATCAAGCAGCCCCAGGCCGCCAGCTGAGAGTGACCCTGAAGTACTGCTTCCACATCCACCCTCTCAGCTCTCAGGTGCTGTAGGGGCATGGCGTTCCTGGACCCGTGAATCCCAGAACAAAACACATGGCAAACCGTGTGCACTGGATCAATTCTAGATCTGCTGGCACAACCTTCTGGATGGGAAGGCTGTGCTCCCCGACTCCCTGCATCTCCTCTTGCTCCACATCCCAGCCTTTACAGTGACCTGAGAGGCAGCCATTCACCAAGGGTTTATTTTGTACCTACAGGGTCCTCTGTCTGGGACCCAGTGATCCCAGGGACACAGCCGTGAACAGCACAGTCCCTGTCCATAGAGCTGTCCTGGACAGTGGAGGTGGGTAGAGGTGGATGACAAAAATGGGACCAGAGACTCTTCTGTTCACCTGTCTCAACTGGATGCCATCAGCTACAGGGAGTTGGAAATGCTCATACCACAAGGGCCATTCCTGGGAGCCCAGAGACTGGCTTCAGGAGGGGTTCTCTGAGGTCTTCCGATTGCCATGTGGTGACAAAATGGCTGCCATCAGGAGCCCAAGAGGAAGAGCAAAAAGTCCTGCCTCTGCCTCCTTGTGGGGCTGAAGTAACTCTTTCTCAGAACACTCCCCTCCACGGGGAAGGCTGGGTGCCATTCCCGAAGCTCCTGCGGATGTGACAAGTCCTCGGCCTTGCTGACCAGCCGACACTACAGCTGCTCAGGCTCATCCAGCATGTCCTGCAGGAGCATCAGACCACCCTGTCCCACTCTCCGGCTTCCCGTGTCCCCACTTCCCTGTTATCTCCGAGTCCTCTCTGGATGCTCCTTGGACTCCTGGGCTGAGCCACTTCCAGCCCAAGGATTCTGGTCCTCATCTGCAGTCCATGTCCTAATACCTCCTCCAGGTGTCCCACAGACGTGCTGGCCTGGACAGGACCCAGTTGGGCCCCTCCTGCTTCACAGTCATCCCTCTCAGGTGACAGGGACACCATTGTCCCAGATGCTCAGCGGTGACAGCAGTGCCACCATGCTCGTCCCTCTCCCATGGCATCAACCCAACCTTGGAGATGCCCCGCCTGGCGAGATGACACCCCAGCACCACAACCTCGCTCCAGGTGGTGTCCATCCTGTGGTCTTGCAGTGAACCTTGAATTTGAACTGAGACTCTGCCGGGTCACGTCTCCATCCCACCCATCCCAGCAGCACAGGTGAATAGAAACCCGCCAGATGGTATCTGCAGGGAGCTTGGTCAAGTGCTGGGCGAATCTGCCTGCCAGACTGCCCATGCAAAGGCCAGAGGGGAAGTGGGGAGAGGGAGGAGCTCCACCTGAAGGTGCCTTCCCTGCCAAGTCCAGGACCCTGCCCTACTTCGGTTCCTTTGTGGCAGGTCACTTGTCATTCTGCCTTCCCAATCCAGGCTCTGCCTGGCTGGGTCAATGTGGACAAGACAGCACAGGAGAGAACTTCCCCATGGCAAGCCTCAGGTGATCTGGCCTAGCCTACAAGCACCTGTTGTGTCTCTAAGAACCCCTGGAGACAGGGCTACCACCCACCTGTGACTCGCAATGCCACATAGTTGTCTAACTGCACAGACTATCCTAGGCAGCATGGCCTCAATGAAACCAGGGCAGCTGAGCACCCGAGCATCCAGCAAAGACCCCAGGACCGTGGGGTCCTGTGGACAAGGGCAGTGCTGCAGCAGGGCAGTCCAGCTTCCGCCCAGGCTGTCCCTTTCTAGCATGGGCCTTGGGTTTGTCCCATGACCACGCAACTCTCAGTTTCCCAGAAATGACGATACTTGCTTTTGGAGGTCTCTGGGCCGTAACAAAGACCCCAAGATATGAGGCTCCAAGTGACAACAAAGACATCTTACTTCACAGTTCTTGAGCTGGGGATTTCGACGGGCTTAGCTGAGCTAGAGGCTATGCTTGCCTGGAGCCAGAGTAGAGGCTTCCAGAACAGCAGCTTAGGGGCTGTGTGCAAGAGGCCTGCACTCTGGCTACCTACGCTGGCTCCAGAGAGAGAGGTGCAGCCACGGTGCGTTTTGTGACCTCCCCAGGAGTTGGAACCTTTCTCTGCATTCACCCTGACTACAGTCACTGGGGCCAGCCCTGCTGTGACCACACAAGGGCACAAAAACCTGGAAGGGGCATTGAAGGACCAGGCTGACTTTGGGTTGCTCTGGGGTCTGTGAGCTTCTGCCTGCCACTGGGCATCCTCACCTCTCCTGTAAAACAGTAGGGCCTCCAGGAAGGGCCCGCTGTGCCTTCCAGAAGCAGGGGCCCTGCTGGCAAAGGGGATAACCCCTGTGGGTGATGAAGCCCCAGGAAGGTGATCCTAGCTGGTCACTCTCCCAAGGGGTTCCCCTCAAGGACACTAATGCAGCCCCTGGGGACCCCCAACCTTGCCATAGCCTCAGTCTGAAAAGGAAGCACACCTTCAGGCCTCCAGCCGTGTCCACCTGCAGGGTCAGGGTGCCAGCCTCCTCGACCAACCACATGGCCTTCTGCAAAGCCCTTGAGAGCCTGGTCCAAGGGCAGCCCCTGAGTCCCAGGACAGGAGTGAGCAAGTGATTGGCAGAAAGCACATAGAACAGCACCTAGCACCGGTGGGCCCAAACCACAGGGCAAAGTCCCAGCCCCTCCCTCCCTCCTGGGACTCCTCCCGCAGGAGGAAGCCCTGAAACCCTGCATGCACCTGGGGGCCTCCAAAGACCAGTGTGGATGACCCAGCCAGTCCAGCCATGGGCTCCAGGGACACAGCAAGCGTGCTGAACAGAGAGCGCTTGTCCCAGGCCTACGCCAGGTGGCCTGGAGGGAGCCCTTGATCCAGGGCCAAGAAACCTGAGGTCTTCCAGGGGGAGGCAGCAAGGGAGCCCAGCCCTGAAGGACAGCAGCCAGTGGCAGGAATACCCCCAGGGCAAGGATCTTTTCTTCCCTTCTAGTCCGGCCCCACCCACCTCATCCCAGGGACCTTCCCGACAGGGCAGCTCAGCCTCATCCCCTCCCCTGCCCTGCAGGGCACGTCAACAGTCTGGAATGCACTTTCAATTCCTCTGCCCGCCCCTCCCCCTCCATGCCCATCATTTCCTGACCCAGCCTGGCCAGACCCAAGACTCTGAGCCCTGAGATCTCCTGTCATCCCACGGGTAGGCCAGGAGGAGGAGGGCTTTGGGCACAGGGGAGGAGGGTTTTTCTGGAACATCTCACCCCAAACCCTCAGATTCCCTCTCAGCCACCACCAGGTCCAGGGAAGGCAGCGGCTGCAGCAGACGCCCAGGGAGGGGCCAGGCTTGCTCAGGGTCAGGGCCAGAGGGCCATAGTGGCTGACCACTCCATCTTCAAGTGCTATGTCCCCCTCCAGTGCTGGGGCTAGAACCAGGGCCTTGCGCATGCTAGGAAAGCTCTACCACTGAGCTCCAGCTCCAGCCCTTTTTTTGTTCTGAGACAGGGTCTTGCTAAGTGGCCTAGGCTGGCCTTGAACTCGCAAGCCTCCTGCCTCAGCTTCCTGAGTAGCTGGGGTTACAGGCGCACGCCAACACCAGCACTCTCTGGACCACCTCCTGCTCTCTGGTGGCCTCCCTGGAGGAGGGGGCAGCTGGGTCTGCTGCTCCGCCTCTTGCACTGGAGGACCTGCCCTAGCCAGTTCCATGGGGTGGTGACCAGGACCATAAATAGGCTGTCCCTGCCTTTTGGTGGGTTGCTTCACAGATGAGTCCTGTGGTTTCAGAGCCCTCTCCCCTGTCCGCCTGTCTGCCTCAGAGGCTCCCCAGCCCCTCCTGCTGGGCCGGCACCTACATCTCTCTTCCCTTGGCTGTGGCCTCCTCTGGGAGCTGGACGGCTGGGTGTGGCCCATGGCAACTCAGCCGGCCAGAGTCCAGTGAGGACTGCCCCCTCCCCGCATCCCGCTCTTCCCAGTCTCAAGAGGTCAGGTGAAGTCAGCCCCTGCTCACCACCACCTGGCTCCTGGCAGAGGCCCCTACAAGTAGGGGACAGGTGGTTCTCCCCGCTGACTTGGAAGAACTCCCCAGCTGGGGTGGAGAGGACCCCCAAACCAGTGTTCTGCAGCCCTCGTGGCTTCTCCACCTTTTTACACGCTCACCTGACCTTGGGACCTTCAAGCACAGTCCTGGACTCCTTACCCCAGGACGTCCCTGGTCAGGTTCCACAGCCCCAGGCTAAGCCATGCCTTCTCACACAGCTCAGAAGGCCCAGGCACTTCTTGCGGCCCACTGTAACCAGGGCTCCTGTAGGCAGAGCCTGCTGCCCCAGCTGCTTCTCAGACCCGACACCCCTGCCAAGGGAAGGGCCTGGTGAGCTCCCGAGGGCTGCGCCAGCCCTCCATGGACATGCCGTAGGGCAAGTCCTTGTCCATTTCCAGTACTCCCAGTCGGCCCTGCTCCACTCCCAGCCCAAAGGCAGAGATGCAGCCATTAGCCTAAGGACAGGCCTTCACTGCATGGGACATGCAGAGTAGAGGAAACAGGCCTGGGAAGCCAAGCCCCTGCTCAGCCCCTGCCCAGCCCCTGCCCAGCCCACACAGCCAGAATGTGGCACAGTCCTATGGCTCTCACCTGTTGCTGATCATTGCGCCGCACGGCCTCCCACATGGGGTTTCCTCCACCCTTGGGTATTCCCAGGGGACTCCCAGAAGGTGTGGCTGCCCTCTGAGAAGGAACCTAGCCAGTTCCATGGGGTGGTGACCAGGACCATAAACAGGATTTATAGCCTAAGGACTGGCAGAGCTGGCCAGGGCAGGCCTGGGCTGGCGGGGAAGGCCCAGACCCGACATCCCGAGGCCTCTTTGCTGTGTGGCCTGGCAGGTAACCTCCCTGCTCTGAGCTCAGCGTTCTCATTTGTAATTGGGCCCCACAGGGCTGCTGAGTAGATTTGGGCCCCACGGGGCCTCAGACACAAGCCAACATGGGCTCCACCTGCTGATCTGGAGAAGATGTGGGGAAAGGACAGGGGGGCCACCCTGCAGCCCCAAGTCCCATGGGCTGGGTGCCCTCCCCAAGGGCTTGTGAGTGAACGAGTGGGTGGATGAAGGGACTGGCAGTCAGTGGCCGGGTCGCCTCCTAAGGGGTATCAAGGTGCCTTCACAGGACGCTCAACACCCTGCTGACACTGGCATCACATGGGCTCTGGTGACATCATTGCTGGGACCCAGGAACAGACTTTTGAGATCCCTTGAAGAACCTGGTGGACCCTGCTGGAGGAAGCAGCAGGAACTGGCTTGCTCCTCCCTGGTCCTCCCCTGAGCAAGGGGAAGGGGGCCTCCACACCAGAACCCCAGTATCCTGCCTCCCACACCCCACCATAAACATATCTGCAGTTTGGGAGGCCACATTGCATAACCAAGCCTGGGCTGAGAGAGCTCCTGGCCTCCACCTGGTTGACTGGGATCAACCTCCCCCCAGGAGCCTGACCAGTATGATAGTATCCCAGGAAGGCCTGGGGCACCCCAACTCCAGGTGTCCCCAGGCTTTATGGAGCAGACACACCACCCTGGCCCTGTCTGAAGCGTCACCTGCAGAATCCATTAAATAATATAGTAGTGCTTTTAGAATCATGAGTACTGAGCGACACACTTGGCAATTGCAGACCAGACCCAGGGCAGGTGGCTTCTGCTGGGACATCACCACCTCTGCAAACAGGACCCTGAACAATACCACGTGTCCCTCACTGGGACCAGAATGAGGGGCCTGCACCTGAATGCAAAGGAGGAAGCTGGCAGTGGGCAAGACGGGCAGCAGCTAGCCTGGAGGTGGGACCAGAGGGCAGCACCCAGGCCTGTGCCATGGCAGCCACATGCAGATCAGGGTGGCCCTCTTGGAGCTGCAGCACCGGTATGCATGAGCTCCACAGCTCATCTGTCCAAGTGACAGCAGGACATGGCTGTTGTCCTTATGCATGATGTCATTGGATACTGCATGTAGCAACAGCTCTGAGCCTTTGGGTGCATCTGCATCTGAATGTATAGTCTCATTTCAAGCTAAGGTCTAACCCTGGAGGCAAAAATTCCCACTTCAGAGACGAGACAGTTGAGGCTCAGAAAAGTTAAGGACACTGTCTGATACCACACAGCAGATCAGAGTTTGAGGCATAACACGACAGCTGCGGAGAGGTCAGCAATCACAGGCTCCTTGCCAAGTGGGTTCCTGAAATACCCTGGCCTAATTTCTCCAACAAATGTTTGACCAAGGAGGTTGGTGAGGAGGCTGATTGTCCAAATCATAGAGACATCTCTAGTGGAATGATGCTGGGCTCTGTCCTAGAGGGAGGCCTGACACTCAGAGGCCTGCCTCAGAGCAGACCCCCAACTGTGGCCAAGGTTGGCGGGCGGTTGGGGGAAACTAATCCAGTGACCTTCTGCCCAACCAAATAAGTCTTCAATGTGGATTTAGAAACCCACTATATATATGCAAGATCCCACTTTGTTAAGCAATTCCCATGAAAAATTTCTGAGGACCTTGGTGGCCCGTAAGAATGCCCTGAGCCTCAGGTCTCTAGGCCCAGATGGAGAGTCTAAGTATCCCTGCCCTTGGGGTGCGAGTCGGAACCAGCCCAGACTGATCTGGAAGCAGGGAAGTCCTTGGTCATTTGGAGGTGGGGCTGGGCAGCTTCCTAATTTGGTCATATCCCAGGAGGCTAGAGGGGGATGAGAGAGGTCAGCATAGCCAGGGGCGTCAGCCCAGGCTTCCTGGCAGCGCAAGGAGAGAGCAGGCCCCAGAGACCCTGTCTGGATCGGAGAATAGAGCCCTGGAGGCCGGATGCAGTGGCCGTGGGAAGGCAGGACCCAGGTCCCCAGACACAAACTCACTCCCCACCCCAGGCCCCACGCGGTGGGACTGCCTGTCTCCCCTGGCCCCTCACAGTGAAGTGTGGCCCGCCCTCACAGTGAGTCACCCACAGTCCAGCAGATTCTACTGAGCCGGGGAAGGTGAGGCTGGGGCTGTCCACAGTCTGGAGGGGCCCCATTCCAGGTCATCGTCCCCACAAGACATGCGGGTGGGGTTCTACCCAGCCTCTTCTGTCCAGTAATGATCTCATTTCACCATAGGGCTGATGGATCCTTACACCCATTTACAGATGAGAAAGGTGAGGCTAAAGAACACCATGCTAGAGGCAAAGCCAACACAGCCTGAACAACTTGGGGAGGGTTACTGAGCCTCAAGTGACCAGCAGCAAGAGGCAGCCTATGGCTGCCACTGGTGTCTGAACCCTCAGAATGCATTTCTGAGTCCCTTGACCGGAGCTCCAGCCTCCAGAAAATGCTTTCTGGGGAGCTAGGCCACCTCCCAACTGTCGGCAGCACGTGAGAGGCTCAGACCTGAGAAAAGGACCAAGGAGGACAAACCAAGGAATTTGTGACTCACAAATCTGTACCTGGTCCTCTGGGTAGCCTCCAAGATGAGGCTGTCCAACACTGTGAATGGAATTAAAACCACCGAGCTCTGTGCTTGGCAAATACATTGGGTCATGAATATGTCTCTACAATTAAAAAAAGAAAAAGACCCTTATCTACAAAAGATTCCAGACGGAGACCTCCCGAGTCGGGAAGAGGTACCTCATTGCACGTTTAATAGTTCATGCAGCACTCAGCAAGACGAGCAGGAGGGCACACAAGTCCACAGAGCCCATGACACAGGCAGGACGGGCACGGCCAGGGCGCAGGGGGCGCTGGAGGCCAGCGGGAGGGCGCCTCCCCAGGACCACACGGCAGGGCAACATGGAGTTGGTCACATTTCAACAGACTCAGCGCTCCCTCAGCTCCGTATCATCATGGCGCTGGAGACAGGTTTGAGACAAGCTGGTGTATGGTTTCGGGGTGTGGGACCTGCAGCTGGGTTGACTTACTATATTCCCTCACACCTTAGGGAACGGTCAAGGGACACGGGGCTGGGACTCAGGCTGGATGTGGGCAAATCTGTGGGGAACAGCTAAGAGGGACTCCCGTTCCTCTAACTCGATACAGATGTCTCTGAAAGCTCACTCTCCCTCCAAGTCTCTCAGACGCCCCTGGGCAGAGAAGTGACCCGAAGTTGTTTGGCTCCCTCAACTCCAAGGAGTAAAGGACCCAGCGCAGTGCTGAGCAGATCCTGGAAATTTCCAAACTCAGCCGTGTGTTCTGCCCATTCTGGGCACCAACCAGTGAGAGGCCATAGGCTAACCAGCTGCCCAAAGGCTGGTGGGTGTGGTTGGCCCACCTGGGGATGGACTTTCCAAGAGGTGAGGACAAGCCACCAGAGTCAGGCTGGCTCCTCCCAGTGCTCTGAGCACAGAGTGGTCTATGGGTCTGCCTGAGGCCTGTGGACTGGTCCCCTGACAGGAGAAGGGGCCCCTGGCTTCCTCTGGGCTCTTGTGGGAATGGGCCTCAATTTCTGCCCCAGCCTGAGTGTCCCTCAAGGAACACTTCCATTGACACAATCTGTCCCACACTTGTGCCTACCTGATAAGCCCGGTCTCGCAGGGTCTGCAGGGCCCCAGGGTGTTTTCCTGTAGTTCTGGAGGACAGAACTACAAGGTGCTGGAAGCCCTCATGCTCCTCCTGAGCCTTGGTAGGACTCAGAGCTGGCTTGGTCTCCACAACCTGACCTGTCTGCCCCTGGGGCTGGGGACCTGACAAGCACGGCCCAGGAGATGTGGAAAGGGTTAGGTGGGCCCCCTAAGACAAGGGGTGGACAGGAGGAAGTGTGTGGGAGGGTAGCTGGCCTGTCACTTCCTGGGTCTTGGGATGTTTGCTTGCCCTTTGTTTTTGATATGCACACGGTGGTTATTTATTCCAAAAAACGAGTCCAGAGGAAGGGGAGGTCCCGTGTAGAGATGCCAGCCCCATCCTGCTACCTCCCCATGACTCCCAGACCCCAGACACAGGGAGCAGCAACTGCAGCCACACAGGGAGCGCTGCGGCATGGGCGGGCTCAGACGGTGAGGGAGATGAAGCTGTTGTAGCGCTGGATGTTTCTCTTGAGGATCTCGGAGCAAGGGCCCAGCACGCGCTCAAAGCGGGGCCGGTCCAGCTTGACGCACTTGAGGGGTCCCCGTGCCACCACAGTGGCTGCACGAGGTCGGTTCAGCAGCAGTGCGATCTCCCCTAGAGGAAGGAGAGAGGGTCAGGCTGAGGGCCCCAGGCCAGGGCCTTCACACCCGCTCCTTCAGGGCCAGACCCGGAGAACCACCACTACCAGTGCCAGTGAATTTGAATTTCAAATACACAAAAAATTTGTTAGTGTAAATATGTCTCACAAAATATTTGGCACACACACATAATTTTTTTTTTTTTTGCTATTGGGGAATGAACCCAAGGACGCTCTATCACTAAGTCACATCCCCAGCACTTTTTATGTTTTATTTTGAGACAGGGTCTTGCAAAGCTGCTGAGGCTGGCCTCAAACTTGTGATCCTCCTATCTTAGCCTCCTGAGTTGCTGGGATTACAGTTGCTGGGATTACTGCTGCACCCAGTGGGATATATTTATATAAATAAGCAAAATATTCATTGTTTGTCTGAAATTCAAATTTACCTAGGCATTGTCCTGCAATTTGTGGAGCAATGTTACATGCAATGGTCACTGTGGTATATGTTCCAGGCCTCCCCCATGATCCAGCCCCCAACTGTGGGAGTGCCCAGGTGAGGCCAGGCCTCCCTCAGGACCATTTATCCCCCCATGCAACGCAGAGCTGCAGGAAGCTGGAAGCTGGTGTTTCCTGCAGCCCTCGCCCAGGTCCTGCCCTTGCTGAGGTCATGAGGTCCCTCACAGCAGCGCTGCAGGTCAGCCTGATTCACTTATTCCCATGCAGCTCCCTACCAGGACCCCCGACGAGATGTGGTGGCCTGTGAAGGAGGGACCCCAACTCACCGAAGTAGTCAGAGGGCCCAAGGCGCCCCACCTCCACGTACTCCTCGCTGGGAGACCGGCGCTGGAGGACAGAGGCCGTGCCCTGCAAGAAGGGGGCATGTGAGAACCATCAGGCTGGTGGCAGGGGTGTCGCCCCACTGGGGACCACATGGTGGGGGTCACTTGCTGGGGTTATACTTGGGGGTCAAGCAGTGGGACCCCAGTTCCTGTCTCCTGCCTGACCTTCCCTTCCCATGGTGCAGCCTTGGCCACTACACTTGCCTCCCCTCCTCTCCCTGGACACACGCAGACTCAGGACCAGGTGATGGGCCTTCCCAAAGGTCCCTTCTGTCCTGGCCAAGTCCCTGTTTTCATTGGGACTCACCAAGACCCAGCGCCACATCTGCCAAAATGGCAGGCGGGAATTCTGGGGATGTTCCCAAGGGGTCAGTACTTTGTCACAGGCACCAAAGTTTGAAGCTGACCTTGGATTAAGACTCAAGGACAGGAAGCCATCCAGCCATGCTGGGGCTCCCCGGGCAGTGTGGTCTCAGGGTCATACACCTGCCAGGCAGTGTGGTCCCCTCCTGACCCTCCACGGGGGAGCGGGGTCTGCAGACATTGCCTGCTCAATGATTAACGCAGAGGCTGGGGGCAGAATATCACCAGACACTGCGGAATGCGGTACACATTAGAGATTCGGCGAGGGTATACAGGGCACCTGGGAGGCCACACACCAGACTCCACGTGTCCCCTGGGGCCAGGATTCCAGTCCCGCTTGAGCAAAAAAGTGTAGGCTCTGGCCCAGAACTTTGGACAAGCCCTTCCTGTTGGAGACAGTTTCCTCTCCTGTAGCCTGTAAGGCTCTGGGGAGGGTGGAGAGAGGTTCTCTGCATCACCCAGTCGAAACTGTCAGTTTTAAGGTTTTAACACTGACAAGGGCAGCGTGTGAGGTCAGCCTCCAAGGCTGCTCAGGTTTCACTCTGACCAGCCCCAGCCGGAGGCCCTTCACCACCCACAGAGCTGTGCCTGCATGAGGCTACAAATCCCATTTTACAGCCAGGGAGACTGAGGTTCCTGCTGCCTGGCCCTTAGGACCTGGGGTTGGTGTCACCCAGGTCCTCAGGGCTACCCATTTATAGCCTCTGGTGCCCAGCAGCTGGGGGCCCCTCAGGGCACCTCACTTGATTTCAGGGGAGCTCAGTTCCTCTGGCTCACCTGACCCAGCCTCACCAGCCCTGGCCAGGCCGTGCCTGGCTTAATGAGTAACTCCTACCTCTCCACAGTCTGGGAGAAATGGGTCAGGGCCCTGCCAGTGCTCACCATGCCCAGAATCCCCAGACACCCATCAGCAGACTGTGAGCTGGATCCACCACCCAGTTCCCTTCAGGCACCGGCCACTCAGCTCCTGGGGTCTGCCTGTTTATGGATCCAGCTGGTGATAGATGCAGCAGGATGTGTAAACATCAGGCCTGGTGCCCGCTGGGGACAGGAAGGGAGCCAGCCCCTCCCCACCCGGGTGCTGGCACTGGCCCAGGCAGGTTATTTTTGTTGTTGTTGTTGTTGTTACTGGGATTGAACCCAGGGGTGCTTAACCCACTGAGCAACATTTTCAGCTCCCCACCACACCTTTTTTTTTTTTGAGACAGAGTCTCACTAAGTTGCTTAGGGCCTAACTTGCTGAGGCTGGCTTTGAACTTGTGATCCTCCTGCCTCAACCTCCTGAGCCACTGGGATTACAGGCATGCACCACTGTACCCAGCGGTCATTCACTTTTTCTAATTTGCATCTTGGTGAGTCTTTGTCAAAACACCCTGTATCAGTCACAAGGTGAGGCAAAGGGACACATTCAGGGCTTGAATCCTTCTTGCCACACCAAGGGTGCTAGGCTGCAGGGGCGTGCAAATCACCACCATCCCCACCTTTCCAAAGATGGCTGTGGCTTGAGTTTGGTTGCCCAGGTAGGGGCTGAGAGGGACCCTGTGTGGGTCCTGGGGCAGCAAAAGCCATGTTATTGCAGACACTGAGCTTCCAGGACATTGAAGGGTCTCTCCATGCAAAACCACAGTATTAAAGAGAGCTAAAATTCCCCGCTCGGGCTGGCCCCTCACCTCCCTGCAGCAACCCCCATGCCCACCCTCACCCTCCACACATCTCAGCAAAAGACAGCTTCCACAGCCTCTGCCCACTCCCAGCCCTGTGACTGGCAGTCTTGCATGTCCCACTAGAGTGGACAAGGACTGGGAGTGTGTTGGTGGGCCTGGGGATCCCCACCCTGGGCTACCTGTCTCCACCAGGGCTCAGCATCCCAGGAATGAGCAGAGGGGGACCTTGGAACCAGAAGACCTGTGCTTCAGTCCCAGGGCTCTGCCACACATCTTGGTGATCCATCTTACCTCTCTAGCCTCAGTTTCCTCCCCTGTGGTCACAGAACCTCCTGAACAAGACACCCATGGGGCCAAAACATACAAAGAGCACTCACAAGGTAAGGATGCAATAACCAGAGTAAGGAGCAGGGCTGGCAGGCTGCCTGATCCTGTCTCGTCCTCCAAGACAGTGTCATGGGTGGCCTGGCCTGAGGGTTCTCATGAAGAGGAGCAGGTGTTCCTAGCACCCTCCCCACCCGCTCCATGGACCCAGATACTGCAGGAAGAGAGACGCTCCTTGGTCTTCCAGCTGATTGCTGCTGCAGGGCCCATACGGTGGCTGATCTCTTGCCCTAACTGATCCACCATCCTGGGCATGGACCACAATGGCAGGCAGTAACAGTCCCTGCCTTGCCACCCGCTCCCAGCTCTCTAGGCAGCTTTATCTAAAGACAGGCCAGCCTCTCTGCCATGGAAAGATCCTGGAAGAAACACCCATCCAAGGTCCGTGTCCCCAGCTGCCATGGAAGCAGGTAGACACACTGGAGGACATGAACATGGAGTTTGGGGCTGGAAAAGCACATTTGTCAAAACTCTGGGTCACATTCTCTAAATCACTCACTAGGAAACCAGGTCCCAAACCCACAGAAGACCACCTGGAAGTGGAGAGGGCTTGGCAAGTTGTCACTCCCACTGGAGCATGAGGTGTGGGGTTACTGACACTCCATTTCCCTTCAACTATTTTTACTTCTAAAATTTTCTACAAAATTTGCTGGGCACAGTGGCACACGCCCATAATCCCCAGCAGCTTGGGAGGCTGAGGCAGGAGGAGCACAAGTTCAAAGCCAGCCTCGGCAACTTAGTGAGACCTTGTCTCAAAATTTTAAAAAGAAGCAGGTGGTGGGGCAAGCTGGGGACGTGGCTCAGTGGTTTAGCGCCTTGGGTTCAAACCCCAGCACCAGAAAAAAAAAAAAAACTCTACAAAATTAAAAACCATAAAAGGAACCTACAAAGAAAGTTGTGACTTGTGGGAAGCTGTCCTTATTTAGCAGAACCAGATTAGGTTGAGCCATGGGACACAGAGGCCTGGCTTCTAGGAACTGCCAGGAAGTATGTGGCACTGCACATGGGAGTGGTTCCCTGTCTCCTTCTGGAATTTTCCCCCTAAGTGGATGGCTCCCCTAATTCCACCCTATCCTGTCCATCACAGAAGAAGCTCCTCCCAGTCTTGCCCCCTTTACCTGTGTGTTTATAGATAAAAGAGAGTTGGGCGACTTGAGGTCAAATGTTGAAAAGAGGCCAGAGCTGGTTTGGCCAGACCCGTCACAACCTCTCTCATAAAAGGAGTATTGGCTCTCGTGTGTTTATTGAGTAGATAAGTTTTTTGGGTAATAGATAGAAAAATCACCAACATCCTCCTCCGGCAGTCAACCCTTTCCTCTTCCACACGGGACGTGGCAGAGAGGAGCCCGACAGTGACTCTTGGGTGCAAAGACAGGCCTCCTGCTCTCCCTTTTCATCTCACCACTGGCCTGGCCATGAGCCCGCATGCTTCAGGCTCTGAGGCCCAAGATGGCTGCTCAGCCAGGGTGATGGGGAGTCCAGGACACACGCTGCGGGCATGGACCCCCAAGTCCATCCACAGACTTTGGTCAGTTAGGCACTAGAGCCCTTCAGTGTGTCCTTCTAGGCCCGCCTCGTTCATTAGCTAAGGATCTGTTGAACAGCAGCTCTCGGCCGAGCACAGTTCTGGCGGTGGGAACACAACAGGGAACATGATAGATGTGTCCCTATCCCTTTGGGATCAGGATCCCTGGGGAGGACAGTCATCAAGGGTTCAGATGCTAGGAGGGCAGGGTAAGTCAGGGAGGGGACAATGGCAAAACCTTACCCCAGCAACCATGCAGCCAAGATCTGGGTAACAGGAGCCAGGGCCTGTTGGCAGCAAGGATGGGCAGGGGACCAGGTGATGATAAGGATGCTGAGGAGGAACAGTGGCAAGGTCTGCTCACTACTGTGGGATGGTGACCTGGACTCAAGCCAGGCTAGGCACAAGAGCCAAGTCCATTGGAGCCTGGTAAAAGCCAACACACTCAGAGAAGAAGGTGGAACCGTGATATTCCTGCAAGGGAGCTGCACACACATGAAAAACAGCTGTCTCACAGGGCCACCGAGTCAGCCCAGACCACACTGGCACCAATGTGATGTTTTAGAAGAAGCAAACGATTTGCTTTATTTATTTATTTATTTTTTTACATTGTGGATTGAATCCCAGAGTGCTGAACCACTGAGCCACATCCTCAGCCCTTTTTATATATTTTTTAGACAGAGTCTCACTAAGTGGCTTAGGGCCTTGCTAAGTTGCTGAGGCTAGCCTTGAACTTTCAATCCTCCTGCCTCAGCCACCTGGCTTGCTAGGGGGATTATGACATGCACCACTGCAACTATTTTTTTTTTTTTTAGACAGTGCTGGGGATCGAACCTAGAACCTTGTGCTTGCAAGGCAAGCACTCTACCGACTGAGCTATCTCTCCAGCCCCACAACTATTTGCTTTATTTAAAAAAATGTATTTCGAAAGAATCTCAGCGTCACTACCACACATAGACTCGCACCTCACTCCCTTGTAATTGAAAAGTGAAAAGAACAAGGGACCCAGCATGGCGGCTCTTGGAGGTGCCAGGGGACATGGGCTCCCAGAGGCTTTCTCCTGACACCTGCAGAACCCATGCAGATGGTGGCCTGTGCCCAACCAGGGCTCCTTACCTCCAGCAGTCCCCAGATGAGCTTCAGGCTGCACCACTGACCCAACACATGCAGAACATCGCACACATGTCAAACAGGACAGATCATAACCAGGGCGTGAACACAAGAGTAACAGGGAAGGTGGGTGGACACCAAATGCTGATTCTCAGGGTCACCACACTGGTGACAAATTCCCACCTCTAACAAAAATTCCCAAGAACTGGAAAATTCAGACTTAAGCGAAGCCTGTAATGTTCACATACACCTTTCATTTGCCTGTGTGTCTCTGTATTTAAGCCCAAGCAGAATCCTACATGTGAACACATGAACGCACCCATGTGCACACACAGAACACTAAGCCTGCCACAACTATGAAACCCCTCCTAGGTGCTCAGTGATTTCCTGAGTATTGATCCCAAGCACACACCTTCCGATGTCTGTAGAAAAGCAATGGTCACAACATGACTTTCCACACTCAACTATAGTTTCCTTCCATGAAAATCCACTTTCTGCTCTCTAAGGTGGAGACTTTTCAGAGCCCACAAATGCAGATTGCAAATATCTTGGAGCCAGCAGAGCAGTTTCTCAATGGTTCACTTAAGGAGCTGAGCCTTGTGCCTGCAAAGGAGCTCTGCTCAGCCTCCCTCGGCTCAGCCGTCTGAGACGGGGGTGTGTGCACGTCCTGGGAAGGACTGAGACAACACACTGCCTGGTGAGCAGCCGAGGTCAGTTTTTGTGCCAACATTTAATGGGTCCTCCGTGAGGTCTGGGGCCCTGGCAAAGGCACGGCCCAGCAGCTTCTGTGGGAAAACAAGACTTTAACATGGATTCCGGCGCCAGGACTCTGACGAAGGGAACAGGTGCCAACTCGGCACTGTCAGCCCCCTACCTGGGGACCAGAGTGCAAGACAATGAAAGCCCCACGTGGAAAGGTCCTTATTTCTGTAGAACTGTTTGCTTGGTGTTCTCTGAGGCCAGGGACTGCCCATCGGGTGGACACAAAATGGCTGTAATGAAGCTCCCAGGTGCTCCAGGAAAGGAGGGTGGAGGCAGCGCTCAGGTATCCCTGAGCTGTTTGGTGAACTGGACAGCAGAGTCAAAGGGACTGTGGTCACTGCTGACCATGTCAGGTCCTGCTCCCAATGCCCTTCTGCAGCCCAGTTTCTCCCCTGCCATCTGCTTGAGAACCAGGCCACACACAGGCCCCAGGCGGATATGGCCATGAACAGTCCTGCTGTGTGCCAAGGTGGGCGGGGGAGAGCAACCTGGACCAGCCCTAGGGCAGGGAGGGAGCTGGCTGTCATCCCCCACCTGGGGTCTCTGTGGCCCCAAGTCCTGAGTGAGGCCCCCCAGGCACCTGCTTCCTCACAGACATCCCTCACCCAACCATGCCAGTCAGTGGCTGCTAAGCACAGCCCATTCTGCCCCCAAGAGGCTGGAACCTGCCCCCGACCTGCCCTTCCACCATCATAGTCCATACCTGCCATCTGTGTAGTGACCAGAGCTCATCCCCATCTCTGCCTCCCCACCTGATGGTCAAAGAGATTCCCAAAAGAGCTCTGGGGTCTTTGTCATCCAAGATCTCAAGGCTCTTCCCAAATGGGACCCAGCAACATTTTGACCTCGGCTCTCCCCAGCCATGGCCTGGCTGTGTTCAACGTTGCTCTGTGATGCCTGGCCATCTGCCCCACAGTCAGGGTGCCCCCACCCTATCACTGGACAGTAGGCAAAGACTCTTTCAACAGGTTGACCAGTGTGCTGGACTCAGAGGCCTCACAGGTGGGGAGGTGCAGTCCACAGCCTGCCCCAACCCTGCTGTCAGTCCCAAGAACCTGGGCTTTGAGGGACACACCCTCTCCCTCCCCAGGGGCAGCTAGCGCAGGGCAGGTATGGGCAGCCAGGCCCCCAACCAACCTGGGGCTGACCTCTGAGTCTTGGTCCACTCCTGTACCTCAAGCTTGGGGCACAGAGGCCTTGTTCCCTGCCTCCATCAGATACCCCAATTTCCTTTTCCAATTAGGGCTGGATGGGCCTGAAAGTCCTTGACAGGCTGCCTTGGCAGATGCTGGGCCTCACACAAGAAGGAAAAGAAAAGCAAGCAGAACCCCAGAGGAGAACCCAGGCATGGCTGTTCACACAGGGTTCCAGCAGGCAGATGTGGTGTTCAGACTCAAGGGTCCTGCCAGACACTGCAGCCTGTAGCCCTGGGATGCTGGTATGTGCATGTGTGCACGTCAGTGTGAAAATGGTGTGCGTCAGTGTGTATATGAGTGTGTGCTGGTGTTTGTGTACATGAGTGTGCACATCATGGCCTGTGCACTGCACACTGGAGAGTGTGTGTGTACGTGAGTATGCACTTCTGTATGTGCATGCTTGTCCACGTGGTGTGCACGTGCATGCATCAGTGTGTACATAGGCACACATTGGTGTGTATCTGTGTGTATGAACGCATGCCGTATGTGTATGTGTCAGTTCCTACATTGAGTGTACATGAGCACATGCTCACGTGATGTTTTAAAGTACAAAAGCAGGAACAAGGTTCAGCTTGGGGGAGGAGGGTGACCCATCCCAGGCTGTGTTCTGTTTCTTTATGGGTTAGTTCTCAATCAAATAAAGCAAAAACAATTACAGAGATGCTCTGGCTGTCCCTCAGGGGCCACATGCACTGTTGGATGTGGGGGGCAAGGCCAGGCAGACCAGTGACCTAGAGGAGCCTTTGGGGGCCTTGGGGTCTCTACCTGCAGATCTTTCTATAAACCTCGAAAGTCCAGGGAAAGCACAAACCCTGGCCCCCTGGTCCCTGGCTGTGTGTCCCTTAGATCCGGAGGAAGGCAGGTCATCTTGGAGCCCATCCTTGGCTAACGGCAACCTTCCTGCAGCCCCCATGAAGTGACCTGGGCAGCAGGGCCCAGAAAAAGTGCTGCCTGGACCCTTCAGAGCCCAGCCCAGGCCATGCCAAGTGTCAGCCCCTTCGGCCCAACAGGAGTCTCATGCCCAGAGAGGCTGTGGATACATGTAGAACAGTGGGGAGCACCACCCCCAAACAGGAGCAGAGCAAGGAGTGAGAGGAGTCTCTTCACTGACCCTGGCTGAGCCTGGCCCAGCAGGTGGGAAGAGAATTCACACTCCCCTCCAGAGTCTCTCCCCCTCCCTGCAGCCAACTGCAGGGAAGGGCAGTAGGGTGGGCCTGCACCGCCAGGTAAATCCAAATGGAGACTCAGAAGGCCAAGTTCAGAATACAGCTGGACATCCTCTACGGGTCACTGTTGGCTCTGGTGGGTGACTTCACAGGACAAGGAGCTCAGGCCTTGAGGAGGGGAGGAGAGGAGCTGCACCCTAGTAGTGGAACCCACAACCTGCCACCAGCGGCCACAGCCTGCTCAGCAGCCCTGCTCTGGGTCAGACACTGTGGCTGCAATGGATTGTGAGGCCCCACAGATGGACTTGTCCAGGACTCCGCATCTGTTAGGATTTTCCCGGCCAAAACATCCATCGCCATGGCAACAGTCTGCGGGTGCTTCGCCCCCCCCTTACCGTGGTGCCAGGAGCCGGTCCGGGGTAATCCAGGACCTTGGAATCCTGCACACACATTCCACATCTGTCTAGTCTGGACGCCTGCATGTCGGTGGGAAGACGGGTGGCAACCAGGATCCCAAATGTCTGAAATGGGAAGCCTGGGCCCGAGGGGTCTGCCTGGTGTCTGGGAAGCCAGGGACGAGGGAAATGATGCTTTGTGCCTTTTGGGGGGTACACTTTCTATAGTGCCTCTCACACTGACAACATCAAAAAGACGAAACGGGAAGACATTGTCAAGAGAACTGCACACTTGGGGCCGGAGGTCTCTCTCCTCTGAGCAGTGCTCTGCCTCCATCTTCACCCATGCCATGTTGTCCTCCCATAGATTTTTTAAGGTTCTCATCGCTGGATGCAAAGCCCTGAGCTCAAGGCCGACCACCTTCCGCAGCTTTCCGCCAGTTCCTGCCCTGCACGGAGTTCTCAGATGCCTGGATTCACACAAAACCCAGCTGAGTCTCCAGGGCTCAGTGAAGGCGCAGTGCACATTTGGGAAATCAGCCTGTCACTCCAAGGCAGCTTGGTGTGGTTGTCTCAGCCTGGGGCACCAAGCTCACTATGGCTAGAGGCTCTCCCAGCTTCCCATGGGCTGTGGGAATAACATCCAGCCCACTGGAAAGAGGCAATTGGGATTGTGCTCAAGACAGGGCCTGGGGCACACAGGCCAGGGGGTTTTGCTCACACTGGGACTTGGGACATGCAACTCTTCCAGCCCCTGTATGATGAGTTGTCCTACAATGGGAAAGGAAATGGGACAAGAGCCCATGGACCCTCTTGGTGACTATGTCCCTCAGGGCTGCCCAGGGCCCCCAGTGAGTCTGAGGCACCAGACAGACACCTGGTGTGATGAGTCTAAAATTCCCAAGAATCCTTATACCTCATCACAGCTACCCACACCAATGTGCCAGCAAACACCTATAACAGTACCCAGAACCAGACACAGGACCCAGAGAGCTTTCCCAACTAACTGGAATCAGGGCAGGCCAGGTGTAGGAAAGCTCCTCAGCCAGCCCAGAGGAAGCTGTAGCTTCACTGCTGGAGAAGGTAGATGTCAGGGCACCAGCCAGGCTTCCCCGCTTCTAGAAGATGCTGGGATCCCCCTCAGACAGAAAGAGCAGGCACTGCCCACGTGGTTCTGAGAAGCGACAGGACCCTTGTGGAGGGCTCTCGCCACGTGCTCAGACCCCTGATAGGTGGTACACAGGTCTTCCAGTGGGTCCTGGAAGGCCAGAGCAAGCTACTCAAATGGCCTCAGGAGGTCAAATGGGAGGCTCCCTGGGGAGCCAGGAAGCCAAGGGCAGGGACACTGCAGTGCTGGAAGCCTCCCCATCAGCTCCCCCACCACCAGCAGACTGTGGCCTCGGGACAAGATGCGACTGCTCTGTGTCTATCTGTTGGCAACATCCATCTTTCAGCATCTACGTTGCAACCCCTTTCTGCCACCATACCTGGTGTCTCGTGCTTCTGCATGTGCTACCACATGTGTGACCCTTTTCAGCCTCCTCTTTCTCCACCTGGAAAACTTCTACTTGCACTCCAATACTCCCTGCCCACCTGCATCTTCCCATCTGTTGGTCACCTCTTCTCACTTACACCTGCAATGGTTCATCTGCAGACCCTGAGTCCTGCTGCCTCATGAGCTCCCACATCACCTAGGTGTGACTGCCCACCTCTGATTGACCCGCTTCTTCCCTGAGCCCTTCTACAGTTTATGCTCCATGTAAGATCCACTATGAACTCTCAGCAAGTAAGCCTCCAACCCCACACAGCAGCCTCACACCCAAAGTAAGACTGGACATCCTATCCCTGGCCAGAGGGTCCGCCATCAAACTGCCAAGCCCTGAACTTTCCCCTGCATCCACACATCCTGATGGCTCCCACCTCAGACGCCATGGATCCCACCCATGGCCCCCTCCTGCCAAAGATCCTGATGCCCACCAAGCTCACCCCATCCCAGGCCCTGCCTCACTTCCCTTTAAGCCCTCGTGTCCTCCCATGCCACCTCACTTCCTGTAGAACACAGATGCAGTGGGGTTTGTCTCGTGTCTGGTGCTCAGCTCTCTCCAGCATCAGGAACCCCACTGGCAGGGGGCCCACAGTTAAGAAATATGTGCAGCATGGACCCACATAGCTCCTGCAGGCTCCAAACCCTCCTCCAGGCAGTAGTCCTGAGGAGGACACACAGGAACCAAAAGTATGGCACTAACAACTGTCAAAGGAGCAGTGGGTGACAAGATGCTCCAGGCATAAACCTGTTCATGAAGCTGCAGGGCCACAGTGCCTGGAGTAAAGCCAGTGGGCACAGGTCAAGGCATGATGACCCCGAGCAGCGCTGGACATGTGCCGAGGGCTCCTGGATGCTCGCATGTGGGAGCCTCCTTCTAAGTTTCCAGAGTGGCCTCTGGATTTTGAACAATCTGCCGTTCAGGGAACGTGGAGGGGGCTGGGCTCTGGCGAGGGGAGCGTTCCCAGGCCTGAGGGCGGCTGTGAAATGTGTTGTTTTGCAGTTGCTTCAACATTGTGGACATTCATAAAATTAATTTGCTAAGTGAGGAGATAAATCCAATCTAGTGTTTCTATGACAACGCCTCCCAGGCCTCTGGCTAGGAGCAAGCTGGGGAATTTCAGCCTCCAGATTTTATGGGGAACCAGCTCTGGGCCCAGCTGCCTCCAGGCACTCCAAGGTCTCAGGCCCAAATTGAGGAATGCACAGCGGGAACATGAGCCCCTGCCCAAATCCTCCTTCATTTTCCTGGAGAGCACAGTTGGAGATGCGAATTCTGATGAGGTCACAGAGCAGCTGAGCAGCCTGCAGCCTCCCCCTACCTGGCATGTCCTGTACCCATACTACGCCCCCTGCCAGGCCCCAGTGCATCTCTCCTGGGGAGGCAAGTTGAGCATGCATCTTGTCAGACACGGGAATAGTTCCTGCAGTCCCAATGCTGTTCCCCAGTACTGTGTCCCACCTTAAGGCTCCTTGGCCCAGGGTGGCCCAACTTCAGGATGCAGAGAAGTGTGGCAAGGGAGACAGCAGGGGTGGCCCCTATTCACTGGAGCCATGTCTTTGTGCTGCACCTCAAGGTTCACATAGGCGAGCTTGAAGAGGGTCAGTTCTGCCACTATCTGCTGGGAATGTTCTCCAAGAGTCCTGGGGTTAGTTGTCTGAGGGTTTGGCAGATTCAGCTGCTCAGACAGCCCATGTGTGTGCACAGAGCTGTGAGGCAGGAGAGATGCCTCTGTCTGGTGGGGGGGCACCTCTGCAGACCCTCCAGATCATGTAGGCTGGGGGTCCTGCCAACCTGCTCCTCTTGCTGATCACCTCCAAGAAACTGGCTATGGCAGAGCTTGGTCCCCGAGGACAATTTCCTGTAGATTTGCCCACACATGGTGGAAATCAGCACCCCCCCAATAAAAACCACATCTTCCAGCACAGCAGAGCAAGGCATGAACAGGCAGTCACTGTAGCGTCCTGAAGGCCCCTGGGGTCCACCCATTAGGAAGCCCAGGGGACAGAGTAAGCCCAGCAGATAGAGCAGGAAGAAAGATGGGTGAGAGGCTCCATGTTCCAGCTCCCCAGGATGAGGCCTCACAGGAAGGATACCTGTGACCCATCAAGGGCAGGTTTACAGAACACCTTTGAAGCGTACACCCGCAGAAATGTGACAACTAAGCAAGCAGCTGCCAGACGGGGGACACCACACCCAGTGGAGGGAGGAGACTCAGAGGCTTCTCCACGTGTTGCTCCAGGAAGACTGGGAGGCGGAACCCCGGGAAAAATCCTTGTTGCCAAGGCAACCACTTCAGTACTCTTGCAGGGTTGAGAGAAGTGGCCTTGGTTGTACTCCAAAGGCCACAGTGCTGGTGCTGTGAAGAAAGCCCAGCCTGCTCCCTTGCCCCTCAGTCAGTGGGGCATTCCCAACAACCCAGAAGTCACTGCCAGAAGCAGCCATGGCCCCCGCTATCAAGTTGCCTTCTGGGAGACTTCTTTGTGCAGCTACCCTCGGAGGCTGCCAGAGCATTGCAGAGAACCACAGGCAGACTCACAGGTCAACCAGAGGCCGAGGGAGAGCGACCAGTGGGCAGGAAATGCAGGAAGCTGTGCTTGCGAGATGCTGTTGTTCTTGGATGTGGAATCCGAGGCACCAGGTGTCCATGCACCCGTGATGCGTGCTGGCCGTGCAGGGCAGAGCTCTGGGAGCAGGAGCCAGCTCAAGCCCGCCCTGTGTGCTGGGCAGATAGATGGGCAACCCCTCTGCTCCCTCTCTCGGAGAAGACTTGGAGGGGCCTCTCTGCAGGACATAGCTGAGTACACAAGGACCCTACCCAACCCCTGGCACACCCTAAACCTCCCCACACCATGATCAAGGACAGAGTCATTTTCAGTGACAACTTCTTCTCAGTTCCAGAACCAACTTCCTCTGTGTCCTGTGAAGATGCACTCAGTGACCCCAACCTGTCACACACAGTTGTGTGATTTTTTTGCATGGGCTCTTGGCTCAGCTGGAGAGCCCTCAGCCACAGGGAATAAAGGATGACTGTCCACAGTAGCCAGAGTCACTTGTTCCCTGTCTCAAGACCATTCAAAACGAGGTTGCAAACTCTAAAGACCCAGGTACTGTAGAGACTGCTGATCAGGCCAGCAGGGATGGAGATGGGCTGGTCAGCCCTTTGTAAGGGGTGTCTACCTCTCAGACAGGGATGAGTCCAGAGTGGCCAGATACAGACTTCTAAAGAAATGAAAGACCAGGGGGCTGGGGATATAGTTCAGTTGGTGGAGTGCTTTCCTTGCAAGCACAAGGCCCTCGGTTCGATCCCCAGCACCGCAAAAAAAAAAAAAAAAAAAAAGAAAGAAAGAAATGAAAGACCTAAACTTTTATGAGAAATCGCCTGGTTTTAAGATATCAACAACGAATTCCAATGTTTAACCAAGCACCATGCTGGTCAAGTGCAAATTTGCCTCTGGGCCAGGTTCAGCCCATGAACACCAGTTTCTTATCAGAGGATGTAAAATAGAGACATGTGACTTCACTCACACTGTCCTCTTCCCATGGCAGAGGGGCCAGCAGAGCATCCCATTGCCTAGGTAAGGACAGCGTAACCCAGGAGAGCTGTTCAGTCTCACCATCCTGGAGTTGGGCTGAGCAGCTCTTTCTCAAGGAGATGCTCTGGGCCCTGAGGCAGTAGCTGGGCTGGGCGGCCACCAGAGAGCACGCCTGGCTCGCTGTTGGCACTGAGCACTCAGGGCTGCTGTGGGCAGAGTTCTGTTATGGAGGATCCCAGAGCATGATGGCTGGTCCTCAAGAAGAGGGCCCCAAGAACCAGCCCGAGAGGCTGTGGATGGCAAGCTTCTTGTGACCCAGCCTGAATGTCTTCCTCTTGCATCCCATGGGCCAATTTCAGATCCAAGGGGAGGGAACTGAGTGCACTTTTCATGGGAAATACAGCCAAGAACAGTGGCCATCTTCAATATTTCAAATTTTGGGGATGAGGGTGGGAAGCTAATGGATAAGCACAAATCTCCATTTACTCACTGGCCCCTACACTAGAACAGTGTCACACCAAGGGCACAAATGCAGAGACAGAGCGGTCATGGAACTTCAGGGGGGCAGGACATGACTTCGGGCAGATGGCCAGTGGAAAAAGAAATACAGAGACGCTGGTGGCAGAGGGTCACTGGACAGCTCATGCAGGTGACAGTTGAAGCCAGGGCCTGCCTTCAGTGGGGGTGCCACTCATCGTCCTCTGTGTTTCTTAGAGACTGAGGGATACAAGTGATTTTCTGCTGGACTGTTTTTGAAATGGCTATGCTGGCCCTAGATCCCTTCCATAGTAAAATAGCAGCCTCAGAGAAATCCTGCGTGGAGTGGCCACTCACCCCATGTAGAGCTGACAGAGCAGCAGCCTCTGCCTACGCAGGGCTGGGACCGGCCTGGGGGAGGCGGGCGTGAGCCTCTGGAATCCTGTGGGTGCTGAAGTGAGAAATGGGCCTGCTTCCCTCTCAGGACCGTCGACCAGAGGCCGCCCTCAGCGCCGACCAGAACCATAATTTGCTCTACCTGTGGTTTTATTCTTTCCTCCTCTTTTCTTTTTAAAGAAAACTTGTTGTCGAATGAGTCCCCTACCCTAAGGATCAAGAACCTCCTGAGGATTGTCCCCTGGGAGCCCTCCAGGAGCCCTTCTGCAGCTCTCTAGTGCACGGGTTGAAGACCAGCCTCACTCACGCAGTGTTCCACTGACCCACATCCATACCGCTGAGCTTGGCAGGGGTCACTGCCCCTGTCCAGACCCATCCTGGGGCCTCACTCCAGGGAAGAAAAAGCCTCCAGAGGCAGTGCAGGTGCCAGAGGCTTTGGTCTTCTGCTCTTTCTCCTACTCTACTCTGCAGCCTTCTGGGTCTTTCCTGAGGGGAAGACCACAGTGAGAAGGGACAAGGATGGGAACGAAGAGACCTTTAACATGACCCTGGGAGGGCTGGTGAGTGTTCCAAAGCCCAGGAGCCCAAGAGAAGGCCTCAGGTGAAGTCTCCATTCTGGGTCTGCAGGGCCCTCCTCCTGCGGTCCCTGCCTCATGACCTGTTTGACAGAACAAGTGTCCACACACAGGGTTCCACATCTTTAATAATGCAAACGAATTTTGCTTCTGTTTGTTATTTCAAACAAAGAACCTGACTCTTGAGTTTGGTCATATTGGCCAAACACCCAGGGAGTTGAGCTCTCGGCTCAAGTCCATTTCCGGTCAACAACCCCACGATGACAGTATTGGCCATGCAAACTCTGCCATGAGTGAGCCCTGCTCTTCTCTGGAGGGCTGGAGAATGGGCGAGAGAGGATGTGAGCAGGGGCTTCCTCTCACCTTGAGGACCAAGAAGAAGGAATCAGGACACTTTTGTACTAGGTTCCGCAAAGTCAGGAAAGCTCAGGCAAGAAGTGCATTTACCCCTGCCAGGGTTGGGGCTTCCTCCAGGGTGGAACACAGCCCCAGTGTGGATGCAATGGCCAGCTCTGGATAAAGCTTACCCATTTTAGTGAACAGGGAGAGGTGGTCCCCCCGTGGGGACAGTCACCTCAGATCAGGAGCTGGAATTCCCTCAGCCATCCCGCAGCACACGATCACATACAAGCAGCTTATCTCACAGATCCTGTTCTCACAACAGTGGCACACCCATCTCAGGAAGTGTCCAGGATGGCGGCCATGGATTCCAGCCCCTCCAGCCCCCCACACATCCCGGGGCCTCTGAGGAACCAGTGGGCTGCTTGCCCTGCTGAGGGTGCAGTGTGGACTGTGGTCAAGGTGACTCATACACTTTGGGCAGAGAAATTGACCATCTCTTTTTTAAACTAAACTTTAAAATTGGGGCTCGTTGTAGAGTTATGTGCAGTTTTGAGAAATAATTCAGAGATCTGGCACACCCCAAACGTTCACAGGTCCCCCAGCAGCAGCGTGTTGTGAAGCTTTCCATGGAGCACACCAGGGCCAGACAGGACACGCTCACCATCTCGCTCTGGCTCCCCAGCTCAGCCTGCGCCGTGTGCATATTTTGTGCAGCCTGCTCACCCGTGTGGGCCTAGGTCTCCACGACGATTCTTGAGAGACACACCTACATCCATGGCACGTACATGAGGTCACCATCCCACTAGCCCCAAGTGGACTTTGGTGTGGGGCCGACTTGCGGGTCAGAGTGGGATGAAGCCCCAGGGCACTCAGGCAGCTCTGTGACTGGCACAGCGCCCTCGGGGTACCGAGCAGGGGTACTCACCTCTGTGATGATGTAGAAACCGTCCCCGGGTTCTCCCTGGACCACAATTTTCTCTCCATCTTCAAACTGCACAGGCTCCAGGGCATCGGCCACGGTCAGGCGTTCCCACTTCTCCAGGGACTCTGTAGAGGACAACAAGGTGTCGGGGCTGGCCCCTTGTGACAGCAGCTACTCTCCTCAGGATACCGCTCTAGAAACTCCCCTGGTGGACTCCCAGTTGGTGAGCTGAGTCACAAGTCAGGGGGGAGCGCAGACAGTCGGCTCCTGGGTGCTTCTGCACTTGGGACCTGGACATCTTGCTATTACAGGGGATTCATGTGCACACAGCTCACACCCCACCTTCTACCAGGAGATGCAGTTGGAAAACACCCACCACCAACCACATTTTGTAAATAATGGGCCCTGCAAACTGAGTCTAAGTTAACTTAGTATGAAAAGGCTTTTACTTATCGCCAAAAGAACGGGGATGCCTATATTTTTGCAAACAATGGAGTCATGACTGAGCCCTACAGCTACTATAAGCAGCTGAGAATAATTCAGAGTGGTCAAAACAGCACCATCGTTTGCGGGCTGATCAAAGACCCTGGCACTGCACAAATGCTGCTGTCCAAGAAGAGCAAGCCTTCCACGATTTTAGGCCAAACTCCTAATTCCAAAGCCAAGTTTAACTTTAAACATTTGCAAACTCAACAGCACTTTCCACCCTTCTCACACTATCCCTTCCTGACATTATCCATCCCTAACACTCAGAAGGAAGAAAGGAATAATAATGTGAGACTTTTATAAGAAAATCATGATCGCCTGATTATTTCTTTTTTGGTGAAAGAAATTGGCCTATACTTAGATGCTATCTATGTAGGTCAGCTGCTAAAAATATTTTTTTAAAAAAGCATTTACTTCAGATCTAGGTTGGTAGGGGGTTTCTCTCCCTAGGATATGCCTGTGCTACACATTGCAAAGCTCATTGCTGCCCGGCTAACCCCAGGACCACAGGAAGCCACCCAGGGCTCAGGCTACCAAGTACTCCAGCCAGGGAGTGCAGTCCTGAGTTGGTGAGACCAGAAGCTGTTGGGATGGGTGTGTGCCCTGCAGGCCACACATCACACGCCTGTGACTACAGACTTTGCAGTGAGATTACAGCTTCAGGAGGAAGCGGTGTAGAAAGGGACTGTGTGGGAACACGGCAGGTTTTATTTACTGATGCCCTCACGAGGGATGTGATAAGTTGATTTCAGTTTCTGAGATCAGTTGCTTGAGAGTTCATCTCCACCTGTTTGATTAGCAAATTTTTTTCCCCATGACATTTGTAACCTGCAATAATCCAAGGCCTGGGAATAGGGATTTGGAGCAAGCTCAGTCTCCCAACAATTTAAAACCTGGCTGAATCAGCGGAAACTGTAAAGGACATGGCAATTTCTTGGCCCTAATTTTTTAAAAAAATGTCTGAAGGCTCTGAGGAGATTCATGAAACACATTTATTTTTTGTTTTTTTCTTTTTTTTTTTTTAGCTGCTATTTAGGATCCTTGTCCCTTGAGACACATGGTGCTGTCAACCCTGCATACTAAAACGCAATGCTGGGGCTACAGGAGTCTGCCTTTGAGGGTCCCTCCTCAAAGGCATTTCCAACACTGATCATGTGAGCAGGAGAATGCAGGCAAGTCAGCCTGCCACCCAGCTGCACATATGAGAAGGCGCCTGCAGCACAGAAGCCCCTAGAAGAGACTCAGTGATCTTCACCACCTCAGTTGGCCGTTCAGAGCTGGGAAGTTTCCCACGCTGGGTCGGCCTCGAGTTTTTATGAGGGGAGGCTAGAAATGGAGGCACCAGGTGCACTTACCTTTCCTGCATGTCTCAGGGGGGAAATGCCCTGTCCTCAGCAACAGACTTCACCCAAGCCAAGAGCAGACCGGCAAGGGGAAGGCCAGCTGCCTCCCAAAGGCAGCCACCACACAGTGTCCACAGGCCATGTTTGGAGGCCCTTGTGTGGCTTGTGGTGACCAAGCAGAAGAGGGGACCAGAGTTCTGTAGCTATTCCCCCAGGGCCATGGAGGAGCCAGTCACACTTGGGTGTGGCATTCATCAAAGAAAACAGATGAATGGACAGGGCCAGACAGGTGTCTAAAGGCCTGAGACAGTAAAGGGAAGAAATCAGCTCCACTCTCTTTCTGCCTATTCCAGGCTGAAGTCCTGGGGTGGTCAATGGGGTCTCCTGGAGGGCAGAAAGGGGTCTGTGTTTGGCTGGATGCCTCTCTGCAGCTGTGGGCTTGAAGAGCAGCAGCGAATGAGTGAATTGGCAAGTGATAAGGGTCCAGGCAGCCACATCACCTCCTGCTCAAAGGTCAGGAGACCCAAAGGCAAAGGACAGGAAAGTTTCTGGTTTCCATTTTGCATGAGAATAAAATGTCCCTCTCTCAGCCCCTGAAAAATCTCAGAAATCAACTCAGGAGAGTGCTGACTTTTTCTTTTGCCAGGTATGACATATCTTAAAAGTCACAGGACAAAAGCCAGACGTGGAAGGCCACATGTGCGATCCCACTCAAATGAAATGTCAGAGCAGGAAAGTCCACAGACACAGGCAGGGACCCATGTGGCCAGGGTGGGAGGGGTCAGGAAGGGCACTAATGGGGGCGGATTTCTGCTCAGGGTGATGACTAAGTGCTGGGACCAGAGCTGATGATGCTCAGTATCGTGTGTGTGCTGTTTTTCCCTGAAATGCACTTCTTAAAATGGTCATGTTGGTCTCTTCTATGTTATGAGTATCTCAACATTTCATGAAAGAATCCAAAGAGGATGTGGTTCAGGGCAAAGTCCTTCCCCAGGAAACCACCATCACACTGAACTTGTGAATTCATACTCACGTAGACACACACACACACACACACACACACACACACACATGCACAGGGGTCTTTGGCTGCTCTGGGGCTGGGTGTGTCACTGCAGGTGGAAGATGCAAAGAGGGGCAGGTGCAGACCCCGTTTTTTGCCTCCCCAGCCAGCTTCACTGTGTGCAAAACAGATTCGGCAGTGTCCTCCCCACACAATGGCTGAGGGTGCTCACCTGAGTGTGCCAGCCCAGGGTGCACCTGCAGCCTCTGCTGACTTCCATATCCCCCAGGGTCCAGACCACTAAGTGCATCAAAAGCACAGGGATGTCACTGGGATAGCTATGCTTGTAGTAAAGCAACCTGGCAGGAGAAGGCCAAACTTCCCAGCTACTGGGAAGCAGAACTGGCTTCCAGTTCAAAACTGACAGACCACTGGGGCATGAGGTGCATGCCTGTAATCCCAGTGAGCTGGGAGGCTGAGGCAGGAAGACTGCAACTTCAAAGCCAGCCTCAGCAACTTAGGAAGGCCCTAAGCAACTTAGTGAGATCCTTTCTCAAAATAAAAAGAATGAAAAGGGCTGGGAGTATAGCTCAGTGATTAAGTGTCATGGGTCCAATCCATAGTTCAAGAAAAAACAAACAAACAGAGGGACCAAGGGTGACAGCATCAAAGGCAGTGGGAGAGCTGGGCTGGCACATATCCAGAGGGCAGAGACACGGATGGAAGAATTGTCATGCCACAGACCACAGTGTGTGCACACCACAGATGCGTGTCTGTGCATGTGTACATGTGAGAAAGTGTGTGTGTACATGTCCCTAACCTGCTTAACACCAAGCGTGCATAACTTGCCAGCCACATCAGGAAGGGAAGGCATCTGGGGTTGGAGGGCAGGTGCTCACAGGAGGCCACAGAGGCCACCTGGGGATGGGCAGAGCCACTGACCTAGGATGGAGACCTTGCTGAGGAACTCTTCATACATCTTCCGTTTCCTCAGTGTGCTGCCCTGTTTGAAAGAAAAATGGAGAATGTGGGTCTTCAGACCTGAATCTTTTCAACATTTCCAGACTTCCCCAGAGGACTATGAACTCTGAACTCTTCAGAGTAGGCCCTGGAAGCATCCCAAACCCTAAAAGTTGCCCATGGCCATGAATCTGTGCCAGCCAGACCATTTCCTGCTCCCAGCCCTCTTCCTCCCTGGCATCTTCTGGAGGGGCTTCCATGGCCCAAAGTGTGCCAGGCTTTAGGGGGACCTGATAGTACACCCTCAGGGTTCACACCCTATATGTGTTGTCCCACACCAAAGGAGGCTGACCCGAGTAACCAAGGGGACACTAAGGAGATTACCAAAACTGAGTTGTAGAAGACACTATGGTACCTGCCACACTATCCCCATGATTTAGAGGAGGAACATTGCCACTTGTCAGCCACCAGCACCATGGGAACAAGCCATCCCAGAAACAATCCTCTATCCTTCATACTTTCCGGTGACCACAACCCCAGAGAGTTCCAGGCCCGAGCCACCCAGTTAAACTGCTTCCTGTATACTCACAGAAACGGTACCAAATGCTACACTGCTGTTGGAGGCCGCTAAGTTCAGGGGAAGTTTGTTACTCAGTGATAGCTAACTGTGATGTCCAGCTAACCCTGATCCTAACAGAGATGGGACAAGTGCTTCCAAGTCCTGCAGGCAGTCGGCGGGCAGTCCTCCCAGCTGCCTCAGACATTCAACAGTGGCGAAGGAGGCTCATTCATCCTGCTTGACCATCGGCGAGATGGCATTGACATCCCCACTGAGCTCCTCCCCACACCCACTTGCAGTAGCCAGACCCTCCTGGTCCCTGAAGCCAAAGCTGGCCTCTGACACTGAAGTATATCTACCATCAGTTACTAAGTAAGAATCTGTGTTGGAAGATGCTGGGCAAAGGGAGGTGGATCGGACATGAGAGGCACAACCCTTGACACACAGAGGGCCCACAGGTGTCTGTGGTTCTCTCAGAACCTCTTGTCTCTGGAGAGGCCTATTGAGAGCATCTGCCCCTATCTAGTCAACAGCCTCACCAGAGAGAGTGGAAACACAGTCACATTGGGTGTTATTTATAAGTGCCCCCTGTGCAAGGCAGGTTCTCAGCTCTGTGTACATTGTCACAACTCACCGTGGCCCCAAGGAAGAGGAGAAAGGGGACAGGGGAGCACAAGTCCACATCTACACCACTGAGTGTGGGGCAGGGTCTCCTACTCCAGGCCCTCTCCCAACCGTTCAGGCCACCCACAAAAGATGCAGCTTCACTTTATGACTCTGAACTGAAAGCAGTTTCAGCTGGAGGCTCATGTCTCCTCCAAGGGACCCTAGGTGGCTTTGTCGCATGGGAAAAGGAGGGGCTGCCACAGAAGCCCCCTCCACAGTGGGGCAGTGGGGAGGTGTCCCACAGACATCCATCCACGCCCGCCTCGCTGGGTCAGACCTCGCAACAGGCGTGGGAGAAGGTCAGGGAAGGGAGCAGGCTCTGTCACAGAGGGGAAAGGGCTCTCAGGGGAAGGGCTGGAGAAAAGGCACGAAATGCCTGTCCCCAGAAAGCTATGACAAAAATGCAAGCAGCAGTGAAGTGGGGAAGGAATGACTCTCGAGTCCCCAGGGCACAGCAGCGGTTTCCACAGGGCCAGACCAAGGGTTTTTCCACGGTTTCTTGTGAGCCGACCTTTCCCACCCATCCCCGAGCTGCTCAGCACTCCCCGCTCATCCACTGAGTCCCCTTCAACATCCAGAAACAGACTGCTGGGGCTGAGCCAGTCCCCCTCTCACAGTGGCCACCTAGGCCCTCTCCTAGGACAAGGATGAGGGCCTAGGTCGCCCTGCCTCCTGTACCTCCCAGGCCTCAGCAGAGAGGATGCCCAGGCCGTATGTCTGAGAGCAGACAAAGTACACTACATTCAAGTGGGTCAAGGATAGATTTGGATATGCCACCAAGCCATTAAGCCTTGGTGAAATGAGATAACAAGACTCCTGCCTCACCGGGTAGTTGTAAGGACTAAGTCTCAATTCATGTTCCTTCAGTTGCTGCTGACGGTGATAGTGGTGGTGATGGTGACGGTGATAGTGGTGGTGGTGGTGATGGTGATGGTGGTGATGATGTTGATGATGGTGATAGTGATGATGTTGATGGTGGTGATGGTGATGTTGGTGATGGTGGTGATGGTGACGGTGGTGATGGTGATGATGGTGGTGATGGTGGTGATGTTGATGGTGGTGATGGTGGTGATGGTGATGACATTGATGGTGGTGATGGTGATGGTGATGATGGTGGTGATGGTAATGATGTTGATGGTGGTGAAAGTGATGGTGGTGATGGTGGTTTTAGTGATGATGAAGATGGTGGTGATAATGCTGGCGGTCATGGTGATGATAAAAATCATGGTAGTGGTGGTGACAAGAATGGCAGGCTAGGCACATTGGTGGGTCTGCAAGCCCTCCTCCTCTCATGTGATATAAGGATAGAAGACAACAATACATGGCAGGGACACAGGAGGGGCTCCACAGACACAGTCTCTGCCCTTCAGAGAGGTAAAGATATTGGTCTCTTCTCTGTGCCTCCCTTTCCCCATAGAATGAAAATATAACAGTGCCACTTGTGGGAGAGATTAAAGGTTGTAACCACAGGAGTCAGGGTTAGCTGTGCTGCTTCTCTTCATGTTCTGGGAGAAGAAGGGCCCTTGGGATCCGTGGAGGAGGCTGAGCACTGGTCAGTGTCCGTCTGCAGCAATTCCTAATCCCATTTTCTGATGGGGGGAAGTCATCTGAGGCTGGTTTCTCACTACATCTCCATGGGAAGCAGACAAGGAACCATCTGGACTGAAGTAGAGATAGCACTGTCATGGCCACGGTGAGACATCTCAGAGAAAGGAGGGGAGTTCAGGACAGAGACACAGAGAACATGGAGTCATCTTGATCACTATTCTGATGGAGAATCCGAGGCCCAGAGGAAACAAGACTGGTTTATGAGCATGGAGAGTTATGGGCAGGATCAGGTTACAAATAGAGTGTGTGGACCCTACCATTGGTTCTCCTTCATTGTACTGAATTAGGACCACCACCACTAACCTCACCACCATCTCCATCATCACTATCATCAC
Organism: Sciurus vulgaris; assembly: GCF_902686455.1. Lineage (NCBI taxonomy): Eukaryota > Metazoa > Chordata > Mammalia > Rodentia > Sciuridae > Sciurus > Sciurus vulgaris. The sequence goes on from NC_136479.1 coordinate 25,184,139, forward strand.
CATCATCACCTTCACCACTATCACCATCATCACTGGGGAATCATGGTTGGAAGTAGAATTAAAAGTGGCTACATGGTTGCCTGTGCAGCCACTGAAATCTAGGCAAGTGGGCCAACTTTTCTGCTCTGATGTGAGGATCTGGTATCCAGTCCAGGAGGCCAGAGACCAGGGATGGGGTGCCCCAAGAGGCCAGTGTTTGAAGCCCAGATGGTCAGGTTTCCAGAAGGGAAATGATCTTATCTAAAGGTCAGGGCAGACACCAGAAGTGCAGGAGAAGAAAGGGGAGGAACACTGAGAACAGGTCAGGGAGGGGCTGGACAAAAGTGGGATGGAGCAAGGACAGGGTAGAGAGGCACTGAGGAGCATAGCAATGAGGCAGGTGCTGTCCCCAAGGCTCAGAGCCCACCAGGAGCAGCAACAACTATGGTTAATAAGAGGACGCCCCCAAGACATGGGTAGCATGTGGCTTGTCCACAGTCCCTCTCCCAGTGACCAGCCAGGAGAGGTTGAGGTGACTTGGAACACAAACTGTCAGCATGAGATCACACCTCTACCCCCACTGCCTACCTACCTCATGGGCAATAGGAATATCCTAATGCCTTCCCCCAAAGGATCCCCATGAAGATTACATGGGACACCATGAAAGGACCCCAGGCCCCCACCCAGGCGGGCCTCAGCTTCTCCATCAACTCTGGGCCAGGGAGTGCTGAAACAACTGAAAGTCCCAGTATTAGGAGCCTGGAGACCCATTCCCAGGGTCCTCTCTTTCCAGCAAAAATTCTAACAGAGTTGGGGGTTCGCAGTCCAACAGGTCCACGAAAACCTCCTTAAGTCACCAAGACCATCTGGACCAAGACAACATAGAAGGTGGTTCTGTGCACTGCAGGCAGCCTGAACAAACCACGTCCCCCTAGTGACAAGAAGGGCACTACTGGAAACACATGGTATGGGCACAGGCAGCGGAACATGGCATGTCAATCCATCAGAGTGGGTCAGGACGCCTTCAGTGGTGGTGGCTTGCTGCACGACCCAGTCGAAGCCATGTTAGATCCCTGCTGGCCCCCCAAAAGGCATTTCTTTGGAAAAATAATTTAAAATCCTCACTGACCACCCAGCAATTATGCCCAGCTGGTGGAATGCAAACGTTTTGCCCCATGAACCTCAAACATTAAATTCAGCTCCATGGGCCATCCATCTCTCCCTGCTGGACAACTGGAGGCGGCTGCAGGGTTCCTGGGGAAGGGGCCGCCTCCATCACTTCCTTCTGGGATGGACAGTAAGCAAGACCATACTGGAGGCCTGGCCATTTGTTCCTGCTCTGGGCAACTGGGAGGGCCACTCTGTGACTTGAGGTCACTGGGACCCCACTCTGGGGGACTTGCAGCAGGTCAGCCATCATCCCAAGTAGGCCTGTGGGGGGGCACTAGAATTCTGGTGGTGACCACAGCTAACTCCCTGAGCCTGGGACCTGACCCTGCCTCTGCTCCATCTCACTGGCACCTGCCATGGGCCTTTGTTCTCAGATTTCTATAATTGGGTGTGGGACAGGCCAACCTTGAGAAGCAGAAAGGTCCAGAGGAGAGGGAAAGGAACCACCCAGTCCTAAGCTGCTAGTAGACTGGGGCCCTTGTTAGGGTAGCCGTGGCCACTTTACAGGCAGGAACACCAAGACCTGGGACCTAAAGGCCAAGCCCAGCCCTAACCCACTGGCATGTGATCTATGGAAGAGGACCAGAACCCCGTGTGGGGGCACTTTCCACTCTGCCCACCGGCACAGGAGAACATTTGTGCTGAGACTAGATTCTGGGGTGTCTGAGGTCCAACACCCCACAAAGCCCACGCCAGCCTGGGGCTGTGATGCACCACGATGGCTGTGAATGGGTCTGTCCACAGTGCAGGCTTCCCAACACCCGAAGCTCCCCACATCTCAACCTACAGAAACTTCTTACCACTTATCTGCATGCAAGCTTCCCAACTGCCCAGGATCTCAGGGTCATTTCCTGGGTATATACATGGTCCCTCTTCCAGGCTGCATGACCCCTGGCAGACCATGGAAGACACTAAGCCCAGCCCAGCCTAGGGACCCTCCATAACCCTGGTGCAAATGTCCAACTGCCTGTGCTAAGGAGGGAGGCCCCACACCCTAATGGTGGCCATCCCTCAGCAGTGGGTCCCACTGAGACTTCCTGGTCAGGAGTGCTGGGGCAGGAAGGGCCCTCTGTTCAGGACCCAGGTTCCCAGGGTCTCGGGCCACCCCTGACAGGGGCTCTGGAGACCCTAGAACAGCCTCTACCACAGAATTCTACATTCACTAGCTCTCAACACCAGGTCCCAAGTACTGTTCATGTGTACAGAGGACCCAAAGTTTCAAGAAAAGAGAGCTCAGGAGCCCTGAACCCTCCTTGGGCCCCTACCTGGGAGCCTGGGATAGTGGTCAATGTGCTCCAGTCCCAGAGTGGCTCCATTCTTCCTTCAATAACATAGAACACTGGAGGAAAGAGACGGACATTGGGAACCTTCAGGTCAGACATTCTGGGATTCCAACAGCCTGAAAGTGGAGTCCAAGTTGCTGTTTTGGCAAGTGGTCCACTGCCCAGAGACACCAGTGTCCCCCTATCTTCTGTGCCCCCCACAGGGCATCCCAGCTTAGTGCTAAATGGACACAGGGTGAGGACACTGCCTGACAGACACATCCAAATCTGGCCAGTCAGAGGACGAATGAGAATGCCATCCTGCCGGGCACTCCGGCCCGAATTTGCCCAGCACTGTCATTTTCTTTCCCGATACATGAGCTCTGCGACTTCCAAGCCCCACCGTGGCTATCCTTAGCACACAAGGATCCAAAATTAAAACAGAGGAAGTGCCAGCTCCCTTGGTGGTTTAAGAGTTTCCCTGAATATAAGGTTCTAGCCGCAAAAATCCCAGTCAGGAATGACACAGGGTAGACGGCGGCAGAGAAACGATGGCTTATGCAACACCCAGCTGGGTGCACCCAGAGGGGACAGGAGGCCCCAGAGCACCCCTCCCACACAGAGGTCTCAGCAGACAGGAGCATGCACATTTAAGGTAGGAGAAGGGAGGATCCATGGAAGGTCTTCCAAGGGTCCCACATTCATTGACTCTGTGCCCTGGTACCCATAGCAGTACAGCAGCCCTGGTGCATGCTGGGTGCTCAACCAGTATCCAGTCAGTGTGTGGAAAAGGAGCTCATTGAGCATGGTGCCTGATGAAATGGTCGCCCTGAAGACTGCTGACCCCTGCATGCAGTATGAAAGCCAATCCCCACCAGCTCCTGGGACCAGGAGAGGGCAATGGGGCAGGACTCCAAGCCTCTGTAACTAAGCCCAGGGGCCCTGTACTGAACCATACCATGGGGACCCCCAGTTTCCTCTCAGGTGTCCCAGCCACAGCTACCCTTAGAAATGGTATCCCCCACCCCACCCCCTGTCCAGGCTGGCCTTTGAGGGGACAGCTGAGACCCCAAGGAAGCTGTCTCAGACGTGGTGCTGGTCTCAGGCATCGAGTAGAGGGCAGCCCAGGGCAGGAGTCACCCGCGGGAAGAGAGCTGAGCAGGGTCCAGTTCATCCTACCAAGTGTTTACCATGGCTGCCTCCTTCTTCAAACTCCAGGCTTGCTGGAGAGGAGTCTGAGCAACGCTGTCTCAGGGACAGCCCTCACAGTAAGCCCGTCGATGATTCTCCTGACCTCTTACCAGACAGGAAAAGCTCCTAGCCCAGCAGCCACCACTGGGTGAGCACAGAGAGCCAACAGGTGTGACTCCCCAGAACCCAGCACCCCAGGCACCCAGCTTCCAGCAACCAACAACAGAAAAGAAGGGGCTGGAGATGAAGAGTTGACCACAAGCAGACCCCCAGGCCAGAGCAGCCAGGCTCAGACTCTCCAGGATGCTTCTCACCATGGGCTACTCTGCCCTCATCAGAATGGCACAAGCTGGCCCAGAGATAACTGGGTCCAAGCTGGCTCAAACTCCTACGGTGGTCCTGGGTACTCAGGGTCAGAGTCCGGTTGATAGGCCTGATGGAGGCTGTGGGGCCTCGGGGGGACACACACCACCACCTCTCTGGACGGAGCCCTTGCTTCTCTCCAGGACGGTGTCCTCACTGGCCACAGCCCTCCAAGCAGCACCACTGCGGTTTGTCCTTGCTGCTCCCATGGCCTGAGGGCTCTCCTGCACAGCCTGCATGCTGGCCTCCTGCCTGAGGCCTCTGCTCCAGTGTCACCTTAGGGCAGATTTCTGAGGCCTTTTTATAAGACAGTGACCCTCCCGTCCTCCTGGGCACCTCCACTCCCTTCTCTGTGCTCCCCACCCCAGGAACCATCCATACACAGGTATGTGTGAGTTCACGGTCTGTCTCCACTCTAGCGGGCTCATGTCTTGTGCTCCTGATGTCCCCGCTGGAGAACAGAGCTTGGCGGGTACTGTGTAGGTGAATACAGAGCAGCCTCCTCCCACTGGGAAGGGACTTTTCAGTCCAGAAGCTGCCCAGGTGACCCCCACAAGGTGACCACATCAGCCTGAGGTCCCAACTGCCCCCACAGGGGCTGCACACACATACACTCGAAGAAAAGACGAGGCTGCATGTAAGAACAAACCTAAAATTCCAGTGGCTTAAAACCCAAGGGTCAATCTCCACATGAGAGAAGTATGGGAGTGAGTGGTCCAGCCCTGGTATGGTGGTCCCACTGAGTCACCAGGAAACCCTTCCTCATACCTCTTTGTTCTATTCCCTTGGAGAATGGGCTTCATTCTACAGTTCATGGTCCAACATGGCAGCTGGAGGTCCAACCATTACAACCATGTTCCAGACAATTGGAAGGAGAAAGAGAAAGAAAAAGGGACTTCCCTAGCCATCTGCCTGTCTTCTAAGAGGCTCTACCCAAGACCTTACAGGTGTTCCTGTCAGGGAGGCTGGAAAGTGTCTTGCAGGCACACATCTGCCTTGAGCAAAGCCAGAGTTCCTGTGGGGTGTTGGGCCACAGCTTGGGGCCAGACTCAGCTGCTGCCCTCTGCCCTGGTACAGCCGCCTTCACTTACCATGAGGATGCGCCGGTAGCTGTCACGGTCGATGCCCCAGAGCTTGAGGTCCGTCTTGGCCTTCACTGTGGCAGCCCTGGGGGTGCCATAGATGAGTGCCAGCTCCCCAAAGCTGCCCCCTTCACTGATGTTGGTCACCCACTCTCCATTCACATACACCTAGAGGGAACATGAGAAGGATGACATCATGGGGGATGTGTGGGGGCCACGTTGGCTGCTTCCCACCTGGAGGCCTCCAAGCTCTCCCAAGGATCCCTTGCTTAAAGTGGAGCCCCACATTCCCCTCCCAGGAGGTGGCCTCAGGCTGGCATGGCCTGTGGTCCAGCCGCCCACTCATACCAGCCTGCACAGAGGCATGGCCAGACAGTACCTAGCCCCAAGGGATGGCCCAGGACCCATCTGCCCAGGCCTCCCCCAGGCAGGGCTTCAGTTTAGCTGTCTCCTCTGAACCCTCTGCCCCTCTGGGCTGTTTCCCCAACTGCACACCAATGAGCAGGCCCTTACCACGCATGTGCTGGGATTCCACATGGACAACCAACCTCTTGCCTTTCCCATTCATAAACTACCCCTTGCCTTCCTGCCACTCAGCAACTCCCCAAGGGTCACTGTCCCTTTTGCCCCCACCTCCACCAGCACACACTGCCCTGGCCCCCAAGGAACCATGTCAACTGTCCTTGGTGCAAAGCCTTTTCCTCCTGAGGCCTTTCCTCTCTCAGGGTAGCACCCAGGCCCCTGGCCTGGAGTCTGAACAGGAGCCCATTGGCTGGATGCTGCTGCTGAACCGTGCTGAGAAGGGACCCAGACAAGATTCCCTTTCAGCTTGCGTGGCCGTCGCGCCCTGCACAGCGTGCCTACTATGCATTGACCGTGCGCACGCAGCCCACACCCATGCAAGAATGGTGCAGATTGTTCATTATGCAGCGATTATGCAGATTCAGTTACTATAAATTGACACAATACACTCTTTATTCCCGCAGCGTGTCAATGAGCTTACAGAATAGTTCCCATTGGCAAAATGGGTGCGTATGGGGAAAGAATGGATTGTGATGAATCATGGAGGCAATTCTTATGAAATCAATGACTCATTATCCAATCACAAACCCTGAACAGAACTTTCTATCTTGAGGAAAACGCCATGCAGGTGATGGATAACTGCACATTCAAGTGCACGCAAGGGCGGGAGAACTGGTCTACCACCAAGTCTCGAGCGAGTAGGACACAGTGGCTGTGCGAAGTCAAGACTCCACCTGGCGGCGTGTGCTTCTGCTGCCCAGCCAGCCACAGTGGCAGGACGGCACGGCTTCCCCTCAAAAAGCCCTCGAGGAATCCAAAGACAACTACCTGGCACGCCCTGCTGAACGCAAGGGTCATGGGTGGGCAATCCCAGGACTTTAGGGGTGAACTTAGAGGACCTCAGAGAACACCTTGCAGAGCATCTGCTTCTTGTTTTCACAAAGGGAATGTGAGCCCAGAGAGGGTGGCAGAGATGGCATGGGCAGAGCTGGAGCCCCAGCTGAAGTTGCCACTCCTGCTCTGCTTGTTTCTGTAAGAACCTGTTTATGGGGGCATAACTTGAAACATGCTTTAACATAAGTGTGCTGCTCGATGACACTGCTTGGAAACACCTGGCACCCTGCTAGGACACCTCCCGGTGCCACCCTGGCCACTGCTCATCCTCTGTACCACACAGTACATATCCACATGTCCACCTAGTGGGCAGACATTGGGCTGCCATACATCATGCTGCCGGGGCCACTCTTGAACCTGACAGAGCCCCCTCATTCCCTAGGCAGTGTGTGCCTGGGGGTCTCCTCTGCATCAAGGGTGTACCTACTGTCTGTTTTAGCAGGTGTTGCTTAACCTTGATTTCCAGCAGTTGCACCGACTGGCCCTCCCCTTGCCATCCAGTCCTGATGCTCCCATGTGTGGCTTCTGGCTGGCTTGTGCATGCAATGTGGGCTGGGGACATGAATGTGCGGCTTGCAGAAGTTTGCTCGAACAGGAGTCCGGGCAGGCAGGCAGGCAGGCAGCATCTGCAGCCCGGGATGTGGGCACATCTCCCTCCTGGAACCATGAGGAACAAGGATCCCCTCAAATGGTTGCCTGGCAGGAGGTAGGACACCCAGTCACCTGCCACAGAGCACAGGGACATGGAAACAGAGGAGGGTGTGTCCTGGCCCAGACATGGTGGTAGCTGCACCTCCAACATTCCAAGGGCCTATCCATGAAGATGGGATGGGGTAGCAGCTGCCCTAGGGCAAGACTGGGGAGCCAGGACCCTCTACCCACGAAGACCCTTCCTCATCAAGGAGCTCAAGCCTCCCAGAGCTCCGTCCTCGGCATCAGAGAAAACCATTGTGCAGATCCTGCAGACAGGCCCAGGGCCACCCCCCAGAGGACAAAGGGGCCATCCTTCTCAGGACACTGGCCTCTGTCACGGCTCCCGGAGCAGCGCGGGCCCCACCCAGCTGGCACGCAAAGGGGCTACTCTTGCTTTGTTTCATTTTTTGTTTTTGTTTTTTCTTCTTTTAAAAGAAAAATGGTGGGAGGCCCCACTGGGCTGCATTTATGCTCCACAGTGACTGTGGTTTCTCTGCTGAGCACAGAGCTCCACCGGCCCCTCTCTGCTCCTTCCTTCCCTCCCTCCCTCACTCCCCTCAGTCCACAAGTTGATCTCATCACTGGGGACCCAGCGGCAGATGACAGAGGTTCTTGTCCACGGGGGACTTTCCAACCAGTGGGAACACAGGACACAGGCAAATCACCATACAAACACATATTCATTATAGAACATGGAAGAGCCACAGAGACGCTGGGAAACAATGTCCTGGAGAAGGGCTGTGCTGGGGTGCTGTGCACTGACAGGGCCTTCAAACGGAGGCAGATTGGAGCTGAGTTCTGAATAGCAAGGGCTCAGACCTACAAAGATTCGAACAGAGAATTTAAGGTAGAAGGACAGGTGCGCCGAGACCCTGAGGCAGGGCTGAACATGGGGGACCCTGGAGGCAGCAATACAGGGGGAGATGTCGATGTGGCAGGACAGGTGGGTAGCCCACCTCAGCACCGAAGAAAGGAAGGGCTTGGGTGTAAATCCTCAGAGCAACAGGAAGCAACAGGGCCTGTGAGCTCCCCCAGGAGACACCCTCTAGTCCACACTCACAGAACTCTCTAGGAGCCACGTGGAAAGAAGCCAGGGACAATCAGAGGGGACCAAGGTCAGAAGGCTAGCAGCCTGTAGCCTGTGAGCCAGCAGCAGCCGCATCCATAGAGAGTCAGAACGCAGAGCCGCAGTCCCACCTGAATCCCTGAGTGAGGCCCTGGTGGGCCAGCACCTGCATGCGACAGGAAGAGCCCCCCACACACAGCCAGTTCAGACTGCAGCAGGGCCAGAAGCAGCGAGAGGGCATCCATCAGCTGACCAGCCATGGTGCCCTAGCGTCAGGGTCATGAGGCAGCACTGGGTTTCTGTCCACTTCCCACTCCAGGCCCAGTCCAAGGTGGAGCGAGTGTGGCCTGCTTGGCCAGGCTCACCTCCCCACCACGCCCCACCCCAGGCACACTGGGCTACTGCAGCCCTAGGTGCCCGGCCCAGGGTAGGGGCTGCTTGGGCTGCTTTGCCTCCCCAGGTATTTCAGGTCAGACTTGACTCCACAGAAAAGCACAGCTGGCAAACTCACTGAGAGAACATGGAGGCCAGAACACTGGCCTGAGCTGTCACCTAACAAAGGCGAAGGCGATACGTGGCCTCAAGTCTCCTGGCCTGGTGACGTGACTTAAGAGTGCTGTCAAGCCATTGTTCTGCTTCATGGAGTGGTGAGGGGAAAACCCTGTCCCTGTCCTCCCCCAGGCCCACAGAGAGTGAAGATGGAGCACCTGTGTCCAGGTGAGCCAGCTCCATCCCCACCCCAGGGCCCACACAGCCCACTGTCCTCCTGCTCCCTCTGCCACTCTTCTCACCACGGCAAGCCTAGCCCACCACCTCGATCCTCTTCAGCCCCAAATGCCAGGTGCTGAACGTGACTGGCCATTACTAGTAGTGGCTTGTCCATCCTGGGGTTTCTGTCTGCACAGCTGGACCAAGTGGAACAGCCTCATGGGTTGTCTTTACTCCTCTGGGTGTCCAGCCAGCTGGCAACGATCCCCCACGAACCCCAAATCCCAAAACCAGGCCATGGCCCCTACCTCCCCCGCCCCCGTGACCACACACAGACTGAAGGTCCCAGAAGGCAGGATTTTGTCAAGATCCCGAGTCTAGTGTTTCCCACTGATTCCCTGGCTAACCTTCAACCCCAACTCACGCTGTTGCCCCTTAGAACAGAGCTGTGTAGGGTTTGCAGGAGCCCAACATGCCTGTGTCACCTGTTCCCATGTGAATACTGCTGCACTTGGGGTGGCTCAGAGTCTATTGTCCCCAACTCCAGGCGCAGTCACTGCCAGGCTATGTCCAGCAGCCTGTAACCTCAGGCAGGGCCACCAGGGCCTCGGAGAGGACAGCAAAGCAATTCTGGGTCCCTGGATATGCTTCACAGGTGGCATACATGTGGGAAGCTCCAAACTCCACAGGAAATCTCCACAACCAGCTTTGGGCCACAGACCACGTGGCCCTTGACAAGTCACCAATCAAAACAGAATGTACTGAAAACAGGGTGTTATGGTTTGGATGTGAGGTGTCCCCCAAAAGCTCATGTGTGAGGCAAAACAAGAAGGTTCAGAGGAGAAATGATTGTGTTATAAGAGTCTTAATCTAATCAGTGAATTAATCCCCTGATAGGAATTGAGTGGTAACTGAAATGGTAGGGTGTGGCTGGAGGAGGTGGGAACTGACTGGGGCATGGCTTTGGGGTATATATTTGTATCTGGGAGGTGGAGACACTCTCTCTCTCTCTCTCTCTCTCTCTCTCTCTCTCTCTCTCTCCCCCTCTCCCTCTCCCTCTCCTTTTCCCTCTCCGTCTCCCTCTCCCTCTCTCTCTCCCTCTCTGCTTTCTGATCACCATGTGAGCTGTTTCCCTCTGCCATATTCTTCCACCATGATGGAGCTGGCTGTATATGGACAAAGACCTCTGAAACCATGAGCCCTTAAATAAACCTTTTCTCCTCTACAGTTGTGCTGGTCCGGTCCTTTAGTCACAACGGCAAAAAAAGCTGACTAAAACGCAGGGTCTCCCAGAGATATCTGCACACCCAGGTCCAAAGCAGCCAGTTCACAACGGCCAAAGATGGAAGGAAGCCACCGAGTGCTCTCCATGGTGACGAGCGTGTGCATGCAATGGATGGGACTCTGCCTTGAATGGGAAGGATGCTCAGACACAGCACTGAACACATGATGCTCCGTGAAATAAATGGGACACACCAACGCCGTGGGATTCCATTTGTGTGAGGCCCAAGAGGCGTCAGATTTCCAGAGACAGAAAGCAGAATGATGGGTACTGTGGGCTGGGAGGGGAGGGGCCTCAGTGGGCAGTGGGGACAGAGCTCCACTGTGGGAGGACGGAAGCTCTGTGGACCAGGGTGGAGATGGCTTCAGAGCAGTGTGAGCTATTCACTTCGTGATTCCAGCAGAGAATGTTAAGTGTATTTTACCAATTTAACCACCCTGGCAAACACTGGATAAGAGCCCACCCCAATCATGGAGCCAGATGGACAGATGTAGGGGCACGCTGGGCTGCCAGGGAGGGCTCAGTCCTGCCTCCAAACTGGGAAATGGCTCTTCCCCGGGACCCTGCAGCCAGCAGGTCCAAGGTGCACCTGGAAGGGTATGCAGAGCAGGGAGTCCCCAAACGACAAGGCCCTGCAAACAATGAGACCGTGGAAACCCGGTCTCACAGGGCTGGAAATGGAATCACACTCCTGAGCTCGTACAACCGGCAGCTGAGCGTCCTTTTAAGTAGAAATGCTATGTTCCACGAATAAACTAAATTGGAAGATATTTTTATACTTAGAGAAATGGATTACAGCTCTTGGCAACGCACCCACTGCAGCAGACTTTCTCAGAGTCTCCGGAAAACCATCATTTAAAGCTGGTGCCTCTGGCATTCAGTCACCTGGTCACCCTGGCATGCCATGGTCAGGTGGCAACATCCACTGTGTAGGGGTGCCCAGGACACCCCATCTGGTCTCTTTGGGGTCCTGAGGGAGGTTGTCTCTGGCCTGAGGATTGATGCTGGTGATGCCCCCACCCCTATAAGACCAGAATACCTTCAGCCCCACAACATCCATCCCTTAGGATACATCTTCAGAGGCATACACAGCCCCCGGGCACCCTGAACCTGCAAGCTGTGCCCTGCAGATGTCAGTTTCAGTGCCCCAGAAGCAGTTTACAGAAACCAGCAAACAGAAGGTAACACAGGTCTCAAAAGTGGGCTGGTGACCGGGCTGGACTCCTCCAGAGTGGTAATAACAGTAATCATCTTAATATGTACCCCATAACTCTGCCCAGCTGCCCCACATACTGTCCATTCATTCCAGATCCTTCACTGAGCATCTTTTTGATTCCTTTCAATGTGGCCTTCACCCACGCCCTGGGTGTGTGCCCTGCACACCAGGGCTCCCCACCAAACAGCTCCCTCCACACACCTCTGCTCTGACCCCACAGGCACTCCCTACTGCCCACCATGTCCTGATTGGAAACTCTGAGATTGATGAAGGTGCTGGGCATTCACATACAGCCCTGGTGGGGCAGTCAGGCTGGTGCCCACTTCAACTACAGCCACCAGGTCACACAGCCTTGAGCCATCAGGGGCCTAGATGTCCCAAACTTGAGGCTGTCACAGGAACCAGACAACCACCAGTGGTGCCCAGACATCCTGGCCCTGGTGAGCAGGGATCCAGCAAGGGCCTTAGTGCTACCTTTGTACCTGAGCCTGGAGTAGGGAGCGGGTGTAGACTGGGGGAGGGAGGGCCTGATCTGCCAGACGGTGTACTTGGGAACTCCAGTTACATGGAGTGACCTCACTTCTTCCTTCACCAAATTGCTTCCACATGTCCTGGTCTGGTGGGGAGCCAGGTATAGCACTGCCCACCATCATCACAGGGCAGCAGAGATGGGACCTGGCTGAAAGGGTGGAAATCTCCCAACCCCATGGCATGGTGCCTGGGGCCTGGACCCCGTGGCAGGCCCTCAAGAGGTTGGAAGGGATCCTGCTGGGATAAGCCTCGGGTTTAAGAAGACTCAGACCCTGCTTTGAAGGGAGGGCTCAGACCAAAGTGGGGCCACATCAGTCTCCTGCCACCTCACAGTTGATGTCCAAGGAAATCAGGGTACAGGGTCAGTTCTGGTAGATGGCATAGCACTTCACAGTCTGCCATGAGAAGAGGAAGAAATGTGAATCCAAGTGATGTGTGTTGGATAAGGGCTTCTGCACCAGGCGGTGTGGCTAAGGGGCCAAGCATGCCCGGAACCTGAGTGGGCCCCAGTGCTCTCCCACAGCCAACCAGCTGAGCCGACTGGGAAACTGCTCACCAGCAGTTGCTCATGGGCTCATGGGGAACAGGTGACAAGACAAGCTGGCATCCTCCTGCCTCCTGCCTCTCTGGACCTCCTACTCTCAGGCATCCTCAACAGTCCTGGCATGTAGAAGGAGGGTGGTCACTGCATTCAAAACCAGTTCAAGCTTGGGCCACCCCCAGTGGAGGGCCTGTGGGTGGCACCTGTGTGGGAGGTAGGCATGGGTGGGGCTGCTCAGGAAGCTGAGAGATAATGAATGGAGGTGACGGGGACTACAGCCAGTGCCTGGACCCTGCTCAAGGACTTTGGGGAGTCCCCTGTTCAGACTTCCCAACCTCTGACAGCTCTGTTAATGTCCCTATGAGTAATACAGAGATGAGGTGACTCGAATAGGGAAGGACAGAGCCCGAACCCTCCTGCAAACCCTGCAAGCTGCTTGGACCCACCCACCATCTTCCTTTAGCTGTATGTTGGGAGAAGCATCTCCTGGGACTCCCAGGAGGGGCCCTTCAGGCTCCATGAAGGAACTCTGGGGGCAGCATCTGCATCTCCCACATCCCTTCCCTTAAGAGAACCAAAAATGTACAGTTCAGAATTCTCTGGGGTTGTCTCAAGTCCTCTGTTCTGCCCCACACTGAAGGTGTTCTTGGGTGGAACTGGGAGATTCACAGGATCTCAGTGAACACAGAGAGGGAAGAGCATTCCATGGGAGGAAGAGTGTGAGTCAGGGCTGGGACCCTTGAGGGGCTGCCAGGCTCCAGAGGCAAGGAGGATCTGTCCTCGGTCACCTGCCCAGGCTGGTGTCTACCTCCATAGCAGGCAGAGCAGCGGGCCTGGAGAGCCTTGGAGGAGGTGCAGGAGTGTGCAAAACCCATAGGAAGAAGCAGAGGGCACCGGAAGGCCGTGGTCCTGAGACAAGAGACTGTTTACTCACTTCCTATTGGTTGACAAAACCCACCCCCTATGGCAGGGCTGTCCTCCCTCCCCAGGCAAGGCTGTAGGCCAGTGCCAGCAAACATTTAGGGAGAATAGAGAGGAAGTGGGTATGGTCTGGGGGCCAGAAGCTGAGAACAGTGTGAGATTAGGACCTGGGAGGGACACTGGGTGGAACTAGGAACAAGGCCCCCCACATTCTGCCCTCCCTGCTCCTCAGCACCACTTAACTAGGCAGCAGAGCAACAGGCACCTTCAGACTTGCCCTGCCCAGCACTGGAGTCTGAGCTCGCTCCCGGCCTGTCCCAACCCACCACAAGGCCTGGGTTTGAATGGGACCCATATCCCATGCCAGGCAGGCTGGCCACCTCTGGGACAGCTGAAGCAAGGTGAGGAGGACAGGGCAGCCCCATTCTCCCATCTCCTCAGCTAACTCTGAAGGAGGCAGCAGGAGGTGCCTGTGGTCACGAGTCAGTCACCTTCTCCTCCTCTTCCTCCCTCCTGCACATCCTCCACAGCCTGGCAACCAGGGGCCTTTAGTTCCTGCCTCAGTTTCCTTCTCTGGGGAGACAAGATCCACTAGACACAAAGGCTCCTACAGAGACCTGGTTATGACAGAGATGCCAGATTCAGCTCACAACAGAGCCCCAGGCCTTGTGACAAAGAAATCTTCGAGGGACTCAGCCTGAGCCCCCAGCAGGGCTTCGGAGGTGAGTCACTTCCTGTGCTGCCAGCTCCGGAAGCGGGTACGCCCGCTTGGTTCCCAGAAACACGGCAGCGAATGGACACAGATGGGCGCTAGGGAAATAAGTGACTAAGTGCCCTTCCCCAAAATAGCCTAGACTGGACAGAGGATAGGGGACTGGGGGCCAGGCCCTAAAATAGCTTCCCCTGCCTGGGGCAGCTGAATGTGGCATGGCTGGACAGCTACAGGGGCTACCTAGGAGCAAGGTGGTACTCTGTAGATGGTGGCACAATCTGGCAAGGGTGGGGGCGCTGCATCCCAGTCTAGAGGGGACCTGGTGTCTGGCCTGGGAAGCAGAGGTGTCTAGGGCCTCAGGATCTCCAAAATATGGGACAGACTCAGTCTCTGCCTTCAGACCGCTTCCTGGCTGTAGTGGAGACTACTTAAAAAAAAAAAAAAAAAAAAAAAAAAAAAAAGAAGAGTCACAGGAAAAAACCGCAAAATCACAAACTGAACTACAAAGAAAGATGACCTGCAGGGTGAGAAATTGGATGCGTCTGCTGACGCCCAAGCTGAGGAAATAACGTTTAAAAGGACACCAAAAGGAGAAGTGGGCACTCACAGTGACCCTGCCCAGGGGAGTGAAAGGTCCTGGCAGAGGGACAGCACAGTCCCAGGCGGGCTCCAGGGGACCTCACTCAGGCCCCACCCTGTGGATGGCATCAGGATCCGTCCTGATTCAAAGAGAAGCAAACCCATGGCAGGTCTGGGAAGAGACAGAGCCCTCAGCTCGAAGGAGGACAGAGCAGCCTGCAGGGCAGGAGCCCAGTGAAGGGACTCCATGGCCTTTCAAGCCAGGGCACTGGGGCTTAGATGGGGTGGCCAAGGAGGCAGAAGGAGTCAGGAGGGTAGGGGAGGATGGACCAAGGGCCAAGGTGGGGTCTGCAGAACAGGGGACACATCTTCCATAACAGTGAGTGCAGCTCCATTAAAGTGTGGTTCTTGGTTCTTGGAAGGGTGTAGTCGGGAAAACTCAGCAGTTTGAACGGCGATTCACTGGCACAAAGGTGACATCACTCCTCAGGGTCTATGAGCCTGTGAATTCCCGCCCACTGTAGCAAATGGCGGTTGATGCAAGACTGGCCTGTTCGCAGGCCCTGATTTAAAGGTAGCTCTAAATCAAGCAAAACAGCGTGCCCTTGCCCTCCACACTCTGGCCCTCACTAAGTGGACAGCCCAGGGCCATGGCTGCTGCTGGCAGTGCCCACAAGTTCCTTTGAGAACTGTGCTGTAGTATTTTTATCTTTTAAATGAAATGTGTTGTTTTTATTGATTAAATAGGGCTGGGGTACAGCTCAGTGGTAGAGCACTTGCCCAGCATTTGCAGGGCTCTGGCTTGATTCCCAGCGCTAGGAACAAATTAAAAAAACTTTAGAACAGTATCACTCAAAGAAATGCTTCAGACCTATGCTTGCAACCCAGTGTTGAACAGTGTAAAGTCTTCAAACCAGACCCAGAAAGAAGCCTGTTTTATTTTACAAAAAATAGTAATCAATACTCACATCTACTTCCCCTTGGTCAATTACGTAGAAATTATCTCCTTCATTCCCTGCAAGGAAGAGGGGAGAGGTGAATGAGGCCAAGTCAAACACAGGAGTTACAGAGTTTCTGTCTGTCTTGCAACTCTGCCTACATTGTATCCACTGGCCAGCAATACCCTGGGTCTCAACCACCCACAGGAAACCAGGGCCCCTCTCATGCTAGGTAAACCCTCTGCCAATGAGTCACATCCACCTCATCCAATGTTTTTGTGTTTTTTGGTGTTTTTTGTTTGTTTGTTTGTTACTGAGGATTGAACTCAGGGGTGCTTTACCACTGAGCCACGTCTCCAATTCTTTTTTATTTTTTATTTTGAGACAGGGTCTTTCTAAGTTGCTTAAGGTCCCACTAAGTTGCTGAGGCTGGCTTTGAACTTGCAATTGTCCTATCTCAGTTTTCTAAGTCACTAAGGACTACAAGTGTGTGCCACCACACCCAGCCTCATCCAAAGTTTTTAATGACAGGTAGATTATAGAAACATATCAGGTTAACTAAAAGTCTGCTAATTTCTCAGATTTCACCAGTGAATTTTCTCAAGGACGAGTGATTCATGCTAGTATGTTTCAAGTTCACAGTCCATCTCCCGGGGCTGTGGCTCTGAGGCAGCAGAACGTACCTTGCTGAATGACTGTCTCCCCGGCAATGTGAGTGACAGGGAACATGGCATCAAAGATGTCACTGAAAAACAAAGCACACTGATTGGGAGCTGCAGGCAGCACCATGAGCTACGCTGTCCATTCCCACTGTCCACTCACCACCTCATGGCCTTGTTGAAATCAATTCAAAGTCATCAGGGAAAATGAAAAAAAATCCACGTAAGTCAAGGAGCAAGGTTGAAAGCCCACCACAGTTCCACGGTCCTGCCATGAGACCCTGGCATCCCACCCGCCAGGTTCATTCTGCACAGACGCAGTCATTCTCTGGCTTCTTACAAAAATGGGATCTCATTATACCCTTCGCTTTGGATCTTCTTAAAGAACGAAAGTCACTATAGATTGTGAACAAAATTCTACTAGAGCACAGCTGCTGACCTCCTTTTATTCCCCTGGGAAGATACTAGTCCAAGTGGAATTCTGGACTCTGAATATGGAAATGAGATGTGAGCTTAGAGCTTTTGTGCTGAGAACACAGACCGTCTTCCACACACTGACCCCCATGAGCCAGTGGGGCTAGGGCCTGGGCTATGCCAACCTGGCAGCCTGTGGCCTTCTAATTCTAAATTTAGAGGTGAAATGGGCCATTTGAACAGGAGGCTGAGGGAAGTGTGGGGGAGCTGGCGCATCCCCGAGCTGGCAGGGTGCTGGGGAAGTGGGGAAGTGGGGGAGAAGTGGTTGGCTGGGGTGGAGAGCTGAACCTGTTCCTGGTCCCTCCATCTTACCAGACTGTCACCAGAACATGGTCAGAGACAGCAGCACTGCTCCCCTGAAATGCAATAACCACCCTTTGAATGCTTGGCTTCCCAAAAGAGAACCTGTGGAAGCAGCATGGCAAAGGACAGGGTGCCAGAGACCCCAGGAAGGACACGCATCACTCTGAAACTTCAAGGGTAGCTTCCTTGACCTTATTTTTTAATTTAATTTTATTTATTATTTATTTTTTAATTTTAATTTTATTTATTTATTTACTTACTTACTTACTTACTTATTTATTTATTTATTTATTTATTTATTTATTTATTTATTTATTTATTTATTTATTTTTGGTGCTGGGAATTGAACTCAGGGGTACTCGACCACTGAGCCACATCCCCAGCCCTACTCTGTATTTTATTTAGAGACAGGGTCTCGCTGAGTTGCTTAGAGTCTCACTTTTGCCGAGGCTGGTTTTGAACTCATGATCCTCCTGCCTCAGCCTCCCAAGCCACTGGGATTACAGGCGTGTGCCACCTCGCCCAGTGCTTCCTTAACTGTTTTTTAAGGAATTCTTGGAGGCCTCTGCAGGACTGGTAAGTGGCAGAGGACCTGGGTGCTCACTGGCTCCAGAATGTACAGAGCTGCCTGGGAAGCAAATGCAAAATTAAAGATCCAAACAGTGCTATTGCCTAACATTTCCAGGGTCCAGAAAATATAAATAAGGAATTCTTAAAATAGTGGCTGTTTTCTGTCTATTTAAGAAATGCTTCTTTTGAGTTTTTGTTCCTAACTTGGGTAACAACCCAATTTTGTTTCCTGCTTTCTCTGGGAGAAGAAGGGCAGTGCCCCACGGGGGCTGCAGGGAGGTGGCAGCTGCCCCGGGCATCCATCCCCTGGCGGGTGTTTCCTGGCCACAGCATCCCTGGTGCATCTGCAGCAGTCATCTTAGCCCTGGTTTTTTAGGCTGCATTTCTTTAAAACCACAAAATAAGGACTCTCAGAAGGAATAGATCTTTAAGAAATGATTTTACAATTCCTCCCTCATTTTAAAAAAAAAAAAAAAAAAAAACCTCAACTCACAATGGTAAAAATATTTTTTTAAATGCCATAAATAATCAAACAGACACTACGAATCCTCCACTGGCCACCTTGTGCCAATGTCCTTGTTTTACCACACTTCCTGCAGACCTCTCTCCTCTGTAGTTATCAGGCCACAGAGGCTCCAAGGCATGGTGGGAGTTGCTGCAACCCCAAAGCTGCTCTGAATTGTCACATCACAGGTGCATCCACAAAAAGGCTATTATCATTCAATCTTGACCATTTCCATAAAAGTACCCTTGGCAACTCTGTTCTCTCTCTTGACCCCTTTCCTGAAGACCCTCCAGGTGAAAACGCACAACTCTGGGGCTCTCCTTTAACTACCCAGCAACCATCCCTGCCCACATCCACATGTCTATAGTCACACACTGGGCCATGGCCCACATCCCAGAGCTCCTCAAGATGAGGGGGACCAAAAAATACAACTGTACCCCCCAACATAAGGGATTTGCACTCTGTTGTGGCTCCATCTGGGCCTAGGCCAAGGCTGGTGTGGGCTGAAACCTTTTCCTGGGAGATTTAGATCTCCAAACTGGGTGGTTTAGTCCTTGGTATCAATCCCAGCAGATTTTTCTGCACACCCAGGTGAGTCTGCCAGATGGCCTTCAGTCACCTCTGAATGACTACACAGGTGACCCTGCACTGCACCCTGAGGAAATGCAGAAGCACGAAATCCTGACTTTGAACAGAGAGGCTGGGAGAGCCCAGCCCTAGGAGCCTGATTTCCCTTCAGAAGAACTTTGTTGCCCTTTGGCTCACAATGGATGAAGGCCTGAGGTGCTGGAGAGAGCTCAGGCCAACTCTGCCCACTTTCTCCGCCCAAAGGCTGGGCCTCCTTTTCCAGTGTCTGCATCCTTTCAGACAAAACCCAATCCCTTCCCCTCTCTCAGCACTAATGGCATTAAAAGGCATTGGACTCCTCTGTCCATAAAAGGAAAAACAGTTTTCTATCCTGATCCAGAAGATACCTCTGGAAGGTCTTACCACAGCAGCTGGCACAGATCTTAAACCCCCTCACATTCAGGCCCCCACCCCTGCCAAGAGGAACTGGCTTCACACTTAAGCATTAGGGGCTGTGCTGGTTTCCAGGGATGCAGAAAGCCCTGTGCTCAGACTCAGTGGGAGAAAAAAGCCACACTGCAGCTGTCACCTCCAGCGGGCACCCAGGGCCTGGCTGGGCACCACCCAAGAGTCCTTCATCTGCCTCTTATTCCATCTACCCATCTCCACAGGTCAGAAGTATAGTAAACTCTGTTCTTCAGACAAATAAATGGGACACTAAGTAACTTTGACCAAAGTCGAGCATCTGGAAAGAGGTAAGGCTGGCTACAAACCCTCCTGTCATCATTCAGTCTGTGTTCCCAGTCTGCCATTTTCCCTAAGGCCCTGGCCTCCTGAGTGCAGAGTTCTGCATGTTCTACAAACAGAGTAGGCACCTCTTCCTTCTTCCTCCATTTCTCCATCTCTGTCTCTCTCCAACTTTCTCAGCACCCTGGACTGGTCTCCGAACTGGGAAGCTAAAGACCTGCATGTTCGTGTGGATACCCCAGCTCTCATTAGGCAAGTTCCCAGAAAGGAGCTCAAGCTAGCAAGGCCAGGGCTGGCCAATGGTGCTGGATCAGGATGTTGTCCAGGGATCTGACTGTCTTAGGTCCCAGCCATACTCTGGCCTGGACACAAATGGAGCCACTACGAGCAGATCCCAGCTCTCGCTGACCCACAGTTCAGAGACCACAAGCTGCTAGAAGTCCTCACCCAAGCCACTCTTCATCTGTGCCTCCCCCTCCTATAGCCTCTCAGTTCTGGTGCTTCTCACCCTCAGTGCTGGTTTCCTGGCTTCTGCTTCCTAATTCTGAGTTCTGAGACTGAAGACCACATGCCAATGCAGTCTGCCATGTTCAACCCAAGGACCAACTCACAGCAGGTATGCAGTGCAATATGATGAAAGGGAGGAAGGAAGGAAGGAAGGAAGGAAGGAAGGAAGGGAGGGAGGGAGGGAGGGAGGGAGGGAGGGAGGGAGGGAGGGAGGGAGGGAGGGATAGATGGAAAAGGAGGCGGACGCACGGATAGATGAATGGATGAATGGATGAATGAGTGGGTAGATAGATGGTGAGTGGATGGATGGGTGGGAGGATGGATGGATGGATGAATGGGAGGGTGGATGGATAGATGGGAGGGTGGATGGGTGGATGATGAGTGGGTGGGAAGGGAAGAAGGGAGGAATGGGAAAATAATGGAAGGATAAAAGTCTACAAATGCCCTTTCTATGGGTATTTGTAGCAAATAACAAAAGTTTTTGTGCTGCCTGTCTTTGAATTAGCAGCTCCACGTTTAGGAATGCATTTATTTATCTATCTATTTATTTATTTATTTATTTATTTATTTATTTATTGGTATTGGGGGTTGAACCCAGGGGTGTTTAACCACTGAGCCACATCCCTAGCCCTTTTTATTTTTTTTATTTTGAGACAGGGTCTCCCTAAGTTGCTTAGGGCCTAGTTGAATTCCTGAGACTGGCTTTGAACTTGAGATTCTCCTACCCTAGCTTCCTGAGCCACTGGGATTACAGGCATGCACCACCGTGCCCAGCAGAAACTCATTTTAAAAAAGAAACAGTTGAATGAATATGAAAAGATGCATGTAAAATGATATTCATCAAAGCACTACTTACATTGGACAAAATCCCAAAACTGCATAATTAAGAATTTGTCAAAAAAAATCACAGTACTTCTAAATAATATAAGAGTGTGTGGTCATTTAAAATAGTGATGTCGATACACATCATAAATAAGAAAGATGTTTACCAGTGAAAAGATGCTGCTATTGGGGGGAAAAAAGTGGTTAGCAAATCAGTGCAATTTGAATAAAGAAAAAAAAAACTTAACCCAGATGTGGTCCAGTCTCAATTGTCAGGTGGAGAGGGGATGGGGCGGTCATTCTAATGTGTCCTGTCTTTTTCCCTGTTGATTGTATGTCCTTAATGTGCATTTTCTATGTTCTATAGTTAATTTATTTATCTATTTTTTTAAACGATGCAATTCCTCATTGGGAAATTCCATACCTACTACTTAGGGTAGACTTGGGGCACTTAACATTTTGAAAGCATCCAAAACAGACAAAATCTAGACTTTAAAATGTTAAAACATGCTTATCTGAGTGTGGTGTAGACTCTAACCCCATAATACACTTGGAGGCGTATGGGAGAGAAACCAGCAGCTTATTCTCAGCCAAACATACTTTCAAACCGTCCAATGTGCCAAACACACCTCTAGAAATTACATATGCTAAACTTCACTGCTTCTCCTCTAAGTTGCTTCAAGTGAGCAATTTGGCAAAGCTTTTTGACCTTTAAAAGCTTAACATGCTTCCAATACATGCAGAGGCTGCCCAGGTTCCCCAGCAAGGGTCCCACACGTGGCTCACAAGGTAAGATGTGGCCACCGAGTCCCTTCCTCTCAGCAATGTTCACATACAATGTTCACATTCTTCACGGACAAATGGGGATCCTGGGCCCCTGGTTGTGACTCACTCAGGAATCCTTGGCTAAGGATGTGTTTCCAGAAGTCCCCTCCCTACTCACCCAATCATCGACAACCTCCACTAAGCCCTTAGACAGATAAGGCAGCAGTACAGCATGAGGGTAGTGACCAAGTCAGGGGACACATGCATAGCCCAAGAAACATGACTGTGAGCCTCCTGTCACTGGGGCAGGACAGGGGGTCCTGAGCACACAGGGAGAGAGGAACTCCTGCCAACCTTGCCCTCCATGCCCAGCCAGGACAGAGGGACACAGACTCAGTACCTCCAGAGACCCACAGAAAGCAAGTCCTGAGCCACTGTCAGGCTACATTCTGTCAAACTTCAGTCGGGACTCTACATGCATACAACACACAACAGTATATACAAAACGGAACTGATCTGCCTCCTAGGCACTCCAAGAGGAGTGATGTGAGCTAGGACTCCTCACTTTGGACAAAAGCCCCTACTTCCTGAAGCAACTCTGTATTAGAGCACCAGCAACGACCCAGCACCCTTCACCCAGGAGCAAACCTCATCAACATCCCCGTGCTCACCTGCACAACTGGGCCTCTTATGGTTCCCACCCTACAGATGAGGAGATGGAGGCTCAGAAGGCAGCAAAGGTGCAATGAGGCTGGGCCAGGACAGCAGGCTTTGAAATCTATCCTGTGACCATCATTGAGGGCCCCAGAATGTACTGGGGAGCATGGTGGGTAGGACTCTAGACCCTATGGTGCAGTGGGCCCACCATAAGGATCCTGCCTCCCTGCTCCCCTGCACTGGAAACAGCCCCCACTCTCACAACAAGGTGAGGTCTCTCCAGAGATGCTCTGAGGGTCCTGAAAGGTCAGAGACTACCTGGACAGAACTCTCCATTGACCAGAGACCACTGCAGATGGCAGCAAAAGTGCACGAAGGCAAGGGAGGCAGGGGCAGGAGGCAGGGCCAGGCCCAGGAACCACGCCCACAGACCCATTCACCTGCACAAAGACCCATGTGCTCAGTGCAGCACTAGGGCTGGGTCTCCACTGTTCCCAAACAGCTTAAACAAGACATTTGTTTCTCACAGTCCTAGGAGCCAGAAGTCACAGTGCCAGCAGCTTCAGTCTATAAGGACCTGTGATGACCACTGTCTTCACACAGCAGAAGGAGCTCTGGTCTCTGTATCCCCTTATATGGTCACTAACCCTATCATAGGGCCCCATTCTCATGACTTCCCAAAGGTTTCATCTCCAAATGTCACATCAGGGGTCAGGGATTCAACATATGCAATTGGGAAAGGGGCATAATTCACTCATAGCAATTACTTTCTGCTAAATACATCATTTCCACATCCATTTTTGGTCTTCAGTCAATCCTATGGGGGTCCAGTCCTGTTTGTTCCTAGACAGTCAATTTGCCTTTGCAAGTGACTCATCAGTTCATCATTGTAGCACACACAGCACAGCATCCTGGGGAACAGGACTGACTTGGTCCCTCAAAGTCCATATGTTGGAGTTCTAAGCCCCAGGACCTCAGAATGGGGCCTAACTTAGAAACAAACTCACTGCAGGTGTCATTTATTAATAAAACAAGGTCATAGTGGAGGAGGGAGCACCTAATTCAAGATGTCCCATTTTCTTACAATGGGAGACACACACATAGGGAGACCACCCTGTGAAGAAAAATAGGAGAAGATGGCTGTCACTGAGTTAAGGACAGAGGTCAGGAACAAAGCCTCCCTTACAGTCCTCAGGAGGCTCAACCCAACCATACCTTGATCTTGAACTTCCAGCCACCAGAATTATACCACCAAGTTTGTGGTACTTTGCTTCAGCTGCATGAACAATCTGACACATGGTTTCCTGTATAGCTGCTCATTTAATTCTCACAACAACCAGCAACCTTTAATACCAGTGATCCCATTATCACCCTTTGTGGGTGAGAGGCCAGCTGAAGTCTGACTCCAAAGTCCTTGCTCCAGTTACTGCCTTGAATGGCTTCTCCCATCTATTAAGCATTAAGCTCCCGTACCTTCTTTCGGCTCTGTCCCATGTCATTGTTCTGTCCCTTCTTGTGCCTGCCCCACGCTCTGCAGATGACATGGCCTCCTTGTGTGCCTTTTGGTAGAGTGAGTCCTCTTCTGTTTCAAAGATGACTCAGCTCCCTGCAGATTGTTCTTCTTTATATTCTAGATTGTGTTTACTCTCTCCCATAATCCAGCTGCCATTCTAACCGGGACTGCTCTAAATTTATAAAATTAATTTGGGGAAAAACAACATGGTGGCAAAACTTTCTTTCATTCAGGCCATCTCATGCCCTCCATGCAGGTCTGAAACTGTCTCCTTAGAGCCCCGGGTAACCTTTACCAAGCAGATCCACTTCTAGTGGTCACAGCTGGGTGCTCCCTGAGTGCCCCCAGCCATGCCTCTACCATGTTCCCTCCCTTCTCTCTCCTGGGCCCCGGGCAGCCATGCTGCTGCTCCTTCAGACAGGGATCTGGTACCTGTGTTGTGATGGGGAGGAGCGCTTGATTTTCTTATTGACAGATAAAAACTGCCTGGAGTTATGGATCCCT
This sequence comes from Sciurus vulgaris, assembly GCF_902686455.1. Taxonomy (NCBI): domain Eukaryota; kingdom Metazoa; phylum Chordata; class Mammalia; order Rodentia; family Sciuridae; genus Sciurus; species Sciurus vulgaris. The sequence continues at coordinate 25,208,382 of NC_136479.1, forward strand.
TGAACTTTCTAATCCTGCTTTCTGTAAGCTGAGTCTGCATCAGTCCTGCTCAACACCCATAATAATCCTAAGAGTTCTTCTGTCATTTCATGTGGATTTACACAGAGATGACCTTACTTGTCTTCTCTTTTATTCTTTTTTTTTTTTTTTTTTTTTTCTTACAGCTAGGACTCCACCAAAACAAACTCACCCAAGACAACCGTAGATAGCCTCTAAAGAGCTCGGAGCAGAGGGCCTCTGCTGGGATTGTGTTGCTTGGTGAGACCTGTACTAAAGGAGAGCTCCCACCACTCTCAGTTGCTAAGAATTTCTAGGATAGACCCTTGCTGAGCTTTGGGGGATTCTCTTCCACGCTGCAGCACATCATACGGTTTCTTCCAGCACTGTAAGGTGACCTACGGGATGGAGCCATCTGATGTCCAACCACTGAGCCCTGGATAAAGTGTGGTTTTCTTTTAAACACACAGTTGGATTTGTTTGGCTATTTAGGATTTTTGTACCCATATTCACAGTGAAATGGGCCTGTGGTTTTCTTTGCTTCTATAACCTTATGGAGCTTTGGGTCAGGGTGGCACTGGCTTGGGACACTGAGCTGGTAGCTTTCCCTCCTTTTTTATTTTCTAGAGCAACTTGCAGAAGAGAGAATGGATCACTTGTTGAAGTCTGAAAACCCTCTGCTAAAATCCTCAGGATTGAGCATTCTGGGGAGGGGGATGCAGGCTTCCTGGGGAGGGGGTCCAGGCCTGCGATCACATGAGGCTTTTGCTTTGTTTTGCTGTTTTTGTTTTGTTTTGTTTTGTTTTGGGGTGGGTACTGGGGATTGAACTCAGGGGCACTCAACCACTGAGCTACATCCCTAGCCCTAGTCTGTATTTTATTTAGAGACAGGGTCTCACTAAGTTGCTTAGGGCCTCACTGTTGTTGAGGCTGGCTTTAAACTCGAGATCCTCCTGCTTCAGCCTCCTGAGCCACTGGGATTACAGGCGTGCGCCACATACCCAGTTCACGTGCGGTTTTCGGTGCCTCTCCGTTGTTCCAGGTTTTCTTCTTTTGTTTGTTTGTTTGTTTGTTTACAGGCCAACATTAGTGCTACTATCAAAGTTACCTCCCAGTATTTAAAAATGGAGAGTATTCATATAAATTTTAAACAAAACTTTTTAAAGCAGAATGGAAGATCTGACAAAATAGGGTCTCAAAAACCAAGAACTCAGCCCCCTCGCCACACTGGTATGAGCACAAGGCTCTCCGTGGCCCCCATCCCCAGGCCCTGACATCCGCTCTGATCCTGACCCCTCCTCCCAGGTTCTCTCTGCAGTTGCCTGGGAGCCACCATTCTGGGGTGGCCTGTGGCATCACATCAAGGCGCAGGAGTCTCTCTGTGGCATTGCTTCCTTTTGGCATCCCCCTCATATCGGCTGCAAGTCCTGAACTTGCCTGAAGGGACCCAGGGAGCTGCCTAAGGAGCCTCCCACTGCAAGATGGCTGGTAACAGGCCTCCCCTGGGCCCATCCAGAAGACTAACGGTGCTTGGAAAGCACTATGCAAACCACCTTCAGGGACTGAGCCCTCCTCCAGACATGTCTCAGGACCTCCACCCCCGCCCCTGGACTCTGCAAAAGGCATGCTCTGTGGCCACCAGGGCGAGAAGCCCACACAGGTACAGTTCCTTTATTCTGTTATCAGTTTGCATTCTTAATACATCAGGAACTGCAGCTGGAGGTGGCTGACAGGAAAACACCCCCACCCTGCAAATAAGCCTGCTGAAGCAAACAGGTTTGGCCAGTTCTGGGAGCTAGGTGCCCCAAAGGGACAGAGGAGGGGGACCCAGCAGCCAATCAAAGCAACATCTGGACTTGAGCACCTGACCCCACCAGGGCTGGGGCACAGTGGGAAATACACTGGACAGAGACTGGAGATGGCCTCAGCCCAGTCCACACATCTCCCACCACAACAATCCACCTTTCTGCATTTTGGAAATGCCCCTAAGATGTTAAAAAACACAAAAGAATTTTTGAAACTTTTAAACTAGAGCAGCATGACATTGAATGCAGAGAATGTGAATGTGTCAGGACCATTTCCAGTAACAAAGCAAACTAACCCAGCACCTCCATTTCCAAGCCCCGCCCCCCTTTTTTCTGTACTGGGGATTGAACCCAGGGCACTTTACCACTGAGCTACATTCCAAGCCCTTAAAAAAATTTTTTTTTTTTTTTTATTCTGAGACAGGGTCTCACTAAGTTGCTTAGGATCTCACTAATTTGCTGAGGCTGGCCTCAAAGCAATCCTCCTCCCTCAGCCTCCCAAGATGCTGGGATTACAGTCATGTGTTACCAAGCCAAGGCTCTGAGTTTTTATTTTTATTTTTATTTATTTATTTGTTGTAGATGGACAGTATGCTTTTATTTTATTTATTTATTTTTATGTGCTGCTGAGGATCAAATCCAGTGCCTCACACATGCTTAGGCAAGCCCTCTGCTACTGAGCTACAGCCCTTGCCCTTTATTTTTCAAAAAAGATTTATTTTGAAAAATTTTAAATCTTCCTAGGAATGGGGAGGCAGACCAGAGCCAGGGTGTAGAAAGAGAAACACAACCACACAGCAAAAAAGTGTGCAAAAAATGTGCATATGCATATTGACAAGGAACGGGAGGAAACTGAGTGATGAGAACAAGAGAGTTTTTCAAAAGAACTCCTCCGAGTGCAGAAAACCGTCCACTGTGTACACTGACGTATCTTCTGACTTGGAAATGACACTGCAAAGAGGGCAAAAGGGAAGCCAGTACAGCCAACATCCGCACATCCCCCCTGCTGTGATTCTGTGCCACCCTCACCTGGGAAGAATCTCCCTTGGGTGCTGGTTTGGGCTTTAGGTCAATGTTATTTAAAGAAAGGAAGCCCTCACGCCCTGGGCAAGCCCTGTGGCTCTGGCACCATGGTGTCGCCAGTGTGCTGTGGCTGTCCCCCCTTGAGCGAGGGCCACTTGGCCCCAGACACAGCGTCCCCAGTTTGCATTTGGTCTCTTCAACTGTTTGGGTGAAGCTCACTCTGTTTCTCCGTTGACTGCAACTTTCCAAATAATCCTCTCTAAACAGCAATAACTCAGTCCTAGCCCTCGCTGCAGCGGGAAGCACAGCCTTCAGCTCCGAGCAGTGTTTATGAATCCCACACGGCCTCTGCACCTGGGCCCCAGGGCCATCTTGCCAAGTTTGGGTCCTTGACTGCACACGATGCCCAGAGTGCAGGGTGGGGACATATCCAAGGAGTCCCAGAGCTCAGGTACAAGTCACACATCCACTCTACCCTGAAGACCTAGGGAACAGGGTAGAGGGTTGGAAACATCTCCCATTCATTCTCGGACTTTCAAACAGGATCAGCAGTCCACGGCTCTGGCCATGGTGCCAGCCCTGGATATTCGTAGCACTCATGGTGCCCAGGTCCCCTTGGCCTTTTGAAGCAGAACATGCAGGTTGAGGCTGATGAACATGAACTTTTCTCTTAAAACGTGCCTGCCCATTGGGTCAACTGGGTGTCTCTCCAGCACTTCCTCCACAGAGGAAAGGAGGCCACAGGCTATTTTATCATGGTGCCACTTGTTGTCATGGAAACCAGAAACCCAATAGCTGGGCATTGGTTAATTAAAGATGGAATAAAATAGTCTGCAGAGACACATCTAAGGAAACGGATGATGTTCTTTACAGGTCTACTGAATTTTAAAAATTGCTATAAGATAAAATCTGATGGAACCACAAGAAGAAACAGAGAAATACACATTTTGTGAGAGAGGGTGGGTGGTACTGGGGGTTGAACCCAGCAGTGCTTTACCACTGAGCCACATCTCCAGCCCATTTTATTTTTTATTTTGAGACAGGGTCTCACTAAGTTGCTTAGGGCCTCACTAAGTTGTTGAGGCAGACCTTGAACTTGTGATCCTCCTGCCTTGGCTTCCAGAGGTCACAGGTGTGTGTCACCATGCTCAGCCCAAGTACACTTTTTTATAGTTGAAGACTTCAACACCCCTCCACCAGTCACTGACAGATCCAGCTGGCAGAGTCAGTAGACCCTGGTGAACTGAGCAGTATCATGGATTAATGGGATCTAGTTGACATTTATAGAACACTTCACAAAACAACAGCACAATACTCATTCTTCTCAAGCTCACATGAAACAATCCATAAGTCAGACCACATCCTGGGTCATAAAACACACCTGAGCAAATATAAAAGATACAAATCATACAAAGTGTGCTGCCAGAGATCACAAAGGAATGAAGCTAAAACCAATACCAGAAAGATAGCTAACAAAATCTCAAAGTATGTGGTGATTAAACAACACAGTTCTAAATAACACATGGATCAAAGGAGTTGATTTCCACAGAAATCGAAAAATAAATTGAACAAAATGAAAATGAAAATACGGCTTACCCAAATCCATGGGATAATAGCAAAAGCAATGCTTAGAGGGAAATCTGTAGTGTGCATTTGAAAAAAAAAGATATAAAACCAGTCACCAAAGCTTTTCACCTTGGGTAACCACCACAGAAAGAGCCAATCAAATCCAAAGCAACCCACAAAAAAGAAATAATAAAAACAGAAATCAGTGGAATTGAAAATTGGAAATTTACAAAGTCAATGAAACCAAAGTTGGTTCTTTGAAAAGTTCAATGACAATCTATGAGCTCCTAGCCAGACTAAGCAAGGGGAAACAAAAGGAGGGAAAGATAAAGTTCTAACATCAGAAATGAAAGAGCAGACATGACTATAGATCTACAGACAGCAAAGGATAGCACAGCAACTTTAGGAACAACTCTATGTCCACACACATTGAAAACTGAGACAAAATGAACCAAAATTCACACAAGATGAAATACACAATCCAAATAGGCCTGTTATCTTTGTAAATAATTGAATCAATAATTATTAACCTAAAACAGAAGTGTCATGCCCAGACAGGTTCACTGGTAAGTTTTACCAGATATTTAGGAAGAAATAATACCAATTCTTTCTAATGTCTTCCAGCAAATAGAAGGAGAGGAAACTTTCCAACTCATTCTATGAGAACAGAATTAACATGAAAACCAGACAAAGACATTACAGGAAAGGAAAATTACAGCCCAATACCGTTCATTAACATAGATGTAAGTTCTCAACCAAATCTTGGTAAATTAAATCTTACAATGTATAAAAAATTATTATACAACATGGGTAAGTGGGATTTATTCCAAGTCTGTGAGACTAATAATGTTTTTAAAATCAAATAATGTAATCACTCACATCAACAGGCTTAAGAAGAAAAATTGCATGATCATATCAGTAGATACTGAAAAGCATTTGACAAAACCTAGCAACTAACTACACACACACACACACACACACACACACACACAGAAACACACACCCTCTCAGTAAACAAGGATCATAGGGGACATTGTGCTCAATGGTGAAAAACTCCAGGTATTCCTGCTAGGATCAGAAACAAGGCCGGCACATCTCCTCTCACCACTGCTTTTCAACATTGTGCTGGAAGTTCTAGCTAATGAAATAAGACAAGAAAGGAAATGAAAGTTATATGCAGATTGGAAAGAAAGAAATAAAATTGTTTTTCTGCTCAGATAATATGAGTGTTTATGTAGAAATCCCAAAGAATCAACTATGATGAGAACAATGAACTCTGGAACTCAGTAGCAACCCCAACAGCAAGGTTGCAGGAAACAAGGTTGATATACAAGAACCAATGCTTCCCCACACACTAGTAAGCAAATGAAACTTAAAACTTAAAACACAATACAACTTACATTTGCACCAGGAAAGAGCAATGTTTCCTAAAACTCAAGAAGTAAAATCAAGAATCAAAAAATGGAGTGGAATTCAAACTACAATGCTTCTCAGCAAAGAAAACAATCAATAATGTGAAGAGAGAGCCTACAGAGTGAGAGAAAATCTTTACCACATGCACCTCAGATACAGCACTAATCTCCAGGATGTATAAAGAACTCAAAAAACTCAACACCAAAAAAAAAAAAAAAAAAAAAAAAACCCAATCAATAAATGGGCTAAGGAACTGCACAGACACTTCTCAGAAGTAATACAATCGATCAGCAAATACACGAAAAAATGTTCAACATCTCTAGCAATTACAGAAATGCAAATCAAAACTACTCTAAGATTTTATCTCACTCTAGTCATAATGGCAATTATCAAGAATACAAGCAACAATAAATGTTAGTGAGGATGTGGGGAAAAAGGTACACTCATACATTGCTTGTGGGACTGCAAATTGGTGCAATCGTTATGGAAAGCAGTACGGAAATTCCTCAGAAAACTTAGAATTGAACCACCATTTGACCCAGATGTTCTACTCCTTGGTTTATACCCAAAGGACTTAATATCAGCATACTTATTGTAACATGGCCACATCAATGTTTATAGCATCTCAGTTCACAATAGCCAAGCTATGGAACCAACCTAGATGCCCTTCAACAGATGAATGGATAAAGAAAATGTGGTATGTATACATGATGAAATATTGCTTAGCCTTAAAGAAGAATGAAATTATGGCATTTGCAGGCAAATAGATGGAGTTGGAGAATATCATGCGAAGTGAAATAAGTCAATCCCCCAAAATAAAAGGCCAAATGTTTTCTCTGATATGTGGATGCTAACTCACAATAAGGGAGGTTAGGAAAAAATAGAGGTACTTCGCATGAGGCAGAGGGGAGTGAAGGGAGGGGGAGGGGGATAGGAAGGAAAGTAGAATGAATCGGACACTATTACCTTATGCTCATATATGATTACACGAATGGCATGATTCTACGTCATGTACGGCCAGAAGAATGAGAAATTATACTCCACTTATGTGTGATGTGTCAAAATGCATTCTACTGTCACATATAATTAGAACATGCCATGTATAATTAGAACAAATCAAAAAACATTTTTAAAAACTGGTTATGACTGGAAAAAAAATCTAACAAACATGTACAAGATCTATATGTGAAAACTACAAAACTCTGATGACATGAACCAAAGATCTAAACAGGTGAGGAGATAGAAAAAGATGTCAAGAATAAGGTCAAGATGTCAGTTCTTCCCAACTTGATCAATGTAATCCTAACCAAAGTCTCAGAAAGTTATTTTGTAGTTACCAGTAAATGAATTCTGAAGTTTAGATGGAGACGCAAAGACCCAGAATAACCAACGTAATACAGAGGCAAAAGAACAGTTGGAGAAATGAGATGACCAAATCAAAAGAGAGCTACAACAATCAATGAGAACAGACAGATCAACAGGACAGAAGAGTGAGCCAGAGTATGTCCACACCATTGGGGCCCAGGGAGAGACCAGAGCTCTCCAACAAATGGTGCTGGAACAATTTGACGTCCATGGGGGGAGACCTAGACCCAGACCTTACACCTTTCACCAAACTTAACTCAAAAAGGACCACAATTCGAACTAAAACCCAACAAAACACCTAGCTGCTAACAGAGAAGATGATCTTCGTGACCTTCAGCTTGGCCATGTTTCAGATATAATACCAAAGACGAGTTCCATGAAAGAAAGAAAATAATAAAGGTAAGTGGGGCTACCTTAAAATTAAAAACTTCTTCACAAAACACACTGTTAAGAGACTGAGAAGATAAGCCACAGAGCATGAATAATATTTGCAATGCCCACATATGATAAAGAGCATGGATCCAAAATATACAAAGAAAACTGGGCAACCCAACTTAAAAAATCTGAAGAGATACCTCACCGAAGATTTCCAGGGGGCAAGTTAGCATATGAGAAGATGCTCAATACCATCTGTCATCAGGGAATTACAAACTAAAACAGCAATGAGGTGCTACCACACACTAGTCAGATGCCCAAGTTCAGAACACAGGGACCCTCACTCACTGCTGGGGGAGATGCAGAATGTGCAGACTCTCTGGAAGATGCTTTGGTGGTTCTTTACAGAACTAAGCACACGCTCACTGGGTCATCCAGCAATGGTGCCCCTAGGCATTTCCCCAAATGAGTTGGAAACTTACAGGCACCCAAAAACCAGTATACTGGAGTGCTTGTAGCCTGTTCATAATTGCCACAAATAAAAAACAGCCATTGTTAGGTGAACTGTGGTATGTTCATACAATGAGCCATTATACGACGCTAAAAAGAAGGGAGCTATCAAGTCACAAAAGAGGCAGAGGAACCTTACATACATAAATGGAAAAAAAAAAAAAAAAAAAAAAAAAAAAAAAAAACAGTTAAAAAGACCGCTTACTGCAGATTCCAACTGCAGCACATTCTGGAAAAGGTAAAGTGATGGAGATCAGTGGTTGCCAGGGGCTGGGGGAGAAGGGATGAAAGTGGAGCACAGAGGACTTCAGCCAGCATTTCCTGTGTGACCCTGTCATCATACCTTTGGCAAAACTCATAGAATGATCCATGCCAGTAATGGGCCCCAGTGTAAAAGACGGACTTTAATTAACAACGTATTGATACTGCCTCATGGATTGTGATGCAGCACACAAAGGCAGGATGATGGTCATGGAGAAAATGATGGGCAGAAGGGTAACACAGCAGCTGTGCTTTCTGCACAATTTATTTGTAAACCTAAAACTGCTGATAAAAACTAAGCATATTAGTTAAAAAAAAAAAAAAAAAAAAAAGTGGGTTCAAACAGCATGTGTGGTGTGACCAGATTTTCCTAAATATGCAGCATGGTCCACAGGAGCCGTAGACAGCAGGGGTGGGCAGCAGGGGCTGGGGGCTTGTGGGAATCCTGGGCATGTTTTATAGTTTTTCTTGATCATGGGGTAGATGAACAATGTATTCCTTGGTTTTTCCTGAAATTAGAGTATACCATTTTAGTAATCTAAAAAAATACGATCTTAAAAAAATGGATTTTTTAATGGACACTGGTAGAGGGGAGCAGTGGATGCCACCTGGTGTTTGCTGAGAACTCAGATGCTTCCAGGGGATCTCTCTCTCTTGAACTTCATAAGTAAGGAAACCGAGGCTGAGACAGGTGTTGGCTCCCCCAGGACCCCACAGTGTGTCAACAACAGGCTTATACCCAGTTTGACAGGGAACAGACAGATCTGAGCAATGGGAACATAAGGTTAAGTGAATATTCTATAAACTTGGACCACTGCTTTCTTTGGAAAAAAAAAAGCAATTTACCTGCAGCTCTGCCTGGCTGAAGTCAACCGGATATGTTACATTCCTCAGCAAATAACCTGTTATCTGCAGGAGAAATGTGGACCCAAAATGCTGATAAAAAGAACACAAGTTACCTTGAAAAGGGGCAGGAGGGGAGGTGAACCTTTGTGACCCTTACCCAGACAGATTCCAGAACTCAGGGAGATAAGGATAATTCTCTCTAACCATAAAATCTGAAAGAACAGGTTCCAATTAGAAATGAAGCATGGGCTAGAGTTGTCATGGCAGAGGGGACTTGAAAGTAGGATGTTATTCTGCTATTAGTCCAAAGTGAAGAGGTGGACCTGAGTGGGAGTCTCTGGAAACTTTGCTGGGACCCCAAAATAAAACTGGAGGAAGGAGAAGCACGATGTCCTCCAGAGCACACTGAGAGAACCCACTCTCTCCCTTGAGAGTGTCCCCCTTTCCCTTTTCCTATCCCTTCCACAATCTCATGCCTATTACTCTGAAATCTTTCTAGTGTGATTGACAGAAGCAGGATGAGAAAGGATGGTCATGGCAGCCTCAGCTCCATGGCATGTAACCAGTAGAGAGCTGCAAAGATCCTTGCCATCCTGCTTGAACACAGCTGCCCCCCTCTGTGGGGGGGACAAAGACCAACACTGCCCAGGTGCTCCCAGGACCAAACCTGGCTCTGCAGCAGAAGACACTTCCAATCGCCCCATTCTGGGGCCCCAGTGCTGCCAGGGACTGGAGAAGAAGCTCCAGGAGAGCCCCCAGCTCCTGCCCACCCCCAGGTGTGCTGTGGGAGGACAGTGAACAGCAGCCACACAGGGCTATTGTAGCAGCCGCGCAGGGATTCAAGCTCCACCTGCTGTGATCCGCCCTGACGCAGCCCTGGCGGTGTTTTCAGAGAGCCTACCCTGTGCCTGTCACTGTGCTGGGCACTGGGGTTGATATAGTCCCCCATGTAAAGTCGACTTCAAAATGGGAGTGGACCCCAAAGAGGATGGCTTCTGTCATTCATTCGTTTAATAACCACACCGGGTCCCACCCCAGGGTGATGGCAAGGACTAGCAAAAGGAACCGGTGCTGCTTTATGAACTTGTCGGCATGACATGGCTTCCTTGGCCCTGGGCAGGCAGGCAGGAGAAGCAGCATCTGGTTCTAGCACGTGGTCAACCAGAGACAGTGATGGCCTCCAAGGCACCCTATGAAGCCTCGGCACCCCACATCCTGGAGCTGAGCTCAGGGCGGGAAACATCATCTCCTCTCCCTGAGGGACTGACGAATGGGGCGTGGAGCCAGGGGAACAGGTTCCCACGTGGCCAGCAGGGTGGGAGGCTGTGATAGCCAGAACCCAGGGTTCAGCAGAGGTCAGGCAGGGTTGCCTCCCGGGATTTTCTTCCAGGACGTCATTCCTGGAAGAGGAAATAGGCCAGCTGTTCGGCAGACAGTTGCCCAGGGCCTTTCCAACTTAAGGAAGAACAAAGACAGGTGCCGGCTGCTGAAGCCAGAGACAGACTTCACTGCACTTCCATCTAAGCCAGGCCTAGGCCAGCGCGGCTTCTCCACAGGCAAGCTGGCTGGGAGCTCAGGGCAAAGTGCCCACCAGAGGGTGAGCCCGGGTTCCTGTCCTCACCAGACTGGGAAGAGGTTTGCAGAGTTTGAAATCCTTCTCCATCTGAGCCCACCAGTCCTCCTCACATGCTGGTGTTGCCCCTTGGTCTTCACAGTGGTTATACAATGGTCCCCGACATGCAACACACCAGTGACCTGGTTCTGAGCCCCTCATACACAGATGAAGACTCCCTTCTCTCTGCAGCCCAGGAGAGGTGCCCATGTTGCCAACCCAAAAGGATGCAATCTCCTGGAAGCCCAAGTCACTGCAGAAGCTATCGCTGCAGCTCAGGTGTGGCTTCCAGTTGGCAAGGGAAGACCCCTCCCCAGAACTCTCATTACGCAGACCACATCCAGCATGGGTGGAAGTCAGAGATCCCAAGACGTTCACAGTCCCCCACCAACCCAGCATCTTCCTCCACTGCCACCACCACCCCCAACACAGGGGATGTTCTCCAGGGCGAAGGTGCCCTGCAGACCTCAAGCCCACAGCCAGCCCAAGATTCCAGCAGCTGGTGTCACTGCAGCCATCAGACCTGGCCCCAAGCCCATTGGACTGAGAGCTCCAGCAGCAGCCCTGGGAACAGCAACCGGGCTCTTTGGGCCAAGAGGTGTGCGAAACCAATCAGTGGCTCCTGGTGCTGCTTCAAAGTGCAGCCCCAACCTTGAAAGAGAGCAGGAACCAGACACACCTACCACCAGGTCACTTCAGAGGTGCCAAAGTGGGGGAAAGGGAACCTGCCGGACCAGGCAGGGGAGGGTGACTGTGGCTCCCAAGAGAAGAGCAGCTAAGAAGACTCTGCAACCCATCTGCAGGGGAGACCCAGTCACATGGTCCTCCTGTGAAAAGTGCCCCAGCTGGGTGCTGAAGAACAGGGGCACGAAGAGCCCTGGAGGGAGAAAACAGGGCTCTGTGACCTGCCCAGGTCCTGGCAGGGAACACACAGTTCCTGTACATCAAAGGACTTCGCCTATTGCTGTAAGGTTCTACGGCTCCCTGTGTGGGGGAAAACATGACAAACTTGGATCCATTTGATCTTGCTACTTCAACTTGGTCTGTACCTTGGTCCTGTGTGAAATCTCACAGCTGGATATGTGAAGGCTGGGTATATGGGGCTGGCCCAGGGAACAAGATGCCCTCCCCACTGGTATGACCACAGAAGACCCCAGGCTCTGCTGGAGGTGTCCTGAGGCCCAGGGAGACAGACAGAGGTAGAGACATTGCCAAGTCCATGCCAACAGGCCCAGGTGGGTGGGGGGACAGGCTTGACTGCAGGGAACACCATTCCATGGGGAATGAGGGTCAAGCAGATGAACATTAAGAAGCTAAAGAAGACAGGAATCCCGGTGTTGCCTGCCCTCTCCTAACTTCACAGTGTGGCAGCTGATTCTAATTGAGTTTTAGGAGCACCTGCTGATCCAACAGGACAGAACATGTTTGCAGCCAGAGGTGACAAGAGCCCACCTCTCACTATGTGGCTCACCATACAAGTAAGGAGCCTGAGGCCCACTCTAGGTGTCCACTGGCCTAAAGCCTCCTGGCCAGGCAGCACCAGGACCAGGAGGCATTTGGAGGGAAGCCAATGCACAGCCATTCCAGCGGGTGTGCCTCCCGGCCCTGCACATGAGTGCTGAGAAACGTCCATCACAGCAGTGCAGAAGCCACACCACCATCTGCAGGGACCACCCAAGCTCACAGCCTCTGAGCACATCAGGAACCCCACACAGCCAAGGAGAGGCCAGGGGAGGGGTCCTTACGTCCTGCTATGAAGCATCCTGCCAGAGAGATGTAAAATGAAAAAGCAACCAGTGGGGTACCCTGTGCAACACGCTCCCAGGACCCCTGAGCTTGTACACGAAGACAGCATCTCGGAATGACCCTGTGCATGCACGGTGACACAGCCCCAGGAGGGAGCAGGTGCCAGCCGGGCTCTGTTTATCTCTCCCTATCACGTTCATATATAAAAACCATTACTTGAAACAACCTCACATCCCGGCAGACGCCATGTAGCATTTTCTGCACAGAAACATCTGTCCTCTTAACATAGGGGTCTGCTTGGAGACCACCCACTTGACCGCAGTATCACATCCCAGAGGCCAGCTTTGAGACAGGTCCCCGCTGCCATCTGCCCAGCAGCTGCCCCAACCCCAGCTTCCCTGACCATGAGCCCTACCCTGGGGAATGCTTCCTACTGCCCACAGCTTGGGTCCACAGTAACCACCCTGACCAGCAGTGCCAACAGCCCTGACTCTGGTTGGCCACGGGGCTAGTTCTCTAAGGAGTGACTCATCTGTGTTTACAGAGCACGTCGGAGACAGGTGTCCTGACAGAGCTTTCTCTCTGGTGAGAATTTCGTGACAAGGTCCCCCCACCCCTTGGGCGATGGCATATCTGAATTCACACCAGTTCCTTTGCACTCAGAACCATGGAGATGTGTCCTTTGTCTGACTCTCCTGGGCCACCGGCACAGCCAGCCTCACCTGAACATGAGCTGTGGAGTGATGGGGTTCTGTGGGCCACACCTGCAACAGCTGGGACTTGGCAGGGCTCTGCCACACGTGAATCACAAACAAGATCCCCTGGCAGCTGGCACCATCAACTACCTATGTCCCAGAGACACAGCACCTGTCAACCTGGAAGCAGACGCCCTGTTCCAGGCCTGCTCTGTTGCCCACCCTGGCAAGGTACAGGTTCCTCCTCTAAGAAACAGAGAGAGGGAAGCCTGCTGTGCATGTCGTAGTGAGCTCAGTCATGGTGTAGCACAGGAGTGAGTTTAGCGTTGACTCCACCACCTCCACTCCACTCCGGAACCTGCTCCACATCCATGGTGTCATCAAAGCCCTCCTCCAGACAGCTCTGAAACTGCTAACGCACGATCTCCAGGATACCGTTAAAGGAAAAGGGAGGTGGAGGAAAGTGCAGTACGCATAGGCCTGAGAAAGGGGAGAGGATACAAACCCGCATGCGCATTTCCTCATTCAAACCTGAGGAAGACGGTGGGGGAGCTAGGCACCCAAGAGACTGGGATCCTGGTGTACAAGCCTCTTCGAGTGTACCTAGTTTGTGGAACGGCTTTGGAACCAGGCTAGTAATTAAGCAATTATTAAAAAACAACATTTAGACTTAAAAAAGCAATACTTACAAATCAAAAGTTTAAAGTAGCAAATGAATTTGCAAGTGTCTCCAACTGGCAGAGTCAATGCAGATGGGCGCTAGGCCAAGTGGCTTGGAAACACAGTAAGACCCAAGGACAGAGTGGCCAGAAAAGAATCATGCACATCCTCAGTAACCATTTGTTGGAAGGTGGCAGTCAGGCATTGTTCACCTAAGAAAAGGGATGTATGTTGTGGAATAAAGTGAAGAATTCTTTGATGGGTATCACTGAGCCGAGGAGAAGAGACAAAGATATAAAATTAGCCAGATTTTGTTAACACAAAACAAGAAACCCACAGCCCTGAATTTGAACTTGAAGTACCAATGTAGATCCATAACATAATTACCTTTAAAAGAGAAATCCAGTCCTGTCTATAGAAAATACCCAGCAACAGTGGTAAATCTGAGAGCGACAGGCACCTCCAGCCCCATCTGGAGTCTCTGAACAATCTCCTGTTAAAAGCATGCAGAACTCTTGCAGAAAGACTGATTCCAGGTCTGGGCAGAAAATCTACTGTGGGAGTCGGCACAGTGGGCATCCATCTGAGCATCGACCGGTTAACAGCTGCTCCTGGCCTCTGCTTTGGGGTCACAGCCAAGGCCGGGGCCAGGACCAGCGCCCAGCAGCCTCCACCAGGCTTTCTTCCAGGAGCTCCAGTCTCAGCCCTAACTCCGTTTTTAATGCATTTGAGGTAATTGTTGTGTGTGGTGTAAGACAAGGGTCTGATTTCATTCTTCTCTCTGTGGACACCCAGTTTTCCCAATACCACTTAGAAGGTTTTTCTAAGCCACATGGTGAGATAATCTCAGGTCTTCCCACCACATATTTGTCTGTTTTCTGTCTTTAAGAACCCTCTTGACATTTGTCCTCCCTTCTCCTTCCCTTTCTGCCAAAGCTTACAAAGGTTCAGAGCCCCAGGAGTCAGGGGCCATGCCCGCTTTCTCCCCCAACTCTCTGCTCCACCCAGGCGCCCTTTCAGCCCCATGCAACCCAGGAGCAGCAGGCTGGGATGATGGGGTCCCTGGTCCTTCTGAAACACAGCCTGTTTTTACCAGGGTAGAAACAGAGACACAGAGACAGAGGGAGACAGAGGAGTGTGTGTGTGTGTGTGTGTGTGTGTTGGAGGAGGACTGTCAGGGAAGCAAGGATCTCCAGGGCAAAGATGCACTCAGGAAAGAGAAACCACAGCTAAGGAAATTCTGCTCATGAGACTCGCTGAGCATTTGACAGCAACCTTGGCCCTGGCCTGGCACACTCCATCCAGCCTCCAGACATGTGCCTCAGCAGCCACTCAGGGGACACCTGTCCTCTCTCCTCTCCTGCTGTGCAGTGTTTTCTGGCCCCACAAAGACCCTTTTTGTCACAGCTCCCATTATCTGTAGCATCTCCACAGCACTTCCTAGGATGCACTGAAGTCAGATCTGAGCCACATTTCCCAAGTGACCAGTGCCCACGTGATGGGCCACGCTGCCCTCCAGGTCTGGCCAGAGGTTGGCTGTGGCCCTCCAGCTAGTAGTGGGGCATGAGAGCCATGGGCAGGCATCCCCAGGCCAGGACAGGATGATCAGGCCTTGCTGGCCCTTCCATCTCTAGATGCCTGGCCTGCCAGGTACAAAGCTCTCACCCCTCCTGGTGCAGGGTGAGACCTGGCACCTCACAGCCAGCAGTGTGGATGGCCCTCTCTGCAGGGTTGGGATGCCACAAAGCTTGTGCCATGCATTGTACCCACCCTCCTGAGGGCAGCAAGGACAGCTTTGGATGATTCTTGTGCTCTGTGCCCCACAAGAATCAGGACGGAACTTGAGCCTGGGCAATGGGTGAGTGGCTCAGAGTGCTGTGTCCAGGCTCAATCCTGGTGTGCAACAGGTTCCTCTAAACAAACCTGGTCTTGGGAAATATCCGCTGAAATATTCCAGGAGGGGGTTCCTGCTGCCTGCACCCAACTCTCAAATGGTCCCAAGAGAACGAATAATAACAAGAGAATGCAGGAGACAGTAATGGAGCGAATATGGCAAATGCACCCCACCAAACGTCAGCTGGCAACCAGGCCAAGGGCTCATGGGTCTTCATTCTCCTTTTCTGTTTGAAATATTTAAAAAATGAAAGTTAAGAAAATAAAGTCAAAAGAAAAACGAAGTTTCACAGAAAATCCACATTTCCAGCTTATCTGGAAAAACTTGGCCATCTGGGCTGATTCCCTGGACTGAGGGCCATTGACCTAGTCCCTGCACACCAGAGACCCAACCTTCATCCAGTCAGTGCCCAACCAGCCCCTACTGGTCCTTCAGAGTTCTGGATTCTGGACCAGACAGCAGGGCACAGGATTGGACAGGTGCCTGGCCTGTGTGGAGCTCAGGGAGGGTCCCCAGGCCACCGCATGGCGTGCCCGAGCAGACGAGGCAGAACCCCAGGCCTCTTCCCAGGGTGTGGGAACAGGCCTAGATATGAAAGCTCAGGATGTCTGCTGCCTCCCACTCCCTCAGACTGTTCCCCCTGCACGGCTTCAAGTGAGCAGCCTCCCTCCACATCAGGCAGCAGGGCCAGCCCTGGGAAGGTAAAAGAAGAGGTGGGGGACACATGGAACCCGTGGGTTTTCTCAACTCAGTGTGAAGGAGCAAGGAGCCTAATGGCTTCTGGAGCCGGGAAGCTGAATCCAAATCACAGTGGTACTTACTAGCTGAGTGACTGGGAAGTCACTCAGTCACTGAGCCTCAGTTTCCTCATCTGTGGAATGGAGCCTCTGACAGCAAGTTCATGGTGTTATAGAGCAACACTATGTTCAGCCCAGCATCCTCCATCAGCCATGGCCCTAGCTATGGCCCTGGCTACCACACGGACACTGCTCTTACTGGTGCCAGCCCCCGCAGGAGAGGGCCAACCTGGGGGGCCCTCCTGCCCACCCAGCCACTCCTCTTTGCTCAACAGCTAGAGCACAGTGACCCCAGGTGGCCAGCACCTCTCCCCAGTTGGCAGCTGGTAAGGACAGCAGATGGCTGCTCAGGGGCAGAGGGGCAGGGAGACACTGATGTTTGTCTCTCTTCCTCTGTATGGTGGTAGGTATTGTCACTGTGCTGCACTGCTCAATATACAGAGAAGTGTCTGTGCCCACAGCTGCAACACAGGGAAAAGTGGGCACAGAAAGTAATGGGGTGCTGGGGTATGAAGGCCCTCAGTTGCTAGAGGTGGCAGGGAGGCCAGAGTAGACCAGGTCCAGAGGCAAAGTGTGTGGGCCAAACCTAGCACTGCCCCTCATGAGCTGTGCAGCCTTAGGCATGCTGAGACCCACCCAGTCACCCCTTCAGAGACCAGGGTCACCCTCTGGCTAACCCTTACTGGCCCTCAGCTTCAGCTCTAGTCATATGGATCTGCATTATTGTCTGGATTTTTCACTCTCCCTAGAGCTGGCCCTGGCCCTAGATGGTGTGGTGTATCTCACCTACCTTCCTGTGGGAGGGATTCCAATCCTCTCTATGGAGGCTGCTGGGGCACAAGGGCATATGGCCTGGTCAGTGTTCCTGCATCTCTGTGCTGGTGACTAAAGGACAGGCCATTTTCCTGGGCGGCTTTATACACAGGCACCCTGACCCTCTGAGAACTTAGTAAACACATCCTATTCTGTCAAAGAAAAAGCACATCCAAATCCACCAGGCTCAAGTTTCCCCACAAACCTCCAATCCACCAGCCTGGTCAGCAGGCCACCAATATGGAGGAGACTTAGTGTTCTCTTGCCCAAGGGCACACAACTACAGGGGAACAAGACTGAAGGACCCACTGGCCATGGTTCAGAAGGTTTAGATCCTTATGCACTGAGAACAGTCCTCTATCAGGGCCTGAGAAGCAAGGGTGCCCAATCATCCAGCAAGTCTGTGATTGCAGGGTACAGCCTGGTCAGACTCTTTTCCCGTACTCCTGCCCTCTGCT
Organism: Sciurus vulgaris; assembly: GCF_902686455.1. Lineage (NCBI taxonomy): Eukaryota > Metazoa > Chordata > Mammalia > Rodentia > Sciuridae > Sciurus > Sciurus vulgaris. Next base: position 25,226,218 of record NC_136479.1, read on the forward strand.
TCTCTCTAATTTCCCAAGGCCCACACTTCCTGCCAGTTAGAAGGCAAACCTGCCACTCAAAGCCCCTCCACCTGGCCAGGGCTGTACCTTGATACCCACACTGTCTTCTGTTCTCACCCAGCTGGAAGCCTCCAGCTTCTGGGTCAGCTCCTCCCCCAACCCCCACAGGCAAGCAAAAGTCACCCTCAAACCAAGCTTCAGCCACAGTCAGACCTTGTGGGCAGTGCAGGCAACTCTGGCACCCAACACAGCCCCCACAACACAGCCAGGGCAACAGGCCTAGAATCGGCAGGTCTCCATGCCACAGCTAGTAAGTCAGGCCCTGGAGTCCTCAGAGTGACATGATGTCTCAACTCTGCCTCTTCTCAGTTATGCACCTTGGGTGAGCCACTCCCAGCTCTGGGCTTCAGTTTTCTCATCTACAATATGGGATAACTAACATCATCCTTCTGTGGTTGTTGTGAAATTAAATGGTCAACACACAAAGACCCTGTCAGAATGTGCGTTTGTAAATGATGGTACCCCACATATGCACGAAACCCTCCTCATTGGTACATAAACTCAAACCTAGAACACATAGGTGAGGATTATCCCATGTGGGACCAATGTGCAAATATATAAAAGTCCCATCAAATGAGAACACAGATTCTCCATCTTCCAGCCCCAGGGCATTTCTTTCTTTCTTTTTTTTTTTTTTAATTGTAAACAAATGGGATACACGTTGTTTCTCTGTTTGTACATGGCGTAAAGGCATACCATTTGTATAATCATAAATTTACATAGAGTAATGTTGTTTGATTCATTCTGTTATTTTTTCCCTTCCCCCCACCCCTCCCACCCCTCTTTACCCTCTATACAGTACTTCCTTCCCCCAGGGCATTTCTGATGCTCGTGGCCTGAAGCATCTAAGCTAATTCAAGGACACTGGATCACAGAACTTGAGAGCAGTGTCCCTGACAGACCGCCTGGACCACCCACCCCCTTTTGAGATGAGAAGCTCGGCCACTGGAGCCAGAGCTTGGGCCTCACACAGGCTACTCAGCACCAGAAAGGCCAGCTGTGAACTCCGTCAACATCAGGAGAGTACATCACACAGCAGAGAGAGGAGGCTGCCCTGAAGATAAAATATAAGAACATACTGTCAATGTCTACCCCATCATTGGTTTAACACTGGGAAATTGAAGAATGTAATCATCACACTGACAGAGCAGAGAGAAAATCATTGAGGCAGAAAAAGCACCAATGAATTCCAACATTCATTCTCAACTGAAGTCCAGCAGCAACCAAGCTAGAAGGGACTCCATAACCTGACAGGAAACACTATGAATAACAGCAATAAAAAACTTATCACAAACATACTTCCTCGTGAAAACCTGGATGTACTCTCTGAAACTGGCACAAGACAAGGAAACCTCCCATCACCACTAGTTTTCAACATTTTACTAGAAGTCTAGCCAAGGTAATACAGCAAGAAAAAAGAAATAAAAATGTGCTTTTCTGATATATATATCCTGGTTTTTGCCCACAGAACTCCTACCCATGGTGGGTTGCAGAAACTATGATTTCACTTTTACAATGTTCACTGCCTTTCCTGCTACTCCTTAGGCTTGTTGGTGAGTCAGGAAAAACAGTGTCTCACGGCATCACATAGGTCACTCTGACACTGTGCTCAGGGACACACATGAGCAGGAAGTCACGGAGTAGGGCAGAAAACAATCCCAACTTAGCACAACTCCAAAGAAAAAGGAAAATGAGAAAATGTTTGTTCTTCCTGCCGTTTGTAAATATTCTATGCACCTTTAAATGCACAAAGAAATTTAGGTAAGAAGGTTATTATACCAGCATAATAAACACACCCATGCTCAGTGATATAAACTCAACAGGGGAGTTCAGGTGGATACCCAAGATCCGCTTTCTGCAGGCTTCCTAAGTCCTGTTCCTAGTGAGCGCTCCTGTTTCACATTTCTTGTTGACCTCTGGAGAAGGCCCAGGGCAGGGGCCCTGTGCCCACATACTGGATGACTCCGGCAGCATCTATGCAGCAAGCAGCCAGCAGGCATTAGATAAATGCCTTGGCCTGGACCTCCAAGAGGGAGCCTAATATACCTTCAGAAACCCCTACAGTTCCTCAGCTTGGCACATCTTAATCTGAATTCCAGCCTCATGCCCAGAAAAACAGTGTGGCTAATGTTTACTGTGGAATCACTTCTCTCCAAACAGGTCCCAGAGGCACCTGTGAAGTTGTGAACACACCTTACACAATTAAAATCCACTTTGGAGACCACTGAGCTCCCTGCTTAGAAAGGACATGCTCCACCATGTCTGACAGGTCCTCCCCTTGAGGGCCTCTGACAGGAGAAACACAGCATATGGCAAATCTTCTGCACACGGCTGTCTGACTCACCAGGAGGGTCTTTTTTTTTTTTTTTTTTTTTGACACAGTTCCTTCCAGCGAGGGCCAGCAGCCCGCCGAAGACCAAAGCCAGCCCACCACTGGAAGGGTGAAATGCAGGAGACAAACTTAGCAGAAGCACAAGGCTCTTCTGTGAGAGCCAAGACGCCGCTGAGAGAAGCCAGAGATCTCAACACTGAGAGAAACGGATGAGAGGGCAGTTGTACATCCAGTTCACCTATAAATCCAATACGGGCTCTAAAATAGAAATTGATGTGTGTGGATCCTAAAAGTTATGGAAATGCAAAGGCAACTGGAGATAGCCAAAATGAACAAAGAACAAAGCAGGAGGACTTTCTCCATCCGGTTTTGAAACTTATTATGAAAGCCACGTAGATGGTACTATGCATTGAGAGGCCTGTAAAGAATGGACTGGAACCGAGAATACAGAAATAAGCCCTTGCGTTATGGTCCACTGATTTTGGACAAGGGTACCAAGACAGGTTAAAGGGAAAAGAATAATGTCTTTGAAAAATGGTGCAGGGCAGCTGGATCTCCACATGAGAGAAAAACTGAAGATGCTTCACACTGTAGGCTAAAAGTGACTCAAAAGGGATGATACAGTGTATTTCATCATCATTAAAAACATGTGCATTTCAAAAGACTATTAAGAAAATGAAAAGATCAAATCACAGATTGGAAGAAAATATGGGCAATCTTATGCATCTGACAAAGCAAGAAAAAAGAAATTATACATTCTGTATCCAGAATATGTAAAGAACCCTTACAACTCAATAAGAACAGGAACCCAATTTTAAAATGGGCAGATTTGAATAGACATTTTATCAAAGAGTGATACAAATGGTGAAGAAACATATGAGAAGACGTTCAACATCATCAGTCATTTGGAAAATGCAAATCGAAACGGCAATGAGATGCCGTTTCACACCCACCAGAAAGACTATAATCAAAAGACAGACAATACCAAACATCAGTAAGGACAGAGATGACAACCCTCGCACATTGCAGGTTGGAACATAAAGTTGTGGAAAACAGGCAGTTTCTTAAAAAGTTAAAAATAGCATTGGCACATGACACAACAGTTTCACCCCCAGGGATCTACCCAAACTATCTTCACCCAAACATATGTACACGAAAGTTCACAGCAATATTACTTATAACAGCCCCAAGCTGAAAACAACCATATGATGTTGGCGGTGGGCAGGGTGTGAGTAGATCTAATATGGCAGATTCCTACAATGGAACATTATTTGCCAATGAAAAGAGAGTGACATATAGATACATGGTAAGTACAATGACCTTCGAAACTACCATGCCCTATAAAGGAAGCTGGACACAAAAGGCCACATAGAATTCAGTTCCACTTACTTCAGATGTCCAGAAAAGATGAGTAGATTAGCAGTGGACGAGGGTGGAAGTGAGAGTCAGGACAGTCGGGCACAAGGTTTTGGGGAGATGGATGTGTCCAAAGATTGGATCTGAATTCTGGGACTCTCCTAAAAGCCATAACATGTAGACTCATGTGGGTACACTGGGTGAGAAATGAGTGCCTCCATAAAGCTGTTCAGAAGCCTATTCTGCCCATGCACTGGTGCTGGGCAACAGCTGCGTGGTTAGGTAGCAAAGACTTGTCAACCACAACAGCACCAGCAGAGTGGACAGCAAAGGTTCTGCCCCAAAAGTCAAATGGTCCTGGGTTCAAGGCCCAGTCATGCCAATCCTGTCCTAAATGATCACTGGGTCACAGTGAGCCTCAGTATCCCCTCTGTAAGACGTGGATAACCACGGTCTTACTGTTGCGTGGGTGACCTGAGAGAGTGTACACAAAGCTCTTGCATGGTACCCAGGATGCAGCCTGTCCTCAGTAAAGTCCTTGAGCCATGAGTGTGAATGTCACAACAATTAGATTGAAAATAGCTGAACTCCTCTGTTGTAAAGGAGAAAGAACAGAAGTCTTATTTTAAACTTCCTGTTACTATATTCAGTCGCTGTTTTATGTCACCCTCAAATTGCTCATTTATACTGAACTTTGTACCCAAAACATGGCCGGGTTAATTCACAGCTCCGTCTCCCATCACAGGCCTATTGTGTGCCAACACAGTGCTGGACCCTGGGGTCTTGGAAGAAACAGGCCTGGTCCCTGCCTCCCTCAGAGAGGAGCTGGAAATAATGCTCTGGATTCTGGAGCGTGGCCAGGTGGAGTCTCACACAGTTTCCTCCTCCACATGTTGCTGGGTCTCTGGTCTTTGGTGGCCAGAGTTGCTGCACAGGACATTTGACTGTGCCACAATTGCCATGCTGTGAGGAAGTCCAAGCATTGGGGAGGACTCGAGCCAGTCTGTTCTCAGAGCCCAGCTGAGCCCACGATTTAAGTCCTCTCAACAAGGACTCAGACACCCCCAGATCATCCAACCCTAGCCACCCCATTGTCCCAAGTCATGTGTGGTTTTCAGCTGAGGTCCCAGACAGTGGAACAGAGATAGATTATCCTCCCCAGCCCTGACTGGATCCCCTCCCAGAGACCCACAGCATGAGAAGCAATTGCTGCTGCAGACCCTACGGTGGTGAGGTCATCCACAGCCTGCTGAGCCACAAGATGGCCCTGGCCTCATCTTGCAGAGATGCTAACTCTTCTAAGAGCTGTGCTCTCCGGCAGGACAAAGAACCAGTACACAGTTCCTACCTGAACTGAGTGAACACTCAGGGGACAAGCCAGTCCCAGTGTGTGAAGCATGCTTAAGATGCCAATCCTGTTCTTGTATTCTGACAGTGGCTATTTTCTGGTTCCTGTCCCCCACCCTGCCCAGCACTGTGTGGTGTTTTTGGACACTGGTATGTGGGAATCAAGTATACATGTTCTCCAATGCTGGGACCTCCCCTCTCTCAAGTGACAGGGTCTCTGCAAGAAGGTCTGCTGGCAACCCCACTCCTCAGTGACGCTCCAACTAGAACAGGCCTCTGGGGTCCAGCATCCCTCAAGGGCCCCACCAATCTGCTTCCAGGTGGCCCCTGAGCCCCAGGCAGCCATCACTGTGTTCACTTGGGAAGGAGGAGAATGTGAAGCTTGCTCTCAGTCTCAGGAGGAGAGGATCTGCTCTCAGGTCCTCTGATGGAGAGATTTTTAACCTGTCAGGGCCTAGGTGCCTCTGGAGCCCAGCCAAGGGCCCACTCCAGCACTCTCACAGGGCAGGGCCCCTCTCCCAAATGCTTCCACAGCTCTCCAGGGAAGACAACCCCAAGGAGGCCAGAATGGACAGACATCCCTGACTGAAAGGCACCAATACACTGCAGAGCTGAGCCCCAAGCCTACTCAGAAGGACCCCAGCAATGTGGAGATGTGATCTCATGCAGGTGACAGAGGACAGGCCTTTTGTCTGCAGTGAACCTTCCTTTCAGCCTTTAAAGGAGGAGCAGTATGGACAAGGGGTGGGCTAACAGCCCCGAGATTCACTGCAGGTTCGGAGTTTGGAAAAGCAAATTGAAATCTGGCAGAGACCTCACAGGCAGCTCCTCCTCCACCCAGTTCTCCCCCACGCCCCTTAGAGGACATAGAAGGCAGCACTGCCCAAGGACACTGGGCAGGCAGAGGGAGGAGCCAGGTCTGCAGCCTCAACACCAGGCTCTTCCTGTCTGTCAGCAGAACCTCAGGCAGAGTCATAGGCAAAAAGGCAAAGGTGAGCTCCAGGGGTTTTTAAGCCAGCCAAATTCCATGGTGCTTTCAAGATCTCAATCACTAGGGAAGACGGTAAAATGAATCGGATATCCCTTTCCTTCGTTCATATATGAACATGCAACCAGTGAAACTCCACATCATGTACAACCACAAGAATGGGATCCTAATAAGTTATACTCCACGTATGAGTAATATATCAAAATACACTCTACTGTCATGTATACCTAAAAAGAACAAATAAAAATTATATATATATATATAAATATATATATTACGGTATAGATGTGGTGTTCCCCAAAAGCTCATGTGAGTCAATGCAAGAAGGTTCAGAGGAGAAATGATTAGGTTGTGAGAGTCTTAACCCAATCAGTGAATTAATTCCTGATGGGATTAACTGAGTGGTAACTGAAGTAGTAGGGTGTGGCTGGAGGAGGTGGGAACTGGGGCATGGCTTGGGGGTATATATTTGTATCTGGCCAATGGAGTTTCTCTCTCTCTCTCTGCTTTCTGATCACTATGTGAGCTGCTTCCCTCTCCCACACTCTTCTGCAATGATGCTCTGCCTCACCTTGAGCCCTGAGGAATGGAACCAGCCTTCTATGGACTAAGACCTCTAAAACTGTGAGCCCTCAAATAAATTTTTCCTTCTTTAAAATTGTTCTTGTCAGATCTTTTAGTCACAGCAGCAAAAAAGCTGACTGAAACTATACACACACACACACACACACACACACACACACACACATCATTCATGCTGATTTCTTGGAAGAAAGATCAACATAACCTGCCCTACTGTAATAATTCTCTAATTACTTAATAAATGCATCACTATGACTTCCATTCAACTGAAGAAACAGGGGAAGGAACAAGTTGCCTTCCCACTGGTATGCAGGCCACCTGCACAGGGTGACATGCTGCAAACTAAACATGGATGCCTAATGGGAAGCAGGACAGAAATCAATTCAATGGCCAAAAGGCTGGAATGTACCTTCATAGTTTCTACAGGCCAATGACAAGCAGGATCCATGAATTTTCACACTTGCTATCTCATTTAAACCCTGTGACATAACCCAGAGTTATGCCATTGTGGTCCCCATGTGACAGATGAGGAAACTGAGACTCTGATATGTCATCTGCCCACAGTCTAGGACCTGGAGAAGACAAAGCCATTGGCAAAACCCAGGTCCACGCCTGACTCAGCAAGGCAGAGAGGCCCAAGAACCTGGCTCCTGAGGGCTCAACATTCCCTGACTTGGCAATCCCAATCTGAAGAGAGCTGTTACAGTGCTTCTTGACGGATGGTGCATAAATTCCAAACCCAGGGAAACCCAAATGCATGAACATTTTCTGTCTTGCAATTCCAAGTGCAAAGTGGATCCATGTTGGGGCAGAAGACACAAGAAATTCTGTCTTCCTCCTTGAGCTCTGGCTAATGACAGCTATAAAATTACTGAGAAGAGAAGCAAAACCACATTTCCTGGTAGAACTGCTTGCCGAATCATTATTATTTCCAAACAATTAAACCCTGTTTTCCATGAAAACATCACTTGGAAAAGTCTTCCTTCTTTCCAACCAAACCCCCTGAACTCACAATGGGCCACATAAAATTGCATTGCAAGGAAATTGCTCAGAGAGATGCTTAGCTTTATACTATGGCATCGTTATAGCCCTGGTAATTAAGAGTAAGCCATGTTAAACAAACTAAATTAAAACCAAGATTTAAATGCTTCTATTGGCTACCTGCCCAATCTCAACAGGAACAGGGTTCAACTCCAAAAAGTCCATTAGTTGAGTTTGCACCACACAGGAGTGGAGAGGTAGAGTCTCCAGGGCCAAGCAAGGGAAGGAAGTAGCAGGAGCACCTGGGCAGGGGTGGGTGGGCTGGCAGAGGCCCCTCCACCCAGTGCCTGATGCAGAGAGACCAGAGATATAGAGCCAAGGAGCAGCCATTTCACAGCAAAGAAACCAGAGCTGGAGGCAAAGCAGTCCACCCAGGGTTACATATCAGGCCATCTGATGCCCCTCTCCCTCATCCAGCAGTCACTCAGACTTGTGTGTGCCCATCACCTGCATGCTGGAGGGCACCATCAACCCCAAGCCTGGAGATGGAAGCCTTGTCACTCTCTTCCTTCATCTCCAATGCCAATTCACTAGCAAAACCCATTGGCCCAGCCTGAGCCTGTCACCCAGTCTACAGTGTCCCATTTCCAGCCCACCCAAGCCCTCACCTTTGGCCAGCATGACTGGCCAGCCTCTCCCAGGTCCACAGCTGCTCCTGCCCTCTCCCATCTGTCCTTCTCCCACATCCTTCATGATCCAAAGACCCTGGACAGTACCCATCTTTAATCCCTGGCTTTGGATATTGCCCATGTGCTACCTAAAGAATTTTCTTTCTTTTCTTTTTTATTTATTTTTTGGTACTGGGAATTGAATCCAGGGGTATTCTACTACTGAGCTACATACCCAGCCCTTTTTATTTTATTTTGGATAGGGTCTCACTAATTTGCTGAGGCTGGCCTTGAACTTGGAATCCTCCTCCCTCATCCTCCGGAGTTTCTGGGAATACAGGTGAACACCAGCAGAATTAAACTGTATATCTTACCCTTTGTACATGTATGATTACATGCATGGTGTGAATCTACATCTTTACAACCATAGAAACAAAAAGCTGTATCCTATTTGTGTACAACAAATTGAAATGCAGTCTGTAAAAACAAAAAATAAAAATAAACTCTATATCCTTTCACATCGAAAATGTTCTATTACAAGGTTACATAGTTGTAAAAGGGAGTAATTGCTAGTCTGTTACAAAAGTTGGCATTTTAACTGCTGTGTCATTTAAAAATAGCCAATGAGATACAAATCCTACTGATTGGGCCCTCAGCAGTCATTCAAATCAAGACACTACAGAGGAAAAACCTCTTAAGAATTAGAATTAATACATTGCTCCTTTTTTTTTTTCTCTCAAATAGGTATTTCTATCCCATTTTCCCATAGAATTTATCCTAATATAAAAACATTTATGCTTTCAAGTTTTTTATTGATCACCCTACCATTTTTTTGGGGGGATGCTGGGGATCGAACTCAGGGCCTTGTGCTTACAAGGCAAGCACTCTACCGACTGAGCTATCTCCCCAGCCCTGATCACCCTACCATGTGTCTCTGTAAGACAGTTGGAATTTGGGGAATTTTTTTCCTGAGAACATGATTCTAAATGTTAAATTTTTTTTCCAAGATGGTTTTTAGATTAGCGCATGGTTGACTAAATATAAATACATTAACATTTTTGAAATACAATTATTAAATTTAAAAAAGATTAATGTTAACTTCTGGAAATATATCACATAGCAAACTTTGCATTTTTATTGATTCTAGTGCCTTATTTAAAAGAAGTGACTGGCTGTTCCCACTGTCTGGTGTTCTGGAGGCTTCTACCTTGGGTACCACTCACAGGGTGAGAGTTGGAGTGAGGAGACGCCTCCTTCCCCTCTGAGGAGGAGCCAGGTTGGTTCACCTGTGATACCAAGACACACAGGTGGAGGCTGAGTGGGGACTGACCCCAGGTTGAGTGACCCTTGGAGAGGGTCTATATGAGGTCCAAGGCCTGGCCAGAGGACCACGGCACTCAGAGTCACTGGTACCTGGGGCAGCCTTCTCCCTTGCTCCCAACCTACCTGCCTGGTCAGTTGCAATCACACCAGGCTCTTTCTAGCCCTTGGACCTCTGCACTTGCCAGTCTCTGCCCAGATGTGCCACCCAACTGTTCGGACTATCCAGCTCTGGGTTTACCCATCCCCTCCTCCCAGAGAGGCTGCTTCTGTGGCTCTGTCTGGCAGAGCCTCCCCTGCCATGCTGTACCTGGTATACCTCCTGCACAACCTCCCAACCCTCCCAGTGCTGATCATGCTGTGGGAATACCTGCCAATGCAGAAGCAGTGGCAGGAGTACCTGCCCAAGAACAGCCACTCGCCTACCTCTGACCACCCTGACTCTAAGGATGGAGAGAATCTGCCTGAAGCTCAGAGACATTGCGTCATCCACCAAGGTCACACAGTGAGCAAGCAGCAGGCCAGAGCCAAGTCCAAGGTCGTCTGACACAGCAGCTGCTGGCTCTGCCCACGTGCTGGCAGATCCCTGAGGTTCACCCCACAGCAGCCCTGCTCCCAGCCCCAGGGGGTCCTATTCAGGCTTTTCTTTCTTGCAACATGGTCTCTGGCATCATCAGACTGGATAAGGAGCCTCAGAGGCACGGGACCTAATCTGTTTCCTTCTGGAAGCTTCCCCAAGCTCCTCTTGTATGGCACTGAAACTCTCCTGAGTTAGGAATCCAGGGACTGCTCAAGGGCAGGAACCAAATCTCCTCTTTCCCAATCATCTCCCCAGGACCAAGCAGGCAGCCTATACAAAGAGGCGTGTGGCCCTTTTGCCCACAGAGGAAGTCGCCCACCCAAAGCTGGGAAGAGCCACAATCCAAGCTAGACCTTGGCTTGGCCTGGCCTGGCTGTGACCACAGACAAGTTGCTTCAACCCTGAATCTCCACTTTACTACCTGTTAAAAGGTCACAGAAGGACTCATCATATGGGGTTCTTGCAAGAGATGAATCAGACTATACAAGCCACGGGGGGAAGCCCTGGTTCACACCAACTCAGAGGAGCTGGTGTGCAAAATCCTCCAAGCTGTGCCTACCAAGGAAAGGCCCTTGAGATATATGATGCCTTTTCGGGAGTCCTTGATCGAGCCCTTAGAAACTGATGATGGTTCCCAGGCCTGCACGGTAGATCTCACAACTTCATGGGTCCAACAAAAACACCAGTGTGTTAGAAGCAGAGGAAACTCCCCCAATGATGGTTCACACCCATGTGGAAGACTGCTATGCAAATGGTTCTGCCCTGGGGTGAGCAGCCTGACTCCCCTGAAGCTGAGCGGGGAGGAAGCAGCCTCCCTCCAACCCCCATCTGTGGAGTAGGGAGATCTCTTGACCCAGTTTGCTGCCCCAGACCATTAAAGAGCCACAGGCCAGAAGAACCCCATTGACAAGGATTTCTTTGCTCCAAATGCTATAAGGGTATCCTGTCACCTCTTGTCATTTAACAGGCCACTCCCAAATCATTCATTCTTCCATGTATTCTGTGGGCTGAATGGGCAGCCTCCTCCCTCCCATGACATGAGTTGGTGGCCGATGGTTCATTTCCATGCCTGGCAGTTGGTGCTGTCCACCAACCTGGAGCTCAGGGTCCTGTCCAGAAGCCTCAGCCCTGCCAAACATGACGTCATGGTGATACTGCTCAGGCTTCCTCATAGCATGGCGGCTGGACCCAAGAAAGAAGGAGTCCCTGCTTGCATCCCACTGGCCAAGCCCCTCACTTTCTAACATACCATTGGCCAAGCGCAGAATCACCACACAGGATGTCTAGCTCTTTGAGGGTCACCAAAGCCAAGTCCATTATAGGGACTTCAGGGTGGGTTTAATTCAGGAGTCTTGTCGTGTCTGTCCTCAGCAGTGGCACTTCATCCACCCACCCCATTATCTAGAAGGAGAGCAAGGACTGGCTTCCAGTAGTATATTTCTCCTCAGAGAACAAGACCCCTTCCCCAAAGTCTTCCATAAGCTTCCCTGGTTCTCTGAGGAGTTTTGCTAACCAGGCTGCGGGGGCACCGCTCAGGGCCTCAGGAACTTCCCTGGCTTGGATTTGGGTTGCCTGATCCAGGCAGTGATTACTGAACAGGCTCATTTGGACTGACTTAAAACAAGGTTCACTTCTAAAGCTCAGTGGATTCAACCCCATCCCAACCACGTGGAGCTCCACAGTAGGGAGGGGAGAAGAAGTGAGGAGTCAAGCCAACATTCATCTCTGTGACTGCGAGAAAAGCTTATGGAAAGGTTTCATGGCCTACATACACCTTGTGTGATGTTGTTTTAGTGCTCAACATCATCACCTTCACCATCAGCATCACCAGTCATATCACTGTCCCCATCTCCATAATCACCTCCATCAGCTCATCAACATCACCATCATCACCCCCAACACCACTCCTGCCATCATCATCAAGACCACCATCAATGTCATAATCATCATATTACTGTCACCACCATCATCATCTTTACCATCCTCACCACCATCATCACGTTCACTACATCATCATGTTCATTATCACTTCCACCATCACCGTAAATCACCCACCACCAGCATCGTCAATGTCATTGTAACTATCATACCACAGTCACAATCATTACCATCTCCATCACCATCATCATCACCATCTTTGTCACCACACCTTCGTCACCACCATCACCATCACTACCACCCTCATCACCATCATCACCACCACCATCAGCAGCACCATCATAATTGCATTGCTGTCACCATTATCACCATCTTAATCAGCATCATCAACATCACCATCATCACTATCTTTATTATCACACCTTTGTCACCACCATAATCGTTGCCTCTACCATTAATATCATCGCCACCATCATCACCATCACCATCATTATTCTCTCCATCATCATCACCATAAACACCATCACTGCTGTTCATTTCCTTTGCATAGGAATCCCACAACCAAGAGAGGAACCCAACACTGGAAACAAATCTCAGAGTTGAACCATCTCAGGCTACACATAGGCCCTGCCTTGATAATGCAAAACTAACCAACCATGTATCACCTCCAAAGACAGCCATGATCCCAGATATCACCATCTCTACCTGGGTTAGCAAAACAGCTTACGTAGGGTTTCCACTTCTGTCCTTATTCCCCATCCTCTATTCTATTTTTAACAAAGAGCAGACCAACCCTGCTAGAACATGCAAGTCCCAAAATGCAAGTCCTCTGCCTATAATTTTCCCAAGTCCTAAGTAAAGGCCACAGTATTTGAAGACCCAACATGATGTGACCCCCGTTCCTCTGTCCTCATTAGTCTATCACTGACTTCTTTTCTGGCTCTATTTCAGCCTCACTGGCCTCCGTGCTGATTCTTAATCATTTCAGGCATGCCCCTGACCTCAGTGGCTTTGCACCTGCACTCCCATTGCTGAGAATCCTGACACCTACCTGGTTTACCTCCTCCATCCCTGAGCTTTTCCTCAAGCCTCCTTTTTTAGCAGGCCTCTAACACTGCAGTCTCAGTTTATAGTCTTAAGTTTCTCTTTGGCATTTCCCAGTCCCTTCATACACTATATGTGTTAGCAACTTATCTTGCTCACTCTTTGTCTCTTCTATTAGAATGAAGCTCCATAAAGCCAAGGGTTTTTGTCTGTGTTGTCTGTGCTGTATCTCCAGCCCCGAGAGCAGGTCTGGACTAAAGCAGATGCTCATTAAACATTTGCTGAATGGATGAGTGAGTGTAGGTTCCATTACTCTAGCACATCTCCGATTGGCCATGCATGATTCAAAGTCAAGATACAGATCTCTGATGAACGAAAGCATGTTCCAGGGGAGTCTCTCTCCCTCTCTGTGTATGAAGGTAATCATATTCTTACCCTGTAGGTTCATTTGGGAGTTACACAAGAAAGGACAAAAGGTTGTGTGTGGGGCTACTCAACCAGTGTGAGGGACCATGTTTCTCACTGTCAGAAATAGTTTGTCTTGGAAAGACAAGGATTCAATTATGTGGGCACAATGCTTTCTGGATCCACCTCCACCTCCCCCACCCTCAGGGCAGAAACCAAGAGTCACTTTCTTCTTGGAAGAAAGAGCAACAATCTGCATGTTCCCCTCCCACTCTTGTCACATTTATGGGCCTTATTTGCCAGTACCTGGCACATAGAAGACTTACAATCAGTATTTATTGGATATGGGAGTGAATATATGAGTGAATGGATGGTGAGTAGATGGGTGGATAGATGGACGAATAAAGAGATGTATAAATGAATGAATCATTCAGTCAATGGGTAGATGAATAAATGAATGAATTGATGGGTGGATGAACGAATGAATGAATGAATGAATGCATATGTGGATGAATATTGGATGGATGGATGGATGGATGGATGGATGGTTGGTTGAATAGATGGATAATGGATGGATGGGTGCTAAGTGGCTGGGTGGATAAATGAATAGAAGGATATGTAAATGAGTGAATGTATGAATGAATAGTTGGATGGATGGGTGGATGGAGGAATGGATGGATGGATGGTAGGTGGGTGGGAGGCTAGCTGAATGGATAGATGAATAGAGGGATCTACAAATGAATAAATGCATGTGTACATGAACAATTGGACGATGGATAGATGGTGGTGGTGGGAGGTTGGATGGATGGATGGTAAGTGAGAGGATGGATGGATGGACAGATAAATGACTGACTCATACTGACCTCCTCTTCCTCAATAACCCAGATTTAGCCTCAATTAAGTCAGAGAACTTTATGTCTAGAGTTAAGAAGCACGAAAGCTTGTCTGTTAGAAAATAAAAAGTTTCTTGGGGGACAGGGAGGAGAGGAAGTTCTCAGTGGCGCCAAAGGGTTAAAGAACTCCATTTCAGGCAGCCTGAATATTCTGATTCAGCAGCTGACAGGACACGGCTGTCCCCCTCCTGCAGCTGTTCCTGGGAGTCAAAGCACATCTTTGTTTGGCCGACTCTTAGCAACTGTTGCTTTTTCTGAAGGACAAGCATGAGCCAGCTGTCACCCCACAAGATGAGAAGCAGGGAGGATCAGCTCTTCAGTGAGCAGCTTGTCAAACATAAAAATCAGTGTCTGGTCCGGAGGTCCTGCCTCTTTTCTGACAGTGCTACCTGCTCAAAAGGCCACGTTCCTGTAATCCCCAGAGCAGCAGAGAAGACCCAGAGGACTGCAAAAGGCCGCACCTTGACAGCTCCAACGGAACCCTGAAGGGAAAGCGAACCCAACGGGCAGCCTACTCCAAAGACAGCACCCTGGGCCACAGCCCCACACACACACTTATAAGGAACAACCATGCTAGCCGCCATGCATATCGGATGTGGAAAGGTCACGAGGACAAGAATCCGGATTGAAATTTAGCAGGCTTGTACGGAAATATTCACAGACCACATTGTCTGATGGCTGAGGTTGGCTTCTGGGGTCGGTGGGTGGGAAGGAGACAAAAACCAGCAGACCAACTGTGAACCGCCCTGGAACCACGGGTGCATGCCCCAGTTTCCCTTCCTTTGAATACTTGTGAAATTTTCTATGATAAATGTTTGTGAGAAACAATATCTTGGAGCCCTTTTAACCTCATAAAGAATGACGCCCCTTCCTCACAATTACTCCTGGGCATCTTAGCAGGATTACTAAAAAACTCATTAGACCGACACAATCCAAAGACTCTGGTCCCCACGGGGAAGGCTACACGCTCTGCAGCCATCTCCAGGAGGGAACAGGAAGGCACATCAGTGGCAGCTGCACATATTGCCATGGGGATGCAGGCAGGCTCTATGGGAGGGCCACAGCCTGACATGGATTGGGGGAAAATGAGGATATGAGCACAGCGGGACTTCAAAAGTTAACACGGGGAAAGAAGTCGGAAAGGAAATGCTGATACACTGACAAGGAACACTTGGGGGGGACTGCTTTCCTCTATATTTCTGCATTTCTAGATTCATGAATTTGGGGCTGGGGATAGCTCAGTCGGTAGAGACCTGGGTTTCATCCCCAGCACCCCCCAAAAAAAAAAAAAAGAGTAGATTCATGAATTTTTATTAGAATGAAAAATGCAACATTCAGGAGGAGAAGCGGCCCCAAACCCCAAACCCTGTGACCTTCCTAATGAGGCACCTGGAAATGTCTCTGCCCCTTGAGACAAGGAGGGACCTAAGCAAACTGCGTCCCTCTTGGGGACAAGAAAGGAAGACTCACCCTTCCTAGGCTCCAACAGTAAGGCTGGGGATGGCCCAGGGAGGGGACATCAGGACACCCAATCATATTCCACTGCCGTCACAAGCCCTGTCTACTGCAGGCCCCTACAAGGCTGATGGAAGCCCTTCTGGAGCCTTGGCTGGGTGTGGCTACGCTCAGACCAGGAGGGCAGATCCATGAAGTAAGACTGATGTAAAATTGGGTCTTGCTCAGGTTTGCTTCTGTCTGCCAACCCTGGGAACAGTCCTACCCACTCCTCAGCAAGGTTTATGATGGGCCCACAGGTCAGCTGAGGCCTAGGCCTACAGGCACATCTGGCTTCCCTGGTCCATGCCCTGCAGTCCCCCTGGGACACTCAGATAGGGGAAGGACAGCAGCTGACAGTTCTGGTCAGAAGGTCCAAACCTCAAAAACCTATAAGCAGATGGAATATGTCACCCCCACCTGGAGACACAAGGCCT
The DNA here is from genome assembly GCF_902686455.1 of Sciurus vulgaris. Lineage (NCBI taxonomy): Eukaryota > Metazoa > Chordata > Mammalia > Rodentia > Sciuridae > Sciurus > Sciurus vulgaris. Next base: position 25,242,583 of record NC_136479.1, read on the forward strand.
TGGCCCTCCAACCAGCATGGCCCCAGGCAAATCTCCCAAGCAAACCTGGCTGTCCGGAGGGTGGGGACCTGTGTCTCTGCCCTAACCACTGCTCAGATCCAGGAAGATTCAAGGTTTTGGCTCTTCACACCCTGACTCCTGGCCCAGGGTCACCCATGTGCCCTGCCCTTCCTGGGCTGCCAGAAGGCTGCTCTGGCCTCTCTTCTCCAGCAGGCTCCTGACCTCTTGCACGGTGTACTGGGGACTGAAGCTGCCAGCTTCAGGGAAGGCAGCTGTAGCCAGGCCTGTGAGGTGGATCTGGGCCTCCTCCAGGCTGGACGCAGCCACATTCCTCACCTGGAGCACAGCTCCCACCAGACACATGCATGGCTCCTGCCCAGAGCTGCCATCACAGGTGAGGCCAAGTAGGAAAGACAAGGCAGGGAGCAAGTGTGAGAAAGCCAGGCTCTGTCCTGGAAGCCTCCCTGGTGTTCCCTCGTCCCCTATGAGGAGATGATGTGAAAGCAGAGGGCAGCCGTTTTCAACACTCTCACTTGCCAAAACACAAAGTTAGCTATTCTATGTTAGTTCCCCAGATTCTAAAAAATGGTCTATGGAATGTGAAGGTCTAGACACTGAAAACACCATTGACGGAAAGAGTTGAGCTGGTATGCACAAGACCCAGGGTTCTCCATCCCTTGCCCAAACCTTTCTCCTGCAAGTGGTCCGAGGTTCTCCCCAGCTCAGGTCCCAGGTCCACCCGGGCGTGGCTTTCTCCCTCTGGGACACCACCTCTCCCCTGCCCCCCGTACGCTGCTGCCTGCTGGCTGATGACTCTTCACAGCTCATAAGGCCTTCCAGATGCACCCCCACTCCAGGTGCCACAGGCTTCTCAGCTCCCACAGGATCAAACTTGAACTCTACCCCCTCCACTGCCACCAGTCCCCAGGATGGAAACCTAACCCAGGCTTCAGGATTGCCCTCAGCATAACAAGGAGTGAGGTTCTGGCACAGACCACAGATGGACGTTCCTAGAGGGCATGACACCCAGTGAAATGAGTCTTTCACTTAAGGATAAGTCCTGTCTGATTCCACTCACAGAGGTCCCTAGAGCAGTTGGATCCATGGGCACAGAGTAGCTGGGGTGTGTGGAAGGGCTGGGGACTGAGTGTCTAAGGGGTGCAGTTTCCATCCAGGGAGATGAGAAGGACCTGGAGGCAGACAATGGGGATGGTTGCATAGCGATGTGAATATTTTCAATGCTGCTAGACTCTCCACTTACGAGTGGTTAAAGTGATAGATTTTATGTTATGTACATTTAACCACATTTTAAAACTTAGGGGAAAGACACACAAATTTAAAACTTCCACATGAGAAAAAGTGTCATAGACCAAGTCGAAGACCAGTTGCTATTTGGGAAAATAAGTGCAATGTGCTTAATCACCGACAGCCTGACTTTGTTAGTTTAGAAATAATTCAGGCAAGCCGGATGCAGTGGTACACACCTGTAATCCCAGCAGCTCAGGAGGCTGAGGCAGGAGGATTGCAAATTCAAGGCCAGTCTCAGCAACTCAGTAAGGCCCTAAGCAACTTAGCAAGATCATGTCTCAAAATAAAAAGGGCTGGAGATGTGGCTCAGTGGTAAAAACACTTCTAGGTTAATCCCTAGTATCAAAAAAAGAGGAAGGAGGAGGAAGAGGAGGAGAAGAGGAGGAGAAAGGAAGGAAAAAAAGAAAGGAAGAGAGAGGAAAAAAAAAGAAATAACTCAGGCAAATCAGAAACAGACAACTCAACTGAGGGAAATGTGAGTAGAAAACAAATCAGATGATTTGCAGAAAAAGAAATAATGAAAGACCACATAACACAGGAACAGGGGCTCAGCCTTCTTCACAGGGGACAGCCATCAGGACAGTTCTCAAAGAACCAGGTTGCCATTTTAGGGCCGGGTGCAGTCAACAGTGCGGCCCCTTTGTTCAAAGATGAGCAATTTGTGATGATAGAGTCCGGGTCTTCTAAGCAGGGCTCCTGAGCAGTACACAGGCCATAGCCCAGAAGCCGGCCCTGATGGCATGATGCGATTTCTCTAATAGACAGGCCCAAGAGCCACGAGGCTGACCCAACAGACACCCAACACGCAGCTGGGCCAGCGGGAGTCAGGGCAAGCTTTCCAGACACATCCTTCGCAAGTGAAACCTGTCCCTTGGACCCAGTGAACCCAGTGCACAGATGTCTGCAAAAAGAATAAGAGAAGAACGTGGGCTGACATGAGACAACATCTGAGAGGAATGCACCGGAAATTTCCCACTGGCAGAGGTATCACATGGCTCCCGTCTGCCCCTTGCACCTTGGTTTACAGAAATAGCAGCTTCCCACTGAGCAGCCCTTGCCACCAACTGCAGCCCCACGGCTCAGCTCCACTCCTTGGATGACTGACACAGCTCCCAGCTCACCTGGCACCTGTCCAGAACCTCCGACCTCAGCATGGACATTCCGACTTGGAATGTCTCCCTGCTCTCCCTTGCCTGGAAAACACCCCATCCTTGAAGACACAGACAAAAAAGCTCACTCCCCCCAGGGGAGAGCCAGTCCCTTCTTCCTCAGTGGTCCCGCAGCAACCAACAGACATCCCATGTGACAACCCTGTTCCAGGGGCAATAATTCACTTTTTAAACACTGGTCCCTTACTTGAGGGGGTCCCTGTCAGGAGAGGAGGAGATGGCCAAGTCCCGGGGACTCAGACTCCTCACCTGGAATGGGGATGACAGTCCCAGGATAGATATATCCCCTGAGGTTACCATGAGGCAGATGGGACTGTGCACCTACAGCTCTCAGCCAGGTTCATGGCCCCTGTAGGGATCTTGAGAAGCATCACCTAGCACTGAGTTACAAGTTCAAGTGTTTTTTGCATTCTGCAGGGTGAGTGAGGTGGGTGTACAGTACCCCAGCAGGAGGTCTGATCTAGGCACCAAGGGCACCTGCTTTCACTGAGCCTGTTTTCTCCTGACTCATGGGAGTGGGGGGCAGCGGGGTGATTCGCATGGATGAGGAGGTGCTGTCTTTGGCACACAGCCCAGTGGAAAAGGCACGTGTCCTACCTCCCCACGCTGTTACCCTCTCTCCAGACCTCTCCCTACAGCCTGCCCACACCCATCAGTTGGTGAATTATTCACTCCACTGGTAGCAATTAGGTTATATTTAGGAACTGAGGCTCAAGGATGGAGAGTCCCAAAGTCACTCACCCTCTGGCCCCGGAAAAACAGTGGCCCAGGCCACCACCAGGGGGCACCCTGCAGAGTGTCTGCCTGACCCTGGGTTGAGGCCCCACAGCCTGAGGCCTGAATGGACTTTCAGAGGTCTTTTCTCAGCAAGGGCAGTGGACACCCACACCTTCTCTAGACTCAGAGGTCCCCCTCCATATGGTGGGTGCTGGGAGTTGGGGCCTCTGTCATCCAACCCGTGTGACCTAGAAAGGTAAATGACTGGGAAAGAAGTCTCTGGTATGCTGGAGACATACACCGTTTAATTCTAGAAGTTTTAAAACATTAAGTACCAAAGAAGCAAGGCCATGGGCAAGACCCACAGCCAAGGCCAGATGGCACTCAAGCTGGGGCACTTCACAGCTCCTCTCACCCCAAACCCAGGAACTGAATGCAGCATGGGGCTACATTGTTACCTATGCTCTAAGACGACACAGCCCTGGCGACCCTTTCAATTGAAGACCCCACAGAGATTGAACATAACCCACAGTTCCCAGTCCACATCACAGCTCCATCAGCTGGAAAATTCTGGGCATGTGGAAAACTCTTGTTCTCTTCAAAAGGTTGTTGCTGTCCTCTGGAAGGGACATGAGCTGTGCATACTTATGGGGAAAGACAGGTCAGCCCAGAGCCTGGGCTCAAGTCACAGCCTCCTCTTCTCCCAGCTGTGTGGCCTGGGCTGCTGGCTTAAGCTCTCTGTGCCTTATTTGTCCAACAGCACTATTACCAATGCCAGCCTCAGAGGACTATTGGGAGACCCTGTCAAGATTATACAGGTTAGGCAAGTGGTCCAGGAACTGGTGCTAGACCACATCATCCCATGCAAGCTCCAGAGCCCCAGATTTCTGACTCCCACTGGATTCTGGCCTCTAAAGCTGAAGATTTGCTAACCTCTGTCTAGAGCAAACCTGGCTTTGTGCAAGAGGAAAATCAAATCTTTTGCATGTTCAAGCCAATAAGCCTCTCCTCCGATGAGGCCCTGCATTTTCCAATATGCAAATTTTGTTTTTTAATGTTGCCTGAAAGGGAAGCAGAAAGTCCCAAAGCCCAAGCCAGGCTGGAGAAAAGGGACAGAAAAGGCTCAGAGCAGCAAGGAGACAGCTCCCTTCAGGCTGCATGTGACTGGGCAGACAGTATGTTTTTCCCATCACCTAAGGCCTGGAGCCAATTTGTGGAAAAACAGACTACAAAGATACGCGGGTGGGAGGAAGAGAGACAGCAACAGATAGCAGGAGAGACAGCTGCGTGGCCAGCAGTGCCGCACTCAGGCCAGAGGTCTGTGTTTTAATTAGAGCAGCAGAAAGCAGGAGCTGCTGCCAGGAAGGCCGCCCAGGGTGAGACACCCTCACCTGCCCGCCCATCTGGCAGCTCCTGCAGAGCCCCAGCCAAGGGCCCAACGCACACTGCAAACCCAGGCAGTGCTGCCTAATTAGCACACTTCCTGGCTCCCAGAGGTTCAGTGATGCTCCCTCTGGAGACACCCCAATCAGGGCAGCTGGGAAAGGGCCAGGATGGGGCCCCGGGGGCCTCTATTTCCTTCCCCTGGGTACAACCTCCCAGGCCAGAAACAGATGCTTCAGACACATCCCAGGACTCCCAAGCACCCCGGGGGCTGGCTCCTGAGGCTGCTTCTGTCCCTAGCCAAGAATTAACTGCCCCAGGCCTCGCGGGGAGGGTGACAATCTACTCAGGCTGCTGCTAACAGTCCACGCCCAGTGAGAGGCTGTCAGTCATCCTCAGGGTCCTCACTAGGAGCAATGTGACTGTTAGGGGCTATGAAGGGGGCGCCCAGGGTATGAGGACACCCTGCTCCAGCCCCAGCTTGGACATTTGCTGTGTGGCCTGGCACAGGGGCAAGGGCCTCCCCCTCACTGAGCCTTGGAGCTCTCTTCTTTACACTGAGGAAGGGGATAAGATGACCTCCTAGGGACCTACTGAGAGCAGGTGGTAAATGATGATGATAGTGACGGTGGTGATGATGGTGGTGATGATGATGGTGGTGGTGACTGGTGACAACTATGATGGTGATAAAGACTATGACGGTGATGATAACACACATCTGGACACTACTGCATTACATCCTCACCACCACCCTCGAAGGTCTTATTACCCTCATGGGACACTTGAGGAAACTGAGGCACAAAGAACCACTTCACAGATACAACTCATAAATGGCGGCGTGCAACTCTTTCCTTTTAAAAGACGTCTTGACACACCTTAAATTGTGGTGTCTGAGTGAGATGCCATGCGCGTGCACAATTATGTGTGTCAGTGTGTGCGTACATGTGTAAAAGCTCCAGCCTGAAACTCTGTATTCAGGGCTCTCCTGATTCTCTCTCTTGCTCAACACCTACCACGCCAGACCCAGTGCCCTGGAAATGCCATTCACCCCAGGACATCAAGACCACACACTGACAATTTCTGGACAACAGGAAAGAACCCTGGTTCTGCTTCTGATGGACTGTGTGTCCTTGTGAAGGGGCAGGGAGGGCAAGGAGGCTGGGAAGCTCACCCTGTGCTCCTCCGGGTACCGTGCAAAGGCCTGCAGTACCTGTCTAGATTGGAAATATCGACATCCTGCAAGAGAAAGCTGGAAGCTTGGGAGAAGCAGCCTTCCCCCACAACCATGCCACATTATCTTACTTTAAATAAGAGGGTTTAATTAAAGATAATCCTTATCCTTTCCAAGCTTAAGTATCTCTAGCACAACATAGAAAGACACCGTTATAAATTGACGAGAGTAAAATCACCCAGCCCATGAAACTGGGCTTGTCTTGAACCTAAATTTGGAGGGGCAAGTCGTTAGGCAAGAACGTGTGCTCACCCACAAGTGGATTCCTTTGTAAGGAATATTCTGCTTTATTCTGCCCACGCGGGGAAGCAGAGGAGCCGCAGGCAGCCCGAGGTCAGGGCGTGCCAGACGCCCTGTAAACCTGGAAGGAACTTTGCTGGACCTGCCAAACCACAGCCGAGGCGAGACGGAGCTGTGAAGCCCAGCTTCTAGCACACTGGAAAAAAGCAAGGGCTCCGGATGCCGCACAGGGAGACATCATGTGAAAGGTCAAGAGACAGTGCCTCCCTGACCGCTCCCGCTGGAACAGTTCCTGAGCCATCCGCCTGTTTCTTCAGAGATTGTCGCCAGAAAAAGGAGCCCAGCATTTTGATATGGAAAGTAAGCTTTCCTCTGTGCAAAATAGAAGACCTGATACAGACAGACATGCGCTTCCTTCTGGGGCCAGCCTTGCAAAACACAGTCTCTCATCAAGCCATCTGCCTCCTCTGCTCCTTGTCACCTGGATCTGAGTCCAGTGAGCTCCCTCCCACAATTCTAGGGTGTCATTGCCACCTGCCTCTCAGTTACAAATGACAAGATCGGGCTGAATTTCCTGCCTAGTTACGTGAGAGGGCATGGGACTGGGGTGGCCAAGTCAGCTGAAGTGCCCACCATGCATTGGCCATCCAGGGGTGTCTCCTTCCATTTGGCACAAAAGTGAGTTAGCAGGGCCAATAGGACCCAGGCCCAGTCATTCAGTTCCCCTTCCCTGTGAACTTGAAGTTGCATTACAAATGATCTGTCTATGGGCTGGGGTTGTGGCTCAGTGGTACAGCACTCACCTAGCACGTGTGAGGCACTGGGTTAGAATCTCAGCGCTGCATATACATAATAAAATAAAGGTCCATAACAACTAAAAAAAAATTTTTTTTAAAGGTCTGTGTGGCACTGAGCCATGAAACAGGTGATTCCCAGCCTTTGGGTCTGTGCACAGTGACCTGAGAGGCCCAGTAGGGTCAAGTAAGTGTCCCCGGGCAGTCTCCAGATGAGGGCTCTTACTCTGCACCTTCTGAAATTTTAACCATGTGAATATATCATCCATTTAAAATCTAAATTTGAATTATACCGTAAATGGATGCTTAAATTCAACTTAAAATAGATAAAACACTTCAGTCACCTAGCTGCCCTGGCTGAGTGCCACAAACTGGGGCTTAAAATGACAGAAATTTATCCTCTCAACTGTTCTGGAGGCCAGATGTCCAAAATCAGAATCAGTGGGTAGAAATCCAGGTGTGGGCAGGGTGATGCTCCTCCAGCGGCTCCAGGGGAAACCCTCTGGCCTCCCCCAACTTCCTGTGGCTCCCTCTGTGACTTGAGGCCACAGCATCCTCCCCACCTCTGTGGGCACACATCCTCCTCTTCTGCATGTGGCCCAGCCCCCCACCCCAGCAAGGACATGTGTGACAGTATTCAAAACATGCCTGGAGAATCCAGGACCATCTCCCACCCTGGACCCTCGACTTAGTCACATCTGCAAAGTCCTTTTGTGCTGTGTAGGGGACATTCTCAGGTCCCAGGGATTGGGTCGTGAGTATCTTGTGGGGGGTCCTATCTCCCTACTGTCCCTTACTAGAGCCTAGAAGTCTTCAGGATGAGAGGTCACCCCTGGCCTCCAGTGTTGGGGGGACCTTGCTGAACAGTCTATTTTCAATCTAAGACTAAATCCTTCTCCCTGAGCAGAATAGCTCAGAACGCTGCCTTGCTCAAACTTCCAAGGAGCCTGCACAACCCAGTAATCAGAGAAACAACTCCATGTTTCCTTGAACATAAAGTAAAACAACAGTAACACCCAGTGTCTTCCAGGGTGGAGATGTCATGGGCTCCGCTCTGAGAAATGCCATGAGTACTGACCACATGTGGACCTTTCCTAGCACACAGAAAGCATGAGAGGACAAGGGGACTCCTTGCCCACCGTGCCCCTCAGTGATGCCTCCTGGGTTCCCGGCAGTCACAGGTACAGCAAGGACTGCTTAAACCATAGCCCTGCAACATGCTGCAGCAGCTGTTGTGGACCAAGCTCAGAGGTCCCAGGTCAGGGGTCACTGGACACCATGGACAAGCTGGCATGAGCAGTGGACAGAGTGGGGTTCTCAACACCAATGTGAGAGGTCAAGAACCTCAGCCATACACAGAGCTCCCTGCAGGATGCCCACTGGTCATTCTGGGTGAAAACCCAGCAAAATGTACCAAAAGCCTTCGAGCACCCTGTAGGATTTGAGTCCAATCTCCTGGACCCAGCAGCCACCTAGGGAGCCTCTGCTGTATAATCCCGGTGCTTTGCTCTTCATGGAAACACTGTAACATAGGAAATCAGAAACCTAGGAGACCTTGGCAAAGGGGAGGTGAAGAACTCTGATTCATTTTTACAAAGGGACACTGCAAATGCTAAAACAGAAAGTGAGATCTACTCTTACAGAATCAATCGATCCACCAAGCACAGGTACACCAAGGACGGTATACCAAGCATGTCCTGATGCTGGGTGAAGAATTCCTACATGCACGCTTCATTTTTTGTTTTGTTTTGTTTTGTTTTGTAGTACTGGGGATTAACCCAAGCACCTGTCACACATGCTAGATAAGTGCTCTACCATTGAGCAACATCCCCAGCGCTTTTTTTTTTTTTTTTTAATTTTGAGACAGGGCCTCCCCAAGTTGCCCAGATTGGCCTCAAACTTGTAAGCCTCTTGCCTCAGCCTCCTGGGTTGCTGGGATTACAGGTGTGCACCACGCAGTCCAGCCCTATGTAGGCTTAGATAGAGATATGCATACAAACACAGAGAAGAGTCTGGAAGAACCATCCCAGCCCACTGCGAGTAGTTCCCTAGGGAGTAGGAGAAAAAGAGCCTTCTCTTAAATATTGTATGTTATTTGGATTTTGTCTGGAACTGTTAATAAAACATGCTCTGCTAATCTAATGAAGAACTATAACTTGCCAAAAAATACAAAAAAAGAAGGAAATTTTAAGATATTACTCACACTTTGATCTTTGTCAAGTAATTTATTTTAAAGAAATGGACAAGAACTCAATGATGACCACATGGTCATCAAATTGTGATTATTAAAAATGCAAATGGCCATAGGAGGAAGGTAGCAACTTTGTGGAAACTGACTTTTAAAAAACACGAAAATATCTTTACTGACAGAAAAAGATATTCAAAGACACTCAAAGTGTGACAGTTTGTAGAATGAGATTCTGTTCTTGAAGGTTTATGGAATCATGGCGTGTGTATCAAAGAAACCCTAAGGATGGTCCCAAGTCCAGGATTGTCTTTGGGAGTCAGGTGTCGGGGACATACTTACTTTTTGCTTTATCAAAAATTTCTGGGTCTTCCAAGTATTGCCAGGATCAACTTCCCAAGCACGGCATTTGAACCCCTCAAGCTTACAAGTCCCTCTCCCTGGAACACGCTGGCCTCCTACCCACTCATTGAGACTCAGCCACCCTGTCTCAGCCCTGAGCTCCAAGGATAGGTGGGAGAGTGGGGTGTGCATTTTTTCCATCTTTGCAAGGACCAGGCAGGTCCTAGTATATGGAAGACACTGGAACGGTCAGCCTGATAGGGGACAAACTGATACAAGTGGCGGGAACACAAGGTAAAGGGAATAATTCTATAAACTGGGCCCTCTGTGTTGCCCCCCCCCATGCTTTCTTTTCCAAGAAGCAATTTACCTGCAGCCCTGCTTGGCTTAAGTGGACAGGATATGTCACATTCCTCAGCAAACTACCTGTTTTCTACAGGAGAAATGCAGGCCCGAAATAAGATCAATAAAAGGAACCAAAGTTACCCTGAAGGGGGAGACTTTTGTGACCCTTTACACAGACCAGATCCAGGAACTCAGGAAGATAAGGATAATTTTTCCTAACCATAAAATCTGTAATAATTTATGATTAAGAATCTTAAAAGTCTAATGTCATCTTGATGTCTGTCAAATGTCAGGAGGATCTGGGCAGGACTCTTTAGAAACTTCTCTAGGATCCCCAATGAACCTGGAAGGCAAGAGAGGCACACTGTCCCTCTCCTCTCTGAGAGAACCCACTCTCTCCCTAGAGAGTGTCCCCTTTCCTTTTTCCTATCCCTTCAATAAACTCATGCCTGTTGCTCTGAGCGACTTGTCTGAAATCTTCTGACTTGATTGCAAGAATTGAGGTTTGAAGGGGGGGTATTTGCACTGCCTCAGTTTCCCAGAAAGCCCCAGTCTAGTATGATGAGGGCAAAAGAGGTGTGTTTCCAGGAAAGGTTTAGTGTGTGGCAGCTGTGTGTCCATGCCCAGGATTTGAGGGAGGCAGTGGGCAATGCCAGGGCCGAGACACCTCTCCTGAGCAGGACCTGGGGCACACACAGCATGGTGCGACTTTCTAGAAGTCGCTCCTGCCTTGGGAGCCCATGGTTCTGGCACTGTTGTGATTTCCAAGGTGGTAGCGGGAACGGAGGCCCTGCCGCAGGAGCGACGGAGCCGGCCCCCTCACCGCACCTACCTTCTCTCATTGTCGTCCAGGTGAGCAAAGAGCACATTCTTAGAGATGGCTTTGGCCAGCGCGGTCATGGTCTTGTAGTCCTTGGGAATGACCTGCAAGGAAGCCAAAGGAGTCAGCGGACAGAGCACAGGGCCTTGTGCCAGAGTCGACTTCAGACTCCTGCTTGGCCCTGGGGCTGCGACATGGCTTGAAATCAAACTCTTCAGTTTTCCATGTGGTGTTGCTACCAGAAGATACTAAAAAGACATGCTGTGACACTTGATGCATCTGTCACAATTTTTAAATTTTTTTAAAAGAAATAAAAGATAAAGAACCTGAAATGGGGACTTGTGGTAGAGAGTCTGCCTAGCACGTGTGAGGCACTGGGTTCAATTCTCAGCACCACACAGAAATAAAAGAATAAAATAAAAGTCCATCGACATCTAAAAACTTTTTTAAAAATACAATAACATAAAAAAAAAAGAACCTGAAATGCCCCCAGAGGTGGTTCAGACACCATCTAGAATCTGGGATCATTGCTGACTGGCTCTGCTGGGCTGTCAAGACACATGCAAGGTGCCATGACATCCAGTTGTGGGATTACTATCTTTTCTTGATTCATTTCACTGGCTTTTTAAAAAGGTCATAAACACAGCTGGATATAGTGGCGCCCTTCCTGTAATCCCAGCAGTTCAGGAGGCTAAGGCAGGAGGATCACGAGTTCAAAGCCAGCCTCAGAAACTTAGTGAGGTCCTAGGTAACATAGTGACAGGGTCTCTAAATAAAATATATATTTAGAGACAGGGTCTCTAAATAAAATATAAAAAGGCCTGGGGATGTTGCTCAGTGGTTAGGGAAATCTGGGTTCAATCCCCTGTATCAAAAAAAAAAAAAAAAAAAAAAAAAAAAAAAAAAAGAATAAACACTTGTTTAAAATAGAAAAATTGCTGGGTGCAGTGGCACACGCCTGTAACTCAGGAGGCTGAGGCAGGAGGATTGTAAGTTTGAGGCCAGACTCAGAAACTTAGTGAGACTCTGTCTCAAAATAAAAAGAGCTGAGGGATGCAGCTCAGTGGTAAAGTACCCTGGGGTTCAATCCCTAATACCAAAAAAAATATTTCTGAAATAGACAACTCAGTCATGCTTGCTCCCATGGGGATTCAAGACCCACCTGTGAGAGCTCTGGATCCGCGTGCTGACCGGGGGATTCCTGAGTACATGGAAAGCACTGCCCCTTAACAAAAAGCAGCCCCAACAGGGACCCTCTGCTTGTGGTGCAGACATGGGAGGGCACCTGGGCCATGGTGCAACCGCACCTTGAGCTCTGGCCACCCCAGAAGGTCTGTTGGATGGGACCCTGGCACAGGTGCACAGGATGTCCAACACCACGCAGCCCTGGGTGAGATGCCTCTGAGAGACTAGACCGAGATTCCCATGAGCCCCTGCAATTCTAGCAGACTCTTTAAAAGTCACCTTTTTATTTTGGAACAGATTCTACTTGCCTAAAAGTTGTGAGGACAGTACCGGACACCGCACCCAGTTTCCCCTTCTGTCGGCATCTGACTTCACCCCGGTGCACTCGCCACAGCTTTGGAACCAGTCCTGACCCACAATGTGCAGCTGAACTCCACCCCTGACTCTGACTTCCTGAGTTTTCAGACGGCCTTTCCCTGCTCTGGGACCCTGGTGGGCAACATTCAGTGGTCCTGCCTCCTCTCTTGTGTGAGGCATGCTTCAGATGTCCCTCCTGCCTTTTGATGAGTAGAGGTCACATTCTGCATAACGTCCCTCACCTTCTCGGGGTGAGACCACAGATCTGAGTTTGGGGGCAGGAAAACTATGGATGAGGAGGTGTCTGATGGATTTCAGTTTTGGGACTGAGGTTGTGGCTTAGTGGTAAAAGCACTCACCTACCATGTGTGAGGCACTGGGTTCGATTCTCAGCACCACATATAAATAAATAAAAATAAATAAAGATCCATCAACAACTGAAAAAATTTAATAATAAAAATCATACTTTTACTGTCTTTATTATCTGATCGGAAAAGAATTAAGCACCAGGAAGAGGGCAACACAGGGAGCGGAGTTTCCATTCGGCAAGATGAAGAGGTACTGGTGGTGGGTGGTGACGTTGCCTGTGTGTCACTGAGTGCCCTCCATGCCCCTGAACTGTCTTGGGACAGCACCTCGGGCTGAACTGGGGCTTCAGCCCTAACCACCAGTGTGCTGGAGACAGGGCGTCTGGGAGGTGGGGGGATTTGAGAGGTCATGAGGATGATCCTGGGTTTGTTGGGGTCAGTGTCCTGAAGCAGAGACCAGAGGCCTGCAGCAGGATAGAACCATACAGTCCCTCCAGCCACCCTGGTGAGCCCCGTCCTTCCCCAAGCCCTTCAGAATCCTAAAACAGAGACACCCCCCACACCCAAAAGTTCATCCCATAAACGCTCTCAGTTCACACTGGCAGAGACAATGGGACTCCAACCCTGCTGGTGGCCATGTCTCCCCTCCCGCCTGGCTCCGATCTCTGACCAGCAGGAAACCAGGGACCCAGGCACCAAGGGTTCCCTGGGGGTCTGGTTTTGAGAGCCCCAGGCTGCCGGGAGCAGGGCTGAGCCCTCACCTTCCTGACGTAGGACACCGCATCCTCCTCTGTGTAGACCTCTGCACTCACTCCCCCTCGCCGGCGGCGGGCCTTCACCACCGGGTTTGGGGGGGTCGGCGACACTTCCTCGTCATGGGACTCTGGCTGCGAGTTTGACTTCTGCCGGGCCAGAATCTGCCTGTTTTCTTCCTGTACAGGGAGAAGAAATGGGGAAAGGAGGTGAGGACATGGTTGGGACACAGCCAAACACCCAGGAGTTGGTTGGAGTGGGAGGAGGGGTCTCCAGGGGTCCCAAGGACAAGCCAGGAACCCACCATTTATCTCACAAACTCCTGGTCACCATTGCCCTTGCCAGAACCTCCTGCCTCAAGTGCCTTTGATGGCTTCCTTTTGACAACTTCTGGTCTTGAAGAATGTCTCCTCCGGGCTGGCCATATCTCTATCCCATCCTCCCCTGACTAATCCAGACACCTAGTCAGCCCATCCTCCTCCAAGGTTCTGGCTCTTATATGGACGTCAAGGGCATCTCCAAGTCCGCCTGCTCCAAGCTGGGCGCCTGTGCTGGCCACAGTATCCTCACCCCAGACCACGTCCTGTTCATTCCCACATTAAACAATGTTCATCTCTGGGCCTGTTGGGTAAGTCTGAGTGTCTGGTGTCAACCCCTCAAGTCTGAGGACACCATTTGAGTGTCTGGGGCCCCACGAGGGACTCTGATCAACCCATAGCCTGGTACCTGGTTCACAATCGACTTTGGGAAATATCTGTGGGTGCCTCACCCTGTTTAGCCACACTGGCCATCTCCTGGTTCCTCTGATGATTCTGCTCTCACCTCAGGGCTTTGTACCTGCAATCCTGACTGCTGGCATGCCGTTCCTTAGATCTCTGCATGGCTCCCACTCACCACCTCAAGGTCTTGCTCAGTGAGGCCTCTGACCCCTTACTAAAACTGCACTGCCAGCTGTGTACAATGGCACATGCCTGTAATCACAGCAGCTCCAAAGACTGAAGCAGGAGGACTGAAAGTTCAACACCAGCCTCTGTAACTTAGTGAGGCCCTCAGCAACTTAACAAGATCCTGTCTAAAAATTTAAAATGAAAAGGCCTGGGGCTGTGGCTCAGTGGTAAAGCACTCCTGGATTCAATCTCCAGTGCCCAAAAATAAAAATTGTAGTGCCCCACCATCAAGGCTACAGAGTGTCTCCCCAAATTCATGTTCACTTAGAACCTCAAAACAGGACCTCATCAGGAAATAGGTTTCTGTAGCTGTGACTAAGGTCAGAATTGAGAAGAGGTCATCCAGGATTTGATGACCCAATGAATATGTCCTCATAAGACACAGGAAACAAGACACAAAGACGCAGAGAAGCAGCTACAGAAACATCCAGGCAGAGATCGGAGTGACAATTCGAGACAAGGACTACCTGGGGCCACAGGAAACCAGAAAGAAGCAAGAAAGGGTCCTCGCCAGAGGGAAGGAGGGAGGTGGGAAGCACAGTCCTACTGATGCTCACTCTCAACTGTGAGAGGGAAAACGTACTGATCACCAGAGCTGGAAGCTCCACCCCGCAGAGGCCAGTCCTGCTCAAGGTCATGCAGAGTCACCCTGCCCTTAGTGAGTGAGCATCCTCCCCTGGACCTCCGCAGAGGGCCCCAGTTGAGGAAGCCACTTGTGCATGAACATATAGGCCAGGAGAGGCCACAGGAGTCCCACCGACCTGAGCCACCACGTCCACAAGCCACCCAGTAGACTCTGGGATCCCTTCTCACCTTCCCTGCCATCCTACAGTTCCTCTGGGTTCTCTGGATACCACCCCCAGGACCCTCCCCTAAGGTGTAGATCTCCCTGAACCAGATGCCTGCAGCACTTCCTGGGCCCCAAGCACTTACGTTCCACTCCACCCTGAGCTTTGCCCACATGGGAATGCTGGCAAGGGAGTGGCACTACAGTCTTACCCACAGTTACCCTTGGTTGACTGCATTGTGAAAATAATAAAAGGAAAATTCTGGAAATAAGCAACTTGTAAGATTCAAATTGCATGCCTTTCTAGGAGCACAATGAAATTTTGCACTAGACATGGGGTTTGGTGACCCAGTCTCATGGGTCAGGTGGTGGAAGGACTCAAGGTCAACCTGGCAGCTACCCACCAATGCCTTCTGATGGTCCAAGACCCTGCCAGTGCAGGGCTGAAGACGAGGTTCTGAGGCATCCAATGGCAGGAGCACAGACATCCTAGGGCTCATGGGAGGGATAGGCACCAGCCAGTAAATGCATATCTCCTGTCTTGACTTCTAACACCCTCCCTTTAAACAAACTGTTTATTCTTTCCAAACATTTAACCCACTTCAAGTCACCCTGGCAGGTGAAAACCCAGAAGGGTAAGGTCACACCAGGACCCAAAGCAGAAAAAGCTGCACAGCATCTGAGACACCCCCTGCTTGCTTGGCTTCCTGCTGGCCCAGCCCTTCTGCAGCCACAACTGTTTCTGCCCCCACCCCCCTGCAGAGTCTCCTAGTAAAAACATGGGTGTCAACAATTTAAAACTGAGGACATGTGAGATCCTGCTAAATGCCAGTCAACTGGGATCCTGTGGGTGGTGGATATACATGATGGCTCCCACACAGACCAGAGCAAGCCTGGCCAGCACCAAATGGGGCAGCAATCATTGGGCTCCAGACCATCATTGTCCCCAAGCCCCTCTGGGCATTCATCTGCCACATGTTAGGCTCGGACCATCCATGCTGGCCTCCCTCAACATGACAGAGGGAAAGACAACATGTCCCACTCACAGGGACAGATCTCGGCCAGCACACACCCCGTCAGCAATTTCACAGTCGCCTCATACACCTACAGATTCCAAACGCCCAACCAGGAAATCCTAAGAGCACCAGGATTATTCAATGTAGTCATTTAAAAATACCTTTGTAAAACTCTCAAAAAGAAGATGGCAGGTGGGTGACACACATCTCTTCTTCCTCCAGACACTCACTGGAACAATAGTAACCTTAAAATATGTGCATATGTAAATCTGCACCAACTAAGAGAATGGAAGAGATGTCAAGAGGTTTCTAAGGTTCCTGGAAACAGCCAGCAGGTCCAGGTGTGGGGTGTGATGTGCAGATGAAGCGTCCCCTGGCTCTGGAAGGGGAAGGACTTGTCCTCTGAAAACCACAGGTGGAGCACAGGCCATGAAGGTTAACCAGAAGCAAGATCCCTGAGCACCCAGGCCCAGCAACCGGCGTCACGTGATGCCCTGCTGCTTGTTTACCTTTTATTGTGGAAAATTTCAAGAAGATGCAAAACTGGAAGTAATAATACAATAACTCACCAAATGTCCACACCCAACACCAACAATGATCAAAGTAGAGCCCATTCCATCCCACCTCATTCTCTCTCTCTCTCTCTCTCTCTCTCTCTCTCTCTCTCTCACACACACACACACACACACACACACACACACACACACAAAAAAAAAAAAAAACTCTATTGGAACAAATCTCACATGCCATGTAATTTCACTTTAAATACTTTAGTATCACTAACAGATTACCCTTAAAAAATATAACCACAAACAATTTAACACTCTTATGGGGATTGTAAATTAGTAAAACCACTGTGGAAATCAATATGGACATTCCTCAAAAGGCTAGGCATGGAACCACCATATGACCTGGCTATAGCACTCCTCAGTGTTTATCCTAAAGAGTTAAAGTCATCATACTACCGTGACACAGGCATACCCATGTTTATAGCAGCCCAATTTGCAATAGCCAAGTGATGGAACCAGCCTAGGTGTCCCTCAACGGAGGAATGGATAAAGAAAATGTGGTATGTATATACGATGGAGTTTTATTCAGTCATAAAGAACAATGAAATTATATAATTTGCAGGAAAATAGATGGAACTAGAGACCATTTTGTTAAGCGAAATAAGTCAAATTCAGAAGGTCAAGGATGGTATGTTTTCTCTCACATGCAAAAGCTAGAGAGGAAAAAGGAAAAGAAAGGGGAAGGTCTCATGAAAATCAAAGGGAGATCAGTAGAGGAAAGACACAAAGGGTAGGGGGTGGGGGAGTGCAGGGAATGATAATGGTCAAATCACATAGTTATATTGTGTGCACATACAAATATGTAACGAGAAATCCCATCATTATGTACAACTATAATGCACCAATAAAAAAATGTGGAAGAAAAAAAACCATAACCACAGGGGCTGGAGGAGGCTCAGCAAGAGAGTACTTGCCTAGCACGTGGGAGGACTTGAGTGCAATCCCCAGCACCACACACACTCACACACAACCACAATACCCACTACCGCCCCCAAATAGATACTTATTCCTTAATATCAAACACCCACTTAGTGTTGAAACTTCCCAACTGTCTCCAGGTTTAAGGTAGGGTTTTTCAAACATCTAATCAAAAACTCAATAAGACTACTGACTAATTCTTAAATGTAAACAAAGATTTCTTGACATTAAGGAAACTATGCAATATGAAAGTAAAGACCAGGATAAATGAAAAGAAAAAATAATAGCCCTGGAGGAAATAAATTCAGGACAGAGAAGACAACTTCAAAAAAAAGAATTTGTATATATCATGCCCAGAGAGATTTGTATCTACTAGATGTTAATAGGAGAGTATGAAAATGGAAGCTTCCTTTAAAAAGAAATAATGGAAGTACATACATATCTCATTTATTCTTTTTAAATTTTTTTTGTAGATATAGATGGTCAACATGCCTTTTTTTTTAATTTGTTTATCTTTATGTGGTGCTAAGGATTGAACCCAGTGCCTCACATGTAAGGCAAGCGCTCTGCCACTGAGCTATTGCCCAGCCCTATTCTTAAGTCATATAATTTATATTACATATAAAATATATATGTTGGGGCTAGGGATATAGCTCAGTTGGTAGAGTGCCTGCCTCGCATGCACAAGACCCTGGGTTTAAGCCCCAGCACCGCAAAATTAAATAAAATATATAGGTAAAAATAAAATATATACTAGTAGGAAAATAAATCATGGAAATAGCCAAGTAAAGAGCCAAAAAGACAAATAGAAGCCATGTAAGAAAAAATAAAATAGCTACCAGAAACAATCCAAGAGTTTCAATATCTGATCACTGGAAGTTCCAGATGATAAAAGGGGGAACCATTAGGAGAGAGAGAGAATTCTCAAACCTGGATGTGAGGCTCATAGTTGAGAAGGCCACAGAATGTTCAGTCTGGCCAATGAGGACATTCTATAATATTCTATAGTGAGAAGTTCCAGGTATAAGAATTTCCAAAAGTCCTCACTGGAGATGAGTCAGGCTGCCTGTTGGGAACTGAGCATCAGATCAGCTCAGGCTGCTTGACAGGAAGCCCCAGATAGGGATGTGAGTGAGGCCACAGATGCTCCAGGGACGGAGCAGGGCTGTGAATGCCCCAGGGACCACAGCTCCACTTGGCCTCTGTATCCAGCCATCCTGCCTTCTACTGTGTAAGTGTGATAAAGACATTTTTCCAATATCCCTGATTAATGATTTTTCAACTTTTAGGGGAAATAAAGCTGGAGACAAATCATCAAAGACATTGAAATGCTTCTGGAAACATATATATAAACATCAGGCCACAGGGTCAAGCCCATGCACAAATTCCCACACTTCAGGTCAACAGAAGGGAACAAATGGATAAAAACCTCAAGTGGGTCCAGAGAGTAAAATACCACCCTAAGGAGTCCTGCTCACCAAGGGCAGTCTCAAAGACATAAGGGAGGATGGGGGACCTCATCAGGGCACTGTTATGGCTGTGGCTAACAGTGGCCAACCTGAGATTCCACACCCAGGGGAAATGCCTTCAAATGAGGACAGAGAAAGACATGTTCAGACAGAAGATTCACGACCAACAGGCCCTGCTCCAGAAAACACTAAGAGCTGATCTGTCAGCAGGAAAAATAAAATAAAATAAAATAACAACCCTCAGGGAAGCCCAGAGATGCAAGGAAAGGTCAGACAGAAAAGCAGGTGTGCAGTCAGTCCAAACGCATTCCAGCCATGTGAAATACAGGCGTGTCTGTTACCGGATCTAAATGCACGGGGGCCCAAACACCAACACATCTTGCCTTCCCTCTGTTAAACAGGGCCTCCAGTCTGAGCTACAACAGAAGTATCTTGTAGCCAGACAAGCCCACCCACAGCCCTCTGACCTGTCCTGGTGCTTGCTGTCCCTTTGCCAGTACCACCATTCCCAGGTGTCCCCAGGCCTGCCACCATCTCCTGTCTCCATCTAAATGTCATCTTCTTTGTGCTGAAGAACATCTGCCCCACATGGCTTCCCCTTGCCTCCTGTTTCTGCTCTCGTGGCACCTGCAGCTAGCTAATCACAGGCCACCCCAGATGACATATCTTGGTCACTGTCTCCCTCCCTCGATACAAGCTTCTCTCACTACAAAATCTCCCCAGCCCTTAGGACAGTGCCTACATATAAAAGATGTTTTAAAAATGAATGAATGGGGACTGGGTTGTAACTCAGTGGTAGAGTACTTGCCTAGCATGTGTGAGGCACTGGGTTCCAATCTTAGGACCACAGAAAAATAAATAAATAAAAGAAAGGTATTGTGTCCATCTAGAAAACAAAAAAAAATGTTTTAAATGAATGCATTTAAAAAATTTTTAGAGTATATTTTGAAAGTCACAGAGTAACTCAGCATACAAAATTCCAAACACTTTCCTTCTCTTACTTGACATATCTAGACTTTTTTTTTGGGGGGGGGGGGGCACCAGGAATTGAACCCAGGAGTGCTTAACCACTGAACCAATCCCCCGGCCTCTTTTTGTATTTTTAATTTAGAGACAGGGTCTCACTGAGTTGTTTAGGGCCTCGCTAAGTTGCTGAGGCTGGCTTTGAATTCTTGATCCTCCTGCATCAGCTTCCCAAGTCACTAGGATTACAGGCATACACCATGGAATCAGCTGACATATCTAGACTTCTAGACTTTAACACACACACACACACACACACCGGGGTACGGAGAAGGGAGCCTAAATATACAAAAGAGTGCTGAGTGTTAAGTACCAAAAGCCAAGTTGGGCTGGGGTGAAGTCCCTTGACTCCCGTTGCTGTTCTAATGCTAATGCAACACAAATAAATGGGAAGGAACAATCATGCCTAAATGAAAATAAAACATTTGTTTGCCACTAGGCAGACATAAATACCACTAAAACCACCAAAATAACTAACAGATCCCAGAAATGACGTCCTCCACTTGCTACACCCCTGAAAGACCATCTCCTTGGGCAGGACTGTCATCTATCAGCTCTGCAAAGAGCATCACAGGATATCAAGACACATATCCAGGCCATGTTGACAGCACAGCTGTGGACAAACTGTCTCCATTGCATTCCCTCTCTGCCTGTCTGTCACACATCCACCCCAGTGGTCATGGTGCCCATCCCAAAATGAAAAATGGGAATGGATTTCAACCTAGTGAAACAGATGTGCAAATCAGGGCAAACCCAAGTCAGGCACCGCCAGGACCCTAACAACAGCTGATCTTCCTCTAGAAAATAATGGGGTCCCAAGTCACTGCTTTGCCAGTGGGGTGAGGAGGGTGACTGTTATGGAACGTAGCCACATCCCTTCCCCAGGATAAAAGTTCAGCCTGGGCTTCTAGATCATGCCCACTAGTCTGCCCAGGAAAATAATGAGGGTGACCACTGAGCATTATCAGTTGATTCATTTCTACAAAGGCTTCCACCTACACCATCTTTACTGACAGAAGCTTCCTCATGTGCAGAAATGCACATAGTTCTCCCAGTTGGGAGGTTCCACATGCCTGATGCCTCAGTGCACTTCACCTGGGTGGCACTCATGGACAGGGCCTGGAAGGAGCACCATGGGTGCCATATAGGGGTGACCTCCAGCCTGGCTCTGCATCTTCTATTTCCATGAAAACCAGCCACATCATAATCTCTAAGCTTTGCATAAACACTGCCCCACCCTGAGTCACTTTTTTTATATATCTCCCCATTTCAAGTCACCAGGAGACAAAGGTCAGTGAGGACGTGGGAAAGATATGTTTATTGCATGTCCACGTCCCTTCATTGAGGAGCAATCTTTCACAGAAACCATGATATCCACCATGGCCATTCCTACCCAAACTGGGATTCTAACCAGAAACAAGTTATGCTGCAAGTGAGAGAGAGGCTCTGGGCCTTCACTTTCAGAAGTGATTTAAAACAGCACCACTAATAGTGGCAACAATCATCACAGAAGCATGAAACCTGGGCTGATGAAGGTGAGTTGAGAAAGGCCCAAGGCAGGATACTGTCCACGCTCCTGAGGCCTTGTAGTCCCTGGGGGGCCGGGGGGGGGGGGCGATGCACGGATGAGTTTGCTCCTGTGCCCATAGCAGTTTTTAGACAGCTCACACTCAGCCTGGAAAGGGACAGTCAAGGCAGATGCAGGAGGTGACAAGGGCATGGCCAAGACAAGGGCAGAAGGGGAAGAGTTTGATCTGACAGAGGTCTCACACTTGGTCCAGATGTCCCAGGGGAAACAGGAGCCTGGCAGATGCCTCCTCTGAGCAGGTGAGTGAGACTTTTTTCAATGATTGAGGCAAAATTCACAATACAAAATCAACAACCATTTTAAAGTACACAACACAGTGGCATTAAGTATATTCGTAAGCCTGGCATCATTGTGCACCCGTAATCCCAAGAGCCTGAGGCAGGAAGATCACAAGTTCAAGGCCAGCCTTAGCAATTTAGCAAGGCCCTAAGCAACTTAGCAAGATCCTGTCTCAAAAAAAAAAAAAAAAAAAATTAAAGGGGTTGGCAATCTGGCTCTGTGTTCAAGCATCCCTGGGTTCAATCCCTGGTACTAAAAAAAAAAAAAAAAGTACATTCACAAGACTACGACCATCATTTCTATCCAGCTCTAAAACACCCTCATCTCCAAAAGGAGTCTGTCAGCCACTGCCACCTCCAGCCCCCAGAAGCTGCTGATCTGCTTCCTGTCGCTGTGGGTTTGCCGTTCTAGAAGTTCTATCTAGAAGATGGAACCACGCCTGTGGTCTCTGCATCTGGCTTCTTTCACTTAGCGTCATGTCCCCAAGGCCCATCCATATGGGGCCTGTCAATGCTTCATTCCTTTTGGTGGCCACATGATACTGTTGGGATGGAGCATCCGACCACCGATGCACATCTGGGCTGTTTCCACCTTTGCTAAGGCTGCTCCTGCTTTGAATACCTGTCTTCAACTCTGAGGGGTTTGTTCCCAGAAGCTGAGTTGCTGGGTCATGTACTGACAATGTTTGACTTTTCAATGAACCACAGGACTATCCTCCTCTGTGGCCACACCCCTTTACACTTCCAACAGCCACCCAGGAGGGCTCCATCTCTCTCAGTCCTCACCAGCACTAGGTATTTTCTGCTTGGTTTTTGTTTTCAGTATGGTTTTGAGCTGGGTTTTGGACACACTGACTTGGAGGTAACAGTGAAGCCCAGACGTGGGACTGTCCCACAAGGAACTGGAGCTGTGGCCCTGGGGCAGAGACAAAATGATTTACAGTTTGAGTGCTTTTTACCCTCCGGACTGTGATCCCTACCCCATCCCAGAGCCTCAATGCCAGATGTACTTACTGCAGGCACCATTGGAAAAAAAACGAATGAATGAATGACAGATCAAGACAGGGGTTTGAGACTCAGGTCACGACCAAAGCTACTGCTCAGCTTCTCCCAGAGACTCCGCAATAGGTGGTAGAGTGGGCTCAGAGTTCAGAGGAGGCAGAGGAAGCAGGCTGGTCCCTGCCAACATCCAAGGACAGAGAAAGACCTGGGGGCAGGGCCAGCAATAGGTGGTTTTGGGCCATTCTAAATCATAAGGACCTTCTTGGTGAGGAGGCAGGGATGGCTCCCAGCTGCAGTGCCATTTCTTTCTGGAGTGTAGATTTGGCATCTGGATCAGAGCTCATAGCTATCTACCAGGCTCTCAGACCCACAGCCACTGGACACATCAGCAGTGGGTACCCCAAGGACCCATGTCACAAGGGAGCATGTGCAGGCTCCTCCATTGGGTGGGGATCCCAGGTCCCTCCTTCAGGAACCAAGGCTGTTTTCTTCCAGGCAGCTGCAGTCAGGGCCGGTTTTCTGAGATGGATGGGCATCGCCTGTCCTGGCACGGAAATGATTTTCCATCTTCAGCAGGCACAGGGTCACATTGGGCAGGATACAGGTGGTCTGAAACACGGAGGCCACTTCATGAGGCCACAGGAGGAAACGGGGAGGGTTGGAGCCAGGGCGCCTCCCCAGCCACCACAGGGCGCCTCTCCCTGCTCCACCTCCCAGGAATGCCAGACCATTATCTCTGATGGTATCCTTTCCCCTTCCCCTCGTGGGATTCCAGGAAAACCTCTCATTTCTCAGATCCCCCTTCCTGTCTCTGTTTTCACGTCTGGAGTGCGGGATGGTCAAGGTCACCAGGTCAGGACAGGCTTTCCCAGCCAAAGGAATCTTCATACCAACAGTGTGGGAACTAGTTTCCAGAGGGGTTTCCAGAAAGCGTGGTGGCCAGAATTTGCCCCCTGAATCGAGTAACAACAGTCCAGGGACTGTCCCTCTCTTGTCCCAAGGTCAGTCAATGTCATGGGCTGTAAAGATGTTCCTCCTTTCCTTCTGACTACATTTTTCCTACACAAGGGAAGGGATGCAGACCTCAGTCTAAGAAAATAAACCATTCAGGTGGGGACTGGAATCTAAAAGATTTTCTGGAACCTAATTTATCCTCATGAGAAGCCCCCATGGCTGGGGCTGGTGGTATTCCTTAGTCCCACCTGGCTCTCTACTTCCCTGGCCCTGAGCCTGCAGGCCACTCTCCCACCAACAGGGATTCAAAGAGGCAGTTTATCAAGCCAGGCTCCTCCTCAGCACTGGGCTCCCACACCCAAAGGAGGAAAAGTGATTTCAGCAGCATGGCTTCCTCAGGTACCGGCCCCATGCCAGGCAAGCATAAGCAGCATTTCTGGCTCATCTTCATGGAGAAGTTCTACATATCATCCCCAAATTGCCCATCTGCACACTGAAGCTCTAAGTCCTAAGTAGGTGACTGTGGCATCTGAGGACCTAGGCCTCCAGGAGAGGGTACCATGGTCACCAGCTCCAGGCAGGAATTATGAGCCCCTTTCAGGGTTGCAGCATCTCATAAAGGAAACCAGAGTAGATCACCCCCTCTGCAGCAGGGAAACTGAGGACCAGAGAGGATAAAGGACTTGTCCAGGGAGTACTCAGTCATTCAGTGGTAAGTTTATAAGAGAAACACAGTCTCCAATCCTTTATTGAGCAGGAACTGTAGACCAGGCCTAACAGAAAATACAGAAAAAGGCAAGGGAAGAGGATCCTGGACCAGCCTTGGAAAGGAGGAGTCAGGGAGGAACTCCCAGACAAGATGCTCCCTGCCAGCCCTGCTCAGAAATGTGCTTGCTCCTTCCCCATCCACGGCACATGCCAAGTTTGTGCCACCTCTCTCTAACCTGGAAGGTACATGAGACGTTTGTCTGCTTCATTAATCTCCTTGGAGAGTCAGGGTTTGAGTTCATGGTTACCATTTCTTTGTTTTCTTAACTTTTCTGTTTTTATTTTTATAGATTATCGCCTCCTCCTCCTTTATTTTTGTCTTGCCTCACTGTCCTGTCTGACTCCTCAGGTGGGATACTGAGAGGGCTGAAAGAGTGTTGTGGTTTGGATCTGGAAGTTCTGGGTCTGGAAGTTCACCGGCTGAGGTCCCCAAGGCTGCAGTCATTCAGAGGTGGAGCCTGTGGGAGGTGACTGGATCGTGACCTTATCAATCCATGAGTCCATCAATGGATTCATAAATTTGCATGCGGTGGAAACTGCAGGAGGTGGGGCCTAGCTTGAGGAATCAGGTTACTAGGAGCATGTCCTTGAAAGGGACATCTTGTCCCAGCACTTTCCCCCACCACCCCCCTCTCCTGGTCATCTTCAGGTGAGCAGCTCAGCTCCACCATATGATGGGCTACCTTACCACAGGCCCACAAACAACACAGCCAGGTGACCACAGGCTAAAACTCTGACCCTGTGAGCCAAAACAAACCTTTCCACCTTTTAAATTGTTTCGAGTATTTTGTCACAGTGGCAGGAAGCTGACCCATACACAGTATCCCAAATCCAAGTCCATCTGGAAATTCCAGGAGACGTCGTTAGGAAACAGGGTTTTCAGATGTGATCAAGTCCGGATGGAACTTCAGGAACCAAGGAGGAGAGATGGAAATGGTAAATCCTGGGCACATAGACCAGAAGCTTCTCCCCTCTCAAATTATTTAACATCTGCATTAAAAGTAAAAACTATAACTGGGAGGGTTCAACGTATGTAGATGGAATATATATGACAACCGTAATGTGGGTGAGTAGGGCTCAGGATGCAACCCTTCCATGCCTTACTCAAAATGGTAAAATGGTAACTGAAACAGGCAAGGAGGTGCTTACAATTATTGTAAGTTCCAGAGCAAGTGCTTAAAAAAGACAGTAGATAATTAAAATTCAATACTAAAAATAATCAAAGAAGCTTTAGAAAGGCAGAAAAGGAAGAACAAATGGGGGGGGGGACAGAGGAGACAAATAGGAAAATAATTAAATAGTAGACCTAAATCCAACCATATCAGTAATCACACTACATGCATATAGCCTGTAAGAGAGGTAATATGTATATGTGTGTATGTACAGCAAGAAATATTATTTCTTTTTTTAAAAAATTGTAAAGTGTCTAAACCCACCAATCACAAGATAGGAAATGTCAGATGGTTAAAAAAAAATTAAAACCAACTATTTGCTGTCAATAAGAAACTCTCTTTACTGGTATAGCTACAGTAAAAGGATGGAAAAATGGGAGTCATGAAAACCCTAATTTAAAGAGAGCGTGTGCTGTGGTCCTCGCATCAGACCAAGCACACCACAGGACACGTAACAGCAACAGAGAGGAACTGATTGCGGAGCTTCAAAGTCCACGGAGCAAAGCTGGTGGAGTCAAAGGAAGAACTAGATAAGCACGCAATTATAGCTACTCACCTCAGTGCTCCTGCGCAGTAACAGAACAAGGGTTCAGAAAGCCATCAGGGACACAAGATGCCTGCCACCGGACACTGACATTGACACTGCCCCACCCAACAGCAGCAGGATAACCTGGAGTACTCTCCAAGATAAGTATCGTATCTGTCACCGAACACACCTTAACAAATTCAAAGGGGGAGGCGCACAACTCTCTCTGACCAGGATAGAACTGAGCCAGGACTGAGTGACAGAGGCATCTGGAAAGCCCCCACATTTTTGGAAATTAAAAAATCTTCTAAATAATTAACGAAACAAAAGGAAAAAAAAAAAAAAAAAAAACCTCAAGGGAAATAGGAAAATTTTTGCACTTAAATAATACATGGAAAAAGCAGCGTATCAAAATGTGTGGTATGCAGCTAATGTTCACAGGGAGTCTACAGCATTGCACTGGAAAAGAACAGTATTATCCGGGCAGAGATGCAAATGCCTGGTGATCCCAGCCACTCAAGCTGAGGCAGGAAGATTGCAAGTTCAAAGCCATACTCAGCAACTTAGCAAAGCCCTAAGCAACTTAGCAAGACACTGTTTCTCAAAATAAAAAATAAAAAGGGGATGGGGAGTAGGAATGTAGCTCAGTGGTTAAGTGCCACTGGGTTCAATCCCTGGTACCAAAAAAAAAAAAAAAAAAGTCTTAGACCAATAATCAAAAATTTCACTCTAAGAAACTTTAGCCCAAAGACAGTAGAAGAAAGCAAACAATAATAATAAGAGCAAAAATCAACAAAAATAGAGAAAACCAATGAAACTAAAATCTACTTTGAAACAAAGTTCATAAAATTGACAAGCCCATAGCCAGACTGATTGGCAAGAAAAGACATAAATTACCAACATCAAGAACGAAATAATGCAAACACAGACATTAAAAGGGTAATTAATGTTATCAAAAAATCTATCCCCATAAATTTAACAACTTATATTACTTGGACCAATTCCTTGAAAGACACACACTACCAAAACTCACTCAGGAAGAAATGGATAACCTAACTAGGCTCCTAGCTAATTAAAGAAATTGAATTTATAAAACCTTCAAAGAAAACTTAAGGCTCAGAAGAGGTCATGCCATTCTAAACCTGGTTCTCCAGAAAACAGAAGAGGACCAACTGCCCAATTCAGGACCTGCGTTATCCTGACACCCCTGTGGTATGAACCATTAAGTAAATAAAAACCATAGACCAACATCCTCCAAGAATATACTGCAAAAGTCCTCAAAGCATTAGCAAGTAAAACCCAGTAACATGTTCTGAGGATGATCGAACACAGAGGATTTTCTAACATAAGCAAATGGCCCAGAAAGGCAAGGCCAGCTCCAAAATCTAAAAAGCGTCAGCTCGGGAACTGACTTCCTTAACAAGAGTTCTAAAGCACAAGAAATAAAATCAGTAATCAATAAACAGAACAGTATCAAATTAAACAGCTTCTTCACAGCAAAGGAAACAAGAATGTGATTAGAGAGCCCACAGAATGGGAGAAAATCTTTGCCACCTGCACTTCAGATCATTAATTTCTAGGGTATATAATGAACTCAAGAAACTTAACACCAAAAAATAATAATAATAACCCAATCAAATGGGCAAAGGAACTGAACAGACACTTCTCAGAAGAAAAAATACAAATTATGAAAACATGTTCATCTCTAGCAATTAGAGAAATGCAAATTAAAACCACTTAGATTTCATCTCACTCCAGTGGGAATGGCAAGTATTAAAAATACAAGTAACAACAAATGTTGGCAAGGATGTGGGGGAAAAGGTACATTCACACATCGCTGGTGTGGCTGCAAATTGGTGCAACCATTCTGGAAAGAAGTGTGGAGATTCCTCAAAAAATTAAAAATGAAAATAGCAGTTGACCCAGTTATCCCATTCCTCTATATATCCAAAAGATTTAAAATCAGCATACTACAGTGACACAGCCACATCAATGTTTATAACAGCTCAAGTCACAAAAGCTATAGAACCAACCTAAGTTGCCCTTCAACAGCTGAATGGATAAAGAAAATGTGGTATATATACACAATGAAATATTACTCAGCCATAAAGAGGAATGACTTTATGACATTTGCCAGTAAATGGAAGGATATGGAGACTATCATGCTAAGTGAAATAAGCCGGTCCCAAAAAGCCAAAGGTCAAATGTTTTCACTGATACGTGGAGGCTAACCCACAATAAGGTGAGGTGAAGGGAAGAATGGCAAATATCAAATCCCACCATCTTGCACATCCATAGAATGGGGTCCTAATTAGAATAAGATATATTCCATGCTTGTATAATTATATCAAAATGAATTCTACCATCATATATAACTAAAAAGTAATAAAATATAAATAAATAAATGGACAGATTTCTTGTATAAAGTGAAACTCAAAGTAGTTTTGAGCTCACTTTCCTTTGGGTGAAAAACTTAAAATCCATGCCGAACTCCTTACCACTTATGTAGATGTTATATAATTATTTAAAAATATAAAATAAAGTAAAACTGAGGCTTGGGGGAAAATGTAGACACTGTAGATGGTAGCTACAGGCTTTGAAACCATATTATGGTCTACTAAAGACCTGAGAGCTTATCTATGTAAACCTTAAATTCAGTACTAAAATTTTGTGTTTGCTTTATTTAATATTTTAATTTTAATCAGCATATATTTTTTAAAAAGGCAACCAGTGTCATTCACGGTATTCTCAGCACAGGCAGAAAAGGCATTTGGTCATGTCAAATCCTTCTGTGGCTCCAGTGCCACTTGGACAGTCCTACCCCACATGCCGGGCCCTCCATGCCCTGCCCCAACAGGACCATTCCTCCCTACCCCACAGGCGCTGAATGCATGGGCTGTGCTGCTGCCCAAACAGCCCTTCCATTCCACCCCTTCCTGACCAGTGTTATGCCCACTCAAGCCCCCCTCTGTGAAGTGTCCTGCCTACCCTCCCCGAGGCACAGCCAACCCCACAGCCTCAAAGTACAGCACATATGCTTCCAGATGGTCTTCATCACCTTGGACAACCATCTGTATCTACCCATGTATCCAATGCTACCCCCAAGGCTGGAAGTGCAGTTCTCCCATCTTGGCATCCCCCTGGCCTCCTCAGAACCCAGAGTATAGGTCTATTAAGTGCTAGTGGACAACTGTTTGATGACATGCAAGTCTGTCCTCCATGACCATGGGAGTCCAGGAAGCCAATAGATTCAGTTTATGCCACCAGAATGGTGTCTGCAGCACTGGTCACCAGGAATCACAGTGAACTTCAGATGGTTTCCAGATTCATGAGACTTCCCAGTTAAAGCCCCATTCTTGAGGCATGCTATGGTTTGAATGTGAAGTGTCCCCCCAAAAGCTCACAAGTGAGATAATGCAAGAAGGTTCAGAAGACAAATGATTGGGTTGTATGAGTTTTAACCCGATTAGTGAATTAATCCCCTGATAGGGATTAACTGAGTGGGAACTGAAGTGGTAGGGTATGGATGGAGGAGGTGGAAATTGGGGTCATTGCTTTGGGGGTATATATTTGTATTGAGCAAGTGGAGACCTCTCTTTCTGCTTCCTGATCCCTCTCTCTGCCACACTCTTCTGCCATGATGTTCAGCCTCACCTGGAGTCCAGAGGAATGGTGCTGGACTTCTAAGGACTAAGACCTCTGAAACTGTGAGCCCTCAAACTTTTCCTCCCCTCAAATTATTCTGGTCAGATTTTTTTAGTCACAGCAAAAAAGCTGACTAAAACAAGGCATTATCTGCATGGACCAATATTCACCTTCACCTCCATAAAAATATTTTAGAAAAGCAAGCCTGGATCCTCCCTTCTCAGAGGTGTACACTCATTCCATAAGTAAAGCACAATGCAATGTGTCCATTTTACTAAAAACCTAAGAATTGGCCCCGATCACCCAACTGTTGGTTGGAAGAGAAACCCACCAATGAACCAGCATTGAGAGATGTTCCACATGGAAGCGAAGGATTCCAGGCTGGACAGTGAGCTGCAGAACCAGCCAGTGCTCACAGGGGCTGGAGAATAGCCATAATGGCTTGTGCTGGGAGAAGCCACAAATCCATCTCTCCTTTAGAAGTGGCCTGATCCTAGGGTTCCAGAGGCACAAAAATATTCAGCCATTCTACCTCAAAAAGAGCCTGTTCCTGAGTCATCTGCATTGATACTCTTCCTTTAAATCAGTTCATTAGCATGAGGGTGAAGGAAAAGAACCCCTGGAAGCCATCAAACACAGACCATGATGCATCCACATGTGGAATATTTCATGGCCATTGGATGCCATAAAAGTGCTACTAAGGACTGGGGTTGTTGGCTTAGTGGTAGAGAGCTCACCTAGCATGCATGAGGCCCTGAGTTCAATCCTCGGCATCACACAAAAACAAAATAAAGGTGTTATGTCCACCCACAAATAAAAAGGCAACAAGAATTTTTAAAATAGTACTACTAAAAAGGAGGTGTAACAGTATGAATGCACTCAATGCCAATGATCCATGAAGCCATAATGGTCAAAATGGCCAACTGCACTGTACACTTTACCACAATAAAAATACTACTGCAAAGAACAATCTTAACAAAAAAAAATTACATATGCTAAAATCACCCACATACATATGCATGTGTGCATTTATACTGCAAAGCCAAAAAAGGTCCCAGAGCACTTAAGGTCAGTGTACAGGAGGTAACAGGTGTGTTTTTATGGAGGTATCCTTTTTCTGTAGCATTTAAAATTCAATACTAAAAGGATGGATGACTTTATCACCTTCCACAATCTTCAGAAAGACCTCATCATGGTAGAAAATTTTACTCCTTAACTCTCCATCATAAAATAACTGGACCTTACAACTATAGAAATGAAATGATGTACCCCATTTGTGTACAATGAATCAAAATGCAGTCTGTAAAAAAAAAATTTTAAATAATTAAAAAAAAAAAAAAACTGGACTTTCTTAAATGGCCAGAGGTGAAGACTTCACTGGCTCTACCCTAAACATCAGGTGCCTGGCTGGACTGGCCTGGGCTCCACATAGAGGCCTGGCCACCCCACTGGGCTGTGAGGGGCAGCTTTATCACCATGTCATGAACATGCACCTCGAACATGCACCTCACTTGTGATAAAAGCTGAGAAAAACCTCCGTTCCTCCAGCTCCTGCTAGAGCTCTGCCCGGTTGACCTTAACAGGAAGAGGGGGGTGGCTCAGGCACTGTCGCTGTGGGGCTGCAGCCCCACTAAGGAGTAGATGAGTTTCCTGGTTCTGTCCCACTGCTTCTCACTGACTGGAGACATTCCTGTGAAGTGGGATTCCTGTGGGATATTAAGGCTGTCTTGGGTGCTGTTCACTTTGGGATCTCAGATCCACTTGATCTGACATCAAAAAGACATTCTCCTCCATAAAATGCACCCACACATAAAAGCGGACACCTCAGAAGCCTGAACCTACCAGTTAGTGCAGAAAAAGCAAACCAAAATAATCCCTGCCTTGTGAGAGTTTGGGGATATTCCCTTGGATTTCTCTTTTGCATACAGATAACACTATGGTTGGCATTACAGTTGACAAAAGTGAAATTGTAACTATACGTGACATCCTGCAACATATTTCCCTTTAGCAATGAATTGTTATCGATGGTAAGCTCCAGGGAGACCCCTGGAGAGACAGCCATGATGGGTGAAATGTGTTCCCCAAAACAGACAACTCAGAGTCCTCACCCCAGGGCCTTAGCATGCGACCTTCCCTGGAGATAGTATTACAGAGGTCACTGAGTTAAAATGAGTCATTGGGATGGCCCTCATCCAGTATCCTCATTAAAAGGGAAACTTTGGACACAGAGACAGGAAAATGCTGTGTGAAGATAAAGACAGTGGTGGGGAGGATACTCTTCAATCCAAGGATCACCAAAGACTGCCAGCAACCACCAAAAAAATAAATAAATAAATAAAAGCTGGGGAAAAGCCTGGAAGAGACCTCCGCAGAGCCCCCTAAAGGAGCCAGCTCTGCTGACGCCTTGATCTTACACTTCTACCCCCCAGTACTGTGAAAGGGGAAGCTTCTGTTGTTTAAGCTGTCCCCTCTGTGGTTGTCAACCAGTGCAAACTAATACAGCAGCCAACGGGCATCCATGATTGAAAAAGGACTCACATAATTCCCTTATTGTTAAATAGCAGTTGAGTAATCTGAGTCCAAAACTCCAAAATCCCAAACAAGTCTGGTCCCAGGCATTTCAGATAAGTCACATCCAACTTGTGGTGGGCACATCATCAATGTAGAACCAGGGCCAAAACAAGGTTCCCTGGTCCACCCCGCTGTGGAGAGGTACCCAACCCCATCTGCACCTCAGCCCTCGCCTGTCAGGCAGGAAATCCAGGGCAAGTGTCACAGTTAACCTTCCACCCTATCCCCAGCCCTGCCCACTAGCTCCCATCTCATGGGCAGCTGCTCCTTGACAGCTCAAACCTCACATCCAAAATGGAACACTTGATCTTCCCGGCCCAGCCCTGCCCCTTCTTGACCAGCAGTATACCCTCCACCCAGTGTCTCTGCCCAACCAAGACTCAAGCTCCAAGCTACATCCCTCACCCCCAGGTTCAATCTGCCAGTGGTCATCCCACCTCCACCCACCTGGACACCATCACCTCAGCCTCACCCCTGCTGCTGCTCCCCCTGGCTTCTACTGCCCTCTGTCACAGACACTTTCCCACAGAGAGCTCCAGCTTCCCTTGGGATTCCCTATTAGGTGACCCACTGAGCTACAAACTCAGACTTATCAAGTCCCCACAAGCTGCATCCTTCTTTGTCCTCCTCCTCTCAGATCAGAAACTTGGCTTCATCCCTGACCTCCAATGCTCCAAATCTTGTCACCACTGGGCCCTGTCCCCCTACATGCCAGTGATCTTGAGGTCCTCACCCTCTCGATTCTAGAGTTTCTCAATCTCAGCATCACTTATTTGGGGTCAGATAATGCCTTGTTTTAAGGGTTGTCTTGTACCTTGTAGGATGCTCAGCCAGCAGCCCTGACTTCTACCCACCAGATAACAACTGGCTAGCCAAGTTCACCCCCTGTGTAGCAACCAAAATGCGTCTGCAGGCAAGAGCCATAATTCTGGACTGGCCTTGGGTCTCCTGGTGGACTCCTGCATTCAATCAAGGCTCAAACTCACATCCTGTGGGGCTGGCTACCTAGCTGGGGATCATGTATGCGCAAACCAAGCAAGTGACTCCAGCCTAACAAAGTGTGGTTTGAGATGAGAGAGGAATAGGGACACCTGCCTGGCTCTCCCTCTTCCCAAGTGCAAGAAACAAAGTGCCTCCTCCCCGCTCTGCAGTTGGGGATCCGACAAAACTGTGACTGCATGACTAACCAAAGAAAGACAGGCCATTTTCACCTATCAACTGCAGAAAGAAAGAAAGGAAAATCTTTTAAAATTAAAACAGCCAAAGTTGGCGAGTGTGGATAAATTCAGTCCTGCTCTGCTGGTGGGAATGTGAACTGATGCCCACGTTGGAAAGCCTTCCACAGAATCAGCAAGATGATCTTCACCCAGGAATTCCAGTACTAAAAGGCCATCCTAAACCAACACTAGAGGGAGGGGAAAATCTATGGGTGAAAATGTCAGTGTGGCATAACTTTCAGTACTTAAAAAAAATCCTGAGAACAATTCAATTGCCAATCATGAGGGCAAGGTTGAAAACCTTTATCTCTTCCACAGAACATCACGCAGACATTGAAAATGAGGTCTGTGAAGAGCAGATGACAAATGGAAAAATGCAAAATATACAAGTACATTTGCAACATGACTAGGCATGACTAAAACCACTGTGATTTTAAAAAGCACAGTGCTTGAGGGGGAAGGAGCGGGGGAACTGCAGAAGATTTTATTTCTACTCCTGAATGTCTCAAATATTCTTTAATAGGCTGCATTGCTTTAACATATATATATTTGCAGGAGGGGTACTAGGGATTGAACTCAGGGGCACTCAACCATTAAGCCACACCCCTGGCTCTATTTTGTATTTTATTTAGAGACAGGGTCTCACTGAGTTGCTTAGCACCTCGCTTTTGCTGAGGCTGGCTTTGAACTTGCAATCCTCCTGTCTCAGACTCCCAAGCTGGTGGGATTACAGGTGTGCGCCACTGCGCCTGGCTAAAATATTTTGATGGGGTGTAGCTCAATGGTATAGCACTTGCCTAGCATGTAGGAGGCCCTGGGTTTGAACCCTAGCACCAAATAATAAATAAATTTTGGATGGATTGTCTTAAAGGGAATAAACAAATTCATTCATTTGGGTTAGGGCTATGTGATCACAGGAGGCCTCTGTTAAGACTGTCAACATCATGGATGAGCACCTGGGAGCTCACTGCTGCCTAAAAGCAGATCTTAGCTACCCACATTTCCATTTGGTCCCCATGAGTGACTGAGACAAGGGACAGTTAAATTGTGACAAAAGATCAAGTAGAGAAAATCTCACATGAACCCAGAGTCAGTCTGGGGTGAGAAGGTGGGGTGAGAACTAGAAGAAGCAACCACAGGAAGGGAAGCAAGATGAAGCCATGGGGTATCACATCCGATCTCCCCTGCCCAGCCAGCCCTTCCACAGAAAGAGTTCAGAAATAGGCCAGGGAGGGGTGAAGGGGTGTCATTCATTGAGGAATGAGTTATAAGTGTCACTCAGAAGAGCTGAAGCCAAGTATGGTGGCACACACTTGTAATCTCAGATAAATTTGGAGGAGGAGGCAGAAGGACCCCAAGGCCAGACTGGTTAACTTAGAAAGACCCAGTTTTAAGAAGGGGTGTGGCTCCAGGTAGAGTACTGGCATGAGGTTCTGGGTTCACTCCCTCACAGCACAAAAAATAAAAAAGAAGGGCTGAGCAGGTATGTGCTTCTCCCATGTCTCAAGTGTGTTTCTATCCATGACTGTCAAGTCTCAGTGGTACAGGCTGATGTGAATCCTGATCCCACTTGCCCAGCTTCATGGGGGCAATCGGAGCTACTTTCTTTTATCCAAAGTGCCAATCTATAACCAGACTTGGTCCCGCCTCCATCCCCCAAGCTGAAAACAGCCAGGGAGCACCATGGTACCTAAGAACATGGATCACCTTCCAAGGGAGTCCTGAACCCCCTGGAAGTAGAAAGGGGAGAACTCTGGCCAGGAAGACAATGCCCAAGGATGAACCTGAGACCAAACAAGCTAGGGCCAGACCCAAATAGGCTTCACTTTCCATCTTGCATAAAGATCCTCAGGACATCCTTCTTCTGACATCCACCTCTTCTCTTGAGAATGGCAGGAAAACAGGGGCTTATGACCCCTGCACCTCAGGACACCCGCAAAGGGACACCCGGGGGTGGAAGTCACTGACCTTCTCTAGCTTCTCGAAGTGCTCCCGGAGGAACTTCATGGGGCGATCAGGCTTGGAGATGCAGAGGTGCACGATGCAGTCTTTAAGCACCTGCTGGATGCTATGTTTCTGAACATACAGCTCACACCCCTTCAGACTGTCCTCCTCCTCCAAGTGGAAAGAGGATGGAGAGGCCATGGTCAGGGTGTCTTCTTCTTCCGGCTGAGGAAAATGCAAAACCACATGGACGTTAGAGAAGCTGGAGGAGCCCTGGGCTGCACTGCTGTGCTTCATAAACGTGCACACGGTACATAAGATTTATTGTTGGCGGGTAGATTCAATAAACAGCATAACACAGAAAAAGTCATTTATTTTGCACTTGTCAAAGATCTTTCATTTTTCAGGGCTTGATGATTTGCTTAATATATTAACAGCCACAAAGGCCTTACTCAGAACAGATTTTGTGGGGATGGAAAAGGTTCAAATAGAACTTGTGGGTGATCTAAGTTCTCTTAGATCCTCTCTGAGAAATCTAAGGTAGATGATGTAGGATGCCTGGTGCTAAGTGTCCAGGCCAGGGGTTAATATGGTCTCACTTTCATTCACTCTCCCTGTTTTTAAGGACACCTGTGTGAAATGTAAATGTTGTCACCACGTGGGGTCCCAGTTGGTGGGGTCCTCAAAGAGACTGTGGGGGTAGGATATGGGAGAGGTCATCGGGAATCAAAGGGTGGGGTGGCCTGGAAAAGAAAGGGAAAAAGGAAACAGCGGAAGCCCCAGCTGGGGGCCTCACTAAGGGATGGAACCTAGAGAACAATAGCAGCTTCTGGCCAAAGGCGCCAGAACGCGCTTGTGTGCGCCCTGCGCAGGGTTAAGTCCCAATAGCCAGGTCGACCCGCCACCCTCCAGGACTGGGGCCACGGGCCAAACCCTGGGGTTTTCAGGCCACCAAAAAGGCGCCCCCATATTTCGCGCTTGTCCTGACCTCTGCGCTGGTTGAGACACCCCCGCCGATGAAGACAGGGCTCCCCACACCCCAAGAGAGGACGTAGTCGAGGACCCCCTAGTCCATGATGGGATGCCTCGGGCCCCAACAGAGAACGCAAGGAGAGACACCCCCAGACGATGATAGGGAGCCCCGGAACCCAAGAGAAGGCGGGGATCCCCAGACCATGATACGGCGCCCTGAACCCCAAAAGAGGAAGAAAGCAAGACACCCTCCCCCACCCCGACTGTGATGTGGCGCCCGGGCCGGAGCCGGGGCGCGGGCCTAGTTCCACCTCGGGCTTCTCACTCACTCCTCGGGGGGCACCGCGGCCAGTGGGTCCCCAAATGCCTGCGTTTCCCGGTGGGCTTCCCAGCCCTGGCGAAGGCCCAGTCAGGACAGTCCGGGTCCAGACGCAGACCCCACCCCAGCCTGCGTACCTGGATGCGCGACGCCTGAGGCCGGAGGCGGCTGCGCGGGGACGCGGGGCGCGGGGACGCGAGGACGCGGCGAGCGGGTCCCCGCACTGCAGCGGCACCGCCCTCCGCCCGCCCCCGCCGCGCGCCGCCGGCTGCACCCTGGCATGTCGCGGGTGTCTGTCTCCCCACAGATCCGCGATCCCCTCTTACCCTTGGCGGGTTGGGCCTCCCTTCCCCCTCCCCATCCCAGTACCCCTTCCCTGGGCTGGCAAGGGACGCACCACAAACCTGGACATACAGACCCACAGGACCCGGGAAGCACGACCAGGACCGCCCCCAGTGCCGCCCACGCCCACTCTTCCCCTCTACTCAGACCCTGCAGCCGGCTGCAGCACAGCGGTTGCAGGTAATGGCCAGGGCACCCCCACCATGCTGTCTGAGCTGCTATCACCCCGCGGGGGAGGGTCAGGCTCAGTGACTTCCTAATCCACAAACCTGGCCTGCAGGAAAAAGAATTGACCTTAATTTTCTATTGCCCAACATTATGTTTTGCCCCATCTGCCAGAGTGGGGGAAGAAACTTCTCTCTTTCCTGGGAGTGGTCTAAACACCCGGAGGGAGGGTCTGCAGCGCAGGTCTTGAGGATAGCTACTCTCCATCTTCACCCACCTGTCCTCATTCACCTGTCTTACCCCATCTGTTTTCTCACTCACCTGTCCACACTCATTGGTCAACACTCACCTGTCTCATATCACCTGTAGCCCCATCACCTGGCCACAGGCCCTCTGCAGGGTCACCAGCCTTGCCCATACTTCCCAGCAGGACTGACCCTGGCCCAGCCTCTTCCTGCTAGTGCAAAGTTGAACTGAACAGGCCACAGTCAGGGGGTCAAACAGGAAGCTCCACCTCCCCAACCTTTGCCCTCCAGTGTGTCCCCCACATCCAGTTCACATTACAGGGAGACACACTTGCCATGGGCACAGCTGTTAGAATAGGGTCTTTTTCAGAATGCAAGTCCCATCTCATCTCTATCAAAACTTGCACAACCAACTCAAATCCTCGCCCAGCTCAGCTGGGACTTGGAATTGCTGCATTGGAGTCACCTGCCTTCTGTCTTGCTGCCCACGCCCCCCACCCCCTTGATCCAGTTCCTTCTGGTTCCTCCAGTGTAGTTTGGCAAAAAGAATGAGAAAGAGTAGTTTTCACCTGGCAATGATGGTGGTCTGGCTTGGGCACAGGCACAGTGCTCTAGAGCTGGCTTTTTCTCTTATGGGATTCCCCACTGTAGGCACCTGCTCATGTATTGTTCCCTGGGAGGGGAGTGTGGGGGACTCTCTCTAGCTGACCTCAGAGGACAGCCCTCCAATGTTGAGGTACCCCTGCATGAGCCTTAGTCCCAGCAGAGCCTCTTTGGACCATGTTGTCCCTGGCCCATTAACAACCTGGTCCCTTGTTGACCTTGTTAGGTTGTGGCTTCTCCTGAGCCCATCTCCTCACACCACCATGAAGGGAGCTTCCCTCCAGTCTCTCACTTGGGACATTTCCAGGTCACTCAAGTCCCCACCCTCCAAGCCCCACCTAGACTCCCTTGCCAGACTTCTGTTGTAACAACGCCCCAGCCTTCATAACCCGAGGCTCCTGCTGCCCTCTGCTGTGCCTGAAGCAAGGCCAGATGTTTTCAAAATTCTCACTGTCTGGTGGATCCCCGAAGATGAAATCAGCTCACAGAAGCAAAGACAGAAGTCCAAACCAGAACCACACTAAAAACCATCCCAAAACTCTTCTCATTCCTGCCACCCCCATCATGTTAATAACTTTATTGCCAAATTCAGTGGCTTTTTACTTTGTTGGTTGCAAGTGATACCATCCAAGTGAATCTATCCCCAGACCTGATGTGCACAATACCCACACACAGACAACCCATTAAATGGTCCATGACATTACAAAGGGAGGGGGCTTGGTGAGCCCAATTTAAGTAGGGGAGCTGAGTGACTGGTGACCAGTGCCTTTAATTGACGATGATAAGAATGTCCCTCACAGAGCTGGCTCATCAAACCATGTGAACCATTCACAGTAGGTTGCCACCCTGCTGAACAGTGACAAATTCTGGCTTTTTTAGGGAATCCAAATAGCAGTATCCTTTTACTAAAGACATGCAGCTGGTGATTTCATTACCCTTCAAACGTCCCAGTAACTTAATTATGCATATCCAGGAATGTCCCCCCACACACACCCACACAGTGGAGTAACTACACTATGTGCTTCACACTATTATCTTCACATTTCCCAGCTCTATGGGCTCTTACTTCAACCCTAGACCTGACTGTAGGATTCATCAAGTGACAAGATGTGTTCACAGTGACCAATCCCTGCAAAGTCCCACCTCAAATCCCAACCACTCCCAAATTCTGTGCCAGTTCCTGCTCATCCTCCAAGGTTCAGCTGCTCCTTCTGTAAGGAAATTCCCCAAGGCACCTGGCACTACCAGGTGAAGCAGGGAATCCTGAGGGACAACCAAGCTCTCTCACAGGAGCTACTAAATTACATGAAAGGCTGCTGGGTTAATTTCTCTCTCCCTTGCTATATTAAGAGCACACATGGAAGATGTTTGTCTTATTCTTTATTCACTCTGCATGGTAAGGAAAAAAAATATTTTCCTAGGTGCAAAAAAGAAGATGGAGTCCTTTGGGTTCTGGAGAAGCTGCAGAGCTGGTGCTTCAAGACAGGCCCAGTAGGCAAATGTCCAGGACGTGTATCCCAGTTCCACCCCTGAGCTCAATGCATATAAACTCTCTGAGCAAGAGGACAGAGATGCTGCAAAACTATAATGGCTGACACTTATTGGGCTGAGAACTTTCCTGGGGAGAGGCCACTGAATGCTCAAATTAAGGTGGATAATATGAGGGACTGAGGGAAGGAGAGGTTTGAGACTTGAGAACCCATTGACTAGATGATAATCACATATACCCAAACAGACACAGTGGTGACCAGACAATAATTACAGATGGTCCCTGACTCACTGTGGTTCCCTTTAATGAATTTTCAACTTGATGATGTAAAAGTAATATGAATTCAGTAGAAACTCTACCTTGAATTTTATCTTGTCTACATTTTACCACATTGTGCAGTATAATATTCTTTCACAATGCTGGGCAGCAATCACAGCTCCCATCAGCCATAGGATCAAGAGGGTATTCAATGATGAACTGTGTCACAATGTTTCTTTAGAGGGTGGAGAGCTATGGTAGGGATATTATGCAGCTGTTAAAAAGGATGACAGCTCTGCATGAACTCATTCCTAAGGTGTATTTTTTTTGGTATCAGGCATTGAACCCAGGAGTGCTTAAACACTGAGCCACATCCCCAGTCCTTTTTTATTTTTTATTTTGAGAAACTGTGTCTTGCTAAGTTGCTTAGGACCTCACTAAGTTGCTGAGGCTGGCTTTGAACTTGCAATCCTCCTGCCTCAGCCTCCAGAGCCACTGGGATTACAGGCCTGTGCCACATGCACCACAGCACCCAGCTTCCAAGATGTATTCTTTTTTTTTGGTGGTGGGGGTTACCTGGGATTGAATTCAGGAGCACTTGATCACTGAGCCACATTCCCAGCCCTACTTTATATTTTATGTAGAGACAGGGTCTCAGTTGCTCAGTGCCTCACTTTTGCTGAGGCTGGCTTTGAATTCATGATCCTGTCTGGGCCTCCCGAGCTGCTGGGATTACAGTCATGTGCCACAACGCCCAGCTCCAAGGTATATTCTTAAGTGAAAACAAAGCATGGTATAAAACTTTGCACACTTTGCTACTATTACAGAGGGAAATTACATATCAGTATATGTTTAGTCAGGTGTTAGAACATCTCTGGAAGTTTAGTGCAGCAACCAATGACAGAGGTGGCCTCTGGGATGAGGAACTGTACATGTCAGACACTAACCAAAGGATGCATCCACAAAATGACCTGTTGCACACCCCACGGCCATGTGCCTGAAGCAGAAAGCCAGCTGGAGACCTGTGAGGACAATGGTGTACGCTGCGTGCCTTCTGACACTGGACACAAAGGTGACCCTGCTCCTGCAAGCTTTTTCCTCCCCTTGAGACATTCGCCTTTAGATCCAGACACATGCTGTGAGGAAGCCCAGATCAGTCACATGTCAAGGGGCTGAGGCCAGTGACAGTCCACAGCTGTCCACCTGAGTGTCCATTGTGCAGGCACCCTCCACCATGGGGAGAAGACAAACTTTCTCTGCTGCACCCTGTCAACCTGCTGATCCACAGAATCTGCAAACTAACAGAAGTCACTGTTTGAAGCCCATCGTTTGGGGGTGATTTGCTAAGTAGTGTTGCATAACTGGAACCTATTTCAAGATCATTATGCCCAAAACCAGACATGTGCTCTCCCCTGCAAACCTGGTTGTCTGCCAGTGTTCTCTGCCTTGTGGAGGATACCTCCATCTGCCTAGGAATCCGAGCCAGAAACCTGGAAGCCCTGCTGAACCTTTCCCTGCCTCTCAGCCCCAAATCTGTGGCCAGCTCTGTCAACGTCAGCCACAAAACAACTCTTGAACCTGCCCACATCTCCCACGCCATGTGGGAGCATCATCTCCTGACCTGGTGGGTGAGCCAGTCTCTGGGTTTGTCTCCCTTGCTCCTCTGCCCTAGGGTTCCTCAAGCCTTTCCTCACAATCTTCTCAAAAGGACTTGTCCACCTCCCCCTGGCTTCCTCTCTCCCTAGCAGGGCATGGCCTCTAATAGGACAAGGGGCCTCCCTCTCTTTTCTTGTCTAAGGACCTCCCACTCCCAGGTACCACTTCCAGAGCTTCCACTCAGAACTCCATCCTCGGGTCAGCCTGGTGGCTGACCACTGCATGTCTGTGCGTTATCATCAGATCAGCTCATCAACCAACCCCCAGCTGGACCTTTAGCTCCATGAAGATGAGGAACTACATCTGCTTTGACTCATAATTCTCTTCAGTGCCTAACAGACTGCCTGGGAATGTCACGTGCCAGATAAATATTTGTCGGGTGAAATAATGAATGAATGAACCAAGAGTTATTTACTAAATTTGGTTTATTATACTGGTTTAAATGACTCACTTTAACCAAGTCATGTAACTAAGACCTTGGACAGATGAGACTCCTGGAAGAGACTCAGGAGTCCCATTTTCCATGCCTTTTTGTAGCTCCTCAGAATATATACCCTGAAGGGAGTTAGACAGATATAAATTTAAACATTTTGGAACAAATGGAGATGATTAAAGAATTCCATAGTTAAGAAATAAACCCAGTTTCAACTCAGCCATCGTAAGTATCCACTACTATGAAATAACTAAAACTCCAAATCTGATTCAGAGTTAGAACAAATTTCCTCTTTTCCAGCAAGGCCACTGCTAGGAGCCACCTGGGGAAGGAGAGGGAGCCGTTTCCTCTTTCCTTCCTTGGCCTCGTGTCCCTCCTTGGTGGGTTGACTTCTTCCACACTGGAACAGACTTGGCAACAAGGATTCCCAGGAGAAAGCCAAGCCCAGGACACTGCATCGTCACTGGTCACCTCTTGTAAGTGGCTGCACTGAGGTTATCATCCACCTGGGTTATTTCAGTTGTCCTCAAGGTTAACCAGGTGGTGCCTACATCAGAACATCCCTGTTAGGGTTGCATTGTGTCCCCTTTAGGGCTGCATGGTGGCCCCTGTGTGGACTGGCCATATTTCCTTCACTGCACATGGATGTTGGGACTTTTTTTTTTTTTGCGCGGTACTGGGGATTGAACTCAGGGCCTTGTGCTTGCAAGGCAAGCACTCTACCAGCTGAGCTATCTCCCCAGCCCTGGGACTTTCATCTTAACTGCCATGAAAATGCTGCTGAGAACATGAGCCTGCAGCTTTTGCCTTGAGTCCTAGTTGCAAAGTCCCAGAAGTGGAGTTCTGGGCGACAGATGACCAATCTTATGTTTCATTATTTGGGCACCACCAAGCTGTCTCCCACAGTGCCTGCAGCATTCAACCTTCCCACCAACAGCGTGAGAGAACTCTCCACACCCTCACCAACACTCCTTATCCCTTGGGTGTGTGTGTGTGTGTGTATGTGTGTGAACTGGGGATTGCACCCAGCAATGCTCTATCACTGAGATGCATTCCCAGTCCTCTATTTTTTATTTTAGACAGGGTCTCGCTAAGTTGCCAAGGCTGGCCTTGAACTTGCAATTCTCATGCCCCGGTCTCCCAGGTCACTGGGATTACAGGTGTGCACCACCAGTTCGGCTGAATTCGATTTTTTGTAAGAGCCATTCTGATGGGCGAAATGGTTGCCAGTTCTCTTAAAAGTGAGGACTGGAAGCAGCTGGGCACCATGAGCCCAGCCCAGACCACAAGGGCAGATGGTGCACATAGTGATAGGAAGATCTGTTGCTGTTTTGGAAACTATCTACCTTAATTTAATATACTTATTGTGGGATTTTATAAATTTAACTTAGAGATGTTCCTTTCTATTCCTAATATGCTAAGTTTTATATAAATCAGAGTCACACAGAGACAAACCTACACAGATAGTCATCTGATACTCAACAAAGATGCCAAAAACATATGTTGGAGAAAAGATAGCCTTTTTAACAAATGATGAGGCAGAACTGAATAGCTCTATGTAGAAGAATGAAACTAAATCCCTAACTTTCACCCTGGACCAAAGTCAAATTCGAATGGATCAAAGACCTAGGAATTAGACCAGAAACTTATCAGTTGTTAGAAGAAAACATAGGGTCAATACTCCAACATTTTGGTGCAGGCACTGACTTCCCTAACAAGACTCGTAAAACTCAAGAAATAAAACCAAGAATCAATAAGAGGAATGGCATCAAATATTAAAAAGTTTCTTTCTGCACAGCAAAGGAAACAAGACTTCTGGGACTCCAGAAGTCCACTTCTGGGACTTTGCAACTGGGACTCAAGGCAAAAGCTGCAGGCCCATGTTCTCAGCAGCATTTTCATGGCAGAATGAAAGGAAGAGAGAGCCTACAGAATGGGAGCAAATCTTTGCCAGCTACTCCTCCAATAGGACATTGACATCCAGAATGCATGAAGAACTCAAACACACACACACACACACACACACACACACACACACACACACAAACCAACAACTAAATGATCCAACCAATAAATGGGCAAAAGAACTAAAAAGGCATTTCTAAAAAGAACAAACAGAAATGGTCGACAAATACATGAAAAAAATGTTCAACATTCCTAGCAATCAGGGAAACGCAAATCAGAACGAGGTTGAGATTTCATCTCACTCCAATTAGAATGGAAGCCATCAATAATACAAACAATAATAAATGTTGGTGAGGATGTGGGAGAAAAGGTGCATGCATAGGTTGTCAATGGATACAATCACTTTGTTTTTGGTTTTGTATTTTGTGGTGCTGGGGATTGAATACAGGTGCTTCTGAGTTAAGTACTCTACCCACTGAGCTATATCCCCAGC
The DNA here is from genome assembly GCF_902686455.1 of Sciurus vulgaris. Lineage (NCBI taxonomy): Eukaryota > Metazoa > Chordata > Mammalia > Rodentia > Sciuridae > Sciurus > Sciurus vulgaris. The sequence continues at coordinate 25,286,994 of NC_136479.1, forward strand.
CCCTGGATATAGTCACTTTGAAGAGTAATATGGAGGTTCCTCAAGACTAAGAATGGAATTAACATGTACCCAGCTATCCCACTTCTTGGTATTTATCCAAAAAAACTAAAATCAGCATACTATGGTGATTCGGCCACAATCGCACCAATGTTTATTAGGAATGCAATTCACAACAGTCCAGTTATGAAACCAGCCCAGGTGCCCATCAACAGAAGAATGGATAAAGAAAATGCAGTATACATACACAATGTATAATCAGTCATAAAGAAGAAGGAAATTACGGCATTTGCCAGTAAATGGAGAGAACTGAAGAATATCATGCTAAGTGAAATAAGACAGATTCAGAAAGTTAAGGGTCAAATGTTTTCTATGTGGAAGCTAGAGTAAAATAAGAGGAAAAATCAGGGGCAGATCTCATGAAAATAGAGGGGAGATCAGTGGAGTAGAGGAAGGGGACTGACAGGGAGGAAAGTTACAGGAAAAGGGAGGAAATGTGAAATGAATTTGACCAAATTATACTATGTACATATATGAATATACCAGAGAGAATTCCACATGTATCTATAAAGAACCAATTAAAAAACAATAAGTAAAAAATAATTAAGTGAAGGAAGACCACCAGAGGAAGGGAAGCAGGGCAAAGGAAGAGGAGAGGAAAAGAAGAAGCACTGGGGACTGAAATGAAGCAAATTATATTCCATGCATGTATGATTAGGTCAAAATGAACCCCACTATTATGTATAACTATAATGCACTAAGAAAACACTTAATAAAATGAGGGTCATATTTTACCAAATGCTTTTTTTTTTTTTTTTGTACTGCAGATTGAACCCAGGGGTGATCTACCACTGAGCTACATCACTAGTCCTTTTTAAGACAGAGTCTAAGTTGCTGTGGGGCTAACCTCAAACTTGCAATCCTCCTCCCTCAGCCTCCCCAGTAGCTGGAAATGCATGTGCCACCATGCCTGGCCTATTTTCTCCATTTTTAAATGAAGTAAATTATATTAATTTGGGGTAAGTCAACTTGCCTTCCTGGAATAAACTCGATTTGACTTTATTATCTTTTTAAAAATCCACCATCTCTATATTTATTTTGTTAATGTTTTGTTTAGGATCTTTGCATCTGTGTTCAATAAAAGTTGACATATAATATTCCTTTTACATAATGTCCTTGTCACCCTTTAGAATCAAGGTTGTGATACTTGCCTCATGAAATGAGCTGGGACATATTCCTATTTCTATTCTTGGAAAGATGTTAAGATCCGAGTTATTTCCTTATTAAAATTATGCTTGAAGGATTTGTCAGCAATGCCATCGGGGCCTGTGGCCTTCGCTGAGAGGTTTTCAACTAGAAACCTGATCTCTTAACAGTGTTGGACACCTCCGTTTTCTATTTCCTTTTATGCTTTAGTAAATTGTGCTTTCCTATGATTTCCCTATTTCATATACTTTTGCGGGGCATAGATTGGTTTACATTATTCTTTTATTATCTTTTTAAAATATTTAGGGACTATAGTGACCACCCTTAAAACTCCTTAGGTTTATTTTGTGCTCAGTTGTGGTTTTTTTTTTTTTTTTTCCTTGATAGTCTGGAGAGAGGTTTGTCAATTTTATTATTCTATTTAACAAACCCCTGGGGTATTGCTCTTCTTTGATGTGTATTTATTTTTTTCCATGTTCAAGACTTCACTTTTTATCTACAAGTAGAACTGTGTTGTCTAATTTCCTCAGTGTGAGGATTTTCCTGTTGTCGTTCTGCTGGTTTTTTAGGTTTTTTTTTTCCAATTATCGACCTATGGGGACCACCTCAGAGGTCACCCACAAGCTCCCTCGGAGGCCTGCAAGGGGGCAGGGCTGGTATCTCGTTACTGATTCTAAACTTGGTTCCATTATTGTCAAAGACCATGACTTAACTCTTTTAAATTTGCTAAGGTTTGTTTTGACGTACAGGATGTGGAAGAAGAAAAAGAGAAGAAGAGGAAGGGACCTGGGCCTCACAATCCCCCGGGGAGGGCATGCCCCCAGGACTGGAAGATCTCTCACTAGGCCCCACCTATTAAAGTCTCAGCAATTGCTGAGTTTGGAATTTAAGTCTTCAGCTATTTCAGATTTGACTCCTCCTGTCAACTCCACCAGAGTTCGCTGTATTTTGAGGACCTATTGTTTGGTACACACATTTGGGATGGGTGTGGCTTCCTGTTGTGTTGATCCTTTCATCACCAAGGCAAAGTCCTTCTTCCCTTAGAAGTGTCCTTTGCTTTGAAGTCACTTTGGTTGGTATTAGCATATCAGCATCTTCTGCTACATTCTTCAATCAGCCATGTTTTCACGTCCGAAGAGGGTTTCAGCAGAATAGATGATATATTCTGGTCATGAATTTTATCCACTGTGCCAGTCCCTTCCAGTTGGTGTGCTTAGGACATGCACATTTAAACTATTGGCATACAAAGGTTGAGGTCTGCCCTTTTGTTACTCTTTTGTGTTTGTTCCACCTCTCATGCTTTACTGTGGGATATTTGAACATTTTCAGAATCCCACTTTATGACGTTTTTGAGTAAATGACCATGCTTAGTGTTCTCAGTATTGCTCTGGATCAGTCTACCGGTATCAGTGTTTTACTACTCCAAGGACAGTGTGGAAACCTTACTTTACCCTTTTTGCTTTTAAACATAATCATTGTAAACCTTTCCTCATGTACACCAAGCACTACATCAGTGTTAATTTCTGCTTGAATTACGGAATATGATTAAAGACTCATGAGGTAAAGATGGGGTATGAGGCTGTTTCTCTTTCCAGGAGTCCAGTATCACAGATTGAGCCAATTATAAAGGTTTATTTTGGCTCCCGGTTCTGGAGGTTCAAGGTAGAGGGGCGGCATTCAGGGACCACCTTCTTGAGGGCAGAGTCCTGAGGTAACACAGGGCATCATGGTGAGACAGGAAGCCCATGTGTTTGCATACAGGTGTGTGTCTTCTAACCTCTCTCCCTTTTCCCATAAGGCCACCAGGATTCAGTCATGGGGGCTCCACCTAATGACCTTATCTAACCCTAATCGCCTCCCAAAGGTTTCCCGCTAAACACCACAGATTGTTTCCACCCCTCAACTCCCCAAGACAGGGAATCAAACCCAGAGGCTCACACATATGAGGCAATTATTGAGGTGCATCCCCAACCTGTCTTATTTTGAGACAGAATTTCACTAAGTTATCCAGGCTGGCCTGAAACTGGTGATCCCCCTGCCTCGGCCTCCCAAGTAGCTGGGTTACAGGTGTGTGCTACAACACCTGGCAAGTTTCCACCTTTTTGATACCTCACAGTGGAGTTTAAATTTCAACACATAAAGGTTTGGGGACACGCAAGCCCTATCATTGACTGTAGCAAAGGATCAATTACCTTGACTTCTATTTTCACCCATTCCAGTGTGCTTCCTGATGGTCTAAAGGTCCCAACCTCCTTTGGGTATAATTTTCTGTTTAGGGTGCTTCGTTTAGGCATTCCCTAGGTAGGTCTGCTAGCAACATTCCATTAGTTTGCCCTTTTATGAGAACATCTTGATTCCTGAAGGGTATTTGCTGGGTAGAGTTCATGGTCCAGTTTTTGTAATACCCTTTCCTTCTAACTGCTAATCACACTGTCGTTCAGGCAATGGATGATCTCTCTCTGGCTGGTATTATTTTTTGTTCTTAGTTTTCAGAAGTTCATCATGATGTGTCTCAGTGTGGGTCTGTTTGTTTTGTTTTCTTGGTACCAGGGATTAAACCCAGAGTGCTTAACCACTGAGCAACATTCCCAGTCCTTTTAATTTTTGAGACAGGGTCTCACTAAGTTGGTGAGGCTGGCTTTGAACTTGTGATCCTTCTGCCTCAGCCTCCCAAGTTGCTGGGATTACAGGCGCACACCACCATGCCAACTCAGTGTGAGTTTCTGAAGGGCTTATCCTGAAGCTTACTCAGCTTCTTTAGTCTATGAGTTTATGTCTCAATGAATTCGGGGAGTTTCAGTCATTAATTCTTTGAATACATTTTAACTCGGAGCTCGCTCGCTCTCTCTCATCTTGTGATGTTGGTGATACAAATTATTCCTATAGACCTGAGACTCTTGATTACTTTTTTCTCTATTTTCTGTCACTCAAATTGAGTAAATTCTATTGCTCTATCATCTCGACCCCTGCATCCTTCCAGTAACAAACAATACTATTCAAATTCCATTTGGATCTTTTTAAACCTTCTCTTTGCTTCAAAAGACTTGTAGATAAAAGAACTCTATTACTGAACTACACTCACAGCCCTGTAACTGCTTGTTAAGGTGTATTGTTGTTTGTTTGTTTTTTGATACCAAGTGTGCCACTGTGCCCAGCTAAGGCATTTTTTATGACAACTTTAAAATCCTCGGCAGATAATTACAACATCTGACTCATCTGGGCATTCACACTGGCTGTCTTTTCACCTTGGTTTTACAGGTTCTTGGTATAAGTGACTTTCACATGTATAGTGGACATTTGGGCTGTTATCTTTGGAGGTTGCTGATTCTATTTAAATCCTCTACCTTCACAGGCAGCAAATTTGGGTGTAGCATGTAGGTTCAGGCATGCTTGTATCCTGTTGTCCACTGTAGATGTGCCTTCAGAGCCCTTGCATTGCTCTCCTGTTCTGCTTATCCTCTGGCCCAGGGTGGGAGGGCAGCTCATCAGGCCTCCTGATGCTGCTGGGCCACCTTCTGCTGTGGGAAGGAGCAGAACATTCTTGTTGTAAGTCTCCCTGTGCTGCCAAGAAGGTCTGGAGGTCTCAGGCTCATGGATACTGCCTGTGTGATCTGGGCAACCCACTACACCCTCGTATGAACAAGGGGCTTTGAAATTGTCACTGACAGCATATTGTAGAGTGGGTTTGCTGCTCCCCTCTAGGTCTCTGCTGGGCATCTCCTTCCCCAGTCTATTGGCCAGATACAGGGGTTTTTCCTTGAAGATATCCTCTCTATGGCTATTAGCCCTTCTGGATGGCACCCAGCCCAGAAACCTATACAGGAGAAAAAGGAAACCCAGGGCTCTGTGGCATAATTGTTTCTCCAATCTTGGGCCCTTGGACAGTGTATCTTCCAACACTCAAGTCCTTTCCTCATTGGCTGTCAAGTTACTGGCAGGGTGTGTAGTTGCAGTCAGATGGGAGGCCAAGGGAGGGTGATGTTCCTTATTGCTCATCTTGACCACAGCCTTCCAAGGGGCCTCGCTGCCATCCTCTGGCCAAGCAACAGGCAGGGCCATGGTAGTTTTTAAAATGCCAACCTGGTTCCCAATGCTCTACCCAGGACATTCCTCAGCCCTGACCATTTTAAGACAAAGGCCTTGCTGACACTCCCTCCTTTCTCCCCACAGGAAGCTTTTCTTTCTTTCCTGGGGAATGTCAGTCTACCAAGTGTAGCCAACACAACTGACCCCTCATGGTTCTGGAGGCTAAAGTCCCAGATCAGAGTGGTAACAGTGCTGGTTCCTCCTGGCCTCTCTCCTTGGCTTGTTAGCCACTGTGCACATGTTCACAAGGTTGCTCCTTATGTGCCAGTTGATCCCCAATTTCCTTTTCTCATGAGGACAGCAGTCTTACTGGTTCAAAGCCCATCAAAATGACCTCACCTTAACTTGATGACATCTGCTAAGACCTTGTCTCCAAACAAGATCATGTTCTGAAGCAGTGAGGGGAGGACTTTGACATATGAATTTGAAGGACAGGGGTCGTCTATGACACCTACCAAGGGCCTTTGCCCAAGCAATTTCATCCCTCTCTGGCCACCCCCAGCTCATTTCCCCTGGTTACTGTTATTCTTCACACTTCACTTCCAATATCACTTCCTCAGGCAGTGTTACATATATGGACCAACCTTGTTTGCACTCATTCTCCTAGGACCTCTACAGTCAAGTTTATGGATGAGATCTTTCAACCATGGTCCCGCTCCTCCTGCTGTACCCTAGGATGAGAACACAGGGAAGGCGGGAATTCCATCTCAGCATTGTCAGAGTTCACAGGTGCCTCCGAAGGTGCCTGGCCAACAGATGCCTGTTGGAGGAACGAAAGAAGACTCCGCAGGACTTCCCAGAGATATTTACAAAACACAAGGACTACCTGTTAACAGCGTCAACAACCAAAGAGAAGGGTCAACGTGGAAACAAAGTTCAGTCCTTAGAACACTTTCATAACGGGTGCTGTCTTGCAGCCCGTATGCAACTGACTCCCATGCCGAGGAGCCGTGGGCACCCTGGCAAGCGGCGCAGCCGGCATCGCATGAGCAGAGTCCTGGACCGTGGTAGGTAAAGAGCAGGGTCCCCCACGGTCCACGCCGGCGGTTCAGAACCTGCCCGCGGCTCCTCTAGCCAACCGGTTCCATGCCGGCCCCGCGACTCGGCCTCCTCTCTCTCGCCCCGCCCCGCCCCGCCCCGCCCCGCCCCAGACGCCGTTCAGGCTTTGCCGGGCGGAAGTTGTGCCGTAATCCGAATCGCGGCCGTCGTAAGAGGGCCGGTTCCCTTGGTGACGGGCAACGCGCGAAAGATGGCGGCGCCGGCGGAGACGGAGGCGGCCGCTGGGCCAACAGAGGCGGATGAGGCGGCGGAGCTGAGCCGCGTGTTGGGACGCCTGCTACCGGGGCTGGAGGCGGACAGCAAGATGGGGCGGCGACGCGCGCTGGAGGCCCTGCAGCGCGTGCTGGAGGAGGTGGTGCCGCCCGGGGCCGACCCTACCGCCTTCCAGGGCCCCTGGGCGCGCCTGCTGCTACCGCGCCTGCTGCGCCTCCTGGCCGACCCGGCCGAGGGTTGCCGCGCGCTAGCAGTGCACCTGCTGGACCTGGGTCTGCGCCGCGCCGCGCGGCCCTGCGACGCCCTGCCGCGCTTGCTGCCTGCGCTTGCCGCGCGCTTGGCCCGACCGGAACCCGCGCGGCCACCGCCAGAGCCCTGCGAGGAATTGCGCGTGGCGCTCGTGCAGCTACTCGGCCTGGCTGTGCGCCTAGGCGGCGCCGCGCTCGCTCCCCACCTGGACGACGCTGTGCGCGCGCTGCGGGGCGCACTGCTTGACCCCTTCTCCGCGGTGCGCCGTGAGAGCTGCGAGTGCGCCTCCGCCCTGGCGCGTGCCACGCCGGGTGAGTTGTCGCATCCTCTGCCCCTCCGACCCAGACCCACACTTATCGACCCGTTCCCCTTATCGCCGCAGACGGACGCCCTTCCCGCTGGGCGAGCTTCCGTGACCCCTGACCCCTCTTCGCGACCCCTGCCCTTCGAACATCTGACTTAGACCTAAGCTCTGTGACCCCTATACCCTGCGTCTTAAGACTCCAGCGACCCCTGCCTCCTCCCTCTAACCCCCAGTGCGCTCCACGAACCCAGTCCCTCACAGCTAAAGACACACGCCCCCTGACCCACGTGGGGTGATGAATCCTTGCGACTCAGACCCAGGCCGTAACTCCAGTCCCTCTTGGCTCCAGACCGTACTCCCTGATTCACACCCCATGAATCCGCATCATGATCCTTGCCCCCTCCCCATGTACCAGATCCCTAATTGAAGCCAGATGAGCTGGTACCCCCACAACCCCATACTCACTCTGGGTGAGCCCTCCAATCTCAAACCCCACACCCATGCCTGGTGAGTTCCTTTGTGGCCCCTTGTCTAGGTCTACCAGCATGGTTCTCATCTCATACCCCCACATCTGCAACTGATGCCCATATTCTAAGCCTGGCTTGGGTGGTATTGATGGCTGCCTCTCTAACAGTGATCTTCTGATGAAGATTACCAGTCATACCTGGAGAAACACTGCTTAGCCTATCCACTTTGTTCCCGTTTTTCTACTGCCAATCCACTTGCTCTGGTTTGGGCTGTTGGGCTCCTAAGTGGAGGTTGCTGCTCCTCTCCTGGTTCCCTTTAGTCCACTCTCCACCAATCTTCCAGCTCAGATCTAATCAGGGCCTTCCCTTGTGTCAGGTTGGGGTTTGGAAAGAGAAAGAGAAACTTTTAAGCTGTAAGTATGTTAACAGGAGGGATCAGCCAGATTTAAGAAACAGAAGACTTCCAGGAACTGGAGGGATGGGGTGAGGGGTGAGGCCAGTAGGGCCATGTGGCATGCATGATCCGTCAGGTTCTGGGTTTAGGTTGAGTGGGAGGAGGAAGGTGTTTGGTGTCTGATGTGCTAGTGGTCCACAGTGAATGAGTGGGGCATGCTGGGCAAGTTCTAGTGACAGATGCCTCCCACCCTACAGAACACTTTCACATGCAGTCGGAGTCCCTGATTGGCCCCCTGATGCAGACCATCTCCCATCAGCACTGGAAGGTCCGGGTGGCTGTCATTGAAGCTACAGGCACGGTGATCCAGTTTGGTAACGGGAAGTCTGTGGACGACGTGCTTTCTCACTTTGCTCAGCGGCTCTTTGATGATGTCCCTCAGGTAAGGAATTTCTCTGCGAGACAATCTATTTCCTCTCACATGCTGACCTGCTAGTTTTGACTGACTCACTTGATTTTTATTTTTTAAGGTGTCATATGCACCAAGTGTCCTTCGTCATTTGCAGAATGGTCCTATTTCATATCCTGAGGAACTGGGGGGAGCCAAGTTAACACGTTAATGTGTTATTCATCATTTTAGAAGATGTGGGAAGGAATTATTTTTTGCAATTATTGCCTCTTTGAAAGAAAAATCTAAACCATGTGTGCTCAGTTAACAGAATCATCTTTTATGTGCAAGGAAACTTCACTGAAAAGCCACTGTGGTTGGAGGGCCTGGTCTGGGAGGAAAGGGTGTAGTCAGAGGTGTGGGGACAATTCGTGCTATTGGGGATTGGGACCCACTGGGAGGCAAGCAGGCAGGAGCCTGACAGGTGGAAATCAGAGCACTGGATTTACTGCAGGCAACATCTGTTTCACAAGCACATTGGACCTGAGGCCACCATGACTTGTAGAAATTTCACAAGCTGCAGAGCAAAGACCAGCTAAGGGTGTTTCTGTACCACAAAGAAGAAATGGCCAAGGAGTGCATGTTCTGGCAGGTGGGACAGAAGGAGCAGTGATCATGGTCCTCCAGAGTGTCTAGAAGCATCCATGCCTTGGTGTCCTCAGCCACTGAGTGAGAAACTGTATCCAGGTGACAAGTCCTTACTCTTAGGATGAAAGTGTTTGCCAGTATGCATTAGCACAATCCAGCCCCTCCCATGTGTTGTTCACATAGCACCTCAGCTAATCCTCACAGGAATCCTGCATGTCATATGTTGTCATATCCAAAAGGAGGTCTCCCCAGGCACCATCTTGCCCCCATTATAGCACAAAGTGATTCTGTTTATTTTGTTTATTTTATTTATGTTATTTGTCGAGACAGGGTCTTACTAAGTTGCCTAGGGTGGCCTTGAACTTGTGATCCTCTTGCCTCAGCCTCCCAAGACACTGGGTTTACAGGCATGTGCCACCATGTCCAGCTTTGATTTTTAAACAGCTTTATTGAGTTATAATTCACACACCAAACAGTTCATTTATTTAAAGCATTCAGTGCATTTTGGTGAGTTACATTATCAATTGTAATTTTGTAAAACATGTCAAGTACCTTTGTTACTTTAAATTGTACTCACAGTGTTATTCGAGGATCACCTCTATCTAAGTTTTTCATCATTCCAAACAGAAACTCTGTCATAACTAGGCAGTAACCCCCCACATATCCACCTCCACGGAGACCATGTCAACTTCTTGTCTTTTTTTTCTCATATTTTTTATTGATGCATTATAGTTATACATAATGGAATTTGTTGCATAGCCATACATGTGCACACAATATAACGGTATAATTTGGCCAACTATGTAATCCTTCTGACTTTATGAATCTGCCTGCTTTATGAATTTCTTTAAAAGTGGAATCATACAATATGTGATCTTCAGTGTCTATCCTCTGTTTGCATGGTGTTTGTACTGTTTGTCCATACTATAGAGTATGTCAAGGCTCCATTCCTTTGATATTTGGAGCTTGTGTTGGGGCTCCATTTCTTTTTCAAGGCTGAGTAGCATTTCAGTGTGAGGATGGACCACATTACTATCTTTGTCTGTTGATGACAATTGGGTTGTTTCCGCCGTTGGGCTATTTTGAGCTGTGCTGTTATGAAATATGCACAAGTATTTAAGTTCCTGCTTTCATTTCTTTTGGATAATACCCAGGAGTGGAATTTCTGAGACACATGGTGACCCCATGACCCCATGGTTAGGTTTCTCAGGATCTCCAAAGTTTCCCACAGCAGCTGTGCTGTTGTACATTTCCACAGTGCATGAGGGTTCCACTTGCTCCACATTCTCACCAATGCTTATTTTTATTTTATTATTATTATTGCCATCCTAGTGGGTGTGTGATTTACATTTCCCTAATGGTTAGTATGTTAAGCATCTTTTCATGTGCTTATCTTCAGGTTTCTTACTTAACATAAATTCACCTTTCCCCCTGTAATATTCCTAGGAATTTGCACACTATATCCTTCAACTCTTATGACATAAGGTACAAGTTTTTGCTCTGTTAACCTGTGTGCATAAGCAGACTGAATGAGCCAAGGGCCTGGTCCAGTTTTGTGGAAAAAAGGAAAGGAAAGGGGCTGTGGAAGCCAGGAGTGCTATTTCCTTCTGCTTCCATCCTGAAGAGCAGGGGAACTAGAGAAAGGGATTGTGTTGGCTCCAGTTTAGGGCTATGGCTGGAAGACAAGTCTCAGCAGGATGAGGGTTTCCTGGAGGAAAATGGCGTGGAGGTGGTCACTGGGGTCCACCTGTAGGGCAGAGTCTGGGTTTAATGCAGTATCTGCTTGGCCTCCACTCTGGGCTTTATTCTAGGCTGCCCCGTCCAGGTGCAGCGTGGCTACCAGTGGGAGCTATGTGCAGAGACAGAGGGGTCCTCTGCCTTCTTTCTCCAGAAACCTTAACTTATCCCATTAGTCTTGTTGAGCCAGCTGAGGCTGAATCTAATGGTTTATACCAACTGGGGTCCACACATGGCAGATTGGAAGAAGAAGACAGGGTAGGGTGCTGGGTCAGCATATCAATAATCCAGGACCTGGGCTGCACAGCACAGTCTCAGTGAAAACAGCGTCTGCTCTCACCTCCTTAAGTTTGTGGTAGAACATAGCCAGCAGGGAACATTTCTGTGTGTTACAAGTGAAGTCATTCCTCAAAATAGTGGAATAATTATGTATTGGAGCTCTCTGTAAATAATACACCTGTATCAATAGCTATCTGTTAATTCTCTACCTTCATAGCTATTTATAAACAGTGTAACTGTGTATCCATGACTGTAAATTCTAGATCTGTCCAGAACTCTCTGTAAATAATACAACTGTATCATTAGCTTCTATAAATAGGAAGAACTGTTGACAGCTATCTACAAATCATGTAACCATGTGTTAATAGCTATGCATATGTTACTTACTTTGTAATAGCTGTCTTTAAAATGGCTGCCATTACATTCTTTTGATCTAAGACTTGGGTGTTAAACTTGCCCAACTCTGGTATCATAGAGGGCTTGCCTTTATGCAGGTGGAAATAGGGTATCCCTCTGTGATGGAGTTAATGTAGCCCTGCCCTGCAGGTTGCTGGGTGACATCTGGGCCAGATAATGAAGATGTCACCAGTTGATTACTGTCCTGCTAGAGTCTTCAAAGGCAGCAGTGTGTTTTCTTTGGTGATAGGCTCTTCCAAAACTTCAGTACATAATTCTTTTTTCGATTTAATATCTCCTAAAATGTGCTCCCCAATATTAGGCTATTTATTTTCTTATTTCTTCCTGAAAGGACTTAATTTGCTCCTTACAATGTCCAGGCTGGTTGCTGTGGTATTCTGAATGTCACTTTCTGATTACCTGCCAGCTTACACTCACTGGTCTGGGGTCTGCTGGTGGGGATGCCTGTGGAGTCCTTTCCAGAGACGTGTGAAATCCAGTGCTGCCTTCTGACTCGTATGTCAGATCTGTGTCCCTTGTCCTTGAGCTCACTTTGAGCAACTTGCTCAACAACCAGGGCTGCATTGGAACACCCATACTCTGTGCAGAAGGTCCCAGTTCCCCCTGCCTTCCAGAAAACTTTCTAGCAATTGCTGACCTACAACCTGCTGGCTGAACTTTCAGTCACTGAACCACATCGTGAGGGCCTGGAAATAATTTTAGTCTGTGGCTTCAGTGAAGAGGTCTCTTGGTCTCGCCCCTGAGGAAGCAGCTCAGATAGCATGCTGGTGAAGTGGTGGAGCAGGGCCAGAATGTGGGTGTCTGGCTCCCTGAGTCTTTCCCCTGGAGCTCTGTTCTCTTGGGATTCCAAGGACAGTGAGAAAGTGAGAATAGGGTATTTGCGTAACTAGCTTCCAGCTCAGGTCACTAGGTAGCATATGAACCCAGTGAAGTGACTGGTACCTGTGATTTTAAGTTGCCCTTGTGCTGGTGACTGGGTAGGGCTGCTCCCTGCAGGGAGGTCCTTTTTGTCACCAAATGGTTGTCAGACATCTGCTCTTGTCCTACCTCAGGTGTTTGAGCTGGCAAGATGACCTTGAGGGAACTGTAACCATTACAAGACAGGCTGGGGCACCATGGTTACTTTTCAAAGACTAGTGACTGTTGGGTTATCTTGTGTGGCCTGTGTGGAGACTGGCTGTTTCTAATATATGTGGCTTGTGAAAGCTCTAGGGGGTGTGGCCAGAGAACATGACCTTGTGTCTGTCCCTCCTGCCACCAGCAGGGACAGCACAGCTGACAGTTGGTTAGCAGGAAGAGTAGAGTGGGGTGGTAGCAGTTGTGTTCATTGTCCACAAAGGAACCACACTGATGACTACCCTCCCTTCCTGCCCTTCCTGTGGTGGTGGTGGGGGGGGGGTGTTGGGTGTACTCTGTGCCCATTTGATTGTAATGATGGTATCAAGTGTGACATTCTCCAGCCCAGTGACCCTGTGACCCACAAACCTGACCTGTGCCCAAGTAACTCTCAATCAATTTATTTTGTCTTGTGCCAGCTGGACTCTGTAGGCTTCTTAAGCTAACCAGAGGCTGATGGGAAAGAGAAGCCCCAGACCCACTCTCTTCACGGCCCTGGTTCATGAGGGATGATGCGTGAAGTCTCCTTTCTACAGAAGAAGCCCAATCTGTGGGAGACCCAGATCATTAAGGAGCTCTTGAAAGTGCTCAGACCCTGCAGGTGTGCCTGTCCCCTCTGCAGGACCTCCTGTTCTTTTGTGTGAGCACTGAGTAGGGTGCAGTTTGGTTTCTCAGGGCAGACCCTGTGACTTACCGTTTTTTTTCCTGTTGGCATCATGTGGCATTCACTGAGCCTCAAGTTTGTCCCTTATCTCAAGTAGTTTCACAATACACATGACCATAAGTTGGCACCTTCCAGCTCTGTTAAACTCGGAGTCACCCTTATTCATCAGCAACAGCCCTCATGGTGTCAAGTGTGAGGGGTGAGGGAGGAGGGCTCCATGATGGAGCTGCTAGTTGCTGTCATGTGCATTTCCAGATGGTTGGGAGATTGTCTTTTTTTTTCTCAGATCTTTTGTGTCGTTTTTGGTTAATAATGTTGTCATGTTAGTTAACAGTAATAATAATAATATTAATTTTTAAATAGTTAAGACTCACAAATACCTGCAGAGGTGGCAGAGTTCCCATGTGCCCTTCCTGACTTCCCAGGGCTGTGCCCACCTGGCCACCTACTCTGTGCCCCACAAGTAGGGGAGGGAATGAGGGCTGCTGAGCCCTGCTGTGTGTCAGGTGCCAGGTGCTCCCCTTTCTCTAATGTGTTTAGTTCTTGCTGGGACTGAGTGACAACCTGTTCTTTCTCATTTCTCCCCAGATGAAAATGAGGTTCACAGAGCTCAGGGCACTGGCCCCAGGTCCCAGACCAGCAACTGCAGGGCCTGGGCATGACCCAGCTGTGTGCCTTGCTGAAGCCAGGGCTGAGCAGCACCCCTAGTACAAATGCACAAGCATCAGACACTGTTGAGGCCCACAGCCACTTTTCCCTGTGCACTGCTGAGTGTCACTGCTGATGGCTCACTTCCAGGTGGAGCCGTGTCAGCCTGAATGTCCGGGCGAGCATCCCTTCGTGCTACCCACAGCCCCAGCCGGTGACTGACTGATACCATGGTTGGCCCCTATCTTGGAGTAGGATGACTCTGAAAGCATCTGAGTCCAGAGCTGAGCCACCTCTATGCCTGGCCCTTTCCCAGCCTCAGCTACTTCCCTCTCCCAATAAATTATGGTGCCATGGCCTGGCAGCTGGTAGCTGTCTTCTCCTGTGGTAAGTAAACCAGGGCAGGCCTGTGTGTGACCTCATAGAGCCAGCAGCAACCCTGGAGGGGCGCTAGTGGCTTCCCCAGCAGTCCCTAGGGCTGGGGAACCAGAGGTTTCTATGTGTGGTAGTTGATCACAGCCTGTGTAAACTCCCAGGGCAAGACAGTACCCAGCCAGCCCCAAGAGCCCCATGCAGGAGGCTCTGCAGACATGACTGGGGTGAGGGTACTACAGACCAGGCCAGACAGCCCAGGACACACACAGCAACAGGACTCAACAGTGCTTCCTCTCACCTGCTGAAGGAGGCACCTGGCCCAGGACACAGAGCATGCTTTTGTTTCAGGGGTAGCAGGGGACATCCAGGAGGCAGTACTCAGCTTTCACAGCAGTTACTCTTGGCATTTTTTCACCCAGAGTGAAGCCTCTTTTTTCTTTGCACGTAGGTCCGGCAGGCAGTGACCTCTGTGGTAGGGGGCTGGCTCCTGAACCTGCGGGACCGCTACTCCTTTTTCCACAAGCTCATCCCTTTGTTGCTGAGTAGCTTCAATGACGAGATACCTGAAATCAGGTGAGTGTGCCTGCTAAGCAAAACAGTCTGGAGTCTGCCCCTGGGGTGGTGTGTCTTCCTGTAGTAGCAGGAATCTCCTTTGCTTCTGGGTTTTCCAGAATTGTCTTGTACGACAATGGTTGTTTCTCTTCACTTCAGAATCTCCTGTTTTTAGAGACCTGCTCTGTCCCCTTGTTTGATATCATGAGCTCCTGAGGTATACAGATGGGCTCTGTGGTTTTTGCACAGCCATTATTGCATCTTTTATATTATGTTTGGGCCATGGATAGAAATCTGTCACCTCTTGTAACCATTAATACACAGTCAGAAGTCCATCAGGACCTTGGGGAGAAGGGAGCCTTCCTACCCTTGCCCACTCGTGTCCACTGATCTGACCCGTTCAGCAAGCTCCTCCACAGGGCTACACCCTGACTCGTGCACTTTTTGCTGTGCCACAGGCAGTTGGCCACCAGCCTCTGGGAGAAAATCGGTCTGCAATGGCAAGAGGAGAATGAGGCGGATCTGAAGGACAAGCTAGACTTCGCCTTGGCACCCCCACCCCACTACCCGCTACAAGGTGAGCACAGCCATGTAGATGAGCAGAATGCAGAGAAGGCTGTGAGGACGGCCAAGCAGGAAGGAGCCCCAAGTTCCTGGAGCACAGCTGAGGCAACAGGTGCTCTACCCAAGGCCCCAGGTAGGGTGCTTCCTCCTAGTAGGTGTCAGCTGCCACTGGAGCTGAGCCACTGTCACCCCAAGCCCTGGGCAGGCAGCAGGCCTCTGTGCCCTGCAGCCCCTCATGTGCCTCTGTGTTAGCTTCTTCCTCTCCTGGATCAGTTTATGGTACAGAGGCTCTTGACCTCCCATAGGTGTCCAGATGTGCCACTGTTGTATTCATCTCATACCCCTTGGGCCAGGCCAGGCAGAACCCAAAGGACTCTGGGTCACCAACAGCTCTACCAGTGCCAGTGGAAGTTTGGAAATAGGCACAGGGGAGCTTTGGCCATCTACCAAGAGAAGAGCTGCATACATCCGTCACAAATAGGATAAGGAACCAGTCTCTGTGGCGAATGCCTGGAATCCAAGCTGCTCAGGGACTAAGACCTCAGGCAGTGGTACTGCAAGTTGGACAACCAGCCCAGACACCTTAGCAAGACCCTGTCTCAAAATAAAAAGGGTTAGGGTTGTAGCTCAGTGATAAGGCACCCCAGGTTCAATTGCCAGTACCATTAAAACAAGAGCAAACACAGAAACATTTGGATGAGCTCTTAATCTTCCCGTGCAACTCCCATACCTGGTGCAGGACACTGTTGGAGCCTCCTTGTCTTGTCCCGAAACCAGCTGAGCAGGGCACATGTTGGTGCCCTGCTAGTTTGCTGTCATCAGGTTCCACCACTCTTCTGCCTCTTGGCTTGTCCACTTTAGGCTTTTTCTGCTTCAGAATCCCCTTTACTCTCACGCAGGGTGTCTTTTAAAATGGAGTAAAGTCTACAATGACAAGCACAAACAGCAGGTAGAAATTCAACTGAAATTAAGCAGATCTCAGCGAGAGGTTGTCTCTCCCAGGCCACCCTCCTGCCCTGTCAGGGTGCACAAGGAATACTCCAGGTGTGAGCACAGTGGTGAAGGCGGCTTCATGCACTCCTGCTGGGTGTGCTGCCGAGTTTGGGATCACGGAGGTCCTGTTCCTCTGCAGCCTGTGAATTCAATAGCATCTCTCCCTCTGATGAGCACTGCTTCACTCTGGCAGCTTCACCCCACACTGAAGTTGGTAAAGAGGAGGCACTCATATTTTGGAATAAATTACAAATACTAGTTGGCAGCAAGGTTTATTCTAATTAGTGAAAGTTTGAGAACACATCATCTTTCTAAAATGTAGAATTTTGATGTAAAGTTTGCTTATGTGGCCTAGCATGGTGGTGCATGCCTTAATTCCAGTGGCTTGGGAAGCTGAGATAGGAGGATTACAAGTTCAAGGCCAGCTTCAGCAATTTAGCAAGGTCCTAGGCAACTGAGACCCCATCTCAAATAAAAAATAAAAAGGGCTGGAGATGTGCTCTGTGGTAAGGCACCCCTGGGTTCAATCCCTAACTACAGAAAAAAAAAAAAAAAAAAAAAAGCTTGCGCATTTACTTTTAAATGAGCCTGTGCACCAAGATGGCAGCAGGATTCTGAAGGGTTTGTTTCCCTAATTTTTTGGTACTTTTTGCCTTCAGCTACCTATGTTTCTTGTGTACTTTTGGGACTGAAAGCCCTATACCTCAGGGTTGTTCTGGACAGTCTGAGCTGAACTCTGATCAGCAATTGGGTGATGGATCTCTGTGGATGATCATGCCCACTGATTTCATGTAGAGGCTGAGACATGTGTCAAGTCATCCTTCACTGGTTCCCAGAGTTCACCCACTCAGTCCACAGAAAGCCAGCAGCAGGTGTCAGTCAGCCACTGGGCTGGCCTCATGGGGTGTGGAGGCTTCTGTCTTTGTAGTTGGCATCTGGACATCCTTAACAGATCACACTGCAGAGAGGAAAGAAGACATGAGAGACGGTGGCTGTTCTAGGAAGATACAACCCTTGGAATGTGATGGAGGGAGGTGTGTGCAAACATACGGGTACAACACACTATACCTGTGCATGCACACAGGCTCTGCCCTTACAGCATCCTTGGGAAAGTCTCCCATCTCCTGTCCCATCTTGGGGACTTCTGATACTTCCTCATTAGAATGAGGCAAAGGACATGGGGATGTTTCTGGCTAGTGTTACAGATGTCTAGTTGTTATGCAGTCTGAGGCTTGCAGAGGGCAGTTATGTTCAGGATTTTTCTGTCAACTAGAGCAGAATAAATTTAGAATTGAATTACAGTAAAGTTAGCATCATAAGCACTAGATTTCATTAGATGTTGGCATTTTTCCCCTACTTTTCTTCATTGTGTAGGTTTGAGTTCTAAATATAATTTTTCAGAATTTTTTTTTTAGTGTATCAAATGTCAGGTCACGTCAGCCTCTTGCTTGAACCCTCACACCAGCCTTTGTCTTGTGCTCACAGTCCTTCCCTGCTGTTCCTCCAAGCCCCATGCCCAGCCCACCAGCTGCCACCCCAGGTTCTGTGACATCCCTTCCTCAGGTGCCACACTACAGCTGTTTTTCATCTGTGACTTAGTTCACATCCCTGAAACACACCCTTCTGCACTGCAGGTCTGTGAGCTTTGACAAACGCTGCCTCTGCCACCAAGAGGGGGATGACGTCATCACCCACATGTCCCGGGTACCCAGGCAACTGTCAACAGTTTCTCTTCCAGAAGTTTCCCAGGTGGTGCGGGGATGAAATTAATCGCCAGTCTATAGCCCATGCCAGCTCATTCCACTCCACTCCATGGGGGCATGTTCGGTCCGTGGGTGGACCACAATTGTGTCCTATTGCTAGCTGAGGGACATTTGAGTCATTTCTGGTGCTGAATGATTACAAATAAAGCAGATGCAGACATTTGCATTGGGGTTACATGGGGGTGTTTTCTTCCCCCTGGGTAAGTACTAAGGAGTGGGTAACTGACTGTCTGATAACTGTGTGTTTAGCTGCATAAGAAACTGGCCACCATTTTGTCACATTATCTCTGCCAATTTTACCTTCCCAGCAGCTCAGCAATCTCCAGTTGCTCTGAGCTCTGCCAGTGCTTCATGTCCTTGAGGCATGGTGGTTTTGTCATTGCCATGCCTATTGGTGCAGAGCAGCTAGGATTTACCTTTCCCTGACATGTGATGTTAGATCTTTCCATGCTTATTTCATATGTTCATCCATATGTCTTCTTTCATTTTCCATTCAGATCTTTTGCTCAGGTATTGATCCGGGGTTTCTGGTTTTCTGTGGAACTTTGAAATTCTTACATTTTAGATGGATCTGTGTGTTGCAGTGTCTTCTCTGGGTGGACAGCCTTTGAACTCCCATCTGAGTCCCTGTCTCAGCTCCTCACCCCGAGAGAGCCTGTGAGCCTCCTTCATGGCCTCACTTCCTTCCTGTGCCCTGTGCCTTGAGCCAAACTCACACTGCTGCTTAGCTGACGTGTGTTTGCATCACCTCCCACCTCAGCAGTGCCCTTGTCTCCTGCTGCATCCTAGTACCTGGGACAGGTGAGCTTTGTAGAGTGACTCAAATGAGTTCCTTCTGCAAGAGCAGACAGTCTGGCTGTTGACTTGCAGCTGGAGAGTGTGATATATGGCATATGGTGGTGAATCAGTGCATAGCTATGCACTGCTCAGATGTGATGACTGGCAGACAGGCAGCCTGGGATCTGGAGGGGTTTGATCAGCTTGTCTTGCCCCTTTCCTAAGAGGGAAGAAACATAACCTCCACCATAGTTTGCTGCCAGCTTTCCCAACACCTGGGCACAGGAAGGGCGTCATTCATTGTGTTCAGGTCCGTCCATCTGAGTGAGCACCTTCTCCACAGAAGCACAGTCCGTGCTTGACCTTGTCTGCCCATCTGCACACAACCTTAGTGGGACATTGGTAACAGCAGGGTCTGGAGGCCTTTTTCCTCTGGAATTATCTTCCTGTTGGAATTGTCTTCCTCACCAGGCTTGAGTGCTGAGGGAGCATCCTCAGAAGGGTGAATGGCAACCAGGCCCGTTAACACAGAAGAATGGAGTTGGTTTGTTTTGTTTTGTTTTGTTTTTGAACTTGTTACAGAAATAAGTGAAACTTTTTTGAGTAAATGTGGTAACGCAGAGTGCTCTGCACAGTACCCTCCTGTGCTCTGGAGTTCTGCCTGAGCACTCTTACCTGCTATGCTTCCACATGTGTTGCATCTGAGTATTTGGAAAGATGGGGGACTTGAATGGTAGTTGTCAGAAGTATCTCATTGTGTGGCCAAGAGGAGAGAGAGACAGGAGGACTGGTTTTTGTTGTGTGAAGCAGCTTTGGTTTGAGGAAGAAGGAATTTCCTAATCAGGAAAGGAGACCCCTTTTAAGGGACAGTGATGCCTCACTTAACATCAAACATGTCCACTCCCTACCTACAAGGAACAGAGGCCTGGGAGTTGAGTGGCTTGTGTGTTGAGTGCTGCCACTGTGCCTCACCTGCCCATTGACCTTGTCCTTGGCATGGAGAGGTCTCTGTGTCAAGATCAGCCTCTGGTAATTTAGATTCCCTTTTTATGTAGCTCTTTATCATATTTTAAGATGGGATCTTACTGTATTGCCCAGGCCTCAAACTCCAGAATCTCCTGCCTCAGCCCTCCAAGGGGCTGGGATTAGAGGTGTGTGCCACCATGCCCAACTGACACCTCTGCTTTAGGAACATCCAACGCTTTGCTCAGAGCCCCAGTGAACTTCCTGTGTATCTGTGATAGTTTTTACATAACAATGGAGGGCAGGCCCACTATCAGACATGGATTAAACAAGTTATGAAACTGGTGAAATGTTCTGCCTGCAGTTGGATTACACTTACTCTAGTTGTGCAGAAAATAAGTTGAAGGAGTTAATGTTCCAGTACTCCTAACCCAACTCCATCAGGACTTTCTACCAATCATCCCCTGGTTTGAGAGGTGGGCAGGGTGTGCTTAAAACACAGCAGGCTGGAAGGGCCTGAGCCTTGTCCCAAGACCAGGTTTGCTCCGGGGTTTGCCCAAAGCTGTCACCCTGGCTCATGCAGTTCCAGGCAAGTCTCCAACTCTTGGATATAGCTGGGTCTGTGCAAAGCATATTTGGGGTGCTCTGTACCAGCTCATGGGGCACCCACACAGCTCCATAACAGAACTGCAAACCAGCTTATCAGAACCTGGTTAGTAGTAGCAGTGGAAGTACAGGTGGGCATGTCACCTGCACAAGGGAGAAGAGTAAACGTCTGTAGGGTGCCGTCACTGCACCGCCCTCAAGCAGTGGAAGCCAGTGCTCTGTGAAGGCCTCAGACACCCCTTGGGACCTCTTGCCCTCAGAGCCCTCCTTGTCATCAACCTGATGTTATTGTGCTTTCTCTTGGTAAATACAGACAAAGTATTTCACCCACATGACAGTTCTACATTCAATAACATGTTCCACCATTGCCTATAGGACGTACCAGAAGAACATTCGTCAGAATCAGTTGTTGCTTCTCAGTGGCCGTGTTGGTCTGAACTATGTTTTTGTTTGCTTGGTATCAGGGATTGAACCCAGGGGTGCTTAACCACTGAGTCACATCCCTTTTTACTTTTTATTTTGAGACAGGGTCTTGCTAAGTTGTTTAGGACCTCACTAAGTTGCTATGTCTAGTTTTGAACTTGCAATCCTCCCACCTCAGCCTTCTAAGTTGCTGGGATTCCAGCTGTATACCACACACCTGGCAAGTCATTTTTATTTTAATTAATTTTTTGAAAGCATTGCAGCCATACTTCCTGGAAAGAGGAGAAGTGGTGGGGATGAATGAGGGTTGCTGCCATCTGATCCAGAGCAGTGGGCAGCACCATGTGTCCCCACAGCCAGCTGGAAATGCTCATTTGGAGCTAGTTCTGATGTTCAAAAGCTGTGCTGTCACTAAGTACCCTCTGGTCTTGCCACACTGTCCTGCCAGCCCACACCCACGCAGTGGAGGGAGATCTGATGCTCAGACGCTCAACACCTCCTGCATCCCTCCAAACTTTGACCTTTGACCCAACCTCTGGCTTCCACAGTTCTGAGCCCTCCTCCAGGTGGGCATTTCCTTCTTTGTGGAACACTGGGCTCTTTGGCACTTCCTCACTTTTCCCACTATATTTTGGCAAAGTTTGACCGTTGTCCATTGCCATCAGGTCAGATTGTTTCAATTATGAAAATAAGTTGACTTTGCAAATATTTGCATCACATCTCTTTTGCTTATGGCCAAGTAAGCTTGTTAATTGAGTTGTCAGTTGTGTTCTGCAAGAGTTGAGCCAATGCACCCTCGTCTTCTCTGTTGTAGGCGCTGTCCACTTACATTGTCTTTTCACACTTTTTGCTCACTAAGTGCTGCAATTATGTTTTCAAGAAAAGATTAATAGATAATTGCTGTGCTTTCTGGGCACCTGACCCCGCAGTTCTGGACTCTGGACTTGAGTTAATGATTGTTCAGGCCTCAGGGCACTTCCTCTGTGTTTGCATTTGCTGCCTGGGCTGTATGATAGAGAGGCAGAAGCTGACCTCAAATTCTGTTTCATAAATCCACAAATAATCAAATCTGGGAAGGAATTTGGATGTAGAAAAATTGGAGCTTTCATGCATCACTGGTAGAGGGCAAGTGGTGGGGCCACTTTGGAGCACAGTTGCCTCTTCTCAGCACATCCAACACACACACACACACATACTCTCTTCCACCCCAGGTAACACTCAACAGGAATGAACACTTATATCCTCTTGAGACTTGCTGGTGAATGTTCATGCCCGCATTCTTCAGAAAAGCCCCAAGTGGAAACACCCATGTGCCAGCCAGCACATGAGTGGATAAACAAGCTGCATCCAGCCAGTGAGTGGGATGTCACTCAGGAAAAAAGAGGAAGGGTGCATAGCACACGCAGCAGTGTGGATGAATCCCCGCATCACACTAAGTGAAAGAAGCTTATTTATGAAGAATTCATAGAAAAGACAAAACCAACAGACACAGGATGCAGATCCCTGGCCCCAGGACTGTCATGGGAACTGACATTAACTACAGATGGGATTTCTTAGATGGCAGGACTGGGTTAGTGACTGCACAGCTATGGACATTTACCTCTGCTCAACACTCATGCTAAAGATGAGAGGGAGTCTAAGACATAAGTGATGTCCAGGAAAGCTGTACTAGGAAGCTCACCTAAAGGATCAGCTTTAACCATCTGCTTATACACTCAGTAAGTGTGTATTGAGGACCATTCCCCACCCCTACTGGAGGGAGCCGAACCCCGTCTGACCACCATACTGCAGGAGGCAGGGTTGAACTCCTGTTGCATCCTGGGCTAAAGCTGCACCACATGGGCTGTGAGCTATAGGCAGTGTGGGCAGGTACTTGGAGCTGGCGTTGTGGCCAGCTCACTGGGACCTGATGGGAGCCACTGCTGCCCAAGGGTGCAGGTGCAGGTGAGGCCACCGTTGGGAGAGGTGCAGGTTGATGGCAGGCTGCCAGAGGACAGGAATCTGAATGGAGTCTGGAGATGAGGGAGCTCTTGAAAGGAGACCAGAGCTGCCTGAACCTGTGCCAGGGCTGTGGCTCTGTATGTATCTTTGCTTGACCACTTGACATTTGTTTTTATTTTTTGATTCTCCATGATTCACAGTACAAAATAAGATTATTTGTGCCTTAAATTCTATTCATTTTGTTTATATGTTCACATGGAAACCACTTTGAGATATGGAGAAAGAAAGAGAAAGAAGGTTTAATTCTGCCAGCCTGGTAATTTTAGAAATTACTACTTTGGAAACTTAGGTACCATATCAAATGAGCAGTTGAATTTAGCCCAGAGTTGTGTGCCTCTCTTGGTTTCTGAGCACAGTCTTGAACATGTTGGGCACGTAGAGGATGAACATGCTAGATTAATAAAGATAATATACATATACATTGATCCAGAATGTCTACTGGGATTAGGAGCAGTCCTATAACTGTGCCCACCCATGTGTGCAAAGGTGTGTGCAAGACAGTGCATTAGCTTATGGTAGCAGGGATGCAGGTTGATAAATGGATCTACGTATACATACAGGTTTGCTCTGTATACTAGTGGGAAAATTTTAGTACCCTGGGTGATAAGAACAGCCGTGTGCTCTCATCTTTGGTGGGGAGTACAAGGGGTTGGTGTGTGGTTCTGCCCACAGACCATTCTCAGAGCTGTGCTGGAAGTGAGGGGCAGGTATTGTTTCCAGGGAGGGAACCAGGAATTGGGCAGGGCTGGCTGAGATGTAGCTTCTTCATTTTCTTGGAATTGCTTGAATTATTTCTGGTTTTGTATTACTTCTTTAGGAAAGAAAAGCAAAACCCCATTTTTATAGAGCGGTGCTGCTTATGGGAGAATAGGCTTGGTACAGGCTCCATTTTGGAATGCTAAAACATATCCCTATTGATCCAACAATTCCATTTTTAGCATTTATCCCAATTTAAGCAATCAGATGTATAAAAAGATTTACACAGGTGTTCCTCATACTGTTAATTAGAAGAAAGTTAGGAACTATTGGGGCCTTGTCCTGATACCCTTCTCTCTATCACTGTTAAAATCAGTCTGCAAACTGCAGCTACCTGGAGTGGTACCAACCAGCAGAGCCCTCTGCATCACCAAAGTGTTCTGCTTCTGTGCTATGCTATGCAGCAGTCCCTGGCCATGTGGCTGTCAAATACTTCAGACAGGGACATGCGACTGAAGACCAGAGTTGTTTATGTAGATATGTGTAATAGCTGAAGTTTGAATAGCCACGTGTGGCAACAGCTGCTGTGTTGGAAGTCTCCATGCTAGAGTCCAGAGTGTGTGGCCTGCACATTTCTGTAAAAAGCAGTTCTGTTTCACAGGCCTGGAGCACCTACTGTTGTGATGTCCAAGCAACTCAGATGGTAGTGATTGAGTAGACAAGGCTGGGTTCCAATAAAACTTTATTTATAAACAGCAGCCAGGTATGGCTCATGAGCCACAGTCTACTGACACCTGGTCCAAAAGAATATTATGTCTTCTATATTAAGTGTAGAAAATGAGGCTTTGGAACCACATACATAGCACAGCCCAGCAGTTGAAAATACTGTGTAGGCCCAAATTTCCAGTGGTCATCAGACTCTTCCCAACTGCCCCAGTTGAGCATTTCTCTTATTTCCACAGACTTCAGACTTCACCAGTATCAGCAGGAGGACAGTATACTTGTGCTTTGGTTCTTTGTTTTAAAAATATATATGACAAACTCATTTGAACAGCCAACACAATTTGAATCATTTTGAACTAATTCTCTAATGTGGTATAAAAATAGAAAAATAAAGTTTAAAGTGGGCTTATTTATGGTCCAAACTGTTCTTTTTTTAATATGCTTTAAATTCTGACATGTCATGGTTTCATTTCTATCTTCAGAATTTTTTTTAAAAATATTGTTAGTTGTAGATGGGCACAATACCTTTAATTTATTATTTATTTTTGTCTGGTGCTGAGGATCGAACCCAGTACCTCACACGTGCTAGGCAAGCGCTCTGCCACCGAGCCACAACCCTGGCCCTGGTTTGAATTTTTAAGGTCAAAGTGTTCATCACATTTCTCAAAGGCTGTTTTGGTAGAAATCAACAATTTTTTTTTTTTTTTTCCTAAAATTCACATGGAGTTGCAAAGAACCAAAAACAGTAAAACTTTGTAAATGAATAACAAAGCTGGAAGACTAATGCTACCTGGCTCCAAGACTTGTTATGAAACTACAGAAAACCAGACAGTGTGGTTTTGGCAAAAGATAGGTCAGTGAAACAGAATAGAGCATCCAGAAACAGACATAGTAGACAACAGTTTTTGACAAAAGTCAAAGCAATTTGGTGGAGAAAGGATGGTCTCCCAACTAAGGTGCTGTTGTAATTGGGTTGTCCACATGCCAAAAAGTAAACCTGGGTTCACACCTCGTATGATATACAAAAAGCAACCCAAGCCAGGTGCAGGGACACTCACCTGTAATCCCAGCAGCTCAGGAGGCTGAGGCACGAGGATTGCAAGTTCAATACCAGCAACTTAGAGAGACCCTAAAAATCTTAGCAAGACCCTGTCTCAAAATAAAAAGGTCTAGGGATGTGACTTAGTGGTAAAGCACCCTGGATTTAATCCCTAGTACCAAAAAACAGCAACCCAAGATACATCATGTGCCTAAATGTAAAATCTAAACCTAAGAACTTCTAGGATAAAACCTTGGTATGACTTTGGGTCCACAAGCTTTCTTAGACACATCATCAAAAGCACACTCCATAAAAGAATAGGTGATAAATTTAACCTCATCAAAATAAAAACTTTTGTTTTTTTCAAAGACTTTGTTAAGAGAATGAAAAGACAAGTCAAAGACTGAGAAAACTGTTGCAAATTATGTGTAAGGAATTGTATCCCAAACACTGAACTCTCAAAATTCAACAGAAAAGAAAACAATCCAACTCGTTTAAATGGGCTAAAAAGATTTGAAGAGACACATCACCAAGGAAGAAAACAGAAGACAACCTGCTCACAGCTGTTGTCATCAGGGAGGTGCAAGTCAGACCACAGGAAGGACCACCACGGCTTCCTGGGCCAGCTAAAGTCAGGCCAGGGAGCATCCGAGCCTTAGCCCACTGATGGCAGAGTATAGAGTGAGTGGCACAGCTACTTTAGGGAACAGTCAGGTGGAACTAGGCACAGTGGCACACACCTGTAATCCCAACAGCTCAGGTGGCCGAGGCAGGAGGATCAAGAGTTCAAAGTCAGGCTCGGCAACTTAGCAAGGCCCTAAGCAACTCAGTAGTGAGACCCTGTCTCTAAATAAAAAATAAAAAAGGACTGGGGATGTGACTCTGTGGTTAAGCACCCCTGGGTTCAATTCCTGGTAGCTCAAAAAACTAAAAAGAGAAAATAGTCATGTGGTTTCTTCAGACATTGACACATACCTGCCATGTGAGCCAGCCATTCCACAACTGGATGTTTACCAGGGAAAAGAAGCAGCACGTGTCCACCCAAGGACCTGCCCACTCATGTTCATAGCATTCAAACCGGAAACGACTGTGCTCATGAGCAGATGGCCAGTGGATAAACTGGCACATCCAAATCATGAGTACTTCTCAGCAGTACATGGGAAAGGATGCATACTGTCCTATGGCTGAATCTTAAAATGATTATGCAGTGTGAAAGAAGCCAGACCAAAAAAAGAACATGTACGCTATCCAGTTCCAGTTACATAAAAATGTTAGGAAATGCAGTCTGGTCTGTAGTGTTGGGGAGGTCAGTGCTGCTGGGGGAGGAACAGCCACTGCAGAGCAGCACTGGATACTGGGAGGTTGGTGTGGTCCTGCAGTCGTGTCCCTTTAAGGACACTTCAACCATATGTAGTTACTCGTGCATCACTTATGCTTCAACAGAGCCATAAACAATACTTCAAGATATATTCTGACTGGTCTCATTTTATCTTGAGAGGCATTCTAATTTTTAAGATCCTAGGACTTCAGGTGCCCAGAATAAAGTGTGCATAAGTTGCTCTCCACACAAGTTGCTGCCTTCTACTCATAGGTCTCATCTTTTCCATCCCCAGAGAGCCGCCCTGGGCTGGGTTGTCGGGAACTGGTCTTCAGGAACCTCTCCAAGGTCCTTCCTGCCATCTGTCGTGACATCACTGACTGGGTGGTGGGGACCAGGGTGAAGTCTGCACAGCTTCTGCCAGTACTGCTGCTGCATGCAGAGGACCACACCACCCAGCACTTGGAAATCATCCTCAGAACCCTGCAGTTGGCCTGTGCTGATGAGGAGAAGGCCGTGGTCAGCAGTGTGAGTGGCCTGTTTCCATTCGTATTTCTGAGTGATGAGTCGCAGCCTGTTGGGGTGTGCAGGGCTAGGTTACAAGCAGGTAATTGTGTGGTTGCTGCCACAGTTAGGATTCAAAGCATTCCTGCTGGGCACGGTGGTGCACACCTGTAATCCCAGTGGCTTGGGAGGCTGAGGCAGGAGGATCTCAAGTTCAAAACCAGCAACATTGAGGCACTAAGCAACTCAGTGAGACCCTGTCTCTAAATAAAATACTAAACAGGACTGGGGATGTGGCTCAGTGGTCAATCTCCAGTACCAAAAACAATCCTATCTCTGGGTCCTCCTGCCCCATGACCTCTGACCTGTAGCACCTGGAGTTGGTAGCATGCTCAGGTGAGACTGGTGTGCTCCTCATTAAGCACACTCAGGCACTCAGGTCTGTGGTGGTATAGAAAAACCTCAAAGGCCAGGCTGTCAACTGAGATGCCACCTGCCCCAGAATCCCAGCTTCCTTGACTTGGGCCCTATCCAGCCCTATAGGGACGACAGGGACAGACAGCCTGGGAAGAAGCTCGGTGCCTCAGACTCTTGAGTGTTTAGTGTTCCTGGTTCCCTTCCACCATGTGACTGGCAGCTGGCACCACCACACACAGTGCGGAGAGTCAGGGAGCTTTGTATCTGTCCATTCCCTCTTACCATGACCATTGTTGGCACCAGCCAGCCAGAGCCTGAGCTGACACATGGTCACTACCTTGGGGACTTCACACCTATCACACAAGGACACTTCATGGCCCTAATGCTTTCATTTGTGGCTTTAGGACAAAGTATCCTTCTCATGTTAAATTGTAATTTCATTGAAACCTTGCTGATTGGTTTTGTTTTCAATGGTATAAGTCACTGTGCTGATTTAAAGTAAATGTTACAGGTTCCACATTTGTAAAAAAATGAGCCATTTAGCTGGGCGTGGTAGTGCATGCCTATAATCCTTGTAGCTTGGGAGGCTGAGGCAGGAGGATCGTGAGTTCAAAGCCAGCCTTGGCAACTTAGTAAGGCCCTAAACAACTAAGGAAGACTCTGTCTCTAAATAAAAATTTAAAATTAAAAAAAAGGGCTGGGGATGTGGCTCAGTGGTTAAGCACCCCTGGGTTCAATCCTCAACACCAAAAGAACTGAGCCATTTAAAGCCTACTTTCGGGGCTGGGGATATAGCTCCGTTGGTAGAGTGCCTGCCTCTCAAGCACAAGGCCCTGGGTTCAATCCCCAGCACTGCAAAATAAATAAATAAATAAATAAATAAATAAATAAATAAAGCCTACTTTCGTGCCATATGTCTGTCTCTATATATTTATACACACACACATACACATATACATACATATCACTGACCCATATTCCCAGCCCTTTTTTATTTGAGACAGGGTCTCATTAAGTTACTTAAGTCCTCACTAAGTTGCTAAGGCTGACCTTAAACTTGCAATCCTCTTGTCTTAGCCTCCTGAACCACTGGGATTACAGGTGTGTGCCACTGTGCCCAGCTCACATCATGTGTTTTTACTTTACAAAACCTACTATCAGTTTTAAATTGTATTTAGTCTTCTTTTACAAAATATAGCCTTAGGTTTGGGGCATCATTTAAAGGTTTATCACTGCAAGCTCCATGCAGTTCATGTCTCTATACAGCTTGTAAGCTTCTACTACCCCACAGAAAACGTGATTATTGTATCTCTGTCTAATCTTATGTAGGGTGAGAAGAGCAAGGACGAGGGGCACCTGGTGAGCATTCTAAACCGTGTGTGCTCCAGGCCCTTCACCCGTGCACCAGGGCCACCTAGCACAACTGGCCTCCTCCAGCCACTTCCACCTGCCTTCTAGCAGCCCTCACCTGGTCTCCATCTCTGTATTATATTACCTTGAGAGTGTCTTATGAAAGGAATCAGCATGTGGACTTTGGGATTAGCTTTCTTTACATATAACACCTAGAGATCAGCCCAGTTGCCTTCCCCCTACCAAATAAAATCTGGGCTGAGGAGGTGCTGTGTGTGTTGAGCCAATTAGCAATTAGAAGTTCAAGTCACTGGTATCAGATGAGGGGCTTACAGTGTAGGGAGAAATTCCATACCCCTGGGTGTGACCAAGTGTTGCAAACCCCAGGTGTGCCCAGGTGTTCCAAACCCCCAGATGTGGCCAGGTGTTCCAAACCCCCAGTGTGGCCAGGTGTTTCAAATCCCAGGTATATTCCAGTGTCCCAGACCCCATTGTGGCCAGGTGTTCCACACCCCCTCACTGTCTTCCATGTCCACACACAGTGCATGAGGTCCGCAGAACTGATCGGGACATTCGTCAGCCCGGAAGTGTTTCTGAAGCTGATCCTGTCGATGCTGAAGAAGGCACCTTCCTCTGCCAGCCTCTTGGTCCTTTCTTCAGTCATTCGAGGCTGCCCATGTGACGCCCTCCAGCCACACCTCAAGGTCATCGCCACAGAGCTAGCCCAGGCACACGTTTGCCAGGCATCTGAAAACGTAAGATGGTGCAGTGGAGGGGCAGGCAAGCAGAGCACTTCCTGGCGTGGGGGATAGGCCGTGTCCCACCATGGCTATCTTAGCGTAACTATAGATGGTGCTTCTTAGCAGGCAGCATCACTTCTGTACCAGTACCATTGACACTAGCCACAGACAGCCATTTAAATTAGTTAAAATTAAACCAAGATTTCCTTTTCTTCGTTGTGCTGGCCATGTATCAAGTGCCCAGGAGCCATCTTGTTGGATAGCACAGGATAGACATTGCCAAGGAGAGTCTGTCAGACCATCCTGCTGTGGGTGGTCACAGACCAAAGAGTGTCAAAGGTTAGTGGCACAGCTCTGCAGGAATCTTGGGCCTTCCTCCAAGAGAAGGAGACACATCTGTCACATTGTGCTTGGAACAAGCAGTGCATCCTTAGTGATCAACAAGCACTTGTTCTTTATCCATGCCTCTTGGCATTTGGATAAAGGCGTGGTGTAACTGGCCAAGGACTTGTAGGCAGACAGCTTGTCTTAAATTGAGCAGTGATGCCTCTCATTAGAGGCTGAGACAGTCTAGGTGGGTTGGCTTAATCGCTTGCTTTAATTTGTCATTCTCTCTGCTGAAAGCAAAATAATGGCTATTTTATTTGGATGTGTTAGACCTGACCCTGTCTGTTCGTGCATCCTTCATTCACCCTAGACCCTCCTATCACGAGACTGGGCTCTAACTTCATGGTAGCTGTCCCACACAGGTCTGGGCATGCCCCAGAGGCAGCACATACTCTGGCTTGATGTTTTTCAGCAGCTGGGCCAGAGGGAGACCACTGGCTGGGATCAATTAGTCCTTGGTCCTCTGTCCACACGCTTTCTCTGTTAAGTCATTTTTATAATCCACTTTCAGAAACCCGTAAGCCATTTCTGAAATGAGAAAAAAAGGAAAGCAGAGCAGAGGTGGGGAAGGAATGAGGCCGGGCTGCCATTGGTGGGGTTTCAGCTGCATTTCAGCTCTCCCCCAAACCCATTCTTAACACAACATTCCATCTATGTAAGTTCTGCAGTTTTACTTCTGAATAGTTCTGAGAAGATTTTGGTTCCTGTATATAGATTTGTAGGCCAGGAGCATTCTTTTTCTAGAAGAATATAACTTGAAAATGTATACAGGTGCTTAAATGTTTATAATCTTAATGGCAAAAAAAGTAATCATTTCATTTTTCAGTGCTGGTTACAAAGAACTTGAACCTCATGGGCCATCATGTATTTTTGGCTCCTCATCTCTGGTTTGATCCAGGACAAACTTACTCAATGATTTTTCATGCAGAGGCCCCTTTCTGACCAAGGCTGATGGTGCATAAGCCAAGTGTTCCAGTATGCTCCAGACCCTAGGCCAAGGAACTGGTCACAGTAAGAACCCAGGTCACTTTACTCCTTTCTCAATAGATTCAAGTTTTAGCAAGAAAGGACAAACAGGTCCAGGTCCAAGGTCATTGCTGCTTCTGAATTGACGCAGCTAAGTTCCTATTCATGGGCAACTCACCTCTGTATTTGGGAAGTAGTTTGCTTTTCCTGCAACTATTCAGTGACTATAAGAACAGGTTAAGAATATCTTTCAAGAGCAGACAGCTGGGCACAGTGGTGCTCTTCTGTAATCTCAGTAACTGAGACTAGGCAGGAGGATCACAAGTTCAAAGGCAGCCTCAGCAACTTAGCAAGACCCTGTCTCAAAAAATAAGAAGAACTGAGCATATGGCTCAGTGGTTAAGCTTATCTGTCACCCTGGAATTAATCCCCAGTCCAAAAAAAAAAAAACCAAACAAGTTTACAAAATTTCATGTTAAAACAGAAATTTGTGCAGCCATGTTCTACACTGTGAGTCTGACTGGGCATGGGTGTGGTTGCTGGGAAACTGGCTCTGTAGTAAAAGGTACTTTCTTGATGTCTGGGCTAGGCTGTACACCTGGGCCCAGCTGAAGGAAAGGGGATCCTTGTCCTTGGAGTGTGTCAGCAACAGGTCCCCAAAATGAGGAGGCAGTGTGAGGACATCTCACTTATCCTTTGTAATGAACAGGGATATAACCTTTACCTCAATGTACAAAACTCTAATGCTTTATCTGGTGAATTTGTTTTTGCAGATAGCATTTTAGAAGCAGGAAACAGCCCCATCCCCTGCTGTGTCTTTTCTCCTTCTCATTTCTCGTTCTCTGTTTGATTGATGTTCTCTGTTTCCTGACCCATCAGAGGGTCAGGAAAGCCAGGGATGCTAAGGTCTTGCTGTTTCTCAGATGATGCCCACTACCCTCTACCCACTTCACTTTTGGGTTTGTGATGAGACCTCTCCATCAAAGCCAAGAGGGTTGTACACCTTTTAAAAGTGCATTCCCTTTGATTTAGTTGGAAAATGGTGACTTCTTAGATTTATGTGTCGGATCACCTAGACATTGGCCATCATCACATTGCATTCTTAGAAATCAATCCATAGATCCAGGTCAAAAGAAATAGGGCATTGGGAAAATCAGGAGTGGAATAAAAGCAGAAATCTGCAGGTGCTTCTGAGAATAGGGAGACAGGTGTCCTACAGATTAGGATGTCCATGAGTCAGGGCAGGGCTGGGGTGCAGGAGAATCTTTGCAATGCACTATGGCACTGGCGAGTGAGTTATGAAATTTTAGAACCCTTTCAGAAATTTAGAACCAATCCATTGTCTACCCAAATAATTTTCATACTTTTTTGAATCCACACCCGTTAGTTAAAAAAAAAAAAAATTTAAGCATTTGCCTCAAATACATGTACTGTTGTTTCTAAATCATATATATAAATTACATACATGACCACTAACCCAATTCATTCTATACTTTGTGAAGCGTATGTAGCATAGTCATGCTACAGGATGTCATGGAAAGCACACGTGAACAGAAACCTAGGAATTTTTGGACCCTGCGGCACCTGGTGTCTGCATAGGCTGCAGCCCTTTCCGTCACTACACCCACACTGTGTAGTGGATGTGGCTAAAGCTGAGAAGGAAATGTTATGACCAGCCCAGCCTTTAGTGCCCCCATGCATCAGGAAGCGCTTTTTGAAATATAGAATTTTGTTTTTGTTAAAACTTAGCCTTATAGAAATATTCAAAAATGCATAAAAAGAAAAACAGAGAATTGTACTTCCATGTATCTGTCCCCCCCTTTGGTCACCAGCTCTTTTGTTTTCATCTTTTATCTCCCTGTACCACCAGGGAGGTAAAAAAAAAAAAAAAAAAGAAAGAAAGAAAGAAAGACACTTGTGGAGAGTAGGAAGAGCTCTGGGTTATTTTAAAAAGTGAATGCGAGATACACGTCATTTCACTTATAAGAGTACGTGTCACTGACACTTATGAACTTTTTAAATGTAACTTAAAATACCATTAGCATTTCACAGAGTGAGCTGAGCCCTTAGCTCTCAGCCTGTGTTCTGTCTCCCTGTTGTCTAAACTGTGCCCTTTTGTGGCTGATGTGGCAGGTGGGTCCTCTGGTTTTGCTGTGCACATGGGCCGTGTGCTCCAGGGGTGGCAGGCACAGGGAACTGAGTGCTGTCCTCTGGTCTCTCCTAGGGCCTGTACCTGGAGCACCTGCTGCTGTGTGTGCAGGCACTGGTATCCACGTGTCAGGAGGGCTGCAGTATAGCCAGCCTACAGCTCATGGAGGTGCTGGTGACCATAATGGCTATCTCAGGTGCCACAGGCCTTGGAGATAAGGTGAGATTGAAAGCCCCCTCCCTGCTCTGTAAAGGAAATGTGATCATCTTCCCTAGACTTCCTCTGCACTTGAATGTCAGGTTTGGAGTGTGCCCTATAAGCAAAGATGAAGGAATGTGGAACAATTAGGATGAGTCATGCATGAGGTGCCATGGGGGTGTCCCCTCCACCTCCAGAAGTATTTTAGCATCTAGAGGGGAAGACTGTTTCATCACAGAGCCTGTGGCAAAGAAGCAAAGAAGCAACCCTGAGGCCTGTGTGGGGTCTCAGAAGTGCACACATGTCTATGTGACTGGAAGTCTAGAGAGGAGAGCAATGGCAGAGCACTAATGGCAGTTCCACTCTGTGGAAGTATTTCTGTCCCATTGGCACTGTATTTTCACCTAAAATTCTCTTAACCACCAGTCCCCTTGGATCCAAGGACCATGTGGGACCCAGGGTGCCACTTCCCTGCTAGTGTTCATAGTTTCTCTCCAGCACCATTTCTTAGCAGTCCTTGGGCTGGTTCACTCTGGGAGACTTAGGTGGCTATGGGGCACCTTCCAGAGGGAGCCTCACATTGAAGGGACTTGCTGCCCTCCCTTTCCTTTCTTGAGGTCTCTTTAAACTTTTTTTCTATCTTTGAAAATAGTCTTTGCAAAGAGCGCATGTCTTTGCAATCAGCTTGTCGCTGATAAGGCCATAAACACTAGTAAGGCAGTGCCTGGGAGCCACAGAAAGGAAGCCAAGCACCATCAGTTGGCAGGAGAGGCCACAAGGCAGCTGCCATCAAGATCTGGAGGACTTCCTAATGTGTTTGAACCTTGGGGAGGAAGGCACAGGTTAACAGGTGGCTGTCCAGCTTGACATTTTAACCATCCCTTGTCCCTTCCAGAGCCATTTGCATACCTGTCTTTGCATTAAGGACTGATGGGATGAGAGAGAGAGAGAGAGAGAGAGAGAGAGAGAGAGAGAGAGAGAGAGAGAGAGAGAGAGCGCGCACTAAGTGAAGGAGGGTGAGAGGACAGTCTTCGGTAAAAATATTCTCTAAAACCACTTGAACCAGGCACAGTGCTGCATGCAGGACCCTGTCTCAAACTAAAAAAAATGAAAAGGACTAGGAGTGTAGCTCCGTGGTAGAGCACTCTGGGTTCAATCCCTCGTACCATAAAACTGCTTGGCTCCACCTTCCTGCCTGGCCAATCCCTGCTGGCACCCTACATCAGAAGGTTCTTGAGCAGTTGTGCCCTGGAGCACTGTAGCCCTGGGTGCCATTGGCACTAATTGTCATAGGTGCATCGTCTCTTTTATTTTTGTCTCTTTTATTGCTTTACAAACAGCATTGATGCCACATGACTGGAAATCAAAGTTTTAGCGTTGTCAGCGCAGCCCAGCCCTCCAGCCCTTTCTCAAGAGCATTTCCATCTTGCATCACTCCTCTGCTGGCCCGGTGTTCACGTTTGACCCAATTATTCTCACAGGTCATAGGCTCAGATGATAGGGCAGGTCTCCAGTAAGGAATCTGAACCTTAAAAATGAGAATCATCCCCACCTTTGACTTGTATCTTCTAGGCTCAGGAGACCATGAATGCATTGGCTGCGGTGGAGAATGTCCCCAGCAGCCAGGACCTCTATCGCAAACACATGGGCCCCCTCCTAGAGCGGCTGACGGCTTCTCACAGTGATTGGACGGTGCATTCCGTAGAGCTGCTGCAGTTCAGTGTGATCGTCACCCACTCAGGTTAGCCCCTACTGTGCTGGCCAACTCCCAGCTCAGACTGCGGCCACGTCTCCTCTCCACAGACAAATAAGGATGCAGGTCACTGAGCTAATTTGACTGGGGCATCTTAGAGAGTGACTAATAATCACCTTGCCTGCAGAGAGGAGCCTTGTGACAAGACCTTCCATAGATGCCAAGGACCTGTTTGGGGTTTTGTTTGTTTGTGGTGCGGAAGGTTGAACCTAGGCCTTACACTTGCTAGCAAGTGCTCTCACTGAGCCCCAGCCCGAAACCAGACAAAGTCATACATGCATGGAAATGGATTTCAGTTCATGATTCCCCCCTCCCTTTTCCCTTCCATCCTCCCTCCCCTCTTCTATTCTCCTTCCTCTACTTGACTTCCTTTCACTCATCTATTAATTTATACTATAACCAAGCATGGTGGCTCATAATCCCAGCAGCTCGAGAGGCTGAGGCAGGAAGATCACAAGTTCAAAGCCAGCCTTAGCAACTTAGCAAGGCCCTAAGCAACTTAGAAAGACCCTATCTCAAAATAAAATATAAAAAGGACTGCGGATATGGTCCACTGGATAAGCGCCCCTGGATTCATTCCCTGATACAAAAAAAAAAAAAAAAATTTTTTTTGATTGGTACTTTATATTATCTTTTGTTTATTTTACTCTAGTGTCCACATACGAGAGAATACATTTGAGCTTTGAGTTTTTGAGTTTGGCTTATTTCCCTTAACATGGTATTATCTCCATTTCTATCCATTCACTACCCATTTTCTAGCAGCACCTTCAGCCACATTGACGCTAAGAATGTCGTGAGGAGGCTTTGGCCCTTGGAGGCCTCAGCATTTCTCTGTTCTCCCAAGGCCCCCAAACTTGGGCTCTTCCTGAGACGAGCAGCATTGGTGTGTGATCCTTACAGGTGTGGAGCATGCACCTCTGAGCGTTCATGAGGCCCTCGTGAACAGAAGCTGCAGTGGTTCATTGCATGTATCCTGCACTTTCCAAAGTGGACAGAGACTTGTCCAGCAAGTTAGCCTTTTCTGGTCTGGAGGCCCCCACTGTCCCTTCCCTTGCCACTCCCAAGCCTCCCTCAAGTGGCGCCACTTGGAGACGTGAATGTTGCCATCACACCCTGGGTCTAGGGCTCCTCTGTCAGCCGATGACTTGTGTGCAGCATAGCATCAGTCGCCATGGTTGGTCTTGGTGGCCAGAGCTCCAAGACCTGGAGAGAGTCCAGAATTATTCTTTGGCAGTTAGTTATGTGCAAAATTATCTCTGAAGTAGAAAAGAAAGTGGAGAGAAGAAGGTCGTGACAGCATTGACACTCATGCCAGTCATTGCTCCAGTTGCTTCAAACATTAGCCTGTTGTGTTCTTGTCTCTGGGGAGACACAGGGAGCTCCAGTGACTGGCGCAGAGTCACAGCTGACAGACTGGGGTGTAAACCTGGGCAGCATCCAGCCCCTTCCCACAGGCTGGGATGCCAGAGGCCTGGGCTATTTAATTTCACATTTACTATTACCCACAAGGATCTCACATATCAGATTACTCAGGTTGCAGAGGTCAGAACACTAGGCGAGCACACCCTCAGACTGAGTACCAGCCGTTAGCAGTAAAGCCAGGACCTGAGGCCATTTCCCTAGGATTTTCTATTTCTGTTTGAAAATGTCTCTTATGGTGCTGGCATAACTGATTAATAACTCGCAAAATAAATTCGAGTATATATCTCATATCATAATACCAAAAGACAGGAAAGATAGCAGCAGGATGTTAAGCCCCAGGATCACCATGAACCTGTGATTCCACTGTATTGTTCTGCTGTGTGTGTGTGTGTGTGTGTGTGTGTGTGTGTGTATAAAATCTCAAAATATGATATATTTCCAACACAGTGTTCAGGCAGTATGAATCATTTTCTGTTTTTTCCAAGTTTTCTATGATGAACATATACTACTGTAATGAATGGAGGAAGCAAAAGGATTAGATTAGTTTTTTAAATATGAGAGATTTTTTAGTCCGGGTGTGGTGGCACACGCCTGTAATCCCAATGACTCGGGAGACTGAGGCAGGAGGGTTGCAAGTTTGAGGCCAGCCTCAACAAATTAGAGAGGCCCACTCTAAAAAGAAAAAAGGGCTGGGGACATGGCTCAGTGGTAAAGCACCACTAATTCCAATCCCCAGTACCAAAAAATAAATAAACCAGAGAGACTTTTAAAAATTTCTAATTATTAAAGTCCTATGAGAGGACAACTGTTTAGTTACAAAACATTTAAAACTTCCAGAAAGCAGGGTCTACAAAGAAAAGAAATAGACAACTATGCCTTTATATGAAGCCAAATAAAAGGAGAGTGGACCTGGGGAGGTGTCCCAGTGAACTCCAGCATCAGGCCTGTGCTGTGAGGAGCTCACAGGAGACAAGGACAGCACAAACCCACAATGCAGGCAGGACGTTCAGGTCATGGGAGAGTCAGTGTGGCCAGAGCAGACAGCTGTCAGTGTTCCCAGCAATGAAGAAATAGGAGTTGCAAATCCATCCATCAGATTAAGACCAAAAATAATAAGGTTGTCCCCGTGTCATCAGCTCAGTGCCTGGGAGTGACAGGCAGCGGAGTGGGCAGTCCTTGTGGAGGGCAGCTGGGTGTGTTGAGGATATCCACACCTGCTCAGCAGTCACATGAGGAGAAGTGGTCCTAAGAAAACAGCTTCGTACCCAAAATATTCAACAGGGCACAATGTGCTAGTAGGGATTGGAAGTGATCCAAATACCTAGAAGGAAGTTGAAAGTTCAAGGTCATTCCCACAAGAGAAGGGCCTGGCCACCATCAGAGCCCCATGGAGCAGGGCAGCGTGGCAGGAGAGACTGAGGACCAGCACCGCAGTGTGCGCCTGCAGCAAGGCAAGGATCTGAGGGCTCTTTCTGCCTTTGGGTTTTGTCCCCTTTAACATTCTTAATACCCAGCAGCCTGCCTCACAATACAACCCCAGTCCTGGGTTATCATGATGGGGGCCACGGGCCCTTCTCTTCTCATACTCCAGCACCATGCGGGACCAGGGACATTATGCTCACTTCTGTATTTAGACCAGGAAAGGTAGCTCGTTTCCATTTTGTTAAGAAGTAGCAAGAGTTCAATAGGCAGAAATAGTGTCATCTTACCACAGGAAGGCCTCTTGCTACTCAGCTTGACCTTGATGAGTGTCCCTGGACGGAGTCTGCCTGAATAAGTGCTCAAACAGGAGATGTCACCTGCCCCCACCAAACATTAGCTCCCCCCACAATGTCATGTGAGTGTCAAGGGCTCTTTACTAGGTGCTCAAATTCACCCAGCTTCATACCTAAGTAAGGACAGACACCCTGCATTATTTAGGAATTTTTTTCTCTTTATTTTTGTTAGTAAATGTTTGACCCAGACTTTAGATATAAAAAATAATTTGTTTAGTCTTAATTTGTAAAGAATAGCATAAGTTAAAACTTTGCAGGAGGGACACCAAAGGCTCCACTGAACCTCACACTTTCCTCTCCTTCATGCGTCTCTCCATCCTTTGTGAATCGAGCTCTTTGGTCTTGGGAGATTGGTGTTTACCCTTAATGCTCTCTCTCCTTCTCTCATCGAAACATTTTGAGACATTTGTCACTTGTTCTTAGTTGACGGAGTCTGAGCAAACCTCTGACCCTCACCCATGTGGTGCTGAGGAAAGCCCGGTGCCCACCAGTACTTTGAGATCCTGCTCCTTAGTACAGTAGTTCCTTTTCCCACCATCTTGGTGGTGCTTATTTTTCTTTTTCTTCCCCTAGACCATATGTGGCTTCAGGGAGTGAATGAGCCTTCTGCACCTGGCTTCTCTGTTTCCATCTCTCAGGCTTTGACAGTGCTGGGATTTGAGATGCTGAATCTTAAAAGAGCGAAAGTTTAGGTCACTTGGCTTGTCCTCTAATTTATCGAAGAATTATCAAAACATGTTAAAGAGAATGCTGGTTCGAGTAGCAGCATTTAGTCTGGGTGTGGTGGCACACACCTGTAATCCCAATGACTCGGGAGACTACATATTCTAAAATATGAAGTTGTATTCATTGGCACAGGACAGTGAAGAAGTGTCTTGGGGCCTGTGTTTGCATGAATCAGTGTGACAGCAGAGGTTGTTTCCTTCCAGCTGTGATTCAGTGAGTTTTCAGATCAAATGCCAGTCTGTGTCTGAAGTATCTACGTGGTATGGGGAGTGTGCGTCTGTGGGTGCATGCATATTAAATGATTCTGGTTGATACTTATTTTTCTTGTGGTGTGAGCCATAGCAGGCCTTTCACAAGATCATGTGCTCCTGGGTCTCTTTCCTTACCTGGCCAGGCCTCCCCATCAAGGGATGGCTATAGCTTGCCACAGCCCGGTCTGTCTGTCTTACAGGCCCTGCCGTTGGAGAAGCGCTGCAGCATGTGGTTCCCACCCTCCGGGCCTGTCTGCAGCCTGCCAAAGACCCACACATGCGCCTGAAGCTCTTCTCTGTCCTCTCCTCGGTGCTGCTAAGACCTGAGGACACCATTGACTCACAGGGGTAGGTTGCTCCCAAGTCTGTGCAGAGCCCAGCAGGGCCCATCCCCCACACTGCAGGGCAGGTCAGGGCTCCTGCCTCTCTTCCCACCACAGGGCATTCTCTCCACGTGCCCCACACTGCCCCTGAGCTTCTTGGTGGCCTGAATCGCTGGGTTTTTCCTCACTGGGTAAACAGCAAGATCAGGACAGTAGTGCACAGCAGAGAAACACTGAGACGCTAAATCAAAGTCATTTTAGTGTGGTCATTAAAATTCCATTGAATGAAAAAGTTTTAGGGAACATTAACTATTAATGGCTTATATATTAGCTGTTCTCCATTTTAAAAGCCTTTTGGTACCTTTCAAACCTAACAAAGAACTGATTGAATTACCATCGATGGCTAGTCTTCTGTTATCTAAAGAACTTTTAGGTAAGCATTAAAACAGAAAGGGCCTCCACTCTTATGGCTTTGAAGTAAAGGAAAAGGCAGGCAAAGAACATGGAGAAGGGGAACCAGTATCTGGAGGGAGAGCAGTTTCAGCTCCCAGGGTCACTCTGGAGGGAAGAGACCTGGGGATGAGTCCCAGCTGCTCCCAGGCTCTCCTCCTACTTTGTAAATCAGAGAGTGTCCAGAGTCACACTGGGCACCACCCTAGTTGACCACCAGTATGTAGGGTAGGTGGTGGGGCCTATGCTCCTGGGTCTCATTGGTGCAGCCCTAAGTGGTTTGAGCTGTTGGCACCTGACCCCTCCCCTGCCAGAGAACAAGCCAGTCAATGCCGAGTGCAGCCACAACTGTAAAGTTTCCTATGGAAATAATTTGGTCATTCATACTTCTCTTTGATTGCAACACTAATCTCCTCTTTGCTATTGGGCCTGTAGCCAGCCATCAGGAAATTTTGTTTCCTGCTTGTCTGCAAAACCCTCAGGGCTAGAAGGGTCCATAAAACGGCATTAATGAGCGCATTGGCAGCCAGCCACGAGCAGGCAGGCGTGCACGTGGTTGATGGGGAGGCAGCGCGGCCACAGGACTGGCCAGGCTGTGGCCTCTCCGCATTCCACTCCACGGTGCACCTAGAGGAGCAGCACACACTCCTCCTGGGCTCCAGCACAGCTAAGCCCATGAGCACAACGTTCCAGAGAGGCACCGAGGGCTGCTCATGGGAAGAGATTGACATCAGAACAGATTATTCAAAGTACAGTTGTTCAGGTGAAGTAAGTGGTTGCTTTTTTTTTTTTTTTTTTTTTTTTTAGGCAGGAACGGTTTAAAGCACAACATCATTTTCTTTTTATTTGGGGCATCATAACGTGGTAGAACACGAGGTCTCTAGTTGACATGACTGGACTATGGGGAAGAGCCACTGCTGGCTGTGGCCCACGCAGAGTGGTTCGCTGTCAGCAAGTGCTGAGCACCTTGGAGAGCAGGTGGCTGGGAGGTTCAGGCCTGGGATCAGGTATTTCCACCGTGGACACACACGGACCATTAAAAGGCTTCCAGGGCTTCCTTATATCTACCAGAAACCCCAAAGAGATGATGTAAGGCTGTGCCACCTTCGGGCTTATCCAGAGGTCACGTCCCTTTCCAGAGAAGGATGCGTGCCGGCAGCAAGCCCAGCATGCTGGTCCTTTGCAGGCCCCTGGCTCCTGTGCCTGGCAGGCTTCCTGCAGGCCTGGTTGTGACTGGGCCTTCCCTCCTAAAGTGACCTGCGGAGTGACCTGCCGAGGGATGCTTGTCTTTACTCTCCTGTTTGCCTCCTCCTCACAAATTCCCGCCCTTGCCAGAGCATCTGAGAGGGGACGTGGGGAGGAGTTAGGACAGTAACATGTCCCGGGCTGTCACCCTGCACTCCAGTCCTCATTGGTTATGAGTGGGGAACTTTTTGCCAACCTGAGAGTAAAAGATTTACTTAAAAATTGCTGTCATGCTGTCAAGGAAGGTGATGTGTGTGATCTTTTGTGCATTGTCCCATTCCATTTGGCCTCTTGGCAGAGCAGGGTCCTCTGTTTTGAAGGGCCTCTTGGGTGTGTCACCGGGACATGTCCTTGCAATAGCAGGGTCTGGTGTGCATCCTCACAGAACTCCTGCTTCAAAGGAATTTGTCTTTCTCTCACTCCCCTTGTTTTAATGGTGCAGATGTGGCTGTAGCCATTCTTCCTAAGGGCCAGGGTCTAGTCAGCCTCTGTACACCCCCTCACCTTTAAGCCCACAACTTTTCAATGCCACTTTTACCTGGAAACGGGTACAGGGAGCTAGGTCATTCCCGGAGTCCTTTTGTGAATCACTGCAGGACATGACAGCTCTGTGCTTAAAAGTTAAAACACATTGGAATCCTGACTAAAACTCTGCATCCCTCTGCTACTGACTAACTCTCCAGGTTTGCTTGTCCATCTCCATCCTGGCCCTAATGCCCTGCTGGGGTCAAGCACCTGGAGCCCTCAAAGGAGAGGGCCATGCATGTGGGGTGGTCTCTCACTGTCCTGGATGCCACTGGCACAGCTGATACTGGAGACAGGGCCTGTCAGGAGGGGCCTGCAGGTGCAGGAACCAGCAGGAGATGCTGAGGCTTCTGCCATTTTAACAGGGCACTCAAGTGTGCAGATGCAGAGCTGGCCAGGCGAAGTGAGAGTGCGCGACCGGGTTTTGTGCTGTTTGCCGTGACAGCATGTGGAGCTAGAACGAAGCCGCCCTGGCTCTTGGCAGGAGCTTCTTCCCTCCCTGAGGCCAAGTGGCCCCACAGCTGCTGCCCTTGCTGACATGGAGGGTCATGTGGTCAAAGGAGTCCATTGACCAGTTTCTATAAAGTGAACACAGATGGATATGAGTCTGCTGGGCCTTGGGAGCTGTGGTGGCCGGGGTCAGGGTAGCTCAGGCCTCTCAGTGGAGCCACTGGAGCTGCAGCCCCTGGTGTTAAAGAGACTGAACAACATCCTCAGACTGTAGAGTTCCCCTGGAAATCAGGACCTACCACGGGTCCAAGGAGAGGCCACTGAAGCCCTTTTAAGTACAGCCCTGCCCTGACCGCTGTGCCTGTCTGCTGGCTGGGCGACAGCTCCCTCTTCCACTGGAGAAGCACCCAGCCTGCAGCCGCCTCCTCCCCAGAATGGAAGTTCTGGGGGTGTCACTTCCAGTGCTTCCTGTTAGGCTCCCCCAGCACAGTGCACTTCCCAAACTAAAGCACTGTCTCTGGCGCAAGTCCATCCGCTGCCCTCACCGCCTTCGTGCTTTGGCTCCAGGCAGTTTCACGGCTACCTGGAGATGGTGCTGAAGGACATCCTGGCTCCCAATCTGCAGTGGAGAGCAGGGAGGACGGCTGCAGCCATTCGCACGGCTGCTGTGTCCTGTCTGTGGGCACTCACCAGCAGCGACATCCTGTCGGCCACACAGGTAGGGACGGCCCTGACATGTCCTGGCTACAGGCAGGAAGCCTGCAGTAGGAAACGTGGGGCCTCACTTGGGGTTTCACAGCGCCAGCACAGTGCTTTTCTTACAGGGAGCAGAACACAGAGGGCTGTACTTGGGGGCAGGCAGGGCTGGGATCACAGGCTTTGTGACCTCGAGCAACCTGGGGGCCTGGCAAGGAATTTGGTCTCCTCCTCTTGGTTTATGTATTGCACATCCTTTAGAAGACTAAGAATTTAATGACAGAGTCCCTGAGTGGGGGCAGGCCTCAGGCTTTCTGCTCTGCTTCTTAGCATGTCTGACTAGTGCAGGGATTGGGAAGCTAGAAAACCGTGGCTTCCTGCCAGGTCTTGTGAATGCCTCATCCTCCTCAAGGCCTTTGTGCTGGGCACCCACAGTGTGCGAGCGCCCCCTCCTGGCACATGGGAGGGCTGTCGCTCAAGTTAATTGCTCCAGATGCTGCTGGACAGGCACAGCACTGGGTAGTAGGACTTGGGCCTTGTCAGCTGGCCACATTAAAATAAAAACTGTTGAAGTTATGTAAGTTTTAAAATCAAGTATACTTCCAAGTAGAACTTTCAAAACAGCCTTTCAGACTGCATGTCATTTTGTCATTTTGGAACAGCTGTGAGGGCGTGGGTGCCAAGTAATGTTCAGATGAGCAGGTCAGCTTCTAGGCATCCCCTCACACGCTGGCTGGTTGCAGATGCAGGAAGTGCAGGAAGCATTGATGCCACAGGTGCTTGCCACCCTGGAGGAGGATGACCAGACCACCCGGCTTATTTCCTGCCGTGTCCTGAACACATTTTTAAAGACAACTGGTAACACGATGGATCCGGATAAGCTCATCAAGATTTATCCAGGTAGGACACCGTTCATCAAAGCATTTTGCTGTCACATGCTCTTTGGCTTCTGGCTGAGCTGGTACAAGTTTATACCAGCAGTGGCAGGTATAAAACACCCAGTGAGTAGAACGTGTGGAAGGTAAAGATTTCTGGACCAGAATGAGGGCAGGGAGGACAAAGCTTCATGTCCACAGCAGCCAGTGTGCGTGACCATAAGGATGGCGGGATCCCCTGCCCAGGCAGGTGCTATAGCCAGGCCCTCACTGTGAAAATAAAATCTGTGACAGCTTCCATCACAATGCACTGGAGAAAGTGCCCCTGTGCTGAAGCCAGACCTGGGCCGCAGGGAGGGACAGAACCAACAGCCCCATGTCTGCAAACACCAGACATCCCAGACTGAGATGAATGCAGGAGGGAGAGGTGGCAACCAGGTAGTCAGTGAGCAGCCACCAAGAAAAGGATGTGCTGAACCAAGTAGTGAACTCGGAGAAGGAAAACCAGTGGCTCAAGGGGAGCTTGCAGATATTGCAATGGAAGAACAGGGAAGGCCGGCCCTGGATGGAAGCACAGGGCGGTGAGGGCCTGCCCCACATTCTCTCTTCAAAAGCTGAGAGAGTAACATCCATTAAAACATCCGGGAAACTAGAAGGCAAGCAGGAATAAAGAGCAGCTAGATGCTGTGAAAAGAACCAACGGACTGGGGATGTAGCTCAGTGGGAGAGCGCTTGCCTAGCATGCAGGAGGCCCTTGTTCATCCCCGGCACTACAAAAATTCTTTAAAAAATTTTAAAAAACAGGAAGTTCTAGAAAGATGCCTGTCTGTTGTTGCTTATTTCT
The DNA here is from genome assembly GCF_902686455.1 of Sciurus vulgaris. Taxonomy (NCBI): domain Eukaryota; kingdom Metazoa; phylum Chordata; class Mammalia; order Rodentia; family Sciuridae; genus Sciurus; species Sciurus vulgaris. The sequence continues at coordinate 25,331,705 of NC_136479.1, forward strand.
TAAAACGGAAGTGCCCACACACCTAATTTCCAAAAGGTGGTTCTCAAAGATTCCTGTAAATGAAATAAGCCCTGGAATTTAAAGCTCAGTGCATTGAAGGCATGGAAGAGAAGGTGAGGTGCAGCCCGAGAGGAGATGGGAGTGCATCCTGGCTGCCAGGGTCAGTTTGGTTACTGTTTGCTTTTTTTTTTTAGGAGGGGTGTGGGGGGTACCGGGGATTGAATCAGGGGCACTCAACCACTGTACCACATCCCCAGCCCTATTTTGTATTTTATTTAGAGACAGGGTCTCACTGAGTTGCTTAGCACCTTGCTTTTCCTGAGGCTGGCTTTGAACTCGAGATCCTCCTGCCTCAGTCTCCCTAGTGGCTGGGATTACGGGCATGCATACTGCACCTGGCCACTCTTTGCTCTTAAAAGGGAAAGCCAGTGAGGCGATTGCATGTGTTTGGGCATTTGTCCTGCAGTTTACAGCAAATGTGGTTATTTTCATGAAAAAAAAATTCAGAAGGTTCCTGCACCTCTCGGTGCCCTTCTGTGCTCTTAAGTTGATGTGTTGAAAGAACTGTGGCCTACTTGGCCAGAGAGAGAAGGACATGCCTGACCCACTGTGATGAAGGGAACAGCAGGACCAGCCCTGACAGCTATCCCAGAAGTGAACCTGCAGGCAGCCTCTTCTGTCCACAGCTGGTTTACAGGAGCAAGTACCAGCCCCTGTGATCTGGACTTGGCCTAGGCCCTCGTGGCCTGGAGGAGTGTGCTTTTGCACTTGGCTTTGTGCACTGCTGCCTTGCACACATCCTGACTCTGACTCCATTCCTCATCCTGAGATGCAAGGTGAAGTGATTGCCTTGCAGGATGTGTGGATGTCACACAGCGTGCCTGGGGCACTTTCCTCCCCCTTGCCAGTCTCAGGCGTGCAGACGTGCGTGCTTCCACGCAGTTTACAGCAGATGCCAAGCACCTGAGAGAGCCCACAGGCATCTCATGAGGAAGCCAGAGACCCCTCTTTTGGGACACTCTGAACTTCGGATGTTTTCATGCCTTCCATGCAGGAGAGAGGTGTGGACTCCCGCCGGCACCCACTCTTCCCACCTGCACCAATCCTCCAGAAGCCAGAGGTTTTCTTAAGATTATAGGGAAAAGTGTAAATGTGGTTAAAAATCTTATTCTTTTGTTTGAAAGTTTCACCCATCAGGAAAGATTGTTCTGTTTGGGGGGTCAGAGTGACCTGGTCACAGTGGCCTAGTAGAAACAAACCCACAGCCACCACACCACTGCCTCAGCCCCATCTGGAGCCCACAGTGGTGGGAGGAAGGATCAGCAACCCATCCCTATGCCAGCTGCTGGCTGGGAAAAATGGGCAGCCAGCCTGGGAAGCCTATATGTGATCAGCATCTTAGAGCCACTGGGCTCCGGCCACCTCACAGGTGGGGCACAGCTCCTGGGCAGCACAGAGCTGCCAAGCCTGCAGGCAGACTGTTAGAACACAGCGTGGTCTAGAGCCCCGGTCAGAACCCAGAGTACCTCACCGTAAGTGCTTTAATACCTGGTGTCTCCCTCAAGGTATGGGTTCATGGGATCTAAGGGCAAGTGCTCCCAGCTTCGTGGATTAAATATTGTTAGTGGATCTTCACATCCAAAGTGTCTGCTTGCACCCTCTCACTCCTGTCTGGGCCCCTCCTCCCAGAGCTCTTGAAACGCCTGGATGACGTGTCCACCGAAGTGAGACTGACAGCAGCCTCCACCTTGCTCACCTGGCTTCAGTGCGTCCAGAGCACCGAGGGGAGGGCGTACTATCAGAGCAGCATTCAGTACCTGTACAGGGAGCTCCTCGTGCACCTCGATGACCCCGAGCGCGCCATCCAGGATGCAGTCTTAGGTAAGCTAACGTCCTGATGCCTGCGCACACTGAGGGCCGCAGGCTCAGCTGCACTCAGAAGACTGTGGCTGTCCCATACAGTTCTCTCTGTGATTTTAGTGCTGATACTATCATAGGAATTAAAGTCGAGAAAAATTTTATCCCACTTTTTTTTAATTGGTGCACTACAGTACATACTGATGGGATTTGCTGTAATAAATTTGTACATGCAAATGATGCACAGTATAGCGATGTAATTTGGCCAATATCACTCCCCAGCACTCTCCTCCTCCCTCCCCAGCTCTCACCCCGTGGTTCCTTTCCTCTGCTGAGCTCCCTTGGATTTTCATGAGCTCCACCCCCACCTTTCTTTTCCTTTTTTCTCTACTTTTCATCTCTGAAAAAAAAAATTACCTTTGACCTGAGTTTGACTTATTTCATGTAACAAAATGATCTCTAGTTCCATCCATTCTCTTGCAAATTATATATAATTTCATTTTTCTTTATGACTGAATATATATCATGTTTTCTTCATCCATTCATCTGTTGATAGACTCCTAGGCTGGCTCCTTAGTTTGGCTATTGTGAATTGTGCTGCTATAAACATGCATGTGTCACTGTTGTATGACTTTAATTCTCTAGGATAAATACCTTAGAAGTGGTATAGCTGGGTTGTATGGTGGTTCCATGCCTAGCCTTTTGAGAAACCTCCATACAGATTTCCATGGTGGTTGTACTAATTTACAGTCCCACCAGCAGTGTAAAAGTGTTCCTTTTGGGGCTGGGATTGTAGCTCAGTGGTAGAGCGCTTGCCTAGCATGTGTGAGGCACTGGATTTGATCCTCAGCACCACATAAAAATAAATAAATAAAATAAAGGTATTATGTCTATCTGCAGCTTTAAAAATTTTTTTTTAAGGATTCCTTTTTTTCTACATCCTCTCCAACACTTATTATTATTTATATTCTTGATGACTGCCGTTTAGACATGTGAGATGAAATTTCAGTGTAGTTTTGATTTGCATTTCCCTAATTGCTAATGATGTGGAACATTTGTTCATATATTTGTTGGCCCTTTATATTTCTTCTTTTGAAAAGTGTCTTTAATTTGTTTATTAATTTGAGTTTTGTTTTTTTTTTTTTTTTTTGGTGTATAATTTTTTGTATTCTATATGTATTCTAGGTATGAATTCTCTGTCAGAAGAGTAACTGGCAGAGATTTTCTCCCATTCTGTAGATTCTTCCTTTACATTCCTAATTGTTTCCTTTGCTGTGCAGAGCTTTTTAATTTAATGCCGTCCCATTTATTAACTCATGGCATTATTTCCTGGGTTTTGTGGAGCCTATTGAGAAAGTGCCTCTATGCCGAAGTGTTGACCCTATGTTTTCTTCTAGGAGTTGCATAGTTTCTGGTCTAATTCTGAGGACTTTGATTCATTTTGAGTTGATTTTTGTGCAGGATGAGAGGTAAGCGTCTAGTTTAATTCTTCTACATGTGGATAACCAGTTGTCCCAGCACCATTTGTTTTAAAAGGCTGTCTTTTCTCCGGTGTGTGTTTTTGCTACCTTTGTAGATGACTGTAGATGTGTGGGTTTGTGTGCCATTGTGTGCAGCAGTACAGAATGAGTCTGTTTTTATGTTGGTGCTCGGCAGTGTTTGTTACACAGCTCTGTAGTATAATTTGAAGTCAGGTATTATGATGCCTCCAGCACTACTTTTTAGGCTTGATTGCCTTGGCTATCCTGGGTCTTTTATTCTTCCAATGAACTTCAGGACTGTTTATTCTGGTTCTGTGAAGAACGTCATTGATATTTTGATGGGGATTACATTGAATCTGTATATTGCTTTTGGTAATGTGGTCATTTTAACAATATTCATTCTGCCTCTCCATGAACATGAGAAGCCTTTCCATCTTCTGAGGTCTTCAATTTCTTTCTTCAGTATTCTGTAGTTTTCATTGTAGAGAAGCCTTTCACCTCCTTGGTTAGATTTATTACTAAGTATTTTATTTTTTTGAGGCTATTGTGAATGGAATTGTTTTCCTAATTTCTTTCTCAGCAGATTTGTTGTTAGTACATAGGAAAGCAATGGATTTTTGTATGTTGATTTTGTAACCTGTTACTTTGCCAAATTTCTTTATTAGCTCTAGCAGTCTTTTGGTGGAGTTCTCAAATCTCCTAGTTATAGGATCATATCATCTCCAAACAGTGATAATTTGACTTTTTCCTTTGCTATTTCTAATCCTTTCATCTCCTTCTGTTGCCTAGTTGCTCTGGTTAGAATTTCTAGCACTGTATTAAACAGGAGTGACAAGAGTGGACATCCTTGTCTTGTCCCAAATTTTAAAGGAAATACTTTCAGTTTTTTCCCATTTACCATGAGGTTTGCTTTGGTTTTTTCATATGTAACTTTATGTTGTTGAGGTAGGCTCCTTCTATCCCCAGTTTTAGTGTTTTTAACATGAATGAGTACTGAATTTTATCAAAGGCCTTCATAAGTAAAAGTTGAGAAAATTTTTAGTAATTGTTACCACCATTTGACCCAGCTATCCCACTCCTTGGTTTATACCCAAAGGACTTAAAATCAGCATACTACAGTGACATAGCCACATCAATGTTTATAGCAGCTCAGTTCACAATAGCTAAATTATGTAACCAACCCAGATGCCCTTCAACAGATGAATGGATAAAGAAAATATGGTACATATACACAATGGAATACTACTCAGCCTTAAAGAAGTATGAAATTACGGCATTTGCAGGCAAATGGATAGAACTAGAGAATACCATGCTAAATGAAATAAGCAAATCCCAAAAAACCAAAAGCTGAATGTTTTCTCTGATAAGTGGATACTGATCCATAGTTGAGGGGGGATTGGGAAAAATGAAGGAACTTTGGATGCAGAGGGGAGTGAGGGAAGGGGTGAGGATGGGAAGGATGGTAGAATGAGACAGACAGTATTACACAATATACATGTATGATTACACTACTGGTGGGACTCAGCACCATGTACAGCCAGAGGAATGAGAAGTTATGTTCCATTTGTATACAATATGTCAAAATGCATTGTGCTATCATGTATAAGCAATTAGAACAAATTTTTAAAATACCATTCTCCAGAAGAAAAAAAAAA